>NC_138751.1:46400931-47087011 GCF_965113315.1 Podarcis vaucheri | reverse complement strand
GCCCTGTAATCTTCGGATGAAGGGCTGTAGAGTAATTTAATTAATTGATTAACAACAATAATAATAATACAATGGTACCTCAGTTCTTGAACATCTCCGTTGATGAATGTTTTGGAACCTGAAGGCCGAAATTGGTTTTCAAACATTTCGAAACTGGAACGGTCTTCCGGAACGGATTGCGTTTGAGAACCAAGATACCACTGTACTTGAGAAGAAAGGAATGAGCAGATCAAAGCCTTCTTTCTATAGCTCTCAACACCAAAACATTTGCCTAAAAGGAAAAAGCATCCTGGAAGATGCTTGTGCTTTGTTCCAACCAGGGCCGGATTTCATAGAATCGTAGAGTTGGAAGAGACCACAAGGGCCATCGAGTCCAACCCCCTGCCAAGCAGGAAACACCATCAGAGCACTCCTGACATATGGTTGTCAAGCCTCTGCTTAAAGACCTCCAAAGTAGGAGACTCCACCACACTCCATTGCTCCATGTCCGCTTCTCTGGAGCAGCAGAAAACAACCTTTCTCCCTCCTCTATGTGACATCCTTTTATATATTTGAACATGGCTATCATATCACCCCTTAACCTCCTCTTCTCCAGGCTAAACATGCCCAGCTCCCTTAGCCGTTCCTCATAAGGCATCGTTTCCAGGCCTTTGACCATTTTGGTTGCCCTCCTCTGGACACGTTCCAGTTTGTCAGTGTCCTTCTTGAATTGTGGTGCCCAGAACTGGACAAAGTACTCCAGGTGAGGTCTGGAGTAGGTTTGATGAGGCCCTAAGCTACTGAAGGTAATGGGGCCCTTTATACGTCCAGCTGTCCTTTGTCAACAACAAATTGTTGCTGTTATTTGTGTTGAATATATGCTATATGGTGATTTATGGACCTAATAGTTATCTAAAGCTATTTGCACATAACAAATAGGAGCCCACAGAACACAAAACACTGTTGCTGTAAGTAGGTTTTATTTTAGTTTTTTATCTTATATTTTGGAAATGTACATCCAGTTTTTTCCCCTTTAAAATTTTTGGGGGTCCCCCAAGAGAGTGGGGCCCTAAGCTGTTTAGCTTATACGTAAATCCGGCACTGGTTCCAACCCAAACCTATGAATTCCTGTCAGTGCTGCTGCTGTCACTTGGGGGCATTCCTGGCTCACCGTTAACATGTCTATAGGTTGCTGTAGCTCAGGGGTCGGCAACGTGCGGCCCGTGGGCCGGATGCGGCCCATGAAGACGGTTTTACCGGCCCATGAGCCGCCACCGAACTGCCCACTCGGTGAGTCCCCTGCGTGCTGCGCTAAACCAGCATTTTGATCAGTGTATTACCATGTTGTGCTAAGGTGGTGGGAAAGAACTGTATGCCAGGATACCACCCGGAATTTCATCGCGTGAAATTGCAATGCAAAATTCCCTCAGTTTCCTGGGATTCAGCTGGATTTCCCGGAAGTGGCTTTTGCGTTTTGTGAAAGAACACGAAAATTGTCAGAAGGAAACTGAAATAAAGTACCTCCTGAATGCAGTCTTCTCTCCTAATTGTGAAGCAAAAACACAAAAAGCAAACAACACGCATCACTGCTGTTTAAAATAGGGAAACCAGAACGATATTCCAGTCCAATAGTAGCGAACATTATTTTTCCAGAATTTGGAAGTTGTCGCAGGACTGCAGGCAACAGAACAGAAGACTTTCTGGTTAGTCACTTCTCTGTATGTGGCATGTGAGCTCAGAAGAATGCAGGCCAGTAGGGAACAGACCCGAATACAGTGGTACCTCGGGTTACATACGCTTCAGGTTACACACTCCCCTAACCCAGAAATAGTGCTTCAGGTTAAGAACTTTGCTTCAGGATGAGAACAGAAATCGTTCTCCGGTGGTATGGCGGCAGTGGGAGGCCCCATTAGCTGAAGTGGTGCTTCAGGTTAAGAACAGTTTCAGGTAAAGAACGGACCTCCGGAACGAATTAAGTACTTAACCTGAAGTACCACTGTATCAGTGATGTGGAAAGGCTTTTTGTGAAACATCTTGTAGTTGGCCAAACCAGCTATCAGTATCAACATGCTGCAATGGAACCTGGTCTGTCTACCACATTTGGGTGCTGTAGGTCACACCCAACTGATACATTTAAAGCAGGGGTCAGCAGACTTTATCAGCGGGGGGCTGGTCCACTGTCCCTCAGACCTGGTTGGGGGGGGCGGACTATATTTTTTGTGGGGGAAATGAACGAATTCCTATGCCCCACAAATAACCCAGAGATGCATTTTAAATAAAGGGACACATTCTACTCATGTAAAAACACCAGGCAGGTCCCACAAATAACCCAGATACGCATTTTAAATAAAAGCACACATTCTACTCATATAAAAACACGCTGATTCACGGACCGGCCAGATTTAGAAGGTGATTGGGTTGGATCCAGCCCCAGGCCTTAGTTTGCCTACCCATGATTTAAAGTACTGTTACGCCACGTCAAGCATCATGGCGTCACCCAAAGAATTCTGGGAAAGGGAAGTTTGTTAAGGGTGCTGAAAGTTGTTGAGAGAAATGCCATCCCCGTGATTCATCGGTGGAAGGCATGGGGTGGACTTCAGCTTTTCCTCCACAGGAATGCCAGGATTCTCGACCCCTTATTGCTCTGCACTGCACCATTGCAGCTTCTCTCCATGTATGCCCCTGTTGAATTTGCTCCCGTTTGTCCTCCATTTCTCCCAGGTTTCCCTTAGTACCACCGCAGACCTGTTAAAAACTAGATTTGTGCACACTGACGGGCTTCCAGTTTGATTCAGAATTTAACTTTAGTAGTTTGGTAGGGGGGACGTGGGTGGCGCTGTGGGTTAAACCACAGAGCCTAGGACTTGCTGATCAGAATGTTGGTGGTTCGAATCCCTGCGACGGGGTGAGCTCCCATTGTTCGGTCCCTGCTCCTGCCAACCTAGCAGTTCGAAAGCACGTCAAAGTGCAAGTAGATAAATAGGTACCACTCCGGCGGGAAGGTAAACAGCGTTTCCGTGCACTGCTCTGGTTCGCCAGAAGCGGCTTAGTCATGCTGGCCACGTGACCCAGAAGCTGTACGCCGGCTCCCTCGGCCAGTAAAGCGAGATGAGCGCCGCAACCCCAGAGTCGGCCACGACTGGACCTAATGATCAGGGGACCCTTTACCTTTTAGTTTGGTAGGGGCAAAAGTTTCTTGTACTTGCATCCGTGTTTATGCGACCTGAGTCTTCTGCCTGCAACTGCAGCATGGATTTGCCTTGGGAGGGTGGATGGAAGGTCCCCATGGAGGCAATTTAACTCGACTGACCTTCTGGAGCAATCTGAAGTATGGTTTGTATAGGAAACCTTTTCTCTCTGGAAATCCAGATTGGCCACCAACAGTGGCCAAGTGTGTGGGCCGCGTTTTAAAGCACCATTTAACACCTCTGAGTGTGGTTTTTAAAAAGGGTGTTGTGTAAAATTATTTGTGTAAAAGCTCTGAAACAGCTTGCAACAGAAGCTCTGGAACAATGATTTAACCCCCCCCCCCTTTTTAGGCTGTTTTTGCAATATAAACACACAAACACATAACCCTCAGAGGTGCTTTATATAGTATGCAGCTTTTATTGATCTAAAGGCAGCATTTCCCTTTTGGGATTTTGGGGGAAAGTGGTCTAATTAACTATAAAAAACTCTCCTTTTTCCCTTTAAAACTTTGTATATTAATACGTGCCGGAAAGTGCAGTGTACCAGAGATCCATCTTTTACAGATCCCGTGCCATTTTTAAGCTGTTGTCCTATTTCACCTATATACAAATGATATTGTTGAGTTTCTGTCATCACTAACTTATCACATCTCCAAGTTGGCCACAAAAAAAGATTTCTGTTTTATTGGATGCAGATGATGCTATAATTCTATTCCAGAAAAAAATGAGTGTGAGGGTATTTTCTGAATATTGTTAAAAAAGGAGGTAATGGTGTTTTCTAAATGATACACACACCTTCCCCAAATGGTATTTAGATGAGCAGCTTATTGAACAAGTAACAGTTTTTAACTATTTGGGAATAGATTTTCAACCTTCTGAAAAGATCAACAAGAATATGGGCTTAGAAGAAGTTATTCAAATTCTTCTGCTTTTTTAAAGAAAAAAACCACAAACAAAAGGCCATAATTTTATTTCTGCAGTACTTGGCTAAACCTTGAGCTCAGTTACTTTATGGGATTCCGATGCTAATTTAAACCCTCTGGATGTTGTGCAGTGTAAATTCCTTCGACACGTTTCCTCTGTACCAGGTTGGGTCTCAAATGTCACTTTGCGACCCGAAGCTTCCATTCTCACACAGGCCTGGATGAGGCCATTGGCTTGGCTGGTTTCGTTCCGCTCGATTCACTTGAAAGCAAGCTGGATGAAAGCCATCGATTTAAGGTTATGCGCTTTTGGCTTTTCAACCACATCAGTTATTAAGTTTAGGTCCGAGCAGAGCATTAGAATGTATTGAGGCAACGCAAGTTTGATACTAGACCACAAAATAATCTTCCTGCAATGAGAAAATTGAGTCCCTGGTATGACTGCTTTGCAGATAGCCCTCTTGATAACAGTAGCATCTCTCTACGTGGGGCTGCCCTTGAGACTGACCCAGAAACTCCAGCGGGTGCAGAATGCCACGGCGAGACTCCTTACGGGGTCCTCGCTGCGAGATCACATTCACCCGGTGCTATACCAGCTGCACTGGCTCCCGGTGGAGTACAGGATCAGGTTTAAGGTGCTGGTTTTAACCTTTAAAGCCCTATACGGCCTAGGACCCTCGTACCTACGGGACCGCCTCTCCTGGTATGCCCCGCGGAGGACCTTACGGTCTTCAAACAAAAACATTGTGAAGGTCCCAGGCCACAGGGAGGTTAGGCTGGCCTCAACCAGAGCCAGGGCTTTTTTGGTTGTGGCTCCGATCTGGTGGAACACTCTGCCACAAGAGACTAGGGCCCTGTGGGACTTGACATCTTTCCGCAGGGCCTGCAAGACAGAGCTGTTCCACCAGGCCTTTGGTCAGGGCACAGCCTGACCCCCTCCTTCTGTAATCCTCACAGAATTCTAGCCCAATGGTTGCCATCAATTTGATTTGAATTAATTTTATAATGAAATGATTTTAGAATGTTGTATTATTTTATTGTTGTTAGCTGCCCTGAGCCCCGCTTCGGCTGGGGAGGGCGGGATATAATTTTTTTAAAAAATATTATTATTATTATTATTATTATTATTATTATTATTATTATCTGCAGGATCTAACATATCCAAAGAACAGAAGAGCCTTCTTGAGTTCACAACTGGACGTGCTTCCTTCATCAGTAGTACTTGAGGGTTGTTTTAAGACAGGCAAAGGCAAACGTGGCCCTCCAGATGTTTTGGGACTACAACTCCCATCATCCCTGACCACTGGTCCTGTTAGCTAGGGATGATGGGAGTTGCAGTCCCAAAACATCTGGAGGGCCGAGTTTGCCTGCGCCTGTTCTAAGAGAATCCTTTCACAAAGTTGGATACAGAGTTTTCCACTTCCTCCAGGTCTTGCCAACCAAAAATAAAAATATGCTATATTTTCTAACTTCAAAAGCAACTTCCTGGCTTGGGGTTAGGTCCACAGGCTCTCTTCCTCCTAGGAAAGGAGCATCGCCTGAGAGGAGTCCTTTGCTACACATGGAAGGAGTCATTTTGCATTGATTCCCTTCACAGAACTACAATTCCCAGAGTTCCCTGGTGCATGGATGCGGCCATAATGTGGAAAGTTGGTCGGGATCAGTGCCCGTTTACCAGATACAGTGGACGTTTGGGTTGCAAACGTGATCCATGCGGGATGCATGTTCGCAATCCACATCTTTGCATGCGTGGGTTGTGATTCGGCGCTTCTGTGCATGCGCAAAGCTCAATTTAGCGCTTCTGCGCATGCACGACCGCCGAAACCCAGAAATAACCTGTTCCGGTACTTCCGGGTTTCGGTGGTCCGCAACCCGAAAAAACGCAACCTGAAGCGGTTGTAACCCGAGGTATGACTGCAGGCAGATTAGGCACCGGCCTGTGGGCCCCACGCCTCCCCCCCCCACAATAATATTTATTATTTTCCATACATAAACATAACAGAAGAAAAAGTTAACAATAATAAAGGAAAAAGAATGAAACACAAAAAAGAAAAAGAAAAAAAGAATATAAAACATAAAATACATCAAATCACCACATAAACTAACTTAATTAATTAATTAAAATCCATCTTCATAAACATATTACTTGACTCCCTCAAATCTCTTCCATCTGAGTTTCTTAGTAATTATATATAGCAGTTTCCAATATCATTATTTCATAAAACCATATCGCAGCCATAATCCTATTTCCTAACTTTTCTTTTCGTACGTTTTTTCTTATTTATTTATTTAATCCCAATTTAATCCTAGGCCTAATTGATTCTTTCAAGTGATTACATAGCTTTAATATTGCAATATTTATTCGAACAGTCTTTAAATTCCTTCCAGTCTCCTTGGTGTTCCTCTTCTTTCTGGTCGCGGATTCTCCCGCCTTTTAGGGGGCGCTGGGACAACGGATCAAAATCATAATCAATTTTGAAATACTGATCTTGAAAGAAAGTGTCAATCAAGCTTTCTTCTCTCCTAAAATTTGTGAGGGGATCCCCCGAGATTTTTGACTGCCTAGGGGCGTCCGCAGGGTTTAATCCGGCACCAGTTGGGATTCTGCTAGCCATTTACGACAGAAGAGCAACGCTCGGGTTGTGCCAGGAGTCAGCAGTCTGGAAGCATCCTTAGCAATGCTGAAATTCACATTTCAGGGTGTGTGTTGTTTTTTTTTTAAAAAAGGCTAAGAACATGTTTAGACAGCATATTATGGCTCCGCGTCATACAGCCACATCCGAAGAGCAGGAAGTGTAATGGAGGAAAATATATTCCTATCTCCATTTTTTTCGGCACTTCGACTCCCTTTGTGAGACTTGCTAGATCACAAAGGCAGGACTAGGAGGTCCCATATTTAGAGAGTATTATGTGCCTTTTCCTCCTCAGGTAACTTGCCTTTGTGTTTGCCCCTCCTGTAAAAGGTTCTGAAATCTCCAGCGGCTGTAATTTTCTAAGTTCTCCTGCAAGTGGTAATTTTCTACTTTTAGCCCTTTGTCTGTTTTTAGAGTCAGCCGATCTCTCCCTTTCGGTCATAGGCACAAATTCTTTTTCTGGTCTGGACAGTTGAGTATGACCTTACGGTTTCTAAACTCATCTGTCCAGGAGCATGGCGAAGCCTCGGGAGAGCTCATTTTCCCCAGAACCTGCCATGTCTTGAATTAATTTTATAATGAATGATTTTAGAGTGTTGTTTGTGCTGTACTTTTGTACTGTTTTATTGTTGTTAGCCGCCCTGAGCCCGGCTTCGGCTGGGGAGGGCGGGATATAAATAAAATTATTATTATTATTATTATTATTATTATTATTATTATTATTATTATTATTTTGTTTGGGGGGCTGACACCACTGCCTCCTTTTGTACCTGCAAGGAAAGGGATCTTGAGAGTGAATGATTAAAAAAATAAATCCATATGGCATACTCTCCGAGATTTCTCCAATGAAAATAGGGATGTACAACAACAGTACCCCTTCCATCTAACTAGGTTGCCCCAGTCACTCTGGGTAGCTTCCAGCCTATATAAAAACATAATAAAACATTGAACATTAAAAAAAGCTTCCCTGTAATGTTGTCTAGTTACTTATCTCCTTGGCTTGGTGGGTCATATAACTCCATACCCTCCAGGGTGGATAAAAATCAAGGATTTTTAAAATATATATATATATATATGAAAAAAAAGGATTTTTAAATTTTAAATCGGATTTTTAAAATAAAATGCTTTTGGATAAAAAATCTTTCTAATGATAGTTTTCTATTTAAGTTACATTATAGTCCAAAGGCTATTCATCGGGAAATAAGGATTTGTTTTAAGCTTTTCATGTGTGCTAAAACTCAGTCTAAGGTTGTGGTTTTTTTTTAAAAAAATGTTTAACCACATCAGTTAACAAACATGGATACATATGCTATAATGCTATTGTTTTAGTTAAATAAATTGTTTAAATTGTTATTAAGGAAATGATTATTTTTCTCCTTCCAATAAAGTACATCAGAAAAGTTGTCCAAATATAAACAATAATTTCATAATTACCTGTCTTTGTATTTCTAATAGTATAATCAAATCAGTAATTTTTGATAGAACTGTAAAAACAACTCTGAAAATTTATTTTTCCAAAGATGAAACCTTCTTCTGGTTGTAAATATTAAGATTATACCAGCAAGAATGAGTCTTTCTGTAAAAAATATGATTTAAATCAAGTCTTACTGACTTGTGATTTAAATCAAGTCTTAAAAAGGTAAAGATAAAGGACCCTTGACAGTTAAGTCTAGTTGCAGACGACTCTGGGGTTGTGGCGCTCATCTCGCTTTACAGGCTGAGGGAGCCGACGTTTGTCCGCAGACGGGTCATGCGGCCAGCATGACTAAGCCACTTCTGGTGAACCAGAGCAGCACACGGAAACACCATTTACCTTCCCACAGGAGGAGTACCTATTTATCTACTTGCACTGAATCATAGAATCATAGAGTTGGAAGAGACCCCAAGGGCCATCGAGTCCAACCCCCTGCCAAGCAGGAAACACCATCAGAGCACTCCTGACATATGGTTGTCAAGCCTCTGCTTAAAGACCTCCAAAGCAGGAGACTCCACCACACTCCTTGGCAGCAAATTCCACTGTCGAACAGCTCTTACTGTCAGGAAGTTCTTCCTAATGTTTAGGTGGAATCTTCTTTCTTGTAGTTTGGATCCATTGCTCCGTGTCCGCTTCTCTGGAGCAGCAGAAAACAACCTTTCTCCCTCCTCTATGTGACATCCTTTTATAGATTTGAACATGGCTATCATATCACCCCTTAACCTCCTCTTCTCCAGGCTAAACATGCCCAGCTCCCTTAGCCGTTCCTCATAAGGCATCGTTTCCAGGCCTTTGACCATTTTGGTTGCCCTCCTCTGGACACGTTCCAGTTTGTCAGTGTCCTTCTTGAACTGTGGTGCCCAGAACAGGACACCACTGGCGTGCTTTCGAACTGCTAGGTTGGCAGGAGCAGGGACCGAGCAACTGGAGCTCACCCCGTCGCGGGGATTTGAACCACTGACCTTCTGATCGGCAAGCCAGTGAGGCTCAGTGGTTTAGACCACAGCGACTAGTAATTTAAATCGTGATTTAAATAGATTTGATTTAAATCAAATCCACCCTGATACCCTCCAACATTTGTCTGAGGAAAATAGGGACGTCCTAAGGGAAAAGCGGGACATTCCGGGATCAAATCTGAAACGGCTTCTGTTTATTTGGGACTGTCCCTGGGAAATAGGGACGCTTGGAGGGTTTGAGATGGTTGTATCTTGTGGTGTTAGTATGGCTTCTGTCAGCAGGACATGGAAGCAATTGGTTTCTGGCGATTCCCTGTGGAAGTTTCCCCAACCCTTTGGAGCAGAATTATGGAGGGAGGGCAGCTACAGGAGGAAGACCAGTTCCCCTCACATTCTGCTGACGGGAGTGTTATGGTCATCTGAACAGCACATTGCAGTGGCGTAGAGTGGGGGGTGCAGGGCGCAACATCTGGGGGTTAGGGTTAGGGGACGTAAATCCACGGGTTAGGGGGCGCAAATCCACGGATTAGGGGGCGCAAATTACTTGCCTTGCCCCGGGTGCTGACAACCCACGCTACGCCACTGGCACATTGTATAAAATCTAGAAGCAACATCTCATCAGCTGAAAACTTTGCCCTTAAAGCCAGAAACAAGGCAAAAGCCCGACTCCAGCTCTGGCCTGTGTCTTGTGAGAAACTTTGCTAAAGAGATTGGCTTGGTGCGAGAAGGTAATTGCAGGTTTTAATAACCGTTTGGGGTTTTAAGCAAAGCAGCAAGTAAAATGCGGTTCTGCAAGAATGCATGTTTTCATAGTCAGAGGTGGTTGTATACAGTACTATTCTGGTTGGCTGCCCCTGCCATCTGGGAAACTACCTCGTACTTGATTCCTGCAGAGCTGTTTGCTACCAATATGGGGCTATTGAAAGCAGATCCCACCAGATCTGGGCACTATTCCACATTATGCCTGCTCTTACGTTTTCATTTCATTTCATGCATTTGTTTATTAAATGTGTATACCAACCTTTCTCCAAAGATCACGGGGGGACATAAAATTACAAAATAAGAACACAAAGTACAGTACAGTGGTACCTCTGGATGCGAACAGGATCCGTTCCGGAGCCCCGTTCGCATCCTGAGTAGAACGTAACACTTGACTGGTGCCTAAAGGTACGTTATGAAGGCCCCAGGTGAGCCTCTCTGGGGAGAGCATGCTGCAAACAGGGAGCCACTGCAGGAAAGGCCCTGTCTCATGTTGTCACCCTCCGGAGCTCTCCGGAACTCACAAAGAAGGGCCTCAGATTATTATTATTGCAGGGTCCGGGTCGGTTCATATGGGGGAGAGGCGGCCCTTGAGATATTGCAGTCCTGAGTCTTTTAAAGCTTTGTAGGTCAAAGATAAATGAAAGAGGGTAAGGATTTGCTGAAAGGACTTTGTAAACGGGAATACAAAAAGGAGAGGTGTGAGGAGGTCAAGGAAACAAGCAAATGAACTTAAAGATACTGAAAAATGGATTATTTCTTTTTTAAGATTTTTTTTCTTTTTTCTCTTTTTTCTACTTTTTCAACTACCTGTCTTTTTTGTATTTTGTATCACGCTCTTTATCTTTTTCTTCTTTTTTCTTTTTTTCTTTTTAGGTCTCTTTTTGGTAACTTCCTTGTTAGCTTTCGTTTTTTCTTTTTCTTTTTTTGTATGTGTAATTGTTGGTTTAATTATGTGTAATTTTTAAAAACCTATGTTTAGTGTAAAATCTCAATAAATATTTTAATAAATAAATAAATAAAGCTTTGTAGGTCAAAACCAGCGCTTTGATTTGGGCTCATAAACTTAATTGTTGGCCAGTGCAGTCAGGCTAGGATCAGTATAATAGGTTCAAACTGTATTGCCTTAATGAGCAACCTGGCCTCTGAATTAGTGGGTTGACCCGTGTTGTTGTGAGGATGGTCCTGTCTGTGACAGGGAGTTGCTAACTACATGGAGAGTTTTTTTATACAGTGGTACCTCGGGTTAAGAACTTGATTTGTTCTTAACCTGAAACTGTTCTTAACCTGAAGCACTGCTTTAGCTAATGGGGCATCCTGCTGCCGTTGCACCACCGCTGCACGATTTCTGTTCTCATCTTGAAGCAAAGTTCTTAACCCGAGGTAATATTTCTGGGTTAGCGGAGTCTATAACCTGAAGCGTATGTAACCTGAGGCATATGTAACCCAAGGTACCACTGTATATAAAAAGTATACAGTGGACGCTCGGGTTGCGAATGTGATCCATGCGGGAGGCACGTTTGCAACCCACAGTGGCGCGTCTGCGCATGCGCGGCTTGCGATTCGGCACTTATGCGCAAAGCGTGATTTAGCGTTTCTGCACATGTTCCGGTACTTCTAACCCGTTCCGGTACTTCTGGGTTTCGACAGGTCCATAATTCAAAAAAACGCAACCTGAAGCGTCTGTAACCTGAGGTATGACTGTATTTTGTTTTAATTTTCACAGACTCTGGGATATTCCTCATCTATAGCAGTGGTCTGCAAGGCTGCTTGGAGACTAAGGACTCTCTAGTGAAAATTTCCAAGAGTTGCAACACCAGCCTCCCAGCCCAGAAGTGGAAATGGGTTTCCCGGAACCGGCTTTTCAACGTTGGGACCATGCAGTGCTTGGGAGTCTCCTGGAAGTCTTCAAACTCCAGCGCAACAGCCCAGCCACTAGGCACCTACGAGTGCGACCGGGAATCTGTCAACATGCGGTGGAACTGCCGGAGCTTGGGTGACCAGCTTTCCCAGTATTTGAGGTTGGGGAACTGGTCACTGACACCATCGGAGAGGGGCGATCAGGCACGAGGAGGCCAGTGGAAGATCTATGGCCACGATGAAGATTTGTGCTCCAGGCCGTATTCGGGTAAAGCCTCTAGTAGAGGATTGAAACTTCTTTCTCGTTCTTTGCTGCTATTGCTGGTAGCACAGTGGTACCTTGGTAGTCGAACGGATTGACTCCAAAACAAATGCTGAATGCTGCAAACCCAAATGTGAGTGTTCTGGTTTGCGAACATTTTTCAGAAGCCAAACGTCCAGCACAGCTTCCAATTGAGTGCAGGAAGCTCCTGCAGCCAATCGGAGGCCGCGCCTTGGTTTCCAAACGTTTTCTGAAGTCAAACGGACTCCCAGAATGGATTTAATTCGAGAACCAATGTACCACTGTATGTGTTTCACGGGTTTGCTGTGCGAATTCAGAAGGCGGCTCTCTCAGCTGCACCAGTGCTGGGTCTAGCAAAGCAGAAGTGGTTCCTTCTACGTTCCGCACGGAGTCGTAGGAGTTTTCAGAGCTTAGGATTGCTCTGCAAATCATAGTTGAGTGGGGCGTCAGCAGTCGTAAAATTTCCAACTGTTTGTAAAAGCCAAGGCAAACGGGAAAATGGTGCTGTGTTTCTGAAAGATGGGTCCTTGATTCTTTGCCTCTCTTCCGCGATGCTCGCTGCGTTCCCACCATGTTTTAACTGTCTCTCTTGAGTTTCATTTTGCCAAAGTCTGGGCCGTCGCCAAAGCCACCGACCACCATTCAGTCTAAATAACGCTTAAGTTCAAACATCAGCCTCAGTTTGCATTGGAAACAGCTGCATAGTGAAATTGTGGTTTAAATTGCTTTAGTTTGAATCCAGGTTAAGTTGGTTGCCTTCTGGCTGTTTCCACACTGGGCCGCTGCTGTGAAATAGCTCTGCTTTTACTGACTTTCAACGAGGAATCTGCATCCTCCGCTTTATCTTTTCATAAACCCCTTTGAGGCTTTTTTTTGTCCCCCCACAATCAAGCTGTGTACAAATTTTACGAAATAAAATAAACATGTTTGCAGTTCAGATTTGTTTTTATTCATAGCTCAAAAATTCTGACCTTTATAGCTCAATAGAACAGTTGTACATTTTCTCCAGGTTTAGATGATCCATTTCATTACAATTTTGGCTGGTTTGCGACTACAACTCCCATCATCCCTAGCTAACAGGACCAGCGGTCAGGGATGATGGGAATTGTAGTCCCCAAAACAGCTGGCGGGCCAAGTTTGGCCATGCCTGGGTTAGATCATATGGCCTTTGGAGATTGCTCAGCTGTTTTGTTGATTGCGTTCTAACCATTTCCTTCTCTAGGGTCTAGCTCTCCTCCGAATCAGCTGTGTCACAATAACCCTTCCATTTACCTAAATAATACTACCTTTAAATCTGGTTTCCCCCACCGCCAAAATAAGAGACTGCAGTTGAAGGCAACTGATTGGTAGTGAGGCAGGGGGAGAGAGTTTGTAATCCTTTATCCTCACACAGAGGATCCTTTATCCTCACACAGCGGTTCGAATCACCGTGACGGGGTGAGCTCTTGTTGCTCAGTCCCAGCTCCTGCCAACCTAGCAGTTTGAAAGCACGTCAAAGTGCAAGTAGATAAATAGGTACTGCTCCGGCAGGAAGGTAAACGCCGTTTCCGTGCGCTGCTCTGGTTTGCCAGAAGCGGCTTAGTCATGCTGGACACATGACCCGGAAGCTGTACGCCGGCTCCCTCGGCCGATAAAGCAAGATGAGCGCTGCAACCCCAGAGTCGGCCACGACTGGACCTAATGGTCAGGGGTCCATTTACCTTTTTTATCCTCACACAGTGGTCCCAGAGCAGATTCTCTCTCTCTTAACTTACAGGGCTGGGGAAAAAGAGATTGCCCTTTGGCTAAAGGGTATTAGAGTGGCTATTCCACTTCCAGCTTAAATCAGAACAGCGATTCTGTGCTGCTAAATTGTCCCTGTCTGGGAGCACCCTTTGATTTCTAGCGAGGAAAGTTAGCCATGACTAACGAAGGTTCCACTAAAATGAGCGCAGGATTAAAGTTCAACTAATTTAGCCTGGATGGAACCCTCTTTCACAAAACCTATGTGTGTTCTAAATTGCAGCATAAAACCACTCTGTGATGTGGAACTGAACTGTTCTGTGAAAGGTTGCTTTTCTGTCCCTCAAGGCTGCAAAGATAGGCAGAGGTACATAGGCAGGTACCTGATAGAATCTAAGGCGCTAGATGGAGGACCAAATTTCCAGAGAATCAGTGTTCCATCGCTCTTTAACCTTTCTTCAAAATAAGTGCATGACAAAAATGCCATTATTGTTTAATTTGAGTAATTTATTTACTTCACGGAACTGAGCTGTTCTTTGGCAGAAAATTTGGGCTATGTTGATGCAGACTTTTTTGGGAGAGAAAAAATACCTGAGTACATATACATGTATTGCAAGGTGACCAAATGAACAAGAAACTCAGAACTCGGACCAGAGAGCGGTTTACGAATATGAATAGAGTCGTAGCCCAAAATTCATAAGTCAAGTCAGTGTGTCTTTCTGAAAGGACAAATGAGCTCACAGAGGGCAAATCCTCACCACCTCTGCGTTGTTGATATATTAGGAGAGGAAGGGGGGAATCACATTTCAAAGAAGTTCTTGTTTTGCTTTGCCTCTTCCCAGTCGGCTTTTGATGTGCTAACTTTTCAGACAATGCCAAACCCCAAAACCTTGCGATCCAATTCTGGATTGAATAGTCGGGAGGACCTTTTTTAAGTGTCTCCTATTTTTGCCGCAGTAAATAGACTAAACCTTTTGCTTTGGGAATTAAGCCCAACGCATGTACATTTCCAAACCCTGTGAGAGATCAGTTTCCCTGCTGATTATTTAGGGGATCAGATGCAAATGGTCTTATTTGATGTCTTTGCCTTCTGCTAGTTTGATGACCTTGAAGCTTTTTCAGCCAGCTGTGCTTCAGTCAGCATCCTTCCACTAACAAACAAGCCCTGTGTCTGCTTGATGCAGGATTTTTATGTTTGTTTTGGTAGCGCAGTGTGCGCATACTCTCGGTGCATGTGGAAAAAATATCATCATGTGCTCAGTGGAGCAGCCCGCCAGCCCAAATATGTGCTGGATTAATTTGAAGTCAGGCAGGGTATGCGGTGAGGGCACAGCTAGCCGGAGGAGTTGTGGAATGATGTGTTGAATGTTAACTTAGGGCTGCAAGAACATACAGGTGAAACTCGGAAAATTAGAATATTGTGGAAAAGTTCATTTATTTCGGTAATTCAACTTAAAAGGTGAAACTAATATATGAGATAGACTCATGACATGCAAAGCGAGATATGTCAAGCCTTTATTTGTTATAATTGTGATGATCATGGTGTACAGCTGATGAAAAGCCCAAATTAACAATCTCAGAAAATTAGAATTTTAAACGAAATCAGCAAAACAAGGACTGCAAGTAGAGCAATATTGGGCCTCTGAGAAGTAGAAGCATGCATATGTACTCAGTACTTGGTTTGGGCCCCTTTTGCATCAATTACTGCCTCAATGCGGTGCGGCATGGATGCTATCAGCCTGTGGCACTGCTGAGGTGTTATGGAAGACCGGGATGCCCCAATAGCAGCCTTCAGCTCTTCTGCATTGCTCGGTCTCATGTCTCTCATCTTTCTCTTGGCAATGCTCCATAGATTCTCTATGGGGTTCAGGTCAGGCGAGTTTGCTGGCCAATCAAGAACAGTAATCCCATGGGCATTGAACCAGGTACTTTGGGCAGTGTGGGCAGGTGCCAAAGTCCTGCTGGAAAATGAAGTCAGCATCCCCATAAAGCTCATCTGCGGAAGGAAGCATGAAGTGCTCTAAAATCTCCTGGTAGACGGCTGCGTTGACCATGGACTTAATGAAGCACAGTGGACCAACACCAGCTGATGGCATGGCCCCCCAAATCAACACAGACTGTGGAAACTTCACACTGGACTTCAAGCATCTGGCATTGTGTGACTCCCCATTCTTCCTCCAGACTCTGGGTACTTGGTTTCCAAATGATATGCAAAAGCTGCTCTCACCAGAAAAGAGATTAGTCAAGAAACAGATGAGAGACATGAGACCCAGCAATGCAGAAGAGCTTCTCCATGATATTCTAATTTTCCGAGTTTCACCTGTAGGTTGCCAAGGCCTTTGGGGTTAAATGATAAGCATTCTCTCTCCATATCAAAGAAGGACTCTCCATAGGAGCTCTTTCTCTCTGTGTGTTTTATCTCTCTCTTCTCTTCCTCCAGAAATTTACACCATTCAAGGCAACTCTCACGGGAAGCCCTGTACCATCCCCTTCAAGTATGACAACCAGTGGTTCTATGACTGCACCAGCATGGGGCGTGGAGATGGTCACCTCTGGTGTGCCACCACACAGGATTACGGCAAAGATGAAAGATGGGGGTTCTGCCCCATTAAGAGTAAGCTGCTTCTGTGGGGTGGGAAATCACGGGGACCGATGGGCATGTAGCAGCCAAACCACAGGAGTGAACAGATGGTTGTGCCAACTGTTGAACCGAAAAACAGTCCTCCTTTCTTAAGGCACCATGGGAGGTTTCCTTCTGCCTTCTAAGCCTCCAGGGTTTGGGTTTCCAAAACTACCCTTCTGTAAGTGTCCCGTTCACACACACATTCCCTGAGCGGTTGCACTGTTTTCTGTGATTCAGTCTTCCCCCTCAAGCGTTGGAGTATTGATGAATATTCCATGCTGGTGTCCAGGGACAAGGGACTAAAACCAGTAGGGTTCGCTGTAAATAGATAAGATAGGCATGCAAGTGCTGCAGAAGCTGTAGTAGTGTATAGAACAGGCTTCCTCAGCCTTGGCCCTCCAGATGTTTTTGGCCTACAACTCCCATGATCCCTAGCTAGCAGGACCAGTGGTCAGGGATGATGGGAATTGTAGTCTCAAAACATCTGGGGGGCCGAGGTTGAGGAAGTCTGGTATAGAAGGACACCAATGATCGGTCTCTTTCCTGTATCGTGACAAAGGGTAAACAATATCCGCATTAATTTGAGACTGTCCTTTACCCTCAGGGCTCAAAGTGAGTTAAATATCTTACAAATGTATATAAAATAAAACAGACATTGAATGGGTGCTTCTCAGAGTGCTCAGTTTGAAAGATAAGGAAGGAGTGCAAGCCTATAGAAGGCCGTATCGCCATTCCCAAACTGCTGTCCCATCTTCTCTTATTCCTGCTACAGTGGTACCTCGGGTTACAGACGCTTCAGGTTACAGACTCCGCTAACCCAGAAATAGTTAAGAACTTTGCTTCAGGATGAGAGCAGAAATCACCTGGCGGCGGCGGGAGGCCCCATTAGCTAAAGTGGTGCTTCAGGTTAAGAACAGTTTCAGGTTAAGAATGGACCTCCGGAACAAATTAAGTATGTAACCAGAGGTACCACTGTATAAAGTACAGTGGTACCTCTGGTTGCAAATGGGATCCGTTCCAGAGGTCCGTTCGCAACCTGAAAGGAACACAACCCGCACCTGTGTGTGTGCAGGTCGCGATTCGTCGCTTCTGCGCATGCGCGTGATGTCATTTAGCGCGTCTGCACATCTGCGAGCGGTGAAACCCGGAAGTAACCCGGACGCAACCTGAAAACGCTCAACCTGAAGCAAACGCAACATGAGGTATGACTGTATAAGGTATAGTCACTGCCTTCTCTCCTCTGCCCGCACCTCAAAGGACCCTGTCACAGAACACAGAGGCTGGAAAAAGCCTTCCCTAAAACTCTGGAAAAGTTATTCTTTGAAGGAGAACTATCTGAAAATGAATCACAGATGGTATTTAACTCTGAGTAGGTTTTTTAGGATGTGTAAGACTGATCAGATAAGTGCTGGAAGTGTAAAGAGGCGGAGGGAATGGTCTTTCATATGTGGTGGACGTGTTAAAGGGTAAAAGAATATTGGGAAATGAACCGTAATGAATTGAAAAAAATGTTTAAAAGTACTCTCCCCCCCCCCCCAAAAAAAACAGAGTCCTTTCTGTTGGGGATAATTCAGACTGAAATTCCCAGGTGTCAAAAAAGGTTATTTATGTATGCCACTATTGCGGCCCGTGTTTTGTTAGCCCCAAAATGGAAAATGAGCAAGGTCCCAACCAAAGACATTCTAATGGCAACTAGAGTTGACAGAATATGCACAACTCGCAGACTTAACATATAGAATAAGAGAACAAGAGGGTCAAAAGTTTAAAGAAGATTGGAAACCGTTTATTGAATATATGGGAAATAATTGTGTACAGCTGAAAACGTTGGCAGCATTAAGATAAATTCAGCAGTATAAATAAGTGATGGTGGGTGTAATAATGGAATGCTGAATGATATAGTTTCTGTAAAATAAGCAGGGATTTATGATATGTAAGGGATGCGGGTGGCGCTGTGGGTTAAAACACAGAGCCTAGGACTTGCCGATCAGAAGGTTGGCAGTTCGAATCCCTGCGATGGGGTGAACTCCCATTGCTCGGTCCCTGCTCCTGCCCATCTAGCAGTTCGAAAACACGTCAAAGTGCAAGTAGATAAATAGGTACCACTCCGGCAGGAAGGTAAACGGCATTTCTGTGTGCTGCTATGGTTCGCCAGAAACGGCTTAGTCATGCTGGCCACATGACCCAGAAGCTGTACGCCAGCTCCCTCAGCCAGTAAAGCGAGATGAGCGCCGCAACCCCAGAGTTGGCCACGACTGGACCTAATGGTCAGGGGTCCCTTTACCATTTACCTTTATGATATGTAAAATGAACCATGGAAAGAGAAGAAGGGAAGTCATTGATATCTCAAGGGTGTAAAATGAGTATTTTAAATTGTAAAACAGAAATTTTAATAATTGTGTGTGTGTGTGTGTGTGCGCGCACACACACACACACACACTGGTACCTCTGGTTACATACTTAATTTGTTCCGGAGGCCCATTCTTAACCTGAAACTGTTCTTAACCTGAAGCACCACTTTAGTTAATGGGGCCTCCCGCTGCTGCTGTGCCACCAGCACGCAATTTCTGTTCTCATCCTGAAGCAAAGTTCTTAACCCGAGGTACTATTTCTGGGTTAGCGGAGTCTGTAACCTGAAGCATATGTAACCTGAAGCATATGTAACCCGAGGTACCACTGTATATGTGTGTGTCTTCTTTCCACCTCCCATTCCATTGTGGTCTTCAAAAGGGACAACTCCCCTTTGATGATACTACCTGCAAATGGCTGCCCCCAGGGTGTCTGTTGACCACGTTAACTTGCAGTAGTAAATGCCCTTCTTTCTTTCTTTCTTTGTCTGTCCTCTTAGGCGATGACTGCGATACATTTTGGGACAGGGACCAGCTCACCAACAGCTGCTACCAGTTCAACTTCCAGTCCACCCTGTCTTGGCAGGAGGCTGGGAAGAGCTGTGAGCAGCAAGGGGCCAGCCTTTTGAGCATCACTGAGGTCCACGAACAGACCTACATCAATGGTGAGCAATGGGCACAGGGAACTGAAGAAGTCCCTGTGTGCTGGACCCGGGGGGGGGGTTACCGAGAGGCGTGGTCAGAGTCCGGTCCTGGGTCAAGGGTCTGGAGACTGTCCACCAAGGGGGAAGCGGGGTCCAAAGCAAGAAGCCGGGCCTGGTCAGGAACTCTGGAAGAACAGTTCTGTGTGCTGGCAGAAACAGGTTTCCAACGACGTTGCTCCTGCAACCTGGGACCGGGCTGACTGGCCTTTATCTCCTCTGAGGCCAGGGGCGGTCCCGGCCCACAGGTGACCCACGTCTCCTGGCCTTAAGGCGAGCACTCCTCCTGAGAGAACTTACAGATAGGTAGCCGTGTTGGTCTGCCATAGTCAAAATAAAAAATTCCTTCCAGTAGCACCTTAAAGACCAACTAAGTTAGTTCTTGGTATGAGCTTTCGTGTGCATGCACACTTCTTCCGATACACTGAAACAGAAGTTGCCAGATCCTTCTATATGGGGAGAAGGTGGGGAGGGGTATTACTCAGAAGGGTGGTGGGAATGGGAGATTGGCAGATAGCTGAGATGAGCCTGTTGACGACTCTTAACGACTGCAGTAGGTCTTACAGGAAAAGGCAAGGGGTGAGAAGGTGAAAAATGGCTTAGTCATGTATAATGAGATAAGAATCCAATGTCTCTGTTCAGACCAGGTCTCTCCATGGTTTTAAGTTTAGTAATGAGTTGCAATTCAGCAACTTAGTTCCCTCTGCCTCTCTGCCCTGAGCCTCTGCAGCTCAGGAGAGGCTGGAGGGTTACTGGACCCAGAGGCAGCTTCACTTTCCCCTGACAGGGCTGGGAGAGGCGCACCTGCAGGCAATGGGTCCTCAATCACCTCCGGAGCCGGAGTGGATTCACCTGGTGCCTACTCCTGAGGACTTGGCACAGGTGCAGGCCCTTCAGATTCAAGCCCCTGCCCCGTTTCAGCCGGCCCTGGAGGTGGGGACTCCTGTGCAGGCTGGGACTCCTCAGGTTCAGCTTCTGAAACAGATTCCCAGGCCACCACACCCTGCTTCCCAAAGTGTGCAGGATGCCCTGACTGCCTTTCTCCCTGTGTACATGCACACCAGCAAAAGGCCGTTCCAGTCATGTTTGTTCTCCTGGTCTACTTCAGTGAGTGGGAACTCGGTTTGGGAAGGGGCTATACTGAGGACTGACTCTGGGAATGTGGGCCAATCACTGTATAACATATTTGCAAATGTGTTTCTGAACAGCGACAGGAGATTTGGAGTTGCAGTTCTGCGATCACTTGAGATTCTGCAGCGGATTTCATTTCATTTTTAATTTGTATACCGCCTTTCTATCTTACAATACTCAAGGCGGTTTACAAGCTGAAGAAACAAAAAATGTACACCTTATAACAATCTAATGCAATACAGAAAAAAATGATAATAAAACATAACTTTAAAATAGGCAACCTACATCAAAAAAGCAACATTCAACAATCATTAGAATAGTATAAAATAATATCAACATATAAAAGTTAAACAGAAATCCACTCAACAGTTACAATAATTGCCTCAGTACATAAAACAATACAATACACATTGAGAAGCAGAGGGCGGGCAAGGCAGGTGGAAGGAGGCCTTGCCTGATGGAGTCTCTCCCCTCACAGTCTCTCTCAAATCATCATCATCATCATCATCATCATCTATACCCCACTCTCCCTGTCTAGAGCAGGGCTCAGGCCGGCTAACACCAATAAAATCACAGTAAAAATGTAATAGGGGGAAAAGAAAAGAAAAATTAAAATACAGGTTAAAATGCAATTTAAAATGCAGCCTCATTTTAAAGGTAGCCGATAAATCAAGACTATAAGGGGAAATAAACATAAGGGTCAGGCTGAGTCCAAACCAAAGGCCAGGCGGAACAGCTCTTCAGTACAGTCAAACCTTGGATACCGAACGCCTCCATTTTGGAACGTTTCGACTCCCAAACACCGAAAACCTGGAAGTAAATTCTCTGGTTTTCGAACGTTTTTTAGAAGCCGTGCCTCGGTTGTCAAACGTTTTGGAAGCTGAATGGGCTTCCGGAACGGATTATGTTCGACAATCGAGGTTTGACTGTATTGCTGCAGAAATTCAGAATCTCTTGAGTATCGGAAGAGAAGGAAAGCTGGCAGGCTCTTCTTGCAAATGAGAGAGATAGGATCTGGGGACAATCAGGCTGTGTTATGTGTTCAGCAGGGCAAGCGTCCAAGATTTAAGGAGGTCTCTGTGGCTGGAGGAAGTGGGGTCTAGGTTCTGTCAGGGACCAGGAAGTGCTTGCGTTGCTGCATGTCTCTTACACTGAGAAGGTGGAGGATCTGACTGCCCTTTTCCTGTCTACACCAGGACTGCTAACGGGATATGGTTCCACACTGTGGATTGGGCTTAATGATCTGGACCTCAACGGGGGCTGGCAGTGGTCAGACAACTCACCTTTGAAGTTCCTTAACTGGGAGAGTGGTAAGTAAGAAAAATACCAAGAGGATGGGTGAATTATCCCACTGAATTGACAAATGAGCCACATGGCTGGCATGGGCTGTTGGTATTTGCTGGAGACTAATTTTATGCAGGTGGCGCTGTGGTCTAAACCACTGAGCCTCTTGGGCTTGCCGATCAGAAGGTCAGCAGTTCGAATCCCCGCAATGGGGTGAGTTCCCGTTGCTCGGTCCCAGCTCCTGCCAACCTAGCAGTTTGAAAGCATGCCAGTGCAAGTAGATAAATAGGTACCGCTCCGGCGGGAAGGTAAACGGCGTTTCCGTGCGCTGCTCTGGTTTTGCCAGAAGTGGTTTAGTCATGCTGGCCACATGACCCGGAAAAACGGTCTGCGGATAAACGCCAGCTCCCTCGGCCAATAAAGCGAGATGAGCACCGCAACCCGAGTCATTCACGACTGGACTTAACTGTCAGGGGTCCCTTTACCTTACCTTAGTGCTACTATATCACTTTTTGGAATACAAAGTGTTGTGACACTGGTACTTTCTACCACCTTTGGTGGACATGCCCGAAGATTAAGGCTTTCTGGGAAATGATATATAATGAAATGAAAAAAGTACTTAAATGTACGTTCCCTAAGAAACCAGAGGCCTTTCTCTTGGGCATTGTCAGCCAAGTGGTGGCAAAGAGGGATAGAACTTTCTTTATGTACGCAACAACAGCAGCAAGAATACTCATCGCAAAGTATTGGAAGACACAAGATCTACCCACCTTGGAAGAATGGCAGATGAAAGTGATGGACTATATGATTTTGGCTGAGATGACTGGCAGAATCCGTGATCAGGGGAAGGAGACGGCGGAGGAAGAATGGAAGAAATTTAAAATTTATTTAAAGGACTATTATAAACTTGACGAATGCTAAAATGTTAAGGTTTTTTAGAAAGAAAGGGTTACAGTGACATAAGATTGGAGAAAAGAAAAGATTAAGATGACAGAGGTTTGAAAGAAATATATATAACTTGCTAAAAAACTTTGGACATGTGGATGCAGAAAGGGGAGGTATGGGGGAGTCCGAAGAAAGAGGTTTTTTGAAAAAATATTATGAAATACTATATGTGTTTGTATGTCTTTTTATGTGTTTGTTTGTTATAAAAGCTTTGTAAAACCAATAAAAAAATTTTTTTAAAAAAAAACAAAGTGTTGTGACACTTCTGATACTGGTTTGGCCAAAGGTACCCCACAAATGTCAACTGTGAGCAGTCACTTGAACTTGGGTCACAGTTGGCAAATCGAGCTCTTCAGCTGTGCAGTATAAATTCTCTCCTGCCTTCAGTGATGCAGCTAGATAATTTAAAACCCCAGACTTAGTGACCTTTCCCCCTCTTCTTCTTTTTTCCGGTGGGGGGCTTTTGACGCCCATGTGTATTGTGGGCAGTTGTGAAGCAAACAATTCACATTTCTCTTCTCCATCCCCTCCCAGCTCTCCTCCATACTTTAAAACTGCTTCTACGTTTCTGATAAATCAGAGCAAGAAACACTTTGTGAATTCTGATTTATTATTATTATTTTTTAAGGAGCATGTAGAGTTTCTCATTTTAAACTAGCCATCTGGACTACGGGAATAAAATGGGGTTTGCTTCTGCTGAATGGATTTACTTGGGAATAAGCATCATATTTGCTTGTTATGGAAAAGGATGTAGTGGTTCTAAAGTAAATAATGAAATGAGCATTCTGTACATTGGTGCTTGGCCATTTCTTGACTCTCTCTCTCTCTCTCTCTCTCTCTCTCTCTCTCTGTACAGTGGTACCTCGGTTTACATACGCTTCAGGTTACAGACTCTGCTAACCCAGAAATAGTACCTCGGGTTAAGAATTTTGCTTCAGGATGAGAACAGAAATTGTGCTCCAGCGGCGCAGCAGCAGGAGGCCCCATTAGCTAAAGTTGTGCTTCAGGTTAAGAACAGTTTCAGGTTAAGAACGGACCTTCGGAATGAATTAAGTACTTAACCTGAGGTACCACTGTATATATATATTAAAGCAAGAAGATCAAGGGACGAACCTGGATAGCTCAGTTCTTTAGAGCATGGGTAGGCAGACTAAGGCCCGGGGGCCGGATCCGGCCCAATCGCCTTCTAAATCAGGCCTGTTGACGCTCCGGGAATCAGCGTGTTTTTACATGAGTAGAATGTGTGTTTTTATTTAAAATGCATCTCTAGGTTATTTGTGGGGCGTAGGGATTTGTTCATTCCCCCCCCCCCAATAAAAAACAAACAGTCCGGCTCTCTACAAGGTCTGAGGGACAGTGGACCGGCCCCCTGCTGGAAAAGTTTGCTGACCCCTGCTTTAGAGTATGGTTGCAGGTCTGATCTCAGTATGGGACTTCACTGTGGGGGGGGGGGGTTGAATCCTGAGGATCTCTCCCAACTTAACCTGAAACTGTTTTCTTAACCTGAAGCACCACTTTAGCTAATGGGGCCTCCCGCTGCCGCCACGCGATTTCTCTTCTCATCCTGAAGCAAAGTTCTTAGAGAGCTAGTGTGGTGTAGCGGTTAAGAGCGATAGACTCGTAATCTGGGGAACTGGGTTCGCTTCCCCGCTCCTCCACATGCAGCTGCTGGGTGACCTTGGGCTAGTCACATTTCTCTGAAGTCTCTCAGCCTCACTCACCTCACAGAGTGTTTGTTGTGGGGGAGGAAGGGAAAGGAGAATGTTAGCCGCTTTGGGACTCCTTCGGGTAGTGATAAAGCGGGATATCAAATCCAAACCCTTCTTCTTTTTCTTCTTAACCCGAGGTACTATTTCTGGGTTAGCGGAGTCTGTAATCTGAAGTGTATGTAACCTGAAGCGTCTGTAACCCGAGGTACCACTGTAAATGCATAGGCTGCCTCCACACCATATATTTAAAGCACAGGATTCCACCCAAAATCCTGAAAACGGTACTTTTTTATGGGAATTATAGTTCAGTGATGGCATGAGCTACAGTTCTCATTATTCTTTTTTTTTGGGGGGGGAGCCATGTGTTTTAAATGTGTGTGTGCAGCCTCTGTATTTGAGATTCAGAACTGATCTCAGGTGACATCCTCAGGTGTGGTTTTGCCTCTTGCCGCACAGCAAAGCACTGTCAGGCTGTGCTTTTCTGGGTAAATAACAGCTGTAGTTGCAAAGGTTGGTGATCTCCCCCTGCCGCCCCTTGCAGATCAGCCTGACAACCCCAGCGAAGAAAACTGTGGGGTGATACGGACAGAGTCGTCAGGGGAATGGCAGAACCGTGACTGCAGCATGGCCTTGCCTTACATCTGCAAGAAGAAACCCAATGCCACTTCTAATATATACTTCTTACGTGAGTAATGTGCAGAAAGTGATTGGTTTGACGTATATATATCATGATCTGAAAGCCACCTATCTCATGCCTGCCTTTCTGCAACCCCAACAACTATTGGCTGAGATGTTCTGATGTCACGGAATGTCCATGAAACATGTGCTGACTGTTTGGAGTAGAAGTGAGTGTCGGGAACGGAATGCTGCAAAGAGCGCAGCTTCTGTGAGACAAGTGAAAGGGCAGTTTAACTTCGGTCTTTTTTTTCCTGGCTGAAGCTGAACAGGCCTAGGGGAAAGCATGACTATAAAGCAGAGAGTGGGCAGAAAAAGCTTTCAAGCAGTGCTGTTGAGAGAAAAAGACAAAAGCCTGAGGGGGAAATGAAGGAGGGAGACCTTGTGGAAAACATCTTGCTGGATTTAGGGGCAGAAATACATGGAGTTGGTTGGAAGGAAGTAGGCAAGCAATGTCAGTTTGTAGAAAAAGTGCCAGGTAGTCCTAGAGGGTCTAAGTGAGGAAGGAGGGGAATTTTACACTTTCATCTGCATTGGCTGCAGGTTCTGTAGTTTGAAGGATTTTATTAGTTCTCTGTCAGATGGAGCCTTTTGGATTCATATATTTATTTACTTTTTACAATTTCTGACCTGGCCTACCCTGTAAGGCCCCAATAAATCAAAACTAAATAAAAGAAGGGAAAAGGTTTACAGCCGTACCTTGGAATTCGAACAGAATCCGTTCCGGGAGTCCGACTTCCAAAACGTTCGGAAACCAAATCATGACTTCTGATTGGCTGCAGGAAGCTCCTGCAGCCAATCAGAAGCCCCATCGGATGTTTGGCTTCCAAAGATAGTTGGCAAACTGGAACAGTCACTTCCGGGTTTGCGGCGTTCGGGAGCCAAAACGTTTGAGAACTAAGCTATTCAAAAACCAAGTTACGACTGTGCATGCAATGATAAAAAAACAAGTAAAACAGTTCCAATCAAAACTAGCACAGTATGGAAGAAGTGAGTCCTTAAAAAAAACAATAACCCCATTAATTGACAGAGGCCAGAGTGAAAGAGGTGTGTCTCTTCAGCACACGACAGAACCTATACGATGAAGATGCTTGCTAGTTTGTTCGTGGAGGGCATGTGAAATTTCTGCTTTCTGGGTTGCGGATCTTGGGTGTGAGCTCCTAATTAAAATATTGGTCCCACAGCTTTCCCCGGATACTGCTTACGCAAAGCTTTGCTTTCCCTAATTGCAGTAGAGTCTGATGTGAAGGTTGACTGTGATCCGACCTGGCAGCCTTTCCAGACCAACTGCTACCGCTTGATCAGTGAAAAGAAGAGTTGGCCAGATGCCAAAAAGACCTGCTTGCGGAGCGAAGGGGATCTGGTCAGCATCCACACCCTCAACGAACTGGAGTTTGTTACCAAGCAAATCAAGCAAGGTAAGCAATTCTGTGTCACACTCTGTGTGTGTGTTTGCTTGTGTGTATGTGGATTATCCCATAAAGAAGGCCGATCGCCGAAGAATAGATGGTTTTGAATTATGGTGCTGGAGGAGACTCTTGAGAGTCCCATGGACTGCAAGAAGATCAAACCTATCCATTCTGAAGGAAATGAGTGCTCACTGGAAGGACTGATCCTGAAGCTGAGGCTCCAGTACTTTGGCCACCTCATGAGAAGAGAAGACTCCCTGGAAAAGACCCTGATGTTGGGAAAGATGGAGGGCACAAGGAGAAGGGGACGACAGAGGACGAGATGGTTGGACAGTGTTCTTGAAGCTACCAGCATGAGTTTGACCCAACTGCGGGAGGCAGTGGAAGACAGGAGTGCCTGGCGTGCTCTGGTCCAGGGGGTCACGAAGAGTCAGACACGACTAAATGACTAAACAACAACAACATGTGGATTATCTCTGATTTAACTTTTTTTTAATGTGAGCAAAAGTTTAGTTGAATATCGAGCAGTGACTCTGCTGTAGAACCAGAGTTGCTCCTTTTATATCTGCACACACTTCCAAAATGAATCAAGCCTAGGATCAGCTGATTCTCTCTATTTCCAGGAGAAGCTGGCTGTGCAGAATGCTGATTGGCTGGCTCTTGTGACAATCACAAAGTTGCCTCCCTCCCATCTCGCCATCCAGATGTTTTGGGGACAATCTTGAAGCTATTCGCCTTGAGCACAGGGTGTTAAAAGGGGAGTCTTTTAGAAAATCTGGATTTTTTTTTTTAAAGCACTGAATAAATGTTTAATGGATAAACATGCTGCGGGGTCTGGAAAATCATTTTGAAATGTCACAGTCTGGAAGAGCAAAATCAAGGAGAGTGAAGGTTATGGAGAGGAGCTACAGCAGGGAAATGCTCCACTACTTCTGTAGGGAGCTATGTCTGCCTCTTCCCCAATTTTCTATTCCTCAGGAGGATCAAGTGTTTTGCTAAATGCTCACAAACCGGAGGGAACTGGTTGGAAAAAGCTGGTTGGGAGCTGCATGGCCAGGGAAAAAACAATGCTATCCAGGGTTGTAAAGACTGCAGAGAGAATAATTGGGTGCACTCTTCCCACCTTAGGTCAAATCTGTGCTGCTAGGTGCCATAAGAAAGCGGCAGAGATAGCACAGGATAGTACGCACCCCGGAAATGATCTTCAGCTTCTGCCTTCTGGAAGAAGGTATAGGGTTATAAAAGTCAGGACTAGCCGCCTGAGAAACAGTTTCTACGCAAATGCAATTCTGGTTCTAAACGCAGCATAAGGGGTCTCTGTAGTATAGTGCATTTTAAAATGGGTTTTTTAAGTTTTTGGGGGGTTTTGAATGTTTTATGTAGTTTTTATGTAGTTTTATGTAGGTTTGTGGTAGTTTTAAGTAGTTTTTATGTAGTTTTATGTAGTTTTCAATTTCATTGTTCTGCAAGGGACAATGACAATAAAGATAATAAAGACAATAAAGGTATTGTATTGCCTGGGTGTATTGTGTGGGGCAGTCACTGGCAGATGAAGAGGATTTTTTTTTAGTAGAAATCCCCCCTTTCCCTGCTTGTTTTGGCAGATGTCGAAGAGCTCTGGATTGGCCTGAACGATCTCAAGCGGCAGATGAGCTTTGAGTGGTCAGACGGCACGCTAGTGCAGTTCACATTCTGGCACCCCTTTGAGCCCAACAATTTCCGAGACAGCCTGGAGGACTGTGTGACCATCTGGGGACCGGTATGTTTAAGAGCTGGAAGTGTAGCCTTATTAGACTTTACCGATTGGTGGGCTCTGCATTGCTCCCGGATGGGAGGAAGGAAGTCAAAAGACACCGAGGGTTGGTTCAGAGAAAAGAGTTCTTTATTTCTGCTCTCCGGAGCAACAGAAAGGCACTTGCGTGGTCAGTCCACAGCAAGTCCAAAGAAATGAGAAATTTCATGCAGTATACATATCCTCCAGGCACCCTCTCCCCCCTTCCCCAGGAATCCAGCCACGTCAGCTTGTACACGCAGGTTGACATCACAGATGTTCCTGCTCTGCTACTCTTAACCATAAAAGGGTTTTCCTTCCTGTACTCCTGACCATAAAAGGGTATTCCTGTTCCTATACTCTATCTTGGAGCAAAAGGTCACCAACTCTAAGAACACACTCTGGTGCTGTTCCCGGACTAGGTCTGTGCGTCAGAGTGTGGTCAGGATGTAAGATAAGACCCAGACGCATCATCCCTACTCCACTGGAACAGTCAAGGTCATCCATTGCCATGACTGATAAAGGAGAGAGCTGTTTATACAGCTGTGTTCTTGTTATGCATTTGCTCAACAGCTCAAGTTAATGCATTTTAGAAATGCTCCCTTGGAGAAAGAAGAAATGGGGGGTTTTGGGTCCCGTTTCAAACTGACTGCACAGAAACCCTTTCCTTCAGAAGGATACCCATCACGAGAAGGGGACATAGCTCTGAGCATACAGGATAGAACCTTCTTCGTATCTGTCGTGCAGCACTTAGGAATGCAAGCTTTCATGAATTGAAGGTCGCAATTGATTGCCGGAAATTATATTTGTAAATATGGCTCCTGGGCAAACCTGAGCTGACAGTTAGCATAGTTGTTGGAATTCAGATCCTTAAAGAACAGGCAGTTTTGCGGGCCGTCATGCAACTGGGTCAGCTCCCTCATCCTTTCAGTAGATTGGACAGAAAAAGAAACTTAGTGATGACTCCCTTTTCCCACTTGGCCGCAAAGCAAGTGTGTAATGCAAATGGTTTTTCTTTCAACAGTAAGACAACTAAATTGGGTAGTAGTGTCCAGGTGAAACCCCAGTCAAGTGAGAATCTTGGGCCCAGAGGCTTAATTTGGCCCCAGGCTCCTTTCTGGCCCTCAGGACTGTCCTCAGGCCACACCCCCTCTTCCCAGGCCACAGCCCTCAGTGGTCCTGGAATTAACTCTGAGCATACCCCTTGCTGGAGGATGGAGAGGGATGGATGAATGTGAAGAAACTAGTCTACAGTACTGTGCAAAGGTAAAATCCACATATGTTGCAGTGCCTGCGTTCCTTTCTGGGTAACCACCTAGCCATTGCACATGGTCCAGAAGGGAATATGGCTCTCGGGTCGAATAATAATAATAATAATAATAATAATAATAATAATAATAATAATAAATTACTTATACCCCACCCATCTGGCTGGGTTTCCCCATTCGTATCCTACTGTAATGATAAGTAAAGGTAAGGTACGCAGGTGGTCTAAACCACTGAGCCTCTTGGGCTTGCCGATTGGAAGGTTAGCGGTTCGAATCCCCGTGATGGGGTGAGCTACTGTTGCTCTGTCCCAGCTCCTGTCAACCTAGCAGTTTGAAAGCACACCAGTGCAAGTAGATAAATAGGTACCACTGCAGCGGGAAGGTAAACGGCATTTCCGTGCGCTCTGGTTTCCGTCATGGTGTCCCGTTGCGCCAGAAGCAGTTTAGTCATGCTGGCCACATGACCCAGAAAGCTATCTATGGACAAATGCTGGCTCCCTCGACCTGAAAACGAGATGAGCGCCGCAACCCCATAGTTGCCTAACCATCCAGGGGTCCTTTACCTTTTTTTTTTTTTTTACAGTAAAGATAATCTTGAACATATGTTTATTTTCTTACAGAGTTTCCCCCCTTTCCACTACTGTACCTGGGAATAACTTTTGCTGCAATTCTGATTAAGTAAAACAAGGGTAGGGAATAGATCTGAGGACTGATCAGTGGAAAGTGAGGATGTGTAGGAGAAAATTAGATTGAAATGTAGGAGCAGGCAAGATGGAGTATCGCTGCAGAAGGGCACAGAGACAAATAGCCTGGGGTTTTTTGGCGGGGGGGTTGGGGAAATCAAAGTCTTCTAAACTATGCAGAATTCTTCCGATAAGGCAAGGCTGGGGAAGCTTTGTCCCTCCAGATGTTGTTGTATTCCAACTCCCATCAGCCCCATCCAGCGTGATCAGTGGTCAAGCATGATGGTAATTGTAGTTTAGCAGTATCCAGAAGGCCACATGTTCTCCTCCCTGCAATAAAGGACTGTATTGGTCCTGAGGCTTTTGTGTGTGTGTGTTTTTTGTAAATAGAAGAAAATTTCATCAGTGCATCCTTCAATGGATTTATTTATTTCCTGTGCTCATATTAGGAGCTCTCCTTTCCTGGACCAAGGCGAGATAAGGGCAGAACAAACTGCAAGTAATTCTAGTGCTCCGAAAAGAACATAGGGGTGGTGCCCCCACAGTTGCAAAATAATTTGAGTCCAGCAAGATCCGAAGGGCACTAGGTTGGGAGAAAGGATGGACTGGGTATATGTCGTAGGGCGGAAGGCTTACATTTTTGGGTTGCATGTTTTGAAGCTGCTGCCTTCTGTGGGGAATTCTTTTCCTTGAGCTGGGACTTCTCTGCCTCTCTCTGTCCAGGAGGGGAGGTGGAACGACAGCCCTTGCAACCTGACGTTGCCTTCCGTGTGCAAGAAGCGTGGCCGCGTGAGCCAGGGGAGAGAAGAGGAGGACCATGGCTGCAGAAAGGTAAAGAGAGCAATGGCGGCGTTGCATGCAAAGGTGACAGGGCGGAAGGCCGCAGGAAGGGGAAAAGAGGAGGCTGGAAGTTGTGGTTCAAAGGCTGCCTCTTGGGGAACAGACCTCTACAGGTCGACATATGAGCACTTCTGGAGAGGAGAAGGATGAGGCCCAAGGCAGGTGAGGTTTCTGACTCACGAGCAACTGATGAGGAGAAGTCTCTGTGTTTTCAAATGCTGCTTTGGAAATAATAATAATAATAATAATAATAATAATAATAATAATAATAATAATTTGTATCCCGCTCTCCCCAGCCAAAGCCAGGCTCAGAGCGGCTAACATATAAATAAGACAATATGCATAATACATTATACAATATGCAAATAAAATAACATTCAACATTCATTAAAACAATATAGAATAATATTAAATATCATCATTTCAAAATTAAACAGAAATCCACTCAACAGTTACAATAAGTAATTTCTAAACACTCATTTGGAGCAGAGCGGTGAACAAATAAGAAACCAGAAGTTCGTAAACTCTAAAATAAAAGCAAGATGCGTGTCCTGTACTCTGTTTAAACTAAGCCATTGCCCTTTGAGAGAGACATTGTACCAGCTGCATGTTGTCTGTCCAGCTGTGTGCTGTCCCCATAGACTTCCTTTTTCCGCTGCAGCTCAGCTGTCCAAGGAGTATCTCCTTTCCAGCTGGCCAGGGCCGGAATGTGCTCGCCTTTCTCACTCTGCAACAATAGCGCAAGCTGGAAATGGGGACGTGACACGTTTCTGTATTAACTGCTTTTACCTAAGGGAATTCTGGCATTGTCAAGGGCCCTGTGACACCAGCTGGGATGGGGCAGGAATGTTTGTCTGTGTCAGAGAGGGGTCCCAAGGTGTGAGTGGTGGGGGGGCGTATGATGTTCAAGCCGCAACTTAGTCCTGCCATGGGTCACAGAAGGGGAGGCAGAGCTGGCAGGGCTAGTTCAGGGAGTGGGTCCGGTCGCCATCCGTGTCGTGCAAACTGACACAGCTCTGCACTCCGGTGTGCACACTTTTAAGCCCAGCCTTCCCGTTTGTGACGAGTGCCTTGCAATTGACGGCTGCACCCTGCTCTTTAAAAGTAGAGGTATTTTGTTATGCCAAACCATGTATCATGCTTCAAACCGTGCATCCTATACTTTGAGCTGAAGAAGAAGAGTTTGGATATCCCGCTTTATCACTACCCTAAGGAGTCTCAAAGGGACGCAGGTGGCGCTGTGGGTTAAATCACAGAGCCTAGGACTTGCCGATCAGAAGGTCAGCAGTTCGAATCCCTGCGATGGAGTGAGCTCCTGTTGCTCGGTCCCTGCTTCTGCCAACCTAGCAGTTCAAAAGCACGTCAAAGTGCAAGTAGATAAATAGGTACCGCTCTGGTGGGAAGGTAAACGGCATTTCCATGCGCTGCTCTGGTTCGCCAGAAGCGGCTTAGTTATGCTGGCCACGTGACTCGGAAGCTGTACGCCGGCTCCCTTGGCCAATAAAGCGAGATGAGCGCCGCAACCCCAGAGTTGGCCACGACTGGACCTAATGGTCAGGGGTCCCTTTACCTTTACCTTAAGGAGTCTCAAAGCGGCTCACAATCTCTTTCCCTTCCTCCCCCACATCAAACACTCTGTGTGGTGAGTGAGGCAGAGAGACTTCAGAGAAGTGTGATTAACCCAAGGTCACCCAGCAGCTGCATGTGGAGGAGCAGGGAAGCGAACCTGGTTCACCAGATTACGAGTCCACTGCTCTTAACCACTACACCACAAGACCGTGTGCAGATTTTATCGATAAAGCTTTCGGACTTTCCCCCAGCTGAGAGTCCCCAAGGCTTTCGTCCGAAGGCGGGAGCCGCAAGGAGAGACACGAGAAATCTGTAAGATTCCTTAGAATACTGTTTTTGAATTGAATTTATGTTTGGGTGTGGAGGAGAACAGAGAGGAGAAGTGGCTGAAGTTTACGAGCCTTGGTCAGTTTGTTTATATGCTTGTTTAAATGCTCCCCTTTAAGTAAACCCACTGTTTAGCTCTGAGGGATGAGGGTAAAAGATTGGCCTGCTAAAAGTTGAACCCAACTTCTTATAAACATTAAATGGCAACCTTTGCCTTTGGACAGCTGGTCCCTTGACTTAGACATGGGCAGGAAGTAAAGCCACATCATTCCTCAAAAGTTGTGGTGGGAGCTCTGAATTGCTCTCTAGGATCAGAATGCATCGGAGTTGTCTGCACCTTTGAAAACCACCATGTCACTAGTTGCAGTAGACACTGGGCTGGTTTCTGGGTCATCTAGCAGATGCTTCTAAAGTTTCCCTTGTAGATGCTTCCTTCGTTTTTGCTCATCTGGCTTTTGCTTGGTTCCAGTGGCGTAGCGTGGGGGGTGCAGGGGGGGCAGCCGCACCGGGCGCAACATCTGCGGGTTAGGGTTAGGGGGCGCAAATCCACGGGTTAGGGGGCGCAAATCAATTACTTGCCTTGCCCCGGGTGCTGACAACTCACGCTACGCCACTGCTTGGTTCTTTTCCATTGTGTTTTCTACCTTCCCGTTTAAGGAAAGTTTTGTGTGCCATTTTAAGAGTCCGAATGGTGCCCTCCAGATGTGGCCGTGCCAGCTGGAGCTGATGGAAGTTGTAGTCCAGCAACATTGGGTGCTTTAGTTGCGATTCCTGCATTAATGTATTTTTAATCTTGGTTGGAAGCCGCCCAGAGTGGCTGGGGAGACCCAGCCAGTTGGGCGGGGTACAAATAATAAATTGTTATTATTGTTGTTATTATTGCAGTGGGTTGGACTAGATGACTCCTAAGGGGTCCCTTCTAACTCTTAAGACTCTAACATATGGAGGCCACCAAGTTGGGAAAGGCTGATAAATACCAGCCAAAGGTGGGTCTTTGAAAGGAGAGTCATCTGGACTGCTTTGAGTAGCCCAGCTGTCATGTGGGCCATGCCGGATGTGTGGGTGGGTGGGTGTCTGTGTCTCAGTCTCAGCATTGCTTGGACTCCATGCAGAAGAAAACCCCACGTCTTGCCTTCCTGGTTTGCAGTACCTCTCTCCCCTCCTGACCCAAATCCTCCTCCTTTCTCCAAAACACTTTCCCTCCCCCCCCCCCCAGCTCTCAAGCCTCGGGACAAGGAAGTATTCTTGAATAATAACACGAACATAGCTGAGTCTGTACACAAGTGCTTTTCGGCCCTTTGCCTAGATCTGCAAAGCTACAGAAGCAGCAAAAAGTCGTGTGCCCACATGGGAGCCCAGAGGTGAAGCCTGCCAGCTGGCAGCCCCTGGGGGGGTGAGGCAAGGATTGCTAGGGTTCTGGGTGCTGTGTTCCCATGCCCTGCAGACTTGTATACGCCTTGTGTTTTATGAATATACCGGTATTTAGCCTCTTGAACCCCAAAGGAAAAGGATCTGGCTGTAGAAGAAAACATTCACCAAATACAAAGAGGAACAGCTGCTTAGACAGAGATGCTTCGCGACTTTGTTTTTCTGCCGCTCACCTAGACAGTCTGCTGCAGCAGAATTCCCTCCTTCTCAAGCAGTTTTATTACAAAGCTTGAAATGTTCTCTTTGACGATAAAGAGTTTCCTTGAAATGTGTCTTGAACCGTAGCTGTCAGTGCAGCCGTCTTTTCCGTTCCCCTTCATTGTTTCTGCTGCAGGCTGAAGGTGTGCAGCTCTTTCCTATGCCTTCTGACACTTTACGTCGATATAGATATATTTAGGAGGCACCCTGTTCCTTTGATTTGCATTTGCTTCAAACCAATTTGCATGTTGCACTTTAAACCAGTGTGTCTCCAACTACCTGATGTGGTGGACTGGCAAGCCCTGCTCCATTGTGCCAAAGGACCGCATTTGGTCCCTGAGCCATTCCACCCAACCTGGGCTGCGGTCAGCCAGTGGCTCATGGACTGGCACCCGTCCGCAGGCCAACACTTTTGAGTAGCTCTTTTTAAAATTGCTGGGACCTTATGGTGAAGACCAGGCAAGAAACTTGAGTAAAACAAGTACTCAAGTAGGTTAACCTTATTCCCATTTTACAGATTTGGGAAAATGTGCCTGAAAGTGATTGATTCCCCTAAGGCCAGTTGGGGACCAACCAGAGATATGAGTAAAGAGTAAAAAAAGAAAAAGTGCAAGCCACTGGATAATAATTTATTACTTATACCCCGCCCATCTGGCTGGGTTTCCCCAGCCACTCCGGGCGGTTTCCAACAAGAGATTAAAATACCATATTTTTCGCTCTATAACACGCACCAGACCATAACACGCACATAGTTTTTAGAGGAAGAAAACAAGAAAAAAAATATTCTAAATGAAATAGTGGATATATGGTTTTTGTGGTTCATGCTGTGGCCACAGACATGTGATCTGACAGTGAGTTTGACAGTGAGTTTGGAGTAGCCCAATGCAAAAATCCTGAGGATCCATGTCGATCCATGCTTTGTAACCACGGAGGAGGGAAGGAAGGGGAACCATGGATCCTCTGCTCACGACTGCAGCAGATCCCCACCCCCCCCGCCACCCGCAGGCATTCGCTCCATAACATGCACAGACATTTCCCCTTACTTTCTAGGAGGAAAAAAGTGAGTGTTATGGTGCGAAAAATACGGTACATTAAAACATCAGTCATTAAAAACTTCCCTAAACAGGGCTGCCTTCAGATGTCTTCTGAACATCAGATAGTTGTTTATCTCTTTGACATCTGATGGGAGGGTGTTCTACAGGGCAGGTGCCACTACCGAGAAGGCCCTCTGCCTGGTTCCCTGTAACCACATCTCGCAGTGAGGGAACTGCCAGAAGGCTCTCAGAGCTGGATCTCAGTGTCTGGGCAGAACGATGGGGGTGGAGACACTTCTTCAGGTATACTGGGCTGAGGTCGTTTAGGGCTTTAAAGGTCAGCACCAACCCTTTGAATTGTGCTCAGAAACGTATTGGGAACCAATGTAGATCTTTCAAGACCGGTGTTATGTGGCCTCGACGGCCGCTCCAAGTCACCAGTCTAGCTGCCGCATTCTGGATTAGTAGTAGTTTCCGGGTCACCCTCAAAGCTAGCCCCATGTAGAGCCCCTTGCAGTAGTCCAAGCAGGAGATAACTTCTGGACTTCTCTTTTCCTCGTCTCCCTTCTTTCCCTCCCCATTGTCAACATTCCAGATGTTTCCTCCAGCTGTCAGAGGCTCCCGATCTGGTTGCTGGCCCACAGAGCTCAGCAAAAGCTCCAGCACTCCCTATCTTTTGTCCTAAAGCAACCAAGATGGTGTTTTTGGCAAGAGGTGAGCCCATCTGTCTAGCGGATGCATTCCTCGCAGGCAGCATTGCGAACTTGGATGAAGGCTGGCGTCCAGCAGGTCCCTTCCTCCTCCCTCTCTCCTTCCCAGATATCCCTGTTCTTTTCCAGCATGACTTTTTAAAAAAACAACAACATGCTGACATTTCCTTGGTTCTGTATTCTCCCAACTGGTTTCCTTCATAACTAGGAGCACCCAGCCATAGGCCATTTATGCTAACAGCAGAGCTCAGAAGACCAGCTCCTAACCCCCCATTAAGTACTGTATTTTTTGCTCTATAAGACTCACTTTTTCCCTCCTAAAAAGTAAGGGGAAATGTGTGTGCATCTTATGGAGCGAATGCAGGCTGCGCAGCTATCCCAGAAGCCAGAACAGCAAGAGGGATCGCTGCTTTCGCTGCACAGCAATCCCTCTTGCTGTTCTGGCTTCTGGGATTCAGAATATTATTTTTCCTTGTTTTCCTTCTCCAAAAACTAGGTGTGTCTTATGGTCTGGTGTGTCTTATAGAGTGAAAAATACGGTACATCTGTGCGTGGTTCAGGTGTCTCCCTAGCTAAGGCGTCCTAACTGCTCTCCTGTTTCTTTCCTTGTTGCCCTTAGTCTTCTCCCTTGCTCATTTGATCCCTTCTCCTTTTAGCCCTCCTCCTCCGCTCTTGTGGCCTGCTTGCTGCCTCCATCCGAAGGCTTCTCCCACGCTGCATGTTGATAGTGGCGAGCCCTGTGGTTGCCTTCAAAAGGAGCTTTTTCGGACCTCTGAACGATTCCCCCTCCATCTGCCTGACCAATTTGAGCTGCCTATTGTGCTCCCAGCTTAGGAGAGGCTCCAACATCAACAAACCAGAGCTATGAAAGCACTCTGCGGTGGGGTTTGAACTTCTTCCCTTTTCCCTTTTTTCTCTTGCCGAAGGAAGAGAGTTCGCTTCCCCTTCTTAGACTCTTCTGGGCATTGGTAGCTTGGGTTAGGGTGTGGGGATTTCAAGCGGCTTTGATGTGTTTTCCTTCTTCCTTTCTAAACTCTGCAACGTCTTCTCCTTGTGCTGTGACCTTGAAAACTAAGCCACAGCCAACCTAGGTGGAGAGGGCAGACACCAATAATGGAGACCCCACCACCCATGACCCACAGGCCAAGTCCACACAAGTAGTCCATAGGTGTCAAGTGTCCCTTATTTGGCGGGATAGTCCCTTTTCCCAGCGCCATGTCCTGCTGCTGTCCCTTATTGATGATGTCCCTTAAATAAGCTACTGAAGGTAATGGGGACCTCTCTATGTCCAGCTGTGCTTTGTCAACAACAAATTGTTGCTGTTTTTTTTGTGTTGAATATATGCTATATGGTAATTTATGGACCTAATAGGTATCTAAAGCCATTTGCACGCAGCAAAATATGTATTTTATCAAAGTTATTGTTGATCCCTTATTTTGGCTGCTGATCCCTTTTTTTCGAGGCTGCTGGTCCCTTATTTTCAAATCTGTAAGTTGACACCTATGCAAGTAGTCACTTCCTTTCTTTCCTGTATTTTTTTTTTGGTAAGATGTTTATTAAGATTTTTTAAAGTATAACAAACATAATATATAAACAAAAAAATATATATAAACAAAAAAATAACAAAAATACAAAATAAAAATAGTTAAAAGAACACACAGATTTTCCATTACTTGTTTTCCTTTAGCTTGTTTCCCGAACCTCCTCATACCTCCCTTTTTTGTATTCCACTTCCATCTGTTGATTCAGCAAATCCTCACCCTCTTTAAATATCCTAATCTTAATCTTAAAAATAATAGCATTAAATTTTTACCTATTTATAACCCTTTTTTCTTATTCCCTTATTCCTTTCTTTCCTGTAAAAAGGATGCTGCAGAAATCCAAAGGGTTGCATCCAGTGTTGATTCTGCTCCAAGAAGTCCCATTGAAGTTAAGGGACATGCCTAACTTGCACCCATTAAATTCAGTGGGTCTACTTTGGGTGGGATGGGAAGGGACTGTGAAGCCATAGGGCCCATTTCTCCGAAAGTTCATCCTGCATGCCAGTCAGGGATGGGAGAGGAATTTGCTGCCTTGGTTGCCCTTCTTCCACATTTGTTTGTTTGTTTATAATAATAATAATTTATTACTTATACCCCGCCCACCTGGCTGGCTTTCCCCTGCCACTCTGGGCGGCTTTCAACCAAATATTAAAAACGCAATACAGCATTAAACATAAAAAAACTTCCCTAAACAGGGCTGCCTTCAGATTTCTTCTAAAAGTAAAATGGTTGCTTATTGCCTTGACATCTGTTGGGAGGGTGTTCCACAGGGCGGGTGCCACTACCAAGAAGGCCCTCCACCTGGTTCCCTGTAATCTCACTTCTCGCCGTGAGGGAACCGCCAGAAGGCCCTCAGGGCTGTACCTCCGTGTTTGTTTGTTTGTTTGTTTGCTACCCTTCATCAAAAGATCTCAGGGCGGTTTACAAAGATAAAAAACAAGTAAATAATTAAACCAAAACAACAAAAACGATAACCCCCACCTTCCCACAGAAACATTTAAAAGGCCGTAGACTATTAATCAGTCAAAGGCCTGGTTGAAAAATATAAAGTGAAGGCACCAGGCAAACCCCCCTGGGGGAAAGCATTGCACAAATGAGGAGCCACTACAGAAAAGGCCTGCTCTAGTTATTTTATTTATTTGCTAAATTTATATTCAGTGTTGAGGATTTTATTCTCTCTTGTGATGCCCTGGTGCTTAGTTTTAATCATGAACAGTTTCGTATTTCCACTATGTTGGGGTTCTTTGCTTTCATTGTTGGTTGTGCTTTTATTGCTGTAGTTTTTATCCTGCGTTGTAAGACGCTCCAGTTTCTGTTTTGAAAAGAGTGGGGGGTGTGTGTGTGAGTCTTATTATTTTTTTACAGTAAGCGGTCAACGGGCTTAGGATTGCAGCCAAAGGTGCTTTTGATACACGGTGTGTCTATTTGATATTTTCTCTTGGGATGGTAAAATAAACAGTGATTTTAACAAATGCCTGCCCTCCTTAGTTGAGAGCTTAGGTTTGCATACTTGGTAGTTGTGGTCTCTTAATTAAACTGCGTTGAATTTCATCTCCACCACCACAAGCATGCAGCCACCATTAGCAATGTGCTGAGCTAAGCTTGAATGGATAATACTTCTTTCTCCTTTAAAAAGCAGTCATTGAGATGGGCTGCCAAAAGCTGGCCCACACTCAGCTCACAGCAGCAGATGGCAAGTGGCTTGCCTTGCTAAGCCTTGATGGTGGCCTTAACAAAGTACTGTTTCAAACACGGGTTCAAATGATCATGTGGATGACTCAAAGCAACGAGGGAACAGAAATACAGTCTGAAATATACTCGGAGTCGAGAGTGGATTCCATGCTCTTTATTCAGCTCATAGTGGTGAGGAGGAATGAAAGTTCCCCCCAAATATCTGCTTTATATATATTATTTACACAATGGGCTGCACGTGATTGGCTAATTCCGGTATTCTCCTGTAGGCCAATCAGGTTGTGGATTCACTTCCATCTGGAGCTGGATTGGGTGGCTCCTGCGGACCAATCATACTGCTGCATTGTTCTAGGACCAATCAGACTGCTGCATTCTGAATCCTATTGTTCTAGGACCAATCAGACTGCTGCATTTTGGATCCTATTCAACTCAGTACATAACACAGTCGTACCTTGGAAGTTGAACGGAGTCCATTCCGGAAGTCCGTTTGACTTCCAAAATGTTCGGAAACCAAAGCACAGCTTCTGATTGGATGCAGGAAGCTCCTGCAGCCAATCGGAAGCCCCATTGGACGTTCGGGTTCCAAAAGACGTTCGCCAACCGGAACAGTCACTTCCGGGTTTGCAGCGTTTGGGAGCCAAAACATTAGAGAACTAAGCTGTTCAAAAAACAAGGTACGACTGTACATAGAAAGTGTGTGACTCCTTTCCAATTTGCAATGTCGACTCATCATTCAGGGACAAGGTTGGTTTGATAAGTTTGTTCAATGAAGCCAAAGGTGGGATGGAATGCCCAAATCGTTCTCATTTTCACATATGATCTTTTATATTTTGGGTCTCTCCCAATTCTACATTGATCTGTGAGTTTACTTTTTTTATATAGAAAAATCCATATGAAAATTATATTTACATAAACTTTTTTTTTAGCATTTATGCATTTCTAAACGTATTTTTAGTCCGCCCTATGAATTGTCCATCATATTTTTGGAATGGCTTTTGAGCTGAGAGCTACATAGCAAAATCTGGAGGTGTATGAAATATGAAGAGTAATTAAATTTTGATCTGCACATCAGTCTGGGAAGTAGGATCAGGCCAGGATGTCTTGGAATTCGCAATACCTTGAAGACTCTCACGCTGCAGTCTTGACTTGATGGCAGCTTTCGCTTGGTGGAGATCAGGTTTTCTTCAGAGGCGAACTATCAAGCAATTTGACTTACGCGTCCTCCTGGAATAATGGATCATGTAAACGAACAAAGATTGGAAATACAGTTAATCCGCCCGATGACAGAATTCTCTCTAGTTTCATCTAAATTTGGGGAAAATATTGAATGACATTTGCTGCTGACTTTTTTTTGACAGCATCACCAAAATGCAGTGGTACCTCGGGTTAAGTACTTAATTCGTTCCGGAGGTCCATTCTTAACCTGAAACTGTTCTTAACCTGAAGCACCACTTTAGCTAATGGGGCCTCCCGCTGCTGCCGCGCCGCCACAGCACGATTTCTGTTCTCATCCTGAAGCAAAGTTCTTAACCCGAGGTACTATTTCTGGGTTAGCGGAGTCTGTAACCTGAAGCGTATGGAACCCGACATACCACTGTATACTAAAAATGTTCACAACAGCAAGAGAGTTTGTGATTTTGTTTTCCAGAATGGGAGGGTGGTAAGTTTTCTCTCTTTCTCGGCACTCAACAGAGCACTGGGAAGGAGTGACAATAAATTGAAAATGGCCACTGCCATTTTAACCCTGCCCTCCCTGATATTGCCTAATGTTGATTTCCCGGCCTGATAGTATTGCACAGCCTAAAGTCTCTTCTTGGATCAAGCTATAACCACCTAGCAAAGCAAAGTAACACTTTGGTCAGATTAAAAGTAATAGAAATTGCCTCCGAGACCAGGGAGAAGAGCTGGTGGAAGAAGATTGGAGGAAGTTTAAAACTTATTTGCAGAAATATTGTAAAATTTTTGAATGCTGATGACATTGAAATGAATTGAAGGGGTTCTAGCAACAAGGTAAAATGTAAGTAGGGATCAATAATAGATAAATTAATAGAACATGAATTTGCTGAACCAAATTCTAAAAGGGATACAAAAATGGGAGACGCGAGGAAGTCAGGGAAAAAAGTTAACTAAAGATGAGAAATTAAGAAAGAGGGAATTTTTGGGTTTTTTTAAATGTGTTTTTTCTTTTTCTATTTTTGTGTTTAATGTTTGTATTTTTGTATTCTGTAATTTTGTATCTTTTTCATTTTTTGTATTTTTCTAAACTTTTCTATTGATAAAACCTAATAAAATATTATATATATATATATATATATATATATATATATATATATATATATATGCAGGTTTTGGTGTCTTCGGGTGTCTTCCCGTGTAAGAGTCGGGGTGTCTGTGCGACGTTTCGACGAGGTCTCACTCGTCATCTTCAGGCTGGTGCTTTCGGCTTCTTGTTACTGGAACAGAGCAGAATCTGGTGTTTGAGTTCCTATAAATACTGTTGAGGGGTGTGGTGTATAGCCTCCAACGTTCTGGGCAGAGAGGAAGTTCCTAGATTAGTGTGCCTTTTCTTCTTTTGTTCCTTAATTACTTGAGGGATATCTTGAGTGATTTCATGAGTGATATTCTGAATACCACTGGGTGGGTCATTAAGTGTAGATTAGTTGCTAAAGCTTTCGTGTCTTGACCTCTTGAGCTTGTGAAGAGTTTTTCTGAGAAGATGGCTGTGCTGCATTTAGTTGTGCTCTGGCTTGGCTTCGTGTATAGGGGCGAGCTGTGGTTTTGTGCCTTGTGCCAGCCAGATCTGTGTAGGGATTGCAGGGGGGTGCAGCATCCGGAGGTGCCACTATAGTTTGGCTACTGGATGGAGTCTGTGATATGTCTGTGGAGAGGGTCTGGGTTTGGGTCTGGTGTGGTTGATTGGTGACGGCGTTCTGTGTGCCTCTGGTTCTGGTGTCGGTTTTTGTGGGGAGGGCTAATTTCCAGATGTCTGGCAGGCGGGACGTGTCGTCACGCTTGTTCATGTTGTGAGGGTGTTTCTCTATCTCGATGGCTTCCATGATTATTCTCTTGTGGTGATGTTCCATGTTAAAGAGCAATTTGGAATCTGCAAAATTAATTTCGTGTCCTGTTTCTTTCATGTGTTGGAAAAGAGAGGAAGTTTTTTCTTCTTTTTTGACGGCATTCTTGTGTTCTGCGATACGTGCATTTATTCGTCTGTTTGTTTGTCCAATGTACGTGGCTGGGCAGACTTTGCAGGGTATTTCATAGACCCCTTGGTTTTCCAGCTGGATTTTGTCTTTTGGGTTTCTGAGGATATTGGCTATTTTTTGGTTGGTGCAGAAGGCTGTTTTGATATTGTGTTTATGGAGGATTTTGCTGATTTTGTCTGTAGTGCCCTTGATATAAGGAAGGAGGGCCATGCCATTGTTTTCTTCTGTGTCTTGGTTTTTGGGGGGTGTTTCTTTTTAAAACATATCACAGACTCCATCCAGTAGCCAAACTATAGTGGCACCTCCGGATGCTGCACCCCCCTGCAATCCCTACACAGATCTGGCTGGCACAAGGCACAAAACCACAGCTCGCCCCTATACACGAAGCCAAGCCAGAGCACAACTAAATGCAGCACAGCCATCTTCTCAGAAAAACTCTTCACAAGCTCAAGAGGTCAAGACACGAAAGCTTTAGCAACTAATCTACACTTAATGACCCACCCAGTGGTATTCAGAATATCACTCATGAAATCACTCAAGATATCCCTCAAGTAATTAAGGAACAAAAGAAGAAAAGGCACACTAATCTAGGAACTTCCTCTCTGCCCAGAACGTTGGAGGCTATACACCACACCCCTCAACAGTATTTATAGGAACTCAAACACCAGATTCTGCTCTGTTCCAGTAACAAGAAGCCGAAAGCACCAGCCTGAAGATGACGAGTGAGACCTCGTCGAAACGTCGCACAGACACCCCGACTCTTACACGGGAAGACACCCGAAGACACCAAAACCTGCATTCCTGTACCCGTGAAAATCTACGAAAGCATATATATATATATATATATATATATATATATATATATGTAATAGAAATTGCCTTACTCTTTGCAATTATTTTATTTTATTTTTGCTTTTCAGATTTATACATTTCACTAATTTTACAGCCACTTAAACGTTTCAGAACTTTACTCCCTTCCCCCCCTCTCTCTGCGGTTCCTTAAATTAATTTTTACTATCTTCTGCATATCCAGATTAACTTAATTTGCTCATTTATTCATCTACTTTAAATATATACTCTTATAAAACTGCAGGTTATTGCAATAATCCTGCCAGTGTTCTTATCTGCTTACAATTTATCTGTAAATATTCAATAAACCATTTCCATTCTTTTATAAAAAAAAGTTTGTTGTGTTGATTTCTTATTCTCCCGGTAAGTTTTGCCATTTCTGCATATTCCATGAGTTTTTGTATCCATTCTTCCTTTGCTTCTTTCCATTTTGGGGCGAGTAACATTCTTGCTTCTGTAGTCACATACATGAATAAGTTTCTATACAGTTTAGGTAGTTCTGTCCCTATAATTCCCAAAAGAAAAGCTTCTCTGTTGTTGTTTTTTACAAAGGTTATTTTAAACATCCTTTTCAATTCATTATATATCATTTCCCAGTAAGCTTTAACCTTACTACAACCATACGACAGAAAGAACCTTCTTTCTTTTTACATTTCCAACACTTAATTTGATTTAGATTTATACATTTCGTTGACGTTTTTCTGTCACGTTTTCCCCAGGGTTGGAAGTGGCAAACTCCATCCTGCTATTGGCTCGGAGACGACCATTTGACATACAGTGACGCTCGGAAGGTGTGCACAGATTATTCGTCTACTCTGGTCACCATCACCAACAGGTGTGTGTTCTGTTGTAAGCCACCCGAAGTTCAACAAACGTCTTTTTTATTATTTAAAGAAATTGGATTATCATGGAATGGGTTTTCAGATACTTAGAGGGAAAGGCTAGGCCAGGCACTTGACCTCTTGGTTATTTTTGGAAGGAGCTATGCTGCCTGGCTGCCACATGGCAAAAAGCAACAGGATGCTAGACTGGTGACTGGGAGTGGCCGCCAAGACCGTATAACACTGGTCCTGAAAGATCTACATCGGTTCCCAGTACGTTTCCAAGCACAATTCAAAGTGTTGTGCTGACCTGTAAAGCCCTAAACATCCTTGGTCCAGTATACCTGAAGGCATTCTGGACAAGTATACCTGAAGGTCTCCACCCCCATCTTTTAGCCTGGACACTGAGGTCCAGCTCCAAGGGCTTTCTGGCGGTTCCCTCACTGCAAGAAGTAAGGTTTCAGGGAACCAGGCAGAGGGCCTTCTCAGTAGTGGTGCCCTCCCATCAGATGCCAAGGAAATAAACAACTATCTGACTTTTAGACAGTCTGAAGGCAACCCTGTATCAGGAAGTTTTTAATGTTTGATGTTTTGTTCTGTTTTTAGTGTTCTGTTGGGAGCTGCCCAGAGGGCCAGGGTACCTCGGGTTACGTACTTAATTCGTTCCGGCGGTCCGTTCTTAACCTGAAACTGTTCTTAACCTGAAGGACCACTTTAGCTAATGGGGCCTCCCGCTGCCGCCACGCCGGCGGCGTGCGATTTCTGTTCACATCCTGAAGCAAAGTTCTTTTTTTTTTAAATGAAATGTTTATTGAGATTTTACACAAAAGAAAAACAGTGTGACAAAAAATACAGAAAAAGACATTCAAAAAAGTAGAAAAAGAAGAAAGAAAGAAAAGAAAAAGGAAGGAAAAAAAAATCTTAAAAAAGAAATAATCCATTTTTCAATATCTTTAGGTTCATTTGCTTATTTCCTTGACCTCCTCACACCTCCCCTTTTCGTATTCCCGTTTACAAAGTCCTTTCAGCAAATCCTTACCCTCTTTCATTTATCTTTACTCTATATTCTTAACCTATTATAACTATAAATTTTCATCCATATAACTATCTATATTTACATATTCTTATAAACCTTAATACCAAAACCACTTATTTTCAGTCCAACATCATTTTAACATTCATTAATTTTACAGTATTTCTGTAGATAGTCTTTGAATTTCTTCCAGTCTTCTTCCACCATTTCTTTTCCCTGGTCTCGGATTCTGCCAGTCATTTCCGCCAGTTCCATATAGTCCATCATCTTCATTTGCCATTCTTCCAGAGTGGGTAAACTGAAGCAAAGTTCTTAACCTGAAGCACTATTTCTGGGTTAGCAGAGTCTGTAACCTGAAACGTATGTAACATGAAGTGTATGTAACCCGAGGTACCACCGTATTGTTGTTGTTGTTGTTATTTGACCATCAACCTCTGGAGGAAAGATCATGGATTGGTGGATGTGGTGAGGAAGCGACTGACTCATTCCGTTGTCTCCCTGGCCAAGGTTTGAACAGGCCTATGTGAGCAGCCTAATTTATGGCTGGGAGGACGAATATTTCTGGACAGCTCTACAGGACATAAATGAAACGGGCTCCTTTCGTTGGTTGAGCGGGGATGAAGTCACCTACACTCACTGGAATCGCAACCAGCCCGGTAATAGATCTCTCCCTCCCTCTCTCTCCCTCTCTCCCTCTCTCTCTCTCTCTCTCTCTCTCTCGTGTGTGTGTTTGTGTACCTAGGGTTTGTTTACATCTTTCAAGTGACTTAGTATGTGTCTCTCTTCTGCAATCACAGTGGGTTATGCATTCCCCTTTTTTTAAAAAAAATGGCTTGACTGTCTGAATTGTCGGCACTTTCTTTTTCATTTTTGAATAAATTTTATTAGGATTTGTAGAGAAGAATACAAAACTTAATATCAAATATCTTTTCAATTTTTTTTGTTAAGACTTTGATCTAACAACAAGAAAAACATAAAGGGGGGGAGAGAGAAAGGAATGAACAAAGAAAAAGAGAGAAATAAAGAAAAAGTAATAGAAAAGAAGTTAAAGAGAGAGAGAGAAACAATAAGAAGAAACCTTGGTTTGTTGCAGTTTGTTTGGAGCTAAACAAACCATAATCCCTGGTTCAGGTATAAAGTTAAATGAGAGATTGTGATAGGTTTCCACCACCGATTCGTGGGGAGAAGCAAAGGAGGTGTGGTTTGTTCATGCACAGTAAACCATGGTTTATAGCTTACCATGATGAGCGCAGCCATTACAGTGGTGCCCCGCAAGACAAATGCCTCACAAGACGGAAAACTCGCTAGACGAAAGAGTTTTCCGTTTTGGAGGTGCTTCGCAAAATGAATTTCCTATGGGCTTGCTTCGCAAGACAACAATGTCTTGCGAGTTCCTGCTGGTTTTCCCCCCTCCCCCCCTTTTTCTAAGCCGCTTATCAGCTGATCCGATCAGCAGATAAGCCGCTAAAAGCCACTAATAGCGCTAATAGCGCTAATCCTTCAATGGGCTTGCTTCGCAAGACGAAAAAAACCGCTAGACAAAGAGAATCACAGAACAGATTCTTTTCGTCTTGCGAGGCACCACTGTATCTAGTTTGGTGGTTATTGCCTGATTTTGCCAAGCCAGATGGAAACCGTTTCCTTTGGCTTAAATTTTTTCTCTGGCCTCTTTCCCCCTTCCCATGAGGCTTTCAGGTTATAACAAGGGCGGCTGCGTTGCCTTGGCCACGGGGAGTGCCATGGGACTATGGGAAGTGAAGAACTGCACCAGTTTCAAGGCCAAATACATCTGCAGGCAGAATTTGGGGACTCCGGTGAACCCTGAGCTTCCTTCGCCTCATCCCACCCCGAGCCTCACGGGAACTTGTCTAGCAGGATGGGTCACCAGCCCCAAGTTGAGGCACTGCTACAAGGTACGTACAAAACGAGGGGAGGCAGCCAGCCAGTTCATGGTCCAAACTTTTAATGCAAAGTGAGTTGTATTAGCTCAAATTGGTTTTGGATTTAAAAATTATCACAGCAGTTCGGGCTTGCAATACTCTCACTGACTGGGATCAGTTTGTGAAATGGCTCCCTCTTTTCTCTTCTTTTCTTTTCTTTTTTCCAAAAAAATATTGATTTTCTCTTATAGCACACAGAAACGAACATTACATTTAACACAACATGAAAGCTTAACAACAGTAAAAACACAAAAGATAAAAGAAGATTCCCCCCCCCTCTTATTCCCTGGTATATTTACATTGCTAGAAGACTTCCTCGACAACTGCCAATCTGAATTTCATCATAACACGTATTTAGCTGTTCCCAATTTCATATTTATAGCATCAGTATCCTCTTTCATTACAAACTTCTTATCCTGCCTTCCAATTGTAGTTCACAATAATCATTATTATTCATCTTTTTCTATCCTTTAGCCTAATCTGTTACTTCTAGGAATTTCTTAATTATCTTATATTGCAATATCTCACTAAATATTCTTTAAATTTCTTCCATTCTTCTTGTGTTTCCTCCTCTTTCTGGTCGCGGATTCTTCCCAGTCAGGTCAGCCATTTCCGAAAAGTCCACCATCTTCATCTGCCATTCTTCTGTTGTCAGCATTTCTTGCAATTTCCAATTTTTGGCTAATAAAAGTCTTGCTGCTGTAGTGGCATACAGAAACAGTTTAACATCCTTCTTTCCGGTCCTGTTATTCCAAGTAGAAAGGCTTCTTCTGGTTTCTTAATAAATGTATTTTTCAACATTTTTAAAAATTCATTATAAATCTTTTCCCAGAAGTCTTTCACCTTAGGACATGTCCACCACATGAATCGTATTAGCTCAAATTGGTTTTGGATTTAACATTTGTCATGGCAGTTCGGGCTTGTAATTCTCAGAAGGGGCGGCTCTCACCGACCGGGTTCGCTTTGTGAAATGGCTCCCTTTTTTCTTGGGCAGGTGTTTACCTACGACAAACTTCAGGAGAAGAAAAACTGGATCATGGCCCATTTGTTCTGCAGCGATCGGAAAGCCCAACTCTTGAGCGTTGGCACTTACGAGGAGGAACATTTTATAGCCAACACGCTCAACAAGATATTTGGGTGAGGACTGAGTTACAAAAACAGGAGATGTATGTTTCTGGGCAACACCCTGGCAAATATATCCACGTGCCCTCAGGCACACCTGAATGTTCCTTGGTATGTACAGTGGTACCTCGGGTTACATACGCTTCAGGTTACAGACTCCGCTAACCCAGAAATATTACCTCAGGTTAAGAACTTTGCTTCAGGATGAGAACAGAAATTGTGCTCCGGCGGCGCAGCAGCAGCGGGAGCCCCCATTAGCTAAAGTGGTGCTTCGGGTTAAGAACAGTTTCAGGTTAAGTGCACACCTCCAGAACGAATTAAGTACTTAACCCGAGGTACCACTGTAAGCGCATTTGCGAGTTTTGGTTTACGCGCCAACAGTGTGATTACGTTTTATATAGACAGATAGACAGCCGTCCTCCTCATCCCTTGCTTTGAGAGACGATACAGTTGAAACCCACATTTAAAACCCCACCTTTAAAAAAAAAATAGGAAGATGGAAGCTGAAACAAAAAGTTAAGAGGTTCTGCTTCCTCTTGAAGCTTGTGAAGAATCATAATGTTTTATCTGGTGGTTGTGAATGGGTGGGGATAGGGAAGGAGTGAGAGGTACCGTATTTTTCGCTCTATAAGACGCACCAGACCACAAGACGCACCTAGTTTTTGGAGGAGGAAAAAAAGAAGAAAAATATACTGAATCTCAGAAGCCAGAACAGCAAGAGGGATCGCTGCGCAGTGAAATCAGCGATCCCTCTTGCTGTTCTGGCTTCTGGGATAGCTGCGCAGCCTGCATTCGCTCCATAAGACGCACACACATTTCCCCTTACTTTTTAGGAGGGGAAAAGTGAGTCTTATAGAGCAAAAAATACGGTATCTGCTGAACTGAGAAGAAGTGTGGCTGTTTCCTAAAAGTGGAAATGATGGGTTCAGGTTTTGCCAATAAAAAATAATGGTTAATCAGCAGTCCTTGATATTTTTTTCAGGGGGAGGGAAGCTGAACAGGGCCTAGATGGTGCTCTGTGCATTTTTATTCTGAAACCTCGGCAGCTACTTAGCTTGGCCCGTCACAACCGTGAGATGCTGCTCTTCTCCTGTCACCATGGCTACAAAATGGAGGGGGGAGTTGGCGCCTCCCGGGTGTTGCAGGACTGCAACTCCCATCATCTGGGACAACTGGCCATACTGCTTGGGCTGATGGGAGCTGGGAGTCCCAACAATATCACGAGAGCCACACGTGTGCCCCAACCCTGCTATAAGCAGCTTGAATCAATTGAGCCAAACCACACATAGCAAAATGGGGTGGCGGCTGGGGGGGGGACAAACCTTGGGAGCTTTAGTTGAGCATTAAGTCTTCGCACAGTTACATGGAAGAACTGACTAAATCCTTCGAAGACAGAGGTCCTCTGGCTGGGTCAGGATGGTATGGGGATGAGGGACCAACTCCCTTCTCTTGCGGGGGCCTAATTAGTGCCATTGCCTTCCGTTAAGAGTTTGGTTGTAATCCTTGACGCCTCCCTTTCCATGGAGGCGCAAGTTACAGCAACAGCCAAGGCGACATTTTTCCACCTTCGCCGCATCAAGCAGTTGGTCCCTTACCTTTCCCACCCCGACCTGGCCACAGTGATCCATGCGACAGTCACCTCCAGGCTTGACTACTGTAATTCGCTCTACGTGGGGCTGCCCTTGAAGCTGTCCCAGAAACTCCAGCGGGTGCAGAATGCTGCAGCGAGGCTCCTCATGGGGTCTCTGCCATGGGAGCATATTCACCCAGTGCTTTTCCAGCTGCACTGGCTCCCGGTGGAGTACAGGGTCAGATTTAAGGTGCTGGTTTTGACCTTTAAAGCCCTTCACGGCCTAGGACCATTGTACCTACGGGACCGCCTCTCCCGGTATGTCCCACAGAGGACCTTAAGGTCCATAAATAGCAACACCCTAGAGGTCCCGGGCCCTAAGGAAGTTAGATTAGCTTCAACCAGAGCCAGGGCCTTTTCAGTGATGGCTCCGGTCTGGTGGAACGCTCTGCCTCATGAGACCAGGGCCCTGCAGGATCTGATTGCTTTCCTCAGAGCCTGTAAGACAGAGTTGTTCCGCCTGGCCTTTGGCTTGGAGCCAATTTGATTCCCTCCTTCTCTTTCTTTTTTCTTTTCCTTCTCCTCCTGCGATGAGGCTACATTTATAACATTTTAATGTTTCAATATTTGAATGTTGTATTTTAATTTTGTTTTTAAGTTGTAATCATCCAACTTGTTTTTATTATTGCTTGTAAGTTGCTCTGAGCCCTTGGCTGGGGAGGGCGGGGTATAAATTAAAAATTATTATTATTATTATTATTATCATCATCATCATCATCTTCTTCTTCTTCTTTTCGGATGCCTTCCAGGGCATCAGAACCTGAAATCCATGAGCAACATTGGTTTTGGATCGGCTTGAATCGCCGGGACCCGGGACTTGAGAGGAGCTGGCGATGGAGTGATGGTCTTGGGGTGAGTGATGCTTTGCTCAACCTATTAAAAAAAAGCACAATTAAGGCCTCAAATAAAGATGACAAATTCTAACAGAGATTACAAACTCTAACTCATAAATACATGTATAAATGGTATATAATACTGTTTTATAATTTAGGATTGTTTTATAATTTATGATAATTTAGAATCTAAACATATTTTCATGTAATGTTTGATACTTCCAGCTGATGAATACATCGAAACAGGGCCTGTCCTGGCTTCTAATCCATAACTGACTTTTGCCTTCTGCTCTGTGATTGAAACTGAGTCTCCACCTGCAAGCTGATAAGGATCAACATTATTGTTGAGTAAAAAAGAGAAAATCTTTGTAACAAATTATTGTGTTATACATACAGTGGTAAAGGTAAAGGTAAAGGTACCCCTGCCCGAACGGGCCAGTCTTGACAGACTCTGGGGTTTGTGCGCCCATCTCACATCTATTGGCCGGGGGCCAGCGCTGTCCGAAGACACTTCCGGGTCACGTGGCCAGCGTGACAACGCTGCTCTGGCGAGCCAGAGCCGCACACGGAACGCCGTTTACCTTCCCGCTGGTAAGCGGTACCTATTTATCTACTTGCCCCCGGGGGTGCTTTCGAACTGCTAGGTGGGCAGGCGCTGGGACCGAGCAGCGGGAGCGCACCCCGCCGCGGGGATTCGAACCGCCGACCTTTCGATCGGCAAGCCCTAGGCGCTGAGGCTTTAGCCCACAGCGCCACCCGCGTCCCTTCACATACAGTGGTACCTCGGGTTAAGTACTTAATTCGTTCCGGAGGTCTGTTCTTAACCTGAAACAGTTCTTAACCTGAAGCACCACTTTAGCTAATGGGGCCTCCCGCTGCCGCCATGCCGCCTTAGAACGATTTGTGTTCTTATCCTGAAGCAAAGTTCTTAACCCGAGGTACTATTTCTGGGTTAGCGGAGTCTGTAACCTGAAGCGTATGTAACCTGAGGTACCACTGTATCTTTATGAGTTAGAGTTTGTAATCTCTGTTAGAATTTGTAATCTTTATTTGAGTTTGTAATTCTTGTCAGAATACAGTACATACTTTTGAATGGATTTGTTACTATTGACTATTGACTTGTAAGTAGGGACCACTCCCACTATTGAAACTTACATTGGCATGAGTTCTTGGTGTGCTTTTTTTCTTGTTATGTTTAATAACAAGAACTCCAAACTATTCAAAAGGCACTTGGGAACAGAGATTTCATGTTTGTGTGTGTGTGTTTTAACAAAGTACTCCTGCCAGGAGGTAAGTAAATAAAACAGAATGCCTCTACTGTTATTTTGAGGGAAAAGAGGACCAGGAATTGTGTATTGGTGGAGAAATAGGAATCTAACAAAAAGTCCCAAGAGTTATTTTGTCTGAACAGTATCTGAATTGATGCCTATTCGTTGATATCTTAAAATTGTCACCTCTTCTTTATTTCAGAGATTCTTTTCTGTTTGCTCTGTCTTTGTTGATATTTTGTCGATAAAGAATTCGTTAGAGATGCAAATAAATAAACAAACACAAACTTCCAACGTAAAAAAACCCAAACCAGAGTTATTTTGTCATCATGGCTCTCTTTTTACTAATGTATTAAGGCTTTTTCTGTTAAGGAGCCACCATAGGAAACCCAGACCTCTCTTGAAGCTTGTTTGTTGCTGATGTAGAGGAAAATGCATTTGAGATAATACAGAGCACAGTGTGGAGTGGGAATTCCTTCTGGTGGGGGGGGGAGAGGAAAGTATTCATGTCACTGCGCTCAACTGAGTTGGATAAGCCAGTGACTTAAGGCATGGGTAGGTAAACTAAGGCCCGGGGGTCGAATCTGGCCCAATCGCCTTCTAAATCCAGCCCGCAGATGGTCCAGGAATCAGTGTGTTTTTACTTGAGTAGAATGTGCACTTTTATTTAAAATGCATCTCTGGGTTATTTGTGGGGCATAGGAATTTGTTCATCCCCCCCCCCCAAAAAAAAAATATAGTCCAGCCCCCCACAAGGTCTGAGGGACAGTGGACCGGCCCCCTGCTGAAAAAGTTTGCTGACCCCTGACCTAAGGCTTCAGTTGACTAAGCAGGACATTGAGATTGAGGGAAGAAGAAGAAGAAGAAGAAGAAGAAGAAGAAGAAGAAGAAGAAGAAGAATTTATTATTTATACCCCGCCCATCTGGCTGGGCTTCCCCAGACACTCTGGGCGGCTTCCAGAAAAAATATTAAAATACTGTAATACATCAAACATTAACTTGCCCTCCCCCATCTTTCTTTTGCCTTCAGTTCTCCTACCATAACTTTGACCGCAGCAATCATGACGACGAGGACATCCGGAACTGTGCGGCGCTGGACTTGGCATCCTTGCAGTGGATGCCTCTTCAGTGCGACGCTCAACTGGACTGGATCTGCAAGCTGCCCAAAGGTGACTGGGATGGCGACGGGTTGGCAGGGAGGGGAAGAGTTAGCCACAGTCAAGAACTTTGCAGTCGCCTCTTTCATGTCTACATATCTTCAAACGCGAGATTTTGAAGGAGGATTCTTGAGGTAATGTTCAGCCAACTCAATAATGTCCATTAAGTGAAGGAGTTAAGTACCTTGCCTGGGCTTCAGGAGGGCTTAATATCTTCATAGGTCGCCACAGTGTGCTACGAGTTAATTTTAATACCATTTGGCCTGCCAGGTTGAGGATTCTGTTGTGGCTGACCTCTTTGGGGTTTTTTAATTGGGGTTTAGTGCCTGCTTTCATTTTTACTGCTGTTTATTTTTGCTGCCCTTGATTGCATGACTAATGTTACTGTTTTGAAAAAAAACCGCTATAAGCTGCTCTGAGCATGGCAGATTTCTACGCGAGTGTGAGGTGTATAAAGATTGTTGTATTAAGCGCATCTGTTTCTTGTCAGTTCCTCAAATAGGATTATCTTCCCAAGATAACTTGGTGTCCCTACTTAATGGGTATGTTAATATTTTTAGAATAACAAAGTTTCTCAGCTCCACTAGTTCATACTAAGAGTACTGAACCTCTCAGGGACGTTCTGTCTTCCTTCTGGTGTCTGTGTTTGACTTCCACCCTCTCCCCACAATCTAACCCTTTCTATTTTTTAAAAAATTAATGTTTAATTATTTCTTTGATACATGGTTGAATGTGTATAAAGACAAGTAGCCGCATTCCAATAAACAAAGGATGAGGCTTGCTCCTCCTTCATAACCAGCAGGGATTGCAGTACAGAAACGATAGGGGGAATATCTTACTTTCCTGAAGGGGCATTTTTTCCTGAATCAGGAACTGAAATGAATTCAGCCCATCTTCCTTGCTCACTTGCTGATCGTGTGCTGTTGTTTAATAGGCACTGATGTGAAAGAGCCAGAGACAACCGTTCAAGGTGAGTGAATATTTCCGCCCCCCTCATCCCATGTGGCAAAGCCTCTTTTGTGCAGAGATCACTCTGTCTCCACCCTTGCACCATACTCATTGACTTGCGGACGCAAAAAAAGTGTGTGTATTTTCTGGATGCATGCAAGCTAGAGGAAACACGGTGCCAACTTCCCGCCTCTGTTGTACTGCGCTGTTGGCATTGTGCGTTTCTCAAACTTGGGTCCCCAGGTGGACTACAACTCCCATCATCCCTAGCTAGTAGGACCGGTGGTCAGGGATGATGGGAGTTGTAGTCCAACAACACCTGGGGACCCAAAAGTTTGAGAAAGGTTTGTTGGGAAACTGTGTACGTGCAGCTACTCACACAGAGTCAATTAAGGTTTGGCAGACAGCCAGAAGGCAATCTGAAGGAGTAAGTCTGCCTGGTGATAACAGAGGCATGGAGACCGCTCCCTGATTGGTCAAGCTGTCTCAAGGGAGTGATAATTAATGGCCTACTAGCTGGAATGTGTTCAGAGGTTCAGAGTTCTGTGTCAGTGTAGGAGTTGTGAGTCATATCAGAAAGAGCTAGCAAAAGATCCATGTTCTGTTCCTGTAAATAGTCCACTGTATATAATAAACACCTAACTACAATTACAGATAGGTAGCCGTGTTGGTCTGCCATAGTCAAAATAAAAAAATAGTTCTTGGTATGAGCTTTCGTGTGCATATCTGTGTATCTGAAGAAGTGTGCATGCACACGAAAGCTCATACCAAGAACTAACTTAGTTGGTCTTTAAGGTGCTACTGGAATGAATTTTTTTATTTTAACCTAACTACAAGTTCCTGGTTCCTGCTTCGTCTATCCTGTCTGCAGCCAAGTCGCCAATTGCTTCCGTGGATTCTGCGTTTACTCTGCTAAGTTTGGCTAAGATCCTGCAACTAGTCAGAAGGTTGCGAAACACCAAATAGGTTTTGCCATTAAGGTTCAGCAAGCTGGTCTTGTCAAGGATTGGTAGAGTGCTGCTGGCAGTCTTATGTGGCACTGCCCCTTGCTCTCTCAGCTGAGGCGATGTGGGGTCTGCAGTTGGGAATGTGGGCTATGTCCCTGGGAAAGGGAGTTATGTGTTATACCAAGCTTATGTCAGAAGCAGCAACAGAAATATCAGCTAACTGAATAGATAGAGTTGGATCCCTCTCAGCTATAGGCCTGCAGAGGTCAAGTATGAGTTTAAGAAGCCTGCACTCATGTACCTAGCGTCACCCAGGTCTAGAAATAGAATAGCTATGCTGGAGGCAGCATGGAAAACAGGGCGACTGAACCATCTTGACTTCTGATCATGTATCTTACTGAAGAAAAGAATGTTTTTGATGTAGGAAAAAGGCAGCAGGGCTGTGTGTGTGTGTGTGTGTGTGTGTGTGTGTGTGTATGCATAATGTGACGGAGGTTTACGAAACCATGAGTGATGTGGAGAAACTGAGATCCCATGAGGTCTGGCTAGCGCTAACTTTGGCTTTCTTTCAGTGCCAGGTTAAGACCTGGTTATTCTCTCAGGGTCTTTATGAATTGTTAATTCTGCAGCCTAACATGATGGGATTTGCAGCTCTGCATTTTGAGTCAGACGCAGTGATTTATACTTTTGCCTGCTCCTGCTATATTCGTGTAAACGTTTTGAATGAATTGTGTGCCCTGCTCAGAGATCAGTGTGATGCAGAGCAGGCTATAAATATTTTCAGAAACAAATAGTGGAGACATTCATCCCCCAGCCTCAACGCCAGGGGACCTGTTCTTGAAACTGATAGGAATAATAATAATAATAATAATAATAATAATAATAATAATAATAATTTTATTTATACCCCACCCATCTGGCTGGGTTTCCCCAGCCACTCTGGGCGGCTTCCAACAAAATACTAAAATACAATGAAACATCAAACATTAAAAACCTCCCCAAACAGGTTGAAGAAAAACAAGCAGTGCTTCTTTGCACAACACATCATTAACCTATGAAATTCATGACCCCAGGATGTTGAGGTGGCATTTAGCATTACAGTGGCACCTTGGTTCTCAAACATAATCCGCTCCGGAAGTCCGTTCCTGAACCAAAGCGTTCCAAAACCAAGGCATGCTTTCCCATAGAAAGTAATGCAAAACCAATTAATCCGTTCCACTCTTTTAAAAACAACCCCTAAAACAGCAATTTAATATGAATTTTACTATCTAACAAGACTACTGATAACACAGTACCATGTTTGTTCATTAGGTTAAAACGTAAAAAGTAAAGGACCCCTGAAGGGACCCAGGTGGCGCTGTGGTCTAAACTACCGAGCCTCTTGGTCTTGCCGATCAGAAGGTTGTCGGTTCGAATCCCAGCAATGGAGTGAGCTCCCGTTGCTCTGTCCCAGCTTCTGCCAACCTAGCAATTTGAAAGCACGCCAGTGCAAGTAGATAAATGGGTACCATTGTGGCAGGAAAGTAAACAGCGTTTCCATGCGCTCTGGTTTCCGTCACGGTGTTCCGTTGCACCAAAAGCAGCTTAGTCCTGCTGGCCACAAGACCCGGAAAGCTGTCTGAGGACAAATGCCGTCTCCCTCGACCTGAAAGCGAGATGAGCGTCGCAACCCCATAGTCGCCTTTGACTGGACTTAAATGTCCAGGGGTCCTTTACCTTTTTACCTAATGAATAAACATGGGACTGTGTTAGAATCTACACAGTTTGGTCAAGCTTTCTGCATAAGCAAACATAGAATGTGCCTTCTGAGTCTCTGTTGGAAGAGAATTAGGTTGACTAGATAGCTGCGTTGACACTTGGAAGAGTTGCAGCTCTTCTGATGTTGTTGTTGTTGTTTAGTCGTTTAGTCGTGTCCGACTCTTCGTGACCCCCTGGACCAGAGCACGCCAGGCCCTCCTGTCTTCCACTGCCTCCTGCAGTTTGGTCAAATTCATGCTGGCAGCTTCGAGAACACTGTCCAACCATCTCGTCCTCTGTGGTCCCCTTCTCCTTGTGCCCTCCATCTTTCTCAACATCAGGGTGTTTTCCAGAGAGTCTTCTCTTCTCATGAGGAGGCCAAAGTATTGGAGTCTCAGCTTCAGGATCTGTCTTGAAGGACAGATCCTGAAGCTCTTCTGATAGGGGGCATCTAAGGGAAATAGGAGGTTTTGGTGGTATTAGCTGCCTAAAGTAATCTCCACCTGGAAAGCACCAAGTTTCCCCAGGGTCTCTTAACCCATCCCGTTTCTCCACAGCGAGCAATGAGTGGGTGAAATACCAAGATGCTGAGTACAAATTCTTCGACCACCATTCAACCTGGGTACAGGCTCAGAGGATCTGCACTTGGTTCCAAGCTGAGCTGGTGTCAATTCACAATCAAGCTGAGCTGGACTTCCTGGGTCAGAACCTGAAGAAGGTAGGGAGCCACCTGGAATGGCAATGGGTTTGGGCCAAAAAGGAAACAATTTTTAAAATCCCATCCGGTTGTGGCAGGGACCTTCAGGCAGAAAGGGAACATTGATGGTTAGTGGAGACTAAATTGGGTCTTCCCAAAGATTTAAGGAAAATTTACTGGGTGAGAAATGCAAGATGGCCTCCAACTTACAATAATCTTAATACATTTTCCCTGACAGAAGTCTAAGGAATGTGCTTTTGGTGTATAAATATGGGTATTAGGGTGTCAGGGAATCCATTCTAGAAGGGAAAAAATATGTTAAAATTACTATTAAGTGATTGCCATCTTTCATTTTTTTCACTTAGCAAATTCTCCTCAGAAGGGTCTTGCAATCCTGGTACTTTGTTTCTACTATTAATTTATAGAATCAAAGCCTTTCTGGCCCAATTCCTTAAGATGCTTGTTATTTCCTTCCCAGACAAAAGTGAGAACTGCATACAGAAAACAATGAAGGGAATTAAAATTTTGGCCTAGTTGCAGTTAGACAGCATCAAGCTCTCAACCTTTTTTAGAGCGGAAGCTCACAGGGCTATTGCAAGGGTTGTAAAGAAATTTATTTTAGTTTACGAATATATGTATATCGTTCTACACACAAGAGCAGCATAACATAATTGACTAGACAAGTTAAAGGCCTGCCTAAAGAAATTTTTTTCAAGATGGTAGCAAAAGCATAGTCAGCTGCTGCTTATGACCTTCTCCTCCCAGTTAGTGTTTCACACAACAATAACCAGTAGTAATAATAATAATAACAATAACAACAACAACAATAAACACAGCTTTATTGTTGTATTCCAAGTGCTCTTCATTTCTTTATTTGATATATAAAAATACTTGTCTGCTGCAATTTAAAGTTTCAAAGCTCTTTATAATTAAATACAGTAAGAATGAAAATAAAAATTAAAATGGATAATCAGCTATTGTGGATACTTAATAGTCCCTGTAAGTTGGGCAGCAAAGAAAACTTCCCTGCAAACATTTGACAGTTAGCATAGAAGGTGCATGCTGATTCGGTTTGGGGCTGATAATCAGATGAGCCTCACCAACTCATGGGACAACTACAGATGACCTCAGTGATTGAGCTTGGAAATAATAATAATAATAATAATAATAATAATAATAATAATAATAATAATAATATTATTTCCCGCCCATCTCTGAGCACCTTCCAACAAAATATTAAAAATACAACAAAACATCAGACATTAAAAACTTCCCTAAACAGGGCTGCCTTCAGATATCCTCTAAAACTCAGATAGTTGTTCATTTCCTTGAGGGCATTCCACAAGAAGGGCGCCACTACCGAGAAGGCCCCTCTGCCTGGTTCCCTGTAACCTCACTTCTCGCAGGAAGGGAACTGCCAAAAGGCCCTTGGAGCTGGACCTCAGTGTCTGGGCAGAACGATGGGGGTGGAGATGCTCCTTCAGGTATACAGGGCCGAGGCTGTTTAGGGCTTTAAATAATAATAACTTTAGAAGGTGTTCAGGTGACCCCTGCAGCACCCTGGACCTACCTTTTTCAGTGCTGTGTAAATCAAGACAACTCTGGGACATGGGTGGCACTGTGGGTTAAACCACAGAGCCTAGGACTTGCCGATCAGAAGGTCGGTGGTTCGAATCCCCGCAACGGGGTGAGCTCCCGTTGCTCGGTCCCAGCTCCTGCCAACCTAGCGGTTCGAAAGCACATCAAAGTGCAAGTAGATAAATAGGTATCACTCCAGTGGGAAGGTGAACGGCGTTTCCGTGCGCTGCTCTGGTTCGCCAGAAGCGGCTCAGTCATGCTGGCCACATGACCCGGAAGCTGTACGCTGGCTTCCTCGGCCAATAAAGCGAGAGGAGCGCCGCAACCCCAGAGTCGGTCACGACTGGACCTAAGGGTCAGGGGTCCCTTTACCTTTACCTTAAATCAATGCAAGGACCTTGAACCTGTCGTGTGACGTGTTGGCAGCTATGTGTTCCCATAGCCATTGCATTCTGCACCAGCTAGAGTTTCCAGACCAGGGCCAAGGGCAGCCCCACACAATGTGCGTCGTAGTGATCTAGCCTTACGGTCCCTGGTGCATGGACAGCAGTGGTTAGGCAGCAATTCTGTAGGGTACGCAGTGGATGCCAGCGCCAAATAACTGCTATGCGCAGGCAAAAACAAAAGGTGCTGGGACTCCATGCTGGTATCCTTACACAAAAAGAGCCCGGTGGTAGGCAATCCGAAGATTAAGGTGGCTCAGACAGTCTTTTCGTTCTCCCCCTTGACATTATTGCATATCATTCCTCCTTTGGCCAGTTTTCAAGGGGACAGGAGCAGCACTGGTGGATTGGGCTGAGCACCTATGAGAACGATGGACGATTTCGGTGAGTCTCTTTCTCTATTGTCTTCTGTCCTAGAAGCAATTTTTGGTGTGTCTTAGATTCCTGCTTGTGTTCAAAATGCGGGAACCTCCCCAATGTGTTGTTTGCCATCTCCAGGTGGTCTGATTATTCACTCTTGAACTTCGTCTCGTGGGCACCAGGAAAGCCGAGGCCTACCACCAAGGACAGGAAGTGTGTGTACATGACTGCTAGCCGAGGTGGGTAATGGGCATGCAGACATTGGCCTGATATTCCTAATCAGCTTACAGATCAACATTCTCCCCTATGGCCCTTTGCAGTCTCTGGTCTGATCAGCTCAGACCAGGCTCCTGATAATTCCTAAAAAATATTCCATCCCTCCAGAAACCCATCAAAGCCTGAACTTCTGGCTGATGTCCCTGAAAACACACAGTGGTACCTCGGGTTACATACGCTTCAGGTTACATATGCTTCGGGTTACAGACTCTGCTAACCCAGAAATAGTGCTTCAGGTTAAGAACTTTGCTTCAGGATGAGAACAGAAATCGTGCTCCGGCGGCGCGGCAGTAGCGGGAGTCCCCATTAGCTAAAATGGTGCTTCAGGTTAAGAACAGTTTCAGGTTAAGAACGGACCTCCGGAACGAATTAAGTACTTAACCCGAGGTACTACTGTATAGGGTAGGCAGTGGAAATGTTAAGATCACTGGCGTCCTAACTTATTATTGTGATGTTGTTTTTAAGCAGTTGCCTAGTCTTTAGAGTTATAATACAGCGGTACCTTCGTTCCCGAATGGCTTGGCTCCTGAACAAATCAGCTCCCGAACGCCACAAACCCAGAAGTGAGTGATCTGGTTTGGCAACATTTTTCGGAAGCTGAACGTCTGACGTGGCTTCCGCGGCTTCTGATTGAGTGCAGGAAGCTCCTGCAGCCAATCGGAAGCCATGCCTTGGTTTTCGAACCGTTTCAGGAGTCGAACGGACTCCCAGAATGGATTTAGTTTGAGAACCAAGGTACCACTGTACATGAACACTCACCATTTTAAAAAACAACTATCGGACAGCTGGATAAAAGAATGTTATGCCCCAAAAAGAAACCTGACCCAGGTTTGGGGTTTTCTGCGTTGGAATTTTTTTATACAAAATGTTGGGACAGGCTGTGATGGCTGCTGTTTCTTACAGTGGTACCTCAGGTTAAGTACTTAATTTGTTCCGGAGGTCCGTTCTTTTTTTTTTTTTAGCTATTTTTAAAATTAATTTTCCAACATAGATTTGTACAGAATTAAACATCCAGTTCTCACTTAATCATTCTTTTAGACATCCATCAGCATGTCTGACAATTCTCTGTGTTATCTCTTCATCTCACATTTCTCAATTTTATATTGCACTCTAACAATCTTAATCATATTAATCGTACTAATTGTTCATCACAAACATTTTTGATATACTCTGTAAATTTCTTCCAGTCCTCGGTGAATCTCTGGTCTCTTTGATTCCTAATTCTGCCCGTTAGTCTATCCATTTCTGCGTATTCCATCAATTTCATTCTCCATTCTTCTCTCGTGGGCATTTCTTCCCCAAAGATCCGTTCTTAACCTGAAACTGTTCTTACCCTGAAGCACCACTTTAGCTAATGGGGCCTCCTGCTGCTGACACACCGCCGGAGCACAATTTCTGTTCTCATGCTGAAGCAAAGTTATTAACCCCAGTTCTTAACAATTTCTGGGTTAGCTATTTCTGGAGTCTGTAACCTGAAGCATATGTAACCCAAGGTAGCACTGTACTTTGAGATGGCTGCTGTTTCTTACTTTGAGAGTGCCATTGTAACCAAGCAAAATACAGAATCTGCTCTCGTATCTTCTCCTTTCTCTCCTTCTGCAGAGGACTGGGGCGACCAGAAGTGTTTCACTGCTCTGCCTTACATCTGCAAGCGCACCAATATTACCACAGGCTCCTTGCCACCCCTGCCGGCACCTACTCCTGGCAGCTGTGCCCAGGGCTGGCATGCTGTCGGCAATAAGGTACTTGGAAGTGCTTTCCCTGGAACCGAACATCATCATTCTTGAAGGGGGGAGGGAGTCTGCCAGGAATGTTTGTGTGCCAGGTCCCCCTTGAACTGGATGGGTGGTGGTGTGGAAATAACTCCTGTGGAGTATGTGGAAGGGCAGAAATTTGGCTGGTTGACATTCCTGGTTCAGAAACCACTTACCCATTTAATTTCCCCCTCCTGTTCGTGAACGTATGAGAGTGTGGAGGGTAGTATATTGAGTGTCACATCTAGGACTGACGAGACATGGGTTCAAATCACAGTCCATCAGCCTAGCTTAGAGGAGTGAGATTTCAGATAGATAGCTGTTTCATATTGCAAGTCTGTCTGCGTAGTTTTGTGTAGTTCGATTTCCCCTTCTCTCAAATGCCTTGATATTTTTTACCTTCTTAACTCATGGTATCGTTGCGGAGAGCGGAAACCATCTTGAGCTTTTGGGGAGGAAAGGATGAGCTAAAACTGAAAATACATAAAATAAATGTGAAAGTCCAGTGCTGAGGGCCTTCTGGCGGTTCCCTCGCTGTGAGAAGTTACAGGGAACCAGGCAGAGGGCCTTCTCGGTGGTGGCACCCGCCCTGTGGAACGCCCTCCCACTAGATGTCAAAGAGAAAAACGACTACCAGACTTTTAGAAGACATCTGAAGGCAGCCCTGTTTAGGGAAGCTTTTAAAGTTTAACAGAATATTTTATTTTAATATTTTGTTGGAAGTTGCCCAGAGTGGCTCAGGAAACCCAGTCAGATGGGCGGGGTAGAAATAATAAATTATTATTATTATTATTATTATTATTATTATTATTATTATTATTAAGTCACAGGAGGGGAAATACCTTGCCTGAAATGTCTGCTGTTTATAAATCTCCTTTTCTGTCAATTTTATAATGCAGTGCTTTAGGATTAACAGCGAAGAGCAGGTAACCTGGCAAGAGGCGAAGCGAAGGTGTGAGATTCAGGGGGGCGTGCTGGCAACCATCTCCAATTACGTTGAGCAAGGTAAGGGCCCTTTGTTCACAAGACAACTGTGTGTGTGTTCATGCATGCGCGCGCGCACACACACACACACACACACACACTGCCTCACCTCGCCTCTGGGAACTGATCAGCTTTTGGCCCCAGGCAAGTGTCTTCATGAGCCGAAGAAAACCCAAGGATCATTCCGGCATTTGCCTGAACATATGAAAGGCTAATCTGTGGACTTACTGTCCTGAACACTGGACTGGACTGGACCCTTGGTTTGAGGGCCTTCTCGGCAGTGGCGCCCTCCCTGTGGAACGCCCTCCCTTCAGATGTCAAGGAGATAAAGAACTAAATAACTTTTGGGAGACATCTGAAGGCAGCCCTGTATCAGGAAGTTTTTAATGTTTGACGTTTTGTTACGTTTTTATATGTGCTGGAAGCCGCCCAGAGTGGCTGGAGCGACCCAGCCAGATGGGCGGGGTATAAATAAAACCATCGCCGTATTATTGGAGTGATTGCAAGAAAATAAGAGCAGTCCATCATAATATAGGAAGGAATAATAGAGAACAGAGTGCCTCTGAGAAAGGAGAGAATGTATTTCCCTCACCCACTGAATAAGCGTTGTCTTTCCCTCGCCCACCTCGGAGGCAGTTGGAGGGCCCTGCGACGTCTCTTTTTAGTGGAAACACTTGATGGCAAAACTGAACTCTGGCTTTGTAGGCCTCTAGTCCCTACGTAAACAAAGCTTTGCGCCTTCATCTGACTTCCTCCAGTAACGTGCCCTTCTTCCCACTTACAGCCTTTATAACCACTCTTCTTCCAAATGTGACCTCTGACCTGTGGATCGGCCTCCAGGACGCAAAGAAGGAGTTCCAGTGGGTGGAAGCTGAGCCTGTCAGCTTTGTGAACTGGGGTCCTGGTGAGCCCTCTGGATGTGGGGCAGCCACAGCTAGTGAGAACCCGGTGAGCCAAACCCTGGGAGACCCCCTCACCCCGTTTTGTAGCTGTCTCTTTGGGGAGCCTCATCTTTTTGTGGGGATGCTGTGTGTTTCATAGAGGGGCACGGGTGGCGCTGTTGGTTAAACCATAGAGCCTAGGACTTGCCGATCAGAAGGTCGGCGGTTCGAATCCCCATGACGGGGTGAGCTCCCGTTGTTCAGTCCCTGCTCCTGCCAACCTGGAAGTTCGAAAGCACGTCAAAGTGCAAGTAGATAAATAGGTACTGCTCCGGCGGGAAGGTAAACGGCGTTTCCGTGCGCTGCTCTGGTTTGCCAGAAGTGGCTTAGTCATGCTGGCCACATGACCAGGAAGCTGTATGCCGGCTCCCTCGGCCAATAAAGCAAGATGAGCACCGCAACTCCAGAGTCATCCGTGACTGGACCTAATGGTCAGGGGTCCCCTTTACTTTTACCTTTACTGTGTGTTTCATAGAATTGTAGAATTGGAAAGGGACCCTGAGCGTCATCTAGCAATGGAGGAATATTTAGCTGTCCCATCCGGGAATCGAACCTGCAGCCTTGGCATTATCATCACCGTGCTCTAACCAACCGAGCTATTCCTCCCTTTGTTTCCTCTGCCAATACCTTTTCAATCTGGGTGGTCCAACACGTGGCCCTCAAGGCTGTCTTTGGCGGCCCTCGGCAGCTTCTTAGAGCAGTTTGAGTAGCCGGATTTTTGTTGTTGCTGTGAGGCGCATGGGAAAACAAACAGCCAAAGTGCTTGTCGTGTCTCAATCTTTCCGATGCCAAATGGGCCAGCCCTCCTCCTCTAACATCGCCCTGGGCCACACCATCAAGGCTGCGGTGGGGCGGACGTCTTATCACCTGGGCAGCCCAGGACCTCCATACACAAAGCCCAGGCTTGCACCCCAGGGAGGTCACTTAGGTGCCAACGCAGCGGTTTGATTTCACCCCCAGAGGCACACTCCATTGCCTCCCGAGACAGACGGATGCCGACAGTATCCTTTGATGGCATACTAGAGGCCACTGAAACATCCTGTTGCCAGTGAGTTCTGCAGAAATATTTAGTGTCTGTCCTCAACTGGGTGCCGGCGTTCTGCGCCAGCTGCAGATTTGCAACAGTTGTGAGGGGCTGTTGCATGTGGAGGCACCGCATTTTTCACTCTATAGGACGCACCAAACCACAAGACGCACCTACTTTTTAGAGGGGGAAATCAGGGGGGGGATTATTTCCACACACCCCCAGCCCCAAAGAGCAAAGAAGCCAAGACAGCGAGCGGGATGGATCCCGCTCGCTGTCTTGGCTTCCTTTTTAGCCATGGGGCTGGGGCTTCCCCTGACCCCAGCCCCCAGAACAGGTCCGGGAGCGGCGGCAAGGTTGCTCGCAGCCTTGCTTCCACTCCCGGGGCTTGCGGGGCTGGCGGGGGAAGTCCAGTCCCCCCCCCCCCAGCCCCAGGGACCACACATTCGCTCCATAAGACGCACAGACATTTCCCCTTAGTTTTTAATAGGAAAAAAGTGTGTCTTATGGAGTGAAAAATAAGGTATTTTGCAACTGCCTACCCTCAAGACTGGATGGAGCCTTGCGCGCTGCTCCAGCTGATGGCGTGCGGTGAACAGCCTTCCCACTGTGGGCACAGGTGAGTGACTGACGCTCCTGGTTCTGTCTCTCTCAGACCAACTGCGCTGTGGTTTGGCATGGCATCCCGCCCCAGTTCACTGGCCGCTGGGATGACAGGAATTGCCTGGAGGAGAAAAATGCCTTCATCTGCCAGAGGAGGAAAGGTAAGAGTGTAGGAAAGATGCAGGCGGGGACCGGGGTAAGGGAAGGGTCAGGCAGGCTGCAGCTGTGCCTGGCAAAGGGAGCATTAATGTGCCTTGGCAATTATCCAAGGTGCCACTGTTTCTCGGACCTCCCCGCAAAGAGCTGTGAGTGAGAAAGCAGAAAGAAATGGCTGGTGGTGGAAAGAGTGGGGAGCGAACACCCGGTGGAGTACAGGATCAGGTTTAAGGTGCTGGTTTTAACCTTTAAAACCCTATACGGCCTAAGACCCTCGTACCTACAGGACCGCCTCTCCTGGTATGTCCCACAGAGGAACTTACGGTCTTCAAACAAAAACATCTTGGAGGTCCCAGGCCACAGGGAGGTTAGGCTGGCCTCAACCAGAGCCAGGGCTTTTTCAGCTGCGGCTCCAACCTGGTGGAACGCTCTGTCACAAGAGACTAGGGCCCTGCAGGGCTTGACGTCTTTCCGCAGGGCCTGCAAGACAGAGCTGTTCCACCTGGCCTTTGGCCAAGGCAGAGTCTGACCCCCTCCTTTGGTAACCCTCATAGAACTCTAGCCCAGTGGTTGCCACTAATTTGATTCTGAATTAATTTTAGAATGAATTGATTTTAGAGTGCTGTGTGACTTTTATTGTTGTTAGCCGCTCTGAACCCGGCTTTGGCTGGGGAGGGCAGGATATAAATAAACATTTTATTATTATTATTATTATTATTATTATTATTATTATTAAAAAACACATTTGAGTGGTGTTCAAAAAGCTCCAGTACGCATTTGAATTAAACCAATACTGCTACGTTAATGGCTCTGGGGCAGGGTGGGATGGAAGTGCAAGCTACGGTTATTCCAGTTCTAAGGATCTCTGGTCCTCTTTCTTTCTCCCACCCCCAGATCCTGCCCTGAGCCCTTCCCCAGCAACCTTCCCCCCGGCTCCCAACTCCACCCTCTCGTACTTCAACAGCACTTACCGCATCCTGCAGAAGCCTCTCAGGTGGCAGGAAGCCATGCTCTTGTGCGAGAGCCTCAATACAAGCCTGGCGAGCATGACGGAGCCGTACACCCAGGCTTTCCTCACCCAAGCAGTGAGCAGCCTGCAGACCCCGCTCTGGATTGGCTTGTCCAAAGAGGAGGTAAGGCAGCCAGGGGGCTGGCTAAGACAGAGCGGCGAGAGCAAGGGAAGCAGGGCTGGCCCTGCAGTTTGCCAGGGCAGTGCTCCTGCTTCAGACAGCGCCACTAGATGAAGGCAGACATCAGTGTCCAAATGGTATAGCAAGACCTTTTTGACATTGTTGGCCCTGGTAGGCTTTTGGGCTCTGCTTCGGGCGGCAAAGTGTCTTGGGCCAGTACTGGTGGACAGGTGGGGATCAGAGTTGGGAGTGGCACAGTCGCTAGAGCCAGTACCCAGAGCTCCAGAAGTCAAATGACCTACAATACACACTCCTGGGTGGGAGCTCAAGTGTCAGGGACTGGATTGATGAGGAATGGTGGGGACCGCACCCTCCTTTCTCCCGAACCTTTCCGAGAACAGAAGGACACTACAGTCATACCTCGGGTTAAATGCGCTTCGAGTTGAGCGCTTTCGAGTTGCGCTCCGCGGCAACCCGGAAGTAACGGAGCGCGTTACTTCCGGGTTTCGCCGCATGCACAGACGCTCAAAATGATGTCATGCGCAGAAGCGGCAAAAAGCGATGCGCACAGACGTGCCCTTGCTAGTTACGTTTACCTCTAGATGCGAACGGGGCTCCGGAATGGATCCCGTTCGTATCTAGAGGTACCATTGTATAGATTTACAACAGTGGTTTGCAGAAGGTCACAGTTCAGAGGCTGCAGAGGGGAGAAGATGGGAAATATTGGGAGAGGAACAGCAGGACGAAGCAGCACCAGGGGAGAGACGGCTGACAGACTCCGTGTCTTTGGAAAGCATTCCTGACCCCCCTCTCCCAGGACCAGGCAAGCATTGAGGGTAGTAGAACAAAAAGGCTCAGAGGCAGAAAGCTCAGATTAGCCGATGCAGGGGTGATGTAGAAAAGGAGAGACGTAGGGGGTGGGACTTTACTTGGAGCAACGCCATTATCTAGGGGAGACCCCATTCCTTCGTCTCTCTCTGTGACTATTGAATAAACTACTTGGTAAGAACTTTTATTGTGTATCAGCTTCTTGGCTGCCATCGTGGGAGGGATAGGATTCCCCGAAGCCTGACACCAAGAGTGGCAAGGTGGGACCAAGTGTAAGCCACGAGTCACTGGAAAAGCGGTGCTTTCAGGGCTGGATCCTACTCCTGAAACATCTTAAGATGAACTACCCTTGCAGGACACAGTATCAAACAAATCCAGAATATTTCACAAGCCTTACAAGTCCACCCTTCTGATCACTTGGATTTTATCTCCATCCAGTCCCGGTTATACAAGCTCCCCCCTCAGAAATCTTATTCTGTCTGGTCCGACTTGGCCGATCTTTTATTGGTTTACTGGGTTGCTTTTAGGGGAGGCGAAGCTACACGTGGTTCACAGAAGAGAGCCTTTCCTACACGAACTGGCGGGCTGGAGAACCGCAGCAGCTTGTGGGGTGCGCATACATGGATGTAGATGGGACCTGGAGGACCGCCGGCTGCGACACCAAGCTTCAAGGGGCCATCTGCAAAATGAGCACAGGTGCTGTACCTGGGAGAGAACTCAGCCGGGGCAGGAGGGGACACTCTAGTCAGCCCTGAGCCTGAATGGAGAAAAGGCCCAGACATTCCTTCTAACCAGCTCTTCCCTTCCAGGGGCCCTTCCCCCCCACAAGTGGAGGTACAACGGGAGCTGCCCTAAATCTGTGGAGGATTCTTCCTGGATCCCCTTCCGAAATCACTGCTATGCCTTCCACATGGAAGTCGTGCTGGGCCAGAAAGAAGCTAAGAAGAGATGCGAGAAAGGTAACGTGCTTCTAAGAAGCTCAGAGGAAACAACCGTGCTCCAGTTCTCATGCCCTAGAACACAGCTTCCGGCGCAAAGTCATGTTTTCTTTCGCTCTGGCTTTTCTCTTTGTGTCTGGTTTCTTCCCTCCTTCCTTGTGCCTGAAGCACAAAAGCCAGCATTTGTCTTGGAAGTGGATTGCTGGAGGTTTTATTCAGCAGCGTCTACCTGCCTATTCCTCCACTTGGGACTGTGGAGCAGTTCTTGTAGGTGGGACAGTAATTTTTAGAAAGCAAAGTCATTAATGCACTCATCTCTTTATATTTAGCACACGCAAACAATTCCCGGACGACAAGCCACAACAACAATGAAACATGGGAGTAATAACCAAATACCAGAGCTGAAGGAATCTGCTCACCCCTACTTTGTGCCTGTTTTAGTACAGAACGGTGTGCACACGCTGTTGGCGATGCGTTTCTGTAGAAATCCCAGTTGCTGCAGACGTGCTCTTCTAAAGCTGAGGCACCTTTCTCCCTAGAAAGTCAGAGAACTGCTAACTCTAAGAGTCTAGAGACTGTCGTTTTTCCCTTTTCTTTCTCCTTCAGAGCCAGTGCTCGAGGGGAGAGCAAAGTGCAGTTGTTTGGCAATAAGGCAATCGGCAGAGTTTTTCCTGGGGCAGGGATTATTCTGCCCATTTAAGGGTTTTCTTTGGTTAGAAGGTTTCGCTACAGGAGCTAGGTGGGGAAAACTTGTGTGGCCTTCAGGCACGTAACATGCAGGCACCTGTGATTCTGTCAACCAAACTCAGTATCCTGAATATGAGTGTTTTTGGCAAGTTTTTCTTGGGAAGTTTGTCCGCAATGCGTAAGAGATTGAGGAATGAATAAGAATTACCTGCATCAAATCCCGCCTCTCGTTCTCATGACACACAGAAACAGCATCCTTTCTCCCAACACGAGGGAGAGTAATATTGGCTCACCTTACAGATCAAATGAATATATGAAAAGGGGTGCTTAATTTGCATTTTTTTTATTATTATTCTGGTGACAAAATTGGAGTTTCCTTCATGTGGATGAGGGTGTTGTTCAGAACATGCACAGTGCGAGAGCTTCTCAGCTGTACTCTTCATGCCCAGTAAAACTTTCAGGCTTGTGCATCTGTTCCTTCTCCTGATCCATCATCTCCCGCTTCCCCCACAGTTGGAGGTACAGTGCTGTCCATCCTAGACGAGATCGAGAACCTATTCGTGTGGGAGCATCTTCAGGCTTATGAGAGCCAATCCAAAGGAGCTTGGCTGGGGATGGCCTTTAACCCCAAAGGTAAGGCTGGCAATGTCTTAATTGATTGGCATGTAGTTAACAGCATGTTATCGTTATAGGAAATGAAGAGCAGTGAGGAGGAAGAGTTTGGGGCAATAAATGAGGGTGGCGTTAATACATGAACTGAGACCAGGCGTAGGCAAACTCAGCCCTCCAGATGTTTCAAGACTACAATTCCCATCACCCCTGACCACTGGTCCTGTTAGCTAGGAACGATGGGAGTTGTAGTCCCAAAACATCTGGAGGGGCGAGTTTGCCTATGCCTGACTGAGGCTGAGGAGCAGTCCAGTTTGACCCCGCATATGGATTTTGGCCACTTTGATTCCTATGCATAAAAGTCTATAATTTAAAATCTATAATCTGCACCCAGGGGAAACAGCAGAAGGAGAGGGAAATGGAAACAGTGATAAATGGGGGAAATATGCAGTCACATTTATTTAAAAGCATTTCTAAACATAGATAGGTGGCTTATAAAAAAAAAGGTAAAGGACCCATGACAGTTAAGTCCAGTTGCGGACGACTCTGGGGTTGTGGCGCTCATCTCGCTTTCCTGGCTGAGGGAGCCGGCGTTTGTCCGCAGACAGCTTCTGGGGTCATGTGGGCAGCATGACTAAGCCACTCCTGGCGAACCAGAGCAGCGCACAGAAACATCGTTTACCTTCCCGCCAGAGCGGTACCTATTTATCTACTTGCACTTTGACGTGCTTTTGAACTGCTAGGTTGGCAGGAGCAGGGACCAAGCAACGGGAGCTCACTCCGTCGCGGGGATTCGAACCGCTCACCTTCTGATCAGCAAGTCCGAGAGGCTCAGTGGTTTAGACCACAGTGCCACCCACGTCCCTTTAGGTGGCTTATACCCAGCCATTTTTGCCCAGCAGACTACACTGTAATCCTTGCAATTTGTTTCCTCTTTTGGAAAAGGAATTTTTGATCCTTTTCTGCCATCCAGCAGAGGTGCTCCCTCCCTCTCCCTCTCCCCCTACCCCGCCACCCCACAGCATGTTTCTCCTTCCTCTGCAGGGGGCACACTTGTCTGGCATGACAACATGGCGGTGAACTATTCTAACTGGGGGCAGGATGACACAGGACCCAGCATGCTGAGCCAAAACAGCTGCTACTGGATCCAGAGCAGCAACGGCGTGTGGCACTTGGGCTCCTGCTCCAACGTCACCATGGGAGTCATCTGCAAGACAGCCCGAGGTAAGCGGGTGGTTTTGAAGGCCTCGGAGCTAAAATGTGGGGCGAGGCTTCTAATGGTCATGGGTCGGACTTCAGCATCGGGGAATGAGAGCAGGAGTCCGTTGGGGTTTATTCATGGGTCCTCATCACTACAGTCATACCTCTTGCTATGTTCGGTTCAGGTTACGTCTTTTCAGGTTGCATCCCGCGGCGATCCGGAAGTACCGGAAAGGGCTACTTCCGGGTTTTGCTGCTCGTGCATGCGCAGATGCTCAAAATGACGTCACGTGCATGTACAGAAACGACGTATCGCCAGACGCAGGTTGTGTTCTGCTTGTGTTGTGAACGGGGCTCCGGAAGGGATCCCGTTCGCAACCAGAGGTACCACTGTACATTGTAAGGGCCAGTTGCACTAAATCACACATGATGAACAGCCAGTGAGGTGGGTTTCGGTGGCTCAGAGAGACTGCAAGGGATTGACCTTACTTCTCTTTTGTTTAAGTATAGAATCCTGTATATATCTTCATGCATTGAGACTTTTTCTAGTCCACTATTGTGGAGGTGGTGGTTTTTGGATAATGCTGATAATTTAAAGAGAGTCTTGACCAAAGACAGGCAGTGTGGTCTTTGGGAACCTGGCCCTCTTGGGCGCTGGGTGGTTTAAACAGAATATGTTAGACATGGATTGTCCTCTGCAGACGGCCTTTGGTTGAGATAGAATGAAATCGTTTCTTGGGTCAGCTTAGGCCACTGTGTGAATCTGCAGAGTTCTATGGGTTTGTGAAACTCTTCATCAGCTAGTGAAAAGCGAGGCAGCTTTCAAGTAGATAAGAGAGGGAGCTGGGCGACTTGTCTAATCTAATCTTTTCCGTTCTGCCTAATGAAGAGTTCTGTGAAGGCTGAAAGGCGTGCATACTCTTGATCATTCCTAAATTGGTTCAGTAAAGGTATTACTCTTAATACGTTTGATTAATGTTACTTTATGGAGAAAAATGAAGGACAATAAGAGCTAGAAAGTAGGGTTGCTCTACCAATGGACAAGGGGACAAGTGTGGTTGCAATTGAAAGAGAGGATATGTTATTACTTTTATTATTATTATTAGGGTTGAAAGGGAAATGTAGCTAATGAAAGTCAAAGGAATGCAACAGCAAAGCATGGAGGGAGTTGCTTTGGAATGTTTTGAGCATCCCTGAAGGGCTGTTTTCAAGCAATGTATGAAACAGGACTAGGAACAGGCAAATTAATGACACCCTCTTTCCTTCCTTCTTTCTTTCTTTATCTCTCTCTTCCTCCCGCCACTGTCTGGGTTCTCTTTCCATGGCAGCGGAAGAAAGCAGCCTCTCCAGATCAGGTACGTACCAAACTGGAAACTGGTTGCCGTGTCTCCTTGTAGGTGAGCTTGGCTTTGCCTCCTGACACTCCTATGAACACCAGTCCTGAAACAGATGGACTCCCAGTCTGGTTGTAAAACCGGAGTCTTGTGCCTTTTGCACTATAGAAGGGGGTGAGAATTTGAAGCAGGAAAGCCAGACCTGCTTCAGTTGCAACAACTGGGCACAAGTGAATTGGACAGGCCTAGGACCCTTGTACCTATGGGACCGCCTCTCCTGGTATGCCCTGCGGAGGACCTAAGGTCTATAAATACCAACACCCTAGAGGTCCCAGGCCCTAAGGAAGTTAGATTAGCCTCAACCAGAGCCAGGGCATTTTCAACACTGGCTCCGGCCTGGTGGAACACTCTGTCTCAGGATCTGATTTCTTTCCGCAGAGCCTGTAAGACGGAGTTGTTCCGCCTGGCCTTTGGCTTGGAATCAACTTGCTCCCCTCCCCCTCTTTCCGTTTTGCTTTCTCCTTCTGTGATGGAACTCCTATTTGGGGACTTCCTTGGCTTTTTTCTGGCCCACGTAGGACCAGTCTGGATAGTTGGCCTTGGTGAAGATTTGACGTTTTCATCCCCAAAAAAGTTTTTGATTTGAGTTTCTTCTGAAATGAGGCTGCATCTTAATGTTGCATTTTAATCTTGTTTTTAAGTTCTACTTTAATCTATTGTTTTTATACCTGGTGTTAGCCGCCCTGAGCCCTGTCTTGGCTGGGGAGGGCGGGGTATAAATAAAATTTATTATTATTATTATTATTATTATTATTATTATTATTATTACCTCAAACAGTCTCTCACCTCATTTGTGCTTGGAGCACAACCTGCCCTCTGCCACCTCTCTCCCTTACCTGAAGCAGTAGGGGAAGCTCATGGCGGAAGGATCCCAATGGACCACCCCATGGCAGCAATCCCCACCAGGAATCCCCACCAGGGAAATTGTGGGGCGTGTAATGACGCTCCATAATTCATTGTCTGAAAAGGGCCTGTCATGTGCCGTATGCTCCTAAGGGACATTCTGTCTGGGGCCTCTGCTACTTCCTCTCCAAGGTAGGACTTGGCTCGGCCTTTTGTTTAAAAAACAAGGTGAACTGCTGTTATCTACTGAGTTGAATAGGATCCAAAATGCAGCAGTCTGATTGGTCCTAGAACAATAGGCTCCAGAATGCAGCAGTCTGATTGGTCCTAGAACAATAGGATTCAGAATGCAGCAGTCTGATTGGTCCTAGAACAATAGGCTCCAGAATGCAGCAGTCTGATTGGTCCCCAGGAGCCACCCAATCCAGCTCCAGGTGGAAGTGAATCCACAACCTGATTGGCCTGCAGGAGAATCCCGGAATTAGCCAATCCCGTGGGGCCCATTGTGTAAATAATGTATATAAAGCAGACGTTTTGGGGGAACTTCCATTCCTCGCCACTGTGAGCTGAATAAAGAGCATGAAATCCACTCTCAACTCCGAGTATATTCCAACTCCCCAGGGAGGAGCCAGCCCATCTTAGATTTGTAAGCATGCCCTGTGGGAAGTCCCAGCCGCTCTTAAGACTCTGCAAATGCTTGAACGGTATGTTCTCAAAACCTCAATGGTTTTGCATAGGCAATTGGTGATGTTGCTCCATCCTAGGGGTTGGTCAGGTTGGACCCTGCCAAGGATGCAGGCCCAAGGGGGTGCAAAAATATGCATCTCTCTGCCCTGATTTGGAGTTGTCAAGGGTGCAAGGGACAGGGAGGGGTGCAAAGGCAGCTCCTGGCCAAGGGCGCAAGGGAGCCTAGCTATGCCTCTGGGTGTACTGAGTATCATAGAATCAGAGTTGGAACTAGCAGTGCAGGAATATGCAGCTGTCCCATACGGGGATGGAACCTGCAACTTTGGAATTATCAGCACCACGCTCTAACCAACATGCTTTCTCATATTTATAGAACTTGTATCTTGAGCAGAATTCATCATGCCAAGGGACTTTGTTTACATTTAAACTGAACTGTTAGGTAACTGGAGTTTATTTTATTCATTCGTTTTTTCCCCTCCCAAAAGCGTGCAGGGTGGCAAGCAACAATTTAGATGGAGGGATGAGCAGAGCTTTCTAGTAGTGAGTGGGTGGCACTGCAGTGCTCTGCATACTTTCTCTTACTCCTCTCCTATGGTTAGAGAAGCTGAATACATTCCGCAAACCGAATTTAACACACTGTTTATAATATTCACCCCGGAATTTGGTTCTTTGGCACACAAAGGGCTGTTTTTAGCACAAGAACAGATCTGTGCAAAAGTTGCCTCTCTGGCATAGAGATAGTTATGGGTAGGTAGCTGTCTCGGTCTGCCGTAGTCGAAACAAAAATAATAATAATTAAAAAAAATTCTTTCCAGTAGCACCTTAGAGACCAACTAAGTTAGTTATTGGTATTAGCTTTCGTGCGCATGCACACTTCTTCAGATACACTGAAACAGAAGTCAACAGACCCTTATATATAGATGGCAGAGAGATGTTAGGTGGAGATTTAGCGAGATTTGCTTCTTTTGAAACCCAAATGGCAAGAGTTTCCCCATTTCAATGTGTCTGCTCAAAATTCCGCATCCCGCTAAGCAAACTGAAACTAATCCTGGCCAGCTCTGTGCACAGAGTCTCCCCCTCACTCTTCCACAAAAATGGGTCTCCTTCCGTTTTGACCCTTTCCCCCTCTCCTTTGCAGCTTTCCTGGAGAACACAAAGGCCATTGTGGTGGTTATCCTCTCCTCCTTAGCACTGTGTGCCCTGATAGCAGTTGCTATCTATCTGTACAAGCGCCGGAGGACCTCAGAGCGAGGGGCGTTTGAGAGTGCCCGCTACAGCCGTACCAACTCCAACCCCAGTGAATCTGCAGAGAAGAACATTCTGGTGTCTGATATGGAGATGAACGAACAGCAAGACTAGTGGGGGAATTGGCGAGCCGGGGTGGGGGGAAGGAGGGACCTGAGTACCTGTCATAACATGCCATCTCAACAGCAAGCCCCCGAGGACAGCATAGGGCAACAGCAGGGTCAATAGATAGGACTGTGAACTGCTAAGGAGATGTGGAGAAATACTTTTTTAAAAGTCCCATTTGTATGTGACACTGGAAGAAATTCAACCCTGGCCTTGTACGTCTGCCCTTCTCAAAGAGGAGCCATGGGAGAAAAGGGAAAGTGGTTCATTTGTTGGAGACAGTTAGTTAGAAAACCTCATTTTGGATGCTCCAGTTTCTGCCGTGTCTTCTCCACATTTCCTTAGAGAATGAAAATGCAAGCATTACTTTTTCCTGGTTCTAATATTAAAACAGGGAAGGGCTTGCAGGGATTCCTCGTGTTCTTCTTGGTAAGAACACGCCTTTCTTATTTTGGATTACTTATTGAAGCCATTTGGATAATTAAAAGAGTGATGGGCCCTTGAATTCCTAATAGCGGTGGATCGATCTTCTATTTCTCTGATACAGAGATACCCCGAGATAAATGCTTCCCCAGCTGTGCCACTGCCATAGCAACCGTTCTGCTGTTAATTCTGTTGCCATATAGAGGACCTTTCTGCGAAAACGACTGAAAGTGGTGCCACAAGCGTTTTCGCAGCTTCAGGGTGGCCTCTTGGTGACAAATGAGTAACGGGTGTGCGCTTGGGGGTGGTGAAGAAGACAGGAACGTTGCTATTTGCCTCTGCCTCTTTTAACGATGACTCCGGCTAGATAGGCACTTCCTTGCAAAACTCATAAGCCTTCAAAGAATTGAACATCGTTATCAGCCCTTCTACAAACAAGTGGCGGTGGCGGGGAGTTGGCTAAATGGTCCCGGGGGTTTGTGTCACAAAACAAAACAATGCATCGAGTAGGTCAAGTGTGGGGCTGAGGCATCTGCATTTTGAACAGGAACAATGAGCATGAGTTGTCCACTCGAGGCAAGGCCTGCTCCCCCCCCCCCCAAGAACAAAATGTTGCGGTCTGAGCACTTAAAGAAAATGCATTGTATCTGCAACAGAAACACTGCCCTGAACTTAAAATGGGAAACAAATGCATATTTATTGCAGAAAACAGTTTTGTTTTGTTTTTGCAGAAAGGTCCTCGGAACAACAGCATTTCTTGAGTGGAAAACGAATATACTGTCACTTGTTTTTAATTTTAATTTTGTTTTTGTTGTTGCCTTGCTGGATAAGAGGTATAGACAACTTGTTTTCTGGTACTTCTCATTTTATATCATATCAAAGTGCATGTTTGACAATTATACCTTCTTTTGGGGGTATTTTGTGTCTGTGTGTAGATGTGATGGCCAAAGGTTCTACAATTCCCCCCTTTCCCACTTAATTTTCAATCATTCTAAGCAATGCAACAGGACACTAAAGTTTTCTTGCTTCCAGAATAAGTATACAACTTGGTTTTGGATAGCATATGCTAGGAGCTAGTGAGAGACCTTGGGTGAAACAAATGTGGAATTAAGAAACAAAAAATAGAACAGGGCATGCTGTGGTTGTCGTTTTGTCCTTTGCTTCCAACTAAATAACTTTTGAACAGTGGCTGTGCTAAAGATGATAAGGGGAGAATAGTTCTTTTCTGCTACTCAAATAATTATGAGAACTGTTGTATATATATATAAAAAAATCTGGTAATTTTCACTTAAGCTGGATATTAAGTGTTCATAAAAATGTTTACCTTTGTCTCTTTAATCTTTAGGTACCTGGAAGCTGCCATACCAGGCCATGGTATGGAGAGTTTCTGAGACAATCTTAGGTTTTCCAGTTCCTTTTCCCTTGATGACTGCTGCTTGTTTCCTGGGCATCTTTTTGGTTTAGATAAAGATGTTCATACATATTGATTTATGGCTAATGCTAAACAACTTCTCTGCTCAGGGGATCGTTTTTCAGGGCTGAATTGGAATGACTTTGCCCTGGACTCCACCATTAGATGTGTGAAGTAACAATGCCTTCGGTAATACGTAGTGTGCCTTCATCTCTCTCATAAGTAGTCACAGGCAAGCCTTGTGTGTCTGGGCAATTAAGCTCCCAGGCAAAAGGCCAATTTCTGGGCTCGGGTGCTGGGAACCTCTCATTTTACAAATGATGCACTAACCCCTTTGCAGCAATATTGAACAGAGGATTCCAATGCAGACGTGAAAATGGTGCAGGCATGAGAACTCAGTATCCATGTTCACTGAAATGGATATTCTCTGAAACCAAAGCTTCTGCCCCAAGAATGTTGATGTGCTGTATGAGCACTACTTCAATGTTTTGAGAACATGGAAATACCTTCTGCCAATAAGGCAAGCCTGCTGGTCAATATATATTCAGGAATTAAGTGCAATAGCAGGCCAGAAAGGAGGGACACTTCTTCCCAGATGTGTATGCTGCTGCTATTCCCTCAGACTCCCCCTCAGTAATTATGACAGTACCATAGCCACCCCTTAACAACAGTCTTGACAATGTTATTTCCCTCTCTGCTTTCAAGGTGAATAAAACACAACCAGACAACTATCACTGCGTTCCGTACAAGGAGGGAAGAGGTATTATCCCAAAATAATGAGAAGTTTGCTTCTTTGTTTGTTTGTTTGTTTGTTTGCAATTACTGGAAAAATGCCTCAGATTAAATGCATTTCTTATCACCCTTCTGAATAATGTGAAAAGGTGCTGGAAAAGAAACTGGCAACTTTTAAAGTAATTACTTTTGCTTTTAAAAAAAAAGCCTTCTAGAATCTTGGAATAAAGCTTCATTTCCCCATCCGCTTCAGCAAAAGCAGACTCTTCATCTTCTTCCATGGTTTTCAGTAGTCGCAAGAAGCCAAAAACCTCTTTTGCCCCATTTCTTGCTTTCTCAGAATTTACCATTCACTGTGCAGTGCGTCATTTTAATTAAAGCTGCGAAAATTCAACTTTGATTGATCCCAAGATTGGTAATGGCAGAAATTCCTCTTCAGTTGCTATATTTGGACGTGAGATGAATTTTGAGAACGTCAGTCTTGCAGTCTTTTGAGATGAACGAAATGTGGGCTCAGCCCAATTGTTCAACTCAACTTCTCACAAACCTTTTAGCTTTCCCATCGCCTACCTCACAAACTGCTCACATAGCCTTTAGGAGAACACCCAGGGAAGCTCATTCTCAGCTAAGACAATCTGAATGCTAGTGGGCTCCACCCAATGTATCAGCAACTGAATTGTATCAACATGTGGAGAAACCTCTGGAATTCAACTCTTAAAAACTCTAATGCACATGTCTATATAGAAGTGGTAACATCATGAGTAAGGGAAGGAGCTTAAGCAATGCTCTCTCTTTGAAACAGAGGCAGGTGCTGTGAGAAGTTGTCTTTTGAGCTACAATTGAAGGCACTACACTGGACCAGTTAAGCCCTTCAGTGCTAAAACACAATGGACCAAGCAAACCCATTCTGAAACAGAGCGCACATGCGTTTGTGAAAGGCATGACAGCTCTGGATGACACCCAATGAGGAATGCCATTCTATCGGAGGCTTCCTTGGGAAAGGACTCCACCACTGGGGCAGATGACTACATCCAAAGTGCCTCTCCATATGCAAATCAGTTCGCTCTAAATACCAGTGATACATGTTTTCAAAAGCCTTCTTTTCACATTTGACACCAGCAGTTGCAACACAGCAGTAAGTGCAAGTTCTGCTACAATTGTGAAAACGGAAGAAATTTGCTCTAACCTTCAAGTTTCATGGCCTCTTTCCAGTGTGGGCTCTTAGTATACGGTGGACACTCTAGTTACGTATCGCTCGTAACCTTTGGGTTACAAACGTGGCAAACCCAGAAGTGTATGCTTCCGGGTTTCACCGTGCGCAGAAGCGCTAAATTGTGCCATGTGCGCAGAAGCGGCGCCTCTGCCTACAGACTTTTCGGGTTGCGGATGGACCCCTGGAACAAATTTAATTCGTATCCGGAGGGGCTGTTGTAATCCGAAGTCATTCAAGCTGCATTTGCTGCTATTACTATTTTAGCAGCAATCCAGCGTTGGCAGTGTTGCAGACGCTGTACAGAACCCAGGAATTGGCAGTCTATGTTGGCTGCGTGATACGGCAGGGATGGGTGGGAAGGAGAGAGAGGCACAGATTGCCTTAGAGCATCTCTCCTGAAAGTTCTGTCACAAGGGGAATGCCCTGGCTATCTGATATTCACCTGTGGGAATCTCCTTCCAAAACAACAGCCTGTTCACTTACTGATCAAATTTTTAAAAAAGAACATGGGAGGGGGTGCCTGAGGAGTGAACAAAAGATTAAATATTTTTTATTAGGGCTTGCCATTCAAAAGGAAGGCAATAATGTTAAAAGACTGGTCATACAACAGTACATCAATACATTTACATTTCTGTGCCATGAAATGTCCTGTGAAAAGGCTGGGCGTACAACAACTCAGTTTTAATGTACAAAACATTGCTTTTATCTCCAGGGAACCCTGACCCCAAAGGCGCATGTCTGAAATGGTGCAGAGTGGATTCTAGTAGGGCAGGTGCTGCAAATGTAGGTACCTAGTTTGCCATCTCGGACGGTTTGTCAGTCAAAGCACACACACAACACACTCGTGAAACCCTAGCCAACATTTTGAATTTTGATTTGAGTAGCTGGGGGCCAGGACGTAGGAGAGATTAAAAAGTTTACACTCTGCAAGTTGCTGTTAATAACCCATGTTGTTTTAAAAAGATTGTCAGTCAATATTGCAACTTCAAAAAGGAAAACAAAAGGGAAAAAACCCACAAGAATCAAACCACACAAACAGCCAAAACAACCCCAGACCCTTAAAAAGTCTTTTGATTTCAATGGGTGACACGGAATATGAATGGCGTACATACTTATTGTGGCCTGGTGTTAAGGAAGAGTGAAAGTTGAAGGATGTGAAGAAGGTCTCTCTGTCAGATTCCCAAAGAGGTCTCCTCCTTAGATCCTCCTTGAGAGCTCTTTTACCCACTGTTGCCAGAATTGGCTGAATCTGCAAAGATGGAGGACATAAATCACTTCTTAGAACGCTTTTCTGTATAATGTGGCAATTGCCTTAAATGCATTCAATACACTATTACTCAAAAGAGCAACAGAGGCTCAAATGTTCACCATAAATCCAAATTTAATTACTTATCTCCAGAGACTTGTTTTGACACATTTCATAAAATTGAGGAGCCAGAGAGCCCAAAAAGTAAGGCATCCAAGGTGCCAAATTTAGTTAACTCCTACTTGCCATATGCTAGGACTATCTGAAAGAATGTGGATATATGTTATGTTAGGAAATGCGACTCAAATAAATGAAGGGCTGCTTTAAGGAGGCCTGTGCTGGTGTCAGTCCCCCATGACTGCTGTAAAGAATGCAAGAACCGTAGGTGTGCAGGCAATCTGGTCGTGGGGGAGAAAAGGGTGAATGATGACCAGTGAGACCCTTTCAAATTATATTTTTCTATGATTGTACGGAGGGAAAAGGTGTCCTTCTAACAGTGCAATTCTAACAACCATGTCTGCTCAGAAGTAAGTCACACTGAATTAAGTGGAACTTACTCCCAGGTAAGTTGGGTTACGATTGCAGTTTTATTTTCAATTCAACTTTTTCACAGCATAAGCTTGCACAACCATTCTATAAAGAGAGAGGGAACTCAAGAAGTCAAGAGGATGTGCAGAGATAACTTGGAGCACAGCTTCAAATTCTACTGAGGCTGCAGCGCTCAGCTCCGAAATGTGATATTATAAAGGAAATGCCCTTGGTACATGCAGAGTGCGTTTCACCTCATTGCTCGTTAGCCACATTGGACACCATGAGTTGGGGCATTACTGGGGCATAATTGACCGTGCTAAATAGCTGTTTGCAACATTTCTGTAAGTTAGCTAAATATAACAGGCCTCTTGATTTGAATGTTTCTCTTATCTGGGAACTTCAAAAGGGGTAGGAGCCATGTGGGTATGTTGACGGAAAACCCCTAAACGTTTTGTGAATCTAAGTTTGGCCTCATTGAGGGGCAGTATTTCAACATGAGTAGGAAAGTGAGAGTACCCCTAAACATTTTCTAAGAAAAAAAGCACTGTATATATTATAAGCAGTGGAGCATCACAGTCCTTGTGTGATAGACTGGTCCTTGCTTTCAGACATACCCCTAATATAAAACAGACAAAGGTGGAGGAAGAAGACCCTGCCACTAACCTAGATGTGAATTCTATCCCCGTGTCTACTCAAACATTGCTATTACAAATCCTAATAAAAGCCAACCCCATAGGGTTCACCGGCCTACTCAAGATGATACGCTATAGTCTGTTTGCAAAAGAATAAGCAAAATGCCCAGAAACCAGTGGGGAGAAGCTTTCGGTTTCCCAAGGCACTTCAAATGGAGATTCCAGTGTGAAATTGCTAGATTAGAATTACACAAGGAAGTCTTTGCTTCAGCCAAGACAGGCCTCAATCAATTTCATAGCCACTGTTGATGCTACTTAACGAAGGAAGGGTTATTGTTATCACCAGTTATTGCTGTTGTGATTAGTCATCAGTATAGTATCTGTTTGTTTAAGCCTTATATAGAACTACCAGTGTCCTTGAATTTTACAGCTTTTTTGCACCACTGCATATCCACCTGAGTGTATATATATTATACACACCTACAAATATACACAACTATACCTGCTGACTGAGGATTGTTCTTCCTGCTCTAGTCTGGAAAGCACAATAAACCTGGTAGGCTGTAATCTGAACCGGGGGGGGGGGGGTTCTAAGCAAATGTGCATAGTATTTACCAACAATGAACGGGTCTAAATGGCACAATAGGGCGACACCTCTATTAGCATTCATTAAAATGTCACAATGTAGCAAGCAAGATGGGGAATTTCAAGTTTCCTGAAATGCACTGTCAATCTTAAAAAAACGGGAGAGAAAGAAGCTGTGCCTCAAAGCGAAGTTTTATGTTTGCCACAGTGTCAAGCTAATTTCCAGGAGGTGGTAAAAGGGCTTTTAAAGCTCAATCTTCTATAAGAACCCCTGTGAGATTTACTCCTAGGTAAGTAGAGGGTTGCAGACTTGTTAACACCATGCAGAATGCAAAACAGCTCAGATTGCACCAGGGGCTACTGGGACAAAACACCTTCCTCCCAATAATGACTATTCATCTATTTGCCTATTTCCAATGCTTACACAAAACACATAGGCTCCCTGTAAGAAAAAGGAAGGAGTCTGTGCAACTGGTTTTCCCCATTCATGTTCATTGTGGTAAGTTACAGGGAGAAGCTGCTACCAGCATCCTTGTTGGACAAGTGGATGAAGCTGCGCGTGGGCTTCAGTCCCTACTTGTTTATAATACAACCACTATAACTCCCCCTGCTTGTCAATTAATTTCTACCCTTTCAGATACCTTGAGCTCTCCTTTGTACAAAGCAAACAAGGGCTAGGAAACACTTCCCATTTTCATAAAGCCCCATGGAATATAATTCCCATTTTGACAAACCTCCAGTTCTTCTAAAACCACACAGCTTCCCTTTGTTATTTAGAGAAACCAGTGCCTGTTTTCAGTTATTCTTGTGGCTTAATGAGACACTTGCACCTCTGGTTAGATGCACCGTAAGGGATTCTAGCATCTTGGTAGATCTAAGATTCCTTTATCAGGAATACTGCAAAAAGTTACTGAGAAATAGTAGGAGTTGCTGTAAGCCCTACATAAACCTACTTTGGTTTTCCTCTGTTCTAGGCTGTCTTGAGAGCTAGGGGGAAAGGAAAAAAGGATTAATACATGTTGTTCCTAATAAGAGTGACGAGACACATAGTATTTCAACAACAATGTTGTTGGCATGGCCTGCGGAAAAGGCACTTTAAAGGAGGACAAAGAAACATCTTAAAAATCTAAGACGAGTGGGTAAACTATCCCATTGCGGAAATGTAAGGTACAGTGAAAATAATGTTAAAAGAGACAATCAATAGGTAAATGTTTTGTTTGTCTATAAAATGAAAAAGAAATTGCTTTCTTTGCCCACAGCCCTATGACTGGATACCTTTCGGGAGTGCAGTCCTATATCGGGGGGAGGGGGAGTTCTGTAGGGTCTTCAAGCAGAAGACAGTGGGTTTTGGAAAGACACCTAGAATTTTGGCAGTTTAGTATACGATGTCACAAGTAAGGCATGCATTTCTGCTAAAGTACATACCAACACACCCGTAGGTTCCTTTTTTATATGTGTACCTTAAGGTAAAGGTAAAGGGACCCCTGACCATTAGGTCCAGTCGTGGCCGACTCTGGGGTTGCGGCGCTCATCTCGCTTTATTGGCCGAGGGAGCCGGCGTACAGCTTCCGGGTCATGTGGCCAGCATGACTAAACTGTTTCTGGCAAACCAGAGCAGCGCACGGAAACACCGTTTACCTTCCCGCCGGAGTGGTACCTATTTATCTACTTGCACTTTGAGGTGCTTTCGAACTGCTAGGTTGGCAGGAGCAGGGACCAAGCAACGGGAGCTCACCCCGTTGCAGGGATTTGAACCGCCGACCTTCTGATCGGCAAGTCCTAAGCTCTGTGGTTTAACCCACAGCACCACCCGCATCCCTGATGTGTACCTTACATATGGTCATATTAAAGCTATTGGCCTGTTTAAGGCATCCTGGATATTTATGACATGTTAGACATTAACGAGGAATGTAATTTCGTAGCTAAGTCACTTTATTTATTTCTTTGCTCGCTTGTTTCTGATGTCATAAATGAGACACATGAGGCAAAGGGAAGAGCACTTGTGTGGGGCAATGAAGGGGGTGAAAGATATGATAGTGTCTGAGAGCCAGCCCCCTGCAACGCTGTAAGTAGCAAAAAGGGGTCATAAATGTGTAACTGATTTAGCAGTTATCTGACAGGACCTAATTACCAAATGGCCAAAGATGCTGACAGATACAGAATTCATCTACAGCTATGGTTGCTACAAGTGCAGACTGAAGACAGCCCTTGGAAACAATCACATTGCAGCACAGAGTTTTTTATGGCAGTGCTTATGGTCCTGTACTGACATCAGATTAGCGAAGAGGCAGAACAGAATGCCCTGCGATAAAAGATGAAGAACTGGCATTAACTGGTTTTAGGCTGCAATCCTAAACACGCACCCTAGTGCCCATTGGGCAGAGTAGGACTTACTTCTAAGAACATGTGTAGGATTGCCCTGTCTCACAACCAGCATAGCAGGGCAGTTGAGTCTAACCGCATGGTGCGATTCATCTCACAGCTGCTTCACCCTCTACCAGTTTACCTGGTATTTTCAGCAGAAAAAATGAAAGCAGCAAAGGGAAGATGCAATAAACATGCCACAGGAGACAGAGGCCAATTTCTGCTCCTTGGAACATGGCCCTAAGAGTTTGGGTCACTTTTACATCAAACGCCGCATACATAACTTATCACAGCAATCGCTGATGGGAGGCTAGTGAACCTAGGTTGCTGTCTATAAACAATGAGATGGAATTAGATATCTTTCTCCTCTTACCCGATCTCTGGAGGCTTGGTTGTAGTTTAATCTCATGAGTTCTGCAAACCTTTGCTCATACAGGTGAAGCAACAGCACAAGATAGAGGCCTGAGTTCATCAGTTCATCCTGGGCCTATATGTAGGGAGAGAAAGGCTTTTGAGTTTCTGCCACAACTGGATGAGTAACTCCACATGACCCTGGTTGCCTTCCATGAGCTTCTGAAGCAAGGAGGCCTTTTCTATTCATGGAGGCTCCCTGCAGATTTCAGAACTTTTTGCATTGCTAGCCGCAGGGATGGTGAACATTTTTCTGCCTCAGACAGAACTCTGTGGGTTCTGCGTGACGTTGTTGGGTGGAGCAACGTTACATCCCAGCCACAAAAAGCCAGAAGTTTCCTTCCATACCATTCTCCATCCAAGGTATTGGCATGGCTGCAGTTTAAGGACATATTTCAGCCAGGCAGAAACCCTTGAGAAGGACACAGATAAGAGGCAGTGAAGGGTCTGAGGAGGACAATTTGAAGAGGGTGCGTGGTTTGGGGAGAGTCCTGAATGGCCGCATTTGCCCCCTAGCTCTGAGGCTCTTCAAGCGTGCCTTGCTGTCTGCTTGCATTTCTTTCGCCAAAGCTTGTGTTCCCTTTTCCTTCTGATTTAGGCAAGATTTCCATTTTCTGAAGGATGCCTGCTTGTCTCCAATGGCTTCCTAGATTCTTCTCATTGACCATGATGGCACTTGGCCTTTGTGCTACATGTTCAGTCTAGCTGAGCTTCTAATGTTCTGGTCTTAAATAGCCTTCAGCATTCCCTTTCAACTTCCCTTTTATCAATATCCTTATTTTCTAAAAGTTTCTCCTTTGGAAGCCAAACATGGAGATTGTCAACTTACATCTATGTTGACTTTGACAGCTTCACAACTGCTGTTCCCAATCAGTTCAGCAACACTTACGTCTCGCACTAGTTCCTGGGTACCACTTAAGATTAAGTCCAGGGTGACCTCCTCTCTCGCCATTTTCATCAAAAGCTGTTATAAGGCACAGTCACTGCAGGGCATCTAGAAATGTTACCTCTCTGTCGTGAATTTACCTAGTCAATTGAAGCTGCCAGTTGCCTTATTCATTTCATTCTCCACTTCATTATCATCATGGACATTTTGTTAAGGGGGATGATAGTATATTCCCAGTACTAAATGACTCTTGGGGGTAAACACCCTGATTCCATAGATGAGTCTGCCCTTTTGTGATTTCTAAATTGTCGGACTTGGTGCTCTTTGAGGTACGGAGTGACTCCCACCACCAGTAATGCTTCCCTGTTGTTCCTATAGAATTTGTTTTCTGAGATAACCTTATCCCACCAGTTCTGCTCATTCTGCCAGGTTTTCAATACACCTGCTGTATCTATGCCGTCTTTTAAACCCAAGCACTCCAACTCACTAATCTTGGCTGAGAGGCTTCTTGCATTGGCGTGTAAACACCAACACACCGCGTTTCTCTACAAATTTACTGTATTTTTCGCTCTATAGGACGCACCTTTTCCCCTCCAAAATTTAAGGGGAAATGTGTGTGCGTCCTATGGAGCGAATGCAGGCTCCTTGGCTTCAGCGATAGCAACGCGAAGCCTCCAAAGCACAGAGGGAGCACTCCCTCCATGCTCCGGAGGCTTCGTGCTGCTTTCGCTGAAGCCTGGAGAGGGAGAGGGGTCGGTGTGCACTGATCCCTCTCGCTCTCCAGGCTTCAGGGATAGTTGCCTGAAGCCTTTGGAGCGCAGCAGGACCTTGCGCTGCGCTCCAAAGTCTTCGGGTTCCTTTCGCTGAAGCCGGGAGAGCAAGACTCTCCTGGCTTCAGCAGAGAGGGAGAGCTGTGCAGCGCCCCTTCAGCCAAGCGGGAGGAGAAATGGAAGGGGCTCCGTTTCTCCTGCCGCTTCACTGAAGGGGCGCTGAGCAGAGAGGGGGAGAATTTTTTCCCCCTGTTCTCCCCCTCCTATGGTCCGGTGCGTCCTATGGTCCGGTGCGTCCTATGGTCCGGTGCGTTCTATAGTGTGAAAAATACGGTAATTTTTCCTGTGGTGCTTTGGCCTATTTAAATGGCTATCTGTCCCTCTGCACTTTAGATGTCTGGTCCTAGTTTACTGCCATCTGGATAATCATAAACATGTCTTTCCTGGCCATATTTTTTCTATATAAAAGTGCACACCATTCTTCATTAGAATATTATTCATCCTGGTAGTTTCATTTGGGGTTTTCTATCATTTCCAGCTCAACTAGGACAGCAAACATTTCTCTAAGCACAGGTGCCTTTCAAATAAGCTTCTACCAACTGCTGAATTTTTCTTGTAAGGTGCAGAAGAACTGAAGAGCCAAACCAATATAAAGTAGATATAACATACATTTATATACAGTAGTGTTATGATACTGGGTGTTCGGCTTTTAGCATGGCATCGTCTCTTCAGTACCACTCCCACCCCAGTTAAAAGTCAAAAGATGCAGGTTTTAAGAGTTTACTAAGGTATGTTGCCATTTGAAAAGCACAAAATAAAAAACCTCTGAGAACACTGATGAACTGAAATCCCTGTAGAATAAAGACATGGCGGGATTCCCTCTTGTCACAGCACTTTCATCTCTACCTAAAAAGTCATGTAATGACTTCATTTAATTGCAAGTTTTCTTTGCTTAAAATTAATTGTCCAAGGTGATGAGCAGGTTTTAGAAAATGATAATCAACTAGCATTATATGGGAAGTTAGACATTGCTTAAAATATGAAAACTGAGTAACTGCACATCTCTCCCTTGAACTTTCTGTTTTCCATGAAGACCTACAGGTCTTTGTGCAGCAAGAAGTTCAGGTTACCTGTTCTGTTTAATACCCGTAGCCTGTTCTCGGACTTTACAATGAAAGGCGAGTAAGAAATAAATAACGGTTCAGATGAAGGCCTTATCAGGGCGCCCCTTTCGTTTCTTACCCGAGACTGCTGATGATTCCTGTAATAGTCGTTCACGTTAAAATCATCCAGATCTACAGTAAGGCTCTGCTTACAGAGTTCACATGTTTTCACTGCACCAAGTTCAGCACCTGAAGAACAAAAATTCTTTGCTTTATCTTATATGCAGCACATACTTGCTGTAGGTTGAAAATTTTCACATTCCACCGAATACTACTCCAGAAATCTGCTCTGTTCTAGGCTCTGTGTATACCTTGTGATACAATATTTGGCACCAGAGGTACAGTGGTGCCCCGCAAGAGACGAAAAAGGTTTTTTCGTTTTCAAGTTGCTTCGCAAGACGAATTTCCCTATGGGCTTGCTTCGCAAAACAAAGCTTGCCCCCGCACCCCGGACCTCTTTTGAAGCAAGGGGCGGTGGGGAGAAGATCGCTTCTCCCCGTTGCCAGCCCCGCAATCTCCGGGGACAGAGAGACCCCTTTTGAACCAAGGGGCGGCAACGGGGAGAAGCGATCTTCTCCCCTCCGCCCCTTGCTTCAAAAGAGGGGACAGAGGGGAAGGCGCGCGCGTGCCTTCCCCTCTGTCCCCGGACCCCTTTTGAACCAAGGGGCGGCAACGGAGAGAAGCGATCTTCTCCCCTCCGCCCCTTGCTTCAAAAGAGGGGACAGAGGGGAAGGCGCGCGCGTGCCTTCCCCTCTGTCCCCGGACCCCTTTTGAACCAAGGGGCGGCAACGGAGAGAAGCGATCTTCTCCCCTCCGCCCCTTGCTTCAAAAGAGGGGACAGAGGGGAAGGCGCGCGCGTGCCTTCCCCTCTGTCCCCGGACCCCTTTTGAACCAAGGGGCGGCAACGGAGAGAAGCGATCTTCTCCCCTCCGCCCCTTGCTTCAAAAGAGGGGACAGAGGGGAAGGCGCGCGCGTGCCTTCCCCTCTGTCCCCGGACCCCTTTTGAACCAAGGGGCGGCAACGGAGAGAAGCGATCTTCTCCCCTCCGCCCCTTGCTTCAAAAGAGGGGACAGAGGGGAAGGCGCGCGCGTGCCTTCCCCTCTGTCCCCGGACCCCTTTTGAACCAAGGGGCGGCAACGGAGAGAAGCGATCTTCTCCCCTCCGCCCCTTGCTTCAAAAGAGGGGACAGAGGGGAAGGCGCGCGCGTGCCTTCCCCTCTGTCCCCGGACCCCTTTTGAACCAAGGGGCGGCAACGGGGAGAAGCGATTCTCCCCGCTGCCCCTTTCCTTGCTTTAAAACAGGTCCGGGGACGGTCCCCGGACGGTCTCCATAGGAACGCATTGATTTTCAATGCATTCCTATGGGAAACTGCATCGCAAGACGAAAAACTCGCAAGAAGAAAAAACTTGCGGAACGAATTAATTTCGTCTTGCGAGGCACCACTGTACCAGCAGGAGTTTCTGGTCTCTGTACTCTATATGTGGATTGGGTACTCCACCCTACTTGCAAATGAGGACAGAGAGTAGCATATACCATATTGGCCCAAATATAAGCCGCACTTCCCCCCCCCAAATTCCAACTGTGAAAAGTTAGTTTGGTTTATATTCAGAACCGAGCGCTACACACCTGCCTCCTGGCACTACCACCCTGAACGGAGGACAGGGGCGGCTGGGGGCAACTTGGGGAGGTAGTGCCAGGAGGCGGGCACGCAGCATGCTCAAAACTGAGCGCTGGCTTGGGGAGTGGGACACTGAGCGCCGGCTGGCTGCCCCCCATTCCCTGTCCAGGGCGGTAGTGCTGGGAGGCAGGCCTTGAATGAGCCTTGAATTTTAAAGGTGCTGCTTATTTGCAGGTGCATCTTATATTTGGGCCAATACGGTTTCATTTGGAAATTTGTGCCCGCTTCTGCAGGTAGGGCGGAGAGACAAAAATAAATAAATCAGGAGCCACACACAAGTGATAAGATGTCTGACAGATAGAATGCCAACAAATGAGGATCTCTCCATAAATTTCAATACTAAAGGAAGTTTAATCTTTTGAATTCTGCCTGCCACACAGTTGTTAAAAGTCCGAGAGCCCGGGGTTGTCCCTCAAAACCAACTCTAAACCATTTCATGAGTTGTAAAAATAGCTATGTTACTGTAGAACATTTCTAAATTAATCATGGGCTGGCATTCAGTGCCTGACTGGACTCAGATGGTAGGGTGGCAGTGGTATCAAGAAAGATTTAAGATTTACAGCAAAATGGTTCTGATGCCCATGCTCAGAGAATTTAAATATTAACTTGTTAAAAAGCAAGCAGCATATCCTAAGAACATATGTTGTGGTTATTTATTTCTACTTCACATCTATAGAAACAACCAGCATAGGTCAAATAGCCACCCATGTATTTTGTTTCTGAGAAAAAAGGACTCGGTCCTTTGATACCTACATGAAATTATATATATGTGTCCTGACATGAGCATAGCAGCAGCAACAACCCACCCCTATAAGTCCCCTTGGGTAGGAAACAACTGCTGTCTCCCACCTACAATCAACCTAACAACCTTCCTTTTAAAAAAAAGGGCAAGAGACTAGACAGGGTCGGCATACACCACTGTCTCCCAGCTCAACCGCATTTTAATATATTATTATTTATTTTGAAGTATTTATACACCACTAATTAAAAAAACTCTAGCCACTAGGCCACTTTGCAGAACTGATGTAAACGACTCTTTCTCAGACACAATACCCCACCACCAGCAATATGGATGGGTATTATTTGCATAGGCTGGGTCAGAAAAAAATAGCACTGCCTGACTGCAGCTTCAGAGATTGCAGTGTCAGGATGAACTTTCCACTGAAAAATATGATAGGGGTCCGTGACTCAGCCAAAGTTCAGTTTCTCCAATCTGTCTGTATGCCCTACCAGAATGTACTTTCTAAAAAGAGAATTGTCAGAAATTTTTGTCTGATTCCAGTAATTCTCATGATAGTTACCCAACTTCTTGTCTAACTTCCTGCCTCTTCTGGATCTGATAGCATATTATCAATCTAATCCAGCCTTTCTCAACCTGTGGGTCCCCAGGTGTTGTTGAACTACAACTCCCATCATCCCTAGCTAGCAAGGCCAAAGCTTAGGAATGATGGGAGTTGTAGTCCAACAATATTTGGGGACCCACAGGTTGAGAACAGCTGTATGATACGCTGTATGATACGTCTGAGAAACAGATCTCTTGAACTACTTTTGTTTTGGAAATTTTCACAGGGCAATGTTCATCTTTTGTGAGACGTTCATTTGATCTAAAGCTTGGAAGACTCTTATTAGGGTTTGTCCAAGACATTTTGCTACCCAAGGCGAAAGACAAGATGGCATCTCCCACCCCAATTCCACCTAACAAAACTGACCAGACTGGAGCTGAAACTTACTTCAGTACAATGGGACCATGCTTAGCTCAGTTGGCAGAACACGAGACTCTTAATCTCAAGGTTGTGGGTTCGATCCCTGTACAGTGGTACCTTGGGTTAAGAACTTAATTAATTCCGGAGGTCCGTTCTTAACCTAAAACTGTTCTTAACCTGAGGCACCACTTTAGCTAATGGGGCCTCCTGCCGCCACCACACGATTTCTGTTCTCATCCTGAAGCAAAGTTCTTAACCCGAGGTACTATTTCTGGGTTAGTGGAGTCTGTAACCTGAAGTGTTTGTAACCCGAGGTACCACTGTATTGGGTGAAAGATTCCTGTATTACAGAGGGTTGGATGAGATGACCTTGGGGTCCCTTCCAACTCTACAATTCTATGATTCTATATTCTCTGTCACACCTGAGGGCAACAGGCAAGGCTGCTGAGCAGACAAGGCACAGCTTGGAGCAGCAGTTTAGCTTTGTTTTAATTTAAAGGAGAGAAGACAAGAACATTCACTGAATTGTAAGAATCACTCCCCCGCCCACAAGCCCAAAAAGTGGTGCAACTTTTGCCTGTCCCCACAAAACCTGCTGATATTTCTCTCCCCACACCTTTGTGGGGAACAAGTGGTCCTACAGAGGTGCATTGGGGGAATTCTAACCAACCACAAATAAAATCACAAACCTAAATTTGTTAGATTTGTTTCCAACAGTCCTCAGCACCTGGGTAGCACTGTCCCTATTTGTTTGTTGGGTGATACAGGAGAACCAAAAGAACTCCTGCTTGGCCCTGTTCATTTCTGTGAGTGGTGCCTCTGTTGAAACTCAAACAAGGTGTGAACATTTGAAATATCTCTTTTCCTAGTCATCTGCTGCTGATGCTCTTCATCAGTAGATGTTCAATGACAAGATCAACTAGCCCAACCATAAACTATTAAGCTGTGGTACCTGGTTGGAACACAAGGTTGCTTGCTTTCATGATATTTCTTCTAAGTGTGCATGTACTGTTTAGGTATACAATTTGCAAAATTTGGAAGCATTTTCTCAGAGAAAGCGCATTGTTTCTCAGAGACAGCCTATTGTTTTCTTGGTTTCGAGATCCTTTTTGATGTGCTGAAGCTAAAGAAAGTCATTCCTAGTTAATTTTCTTTGCCTGTTCTATCATGCTTTTCCATTCTAGTAAGGTATTACATGACTCATTCTCCCTGCTTTTGCCTGATGTAACCTTGTTATACCATTTAACCCCAGCATAGACCAGACTATCAAGGATGATATCATTGAAGAAGAGTAAGTGTAGTTATTTCCACTGTTACATCATATACACAAGTGTCTTTGGGGGAGAGGAAGCATTTGCAAAATCTATTTTACTTTAAATAGTTCCACTTTTATGTGGCCATTTCTCATGAGTTGTATGCAGAAACAAAGGTAATGAAATTACAGGTTTGGTAGTTATGGAGGGCTTGTTTTTTGTCCAGCCTCCAAAGCCAATACATACTCTGAGTAGACATAGAGTACAAGAGGATATTCCTTTGGCAGAACTACATGTAAAGGTCCCTCCTTGCTGAGACTGTAAATAATTTTACTGAAGCATGTTAGTAAACCATCTTCCAACACGTAAAACACCCTGGTAACTTTTCTGCTGTTGAAAAACACTATATATTTTAACTAAATAGTTTTAAGTGAATTGAACCTATAGAAGTCCAGTTATATGCATTTTTCTTTCATATAAAACATTCCAAATTTGTGGCCTTTCTCCTACTGATTTTGGTGGAGTTTAGATATGCTTATTGAGACATCTTTCTGACAGCTCAAACCTAGGCACGTCTACTAAGAAAAGTCTTACTGAGTTTAATGGAGCTTACTCCCAAGTAAGTGGGTATCAGATTGCAACCTCAGTATGAATAAAAGCACATAACATTTTTGCTGAGGTATTCTCAGCCCTCTCTTAGTGGGAGTTATAAAAAGGTTTCCCCAGACATGTACGTAGCACCTGATGAGCAGCCTAGTTCAAGACTGAGCAAGTCATATTTCTGCCAGTTTTGGTTGTTGCCAGAGTAGAAAGGGAACAGTCAAGCATTTCTAAATCTAGTTTTGCTCTGATGTCGGCAGACAGTACATACAGTGTGCCTGGGCCATGATGGAACTTTAAACTAAATTACATGCTAATGTTCTTTCTTTGCTTAAACTTGCAAACTCACCTGATTTGATCTTAGCCTTTAACCAGGTCTTTAGACATTCCTGATGGACAAATCGAAGAGTCCCGCCACACCCACACGGTTCCAGCAGTGGGTTGGTTATGGATCCCCCAGCAATCTGACATATCCGACACTGATCTCCCTCCTCTTCAGAGTCTTCTGCTAGGAGGCTGGAGATACAGCAGAGGTTCCATAATTCAAAAACAGTGGTCTGGAGGAATGACCTTCAATAGGGCATGCTTGTAATGTATTTGAAAAGTACAATTTATGGATTGGGGTGGGGGGCAAGAAAGCAAAAGGATTCCTTCTAAATTCCCCTCTCACATGCTGGGTGAGATGGTCCTACTAGACCAGACTTCCTCAACCTCGCCCCTCCAGATGTTTTGAGACTACAATTCCCATCATCCCTGACCACTGGTCCTGCTAGCTAGGGATCATGGAAGTTGTAGGCCAAAAACTCACTTTTTCCCTCCTAAAAAGTAAGGGGAAATGTGTGTGCGTCTTATGGAGCGAATGCAGGCTGCGCAGCTATCCCTGAAGCCAGAACAGCAAGAGGGATTGCTGCTTTCACCGCGCAGCGATCCCTCTTGCTGTTCTGGCTTCTGAGATTCAGAATATTTTTTTTCTTGTTTTCCTCCTCCAAAAACTAGGTGCGTCTTGTGGTCTGGTGCGTCTTATAGAGCGAAAAATACGGTATACTCAGTTCAATGGATATGCATAACTGAGGCAAGGGAGGGTGTTCCCCTACTGCTAGACCAATTAACGAATATCACAGCAACACTTCCAAGGCCGTCTCTAACGTGAGTTTCTTCCTATCACTGCCTTGCCCCACCTCTGATCTGCCACGCAGGTAGCTCTTTCTGTTTGTGATCTATTTCAATTTAGATTGAAATGTAACTTGCTAGAAAAGCTTAGTATAATACTGTAGGAGTAATATACCTGCCAACAAGCAATTCTATGATTCTATGTAGGCCGGAAGATTACAAACATCCACATATTTTTTTCTTCTTACCTATGTGAGACCACTGAGAGACATGCATAATCAGATGATTTGGAGCGAGTGTCACTGATGACACTCTTAATCTGTATCAGGAAAGGCAGTTCAGGTGCTGGACTGCGACTCGCAGCGCCTGCTGTGGCTGAAGAGGCCCGTAACTTGTAACTGCTATCTCCCGCGTTGTTTGTGCTGCGCTGGCGGCACCGAAGTGACCTCACCAGGGGGAAAGCTTGGGCAGTGTGTATGAAGGTTCTGGGCTAACCAGATGACAAGACTGGTGTGGTCCAAAAGAAAGCAAGTAATTGGCACCAGCTTAGCTGGTGATTCTCGTAACGGTTCAAAATCAGCCCTGGAGGCCTACTCCATTCAGTGCTGAATGATAAAGTCCCACAGAACCTGGGTCCCAAATGTCTAAAAGAGCTCCTGTATCAATCAGCTCAGTTATTATGACCAGCAAGAGAGGCTTTTCTTACAATTCCACCACAAAGTGAAGTATGGGCAACAGTGGCCTATGGGAGTGACTGCTTGGGAGTGGCCCCCCGGCTGTAGGTATAAGAGGTGCATCTTGTTCTAACACTATAGTCCTTTAATCAGCAACTAAAGATGGACCTCTTAATTGGGCATTTGCAGAAGAATAGGGCTGCAGGGGCTGTGCTGCTGGAAGCTTGTCTGCTCCTGTTAAATGCTGTTTTAATCACGATTTTTAACGTTTTATACTTTGATGTTATATTGTTTTATCTATGTAGGTGCCGTGCCCTTGGGCTACTGGTGAACGGCATTTTATAAATGCCGAAAATAAATAAATAGAAATAGACATTATCCCATTCCAAGGTTTCCTGAGTTGAACTCTAGCACTAAGTACAGGTTTTTAACTGCCTCAATATGGCTTCAGACCAGGCAAAGGACTTCAGTGGCAAATTCCGCTCCTAATGACGTATCTTGAGACTGAAAAAGTACATTTGTCACAACTGCCCCTCCAATTATAGACAGCTTACCTCTCTTGCAACTTCTTTAGTTTCTCAGGATCTGTCTCGGGCTTACTAATCTCCTTCATATTTGGTGAACTGCAAGTGGTTGCACTGCTCACAAAACTGCTTTGATTTCGCAAATCAGATACCGTCAAGAAAATTGGTACTTGATCGGGGAGAGGGCCAGCCATGTGAAGATGTGCTGTGAAGTTTGCCCGGAAAAGAGATGGATGGGAAGAATCTGTGGATGAGGAGGAGCTGTGGGAATTCAGAAAATTGTCTTCATCATGAGAAGTGGTGCTTGGGGAAAGGCTGCTTAGACCATTGCTTATACTATCTTCCAGCAGGCTACTGTCCTCAAAGGTGCTGATGGTAGGTGATGAAGACTGACAACTTTCAGTAGCTGAAAAGGACTCCCTGATTCTTATAGGAGATAGCTGTCTACGAACAGTGAACCTGGGGCTTCCACTCAGCTCTGTGGTTTGCATAGAAGCTGCAGCAGCATCCACATTGCTTGTCGTTTCAGTTCTGTTTATAGGTTGTGCTAAGGATCCTGGGATATTAAATGTGGGACGCATAGGAGGCCTCTGAACTGCTGGCCTAGCTGAACTAATGAGTCCAGTGTAACATCTTTGATTGCTCTCAAAACCTTGTCTTTCTCTACCACAGCCGTTGTTCCCTGACCAGTCTTCTGTAGAACTTAAATTGCCAATGGTCTCATTCGCTGCTGCGCTTCTGGGTCTGCTTTCAGCATGTGGGCTTTTGGAATTCTCACCTTCGTTTTTGTGGGCCTCTTCCGAAAGGTTGTTTTCTTCAAGAACATGAGGGTGCCTTTGGTCTCTGGACTTCCTTTGGCCCACTGAAGGTTGTTCAGCTGCTGCCTCCACTGCTCCACTGTGTTGCCGTGGCAATCTGTGGGAAAGCTCAGCCCGCCTAATGTCACCCCCAACTCCCATATCACAGTTCGGCTGCTCGGCCTGTGCGACGGGCATCCCACTGACTCTGTTGTTCTGATCAGGAGGAGGAGACTTACTGATATCATAGGAAAGAAACTCCTCTTCTATCTCGTTAACGTCTTCAGCGTCATCATTCTCTTCGGTAGAACCTTCCACATTTGCACACAACAATGCATAAAAATCGTCTTCTCTGGGCCTTATGGGAGTATTTTTAATGGGGGGAAGGTTGGAGTTGCTTGGCTCACTTGATAACAAAGGACCATTAGCAACCTGAACAGTAGAATCCATTACAGTACTTGGGGGCTGCTGAGCTGCTGTGAGAACACTTCCTTTTTTGAGATCCCTGTCTAGGCTTTTGCTGTCTATGTTTAGTTTGGAGGTCTGGATTAAGGTCCTCTTTTCTGGAGCTTTCTTCTTGGTCTTGAGAACAGGGCCACTTCTTTGTCCTGCGACATCTTGCGAGTCTGCATTGAGAGCAAGAGTTGCTTTCAGAATTTCTTTGCCAAAGCATTTTATTCAGTTTTAGTGATGTCCACAAACTGATCACACAAGAACCACTAGTGGCAAATATATTCCCCAGATCCACATGGGGATTGCACGGCTCCTCCCCTTAACCCCTACCCCAAACAATTTCTTTAAAAATGGCTATACTGCCCCTTAAATTTATAGATGTGGTATCTGGAAATGGAGTGAGGCTTCCTTTTAGCCTGTTGGCAAATTGGGGCTTCCTGCAAAATGGGAGAGAGACCTATCTTTTCTTTGAATCTCCCTAATGAAAGAAGTGGAGTGCTCTTCGGAAAAGACTTTTCCAATGATTTATCCAAACCCTGTAAGGCTCATTGGAAAAAGATACCTGTATGGTTTGTTGTTGTTTTTAGATGCAGCATAGTCCAATGAACTATGCTTGAAAAGACACCACTTCAGTTCCCTTCTTCACCATGAACTCACTGTATTGCCCTAAAATAAACCTTTCTGTTTGCCTCTTGCAAAAACATCTGTGTACAGTGTCTCTCTATGGGGCACTGCATGTAAGTGGCCTCTTTGGCTATTTCTATCGGCCCATATGGGACCAGCACAAGTGGCCGGGCCTGGTGAAATTTTAATTCCTTACCCCTAGGGTTATGATTCGTGGGTTCCCACTTAATTTTATTTTGATTTTAAATGTGTTTCGAATTGTATTTTAAACTAATCGTTTGATTTTGTGTTTTCAGTGTATTTTACATATTTGGTGTTAGCCGCCCTGAGCCTGGTCTCGGTCGGGGAGGGCAGGGTATAAATTATTATTATTATTATTATTATTATTATTGATACAAAACAATGATGCCTTATTTTTATTAGCTCTAATCCAGAATCAGTATTTTGGGAACTGTACAAAAGGGGGCCAACAAAGGGGGATGGTAGAAGCCTGTTTCACTTGTCTTAGCAGCTTCTAATAGCAGCTGCATGCCCATTAATCATTTTAAGTATCTGCATGTGTGTGTTTGTGTATACAGACACACACACGCACACACATGGCAGTGAGAACAAGCTAAGCCCCATTTCTTGTTCTCCTCTCTACATACATGGTAGATCCCCACTGCATGCACGGCGCCTTTCCCTGTCCACAGACGAGGCCTTTGTATAACTGGCGCCCCATGCACACTTTTCGACCAGCTGAGCTGTGATCTCTCAAACCACTTCAACAAAAGGCCAACATCAAGGTGCAGCAGCTTTGATGTTCAAACCAAACCCTCCTTTGAATTCAATCTAAGCAACTTCAGCTTCAATCAGGTGAGAACTCGCTCACATAATAGTTCCAAATATGGCGTGAAACAAAGATGGAGCTCTGGACCAGGGATGACTTCTATAAACAGGAGGTATAAACTTAATGCAATGTGGAAAAAGAGTTCCTCACCAGCACTCTTGGTAGTCTTTGCTATTCCATGCAGCACTGGTGTTTTCCTCCCTCTTCCTTCCACTCTCTTCATATTCTCAGTGTCTGTGTTTTCCAGAAAACTTCTCTGGTTCAGTCGCTGTCTTCTTGATAAAATTGGCTTCTGGAAAGCTGATAAACATTGTTTTATGCAAATATTTTTTTAAGGAACCTCTGGCTTATGAATCGTGGGTCCATGGAGACTAAGCACAATATATGAGACTGCATAACATTTGCACACGGGACACGGCACAGGGAGTACATGTCTTAGCTTGCACTTTCTATGTGTAAAACTTCACTTTCTATGAGTGAATTTGTAAGGACTTGAAACTGTTCTCTTAAACCAACTGTGCTTTCTAAATCCTGGGTTTTTATTTCCTCCCTGCATGGTAATGCTAAAACAGAGGGGCAAGGTGAGTGGGGGCATGTAGAAGAATAGGGTATGTTTCATAGCTATTCTTTTTTGTTACCTCTTCCCCAAGGTGAGATACTCTTTCTCTAAGGTAAGGGGGTGGAAGGCAGCAGAATGTAAGGCAGGGGCAGTGTGTGAGCACAGTTGAAAAAAGCTTGTTTGAGACAGGCTGTCCACCTCAATTGTTCTAGTTACAGGTAGGTAGCCATGTTGGTCTGCCGTAGTCAAAACAAAATAAAAAAATTACTTCCAGTAGCACCTTAAGAGACCAACTAAGTTTGTTATTGGTATGAGCTTTCATGTGCATGCTCACTTCTTCAGATATCTGTATGCTCTAAGGACAGATCGTGAAGCTGAGACTCCAATACTTTGGCCACCTCATGAGAAGAGAAGACTCCCTGGAAAAGACCCTGATGTTGGGAAAGATGGAGGGCACAAGAAGAAGGGGACGACAGAGGACAAGATGGTTGGACAGTGTTCTCGAAGCTACCAGCATGAGTTTGACCAAACTGCGGGAGGCAGTGGAAGACAGGAGTGCTTGGCGTGCTCTGGTCCATGGGGTCATGAAGAGTCAGACACGACTAAACGACTAAACAACAACAACAACAAGGGTGCTACTGGAAGGAATTTTTTTATTTTGTCACCTCAATTGTGTTCACTCTCTGTAACACAGTCAAGTTCCACTGCTTCAAATTACCACCCCATCCCTAATCACAAATACACAATGAAATGAAAGACTCATGTCAAACAGCACAGCAGTAAAAATCAATACTATTCCAGCCTTAAAACAAACAAACTGATCAATCTAAAAGACCTGGGTGGATTTAAAGACACTAAAAATAAATAAGGCTTGACACCAGGCAATCCTCCCTTGTGAGGGAGTTCTAAAAATCGGACACTGAAATTAAAAGGTCCCATCTCTAGCGATCACCTACCTAACTTCTGGTAGTGATGATGGGGGAGCAGTGAAGAATCCCTGAGGATGAGCATAATACTTAGGCAAGTTCATGTGGCAGAAGGCCATCCTAAAGGGGACTCAAACTGTTTTGGGGCAGAAGTTGAAACCAAACTTCGATTTGCGCTTGGAAATCCACTGGGAGGTGGCATATATAAATTTACCACTCCTGGTTCCCAGTTAGCAATCCAATCACCATGTTTTGAAGTATTTGTTGTTTCTGAACATTTGTCAGAAGCAACGCCCTGTGTAATGTACTCCAGCAGTCCTTATCAAGCGTCCCCAGGGGATGGTTAGCTGTGCCCCAGTTATCTCTGTGCAGGAGAGGTTGCCACTGGCGCAATAGCCTCAGATGATGAAAGGGGCTTTGCATTTAAGGTTCTGCCAAGGAATCCAAAGACAGATCTAATAGCATCTCCAGACTGCAAACCTCCTCCTTCAGAGGGAGCTTAACCCTGCCTACAGCAGGTTGAACAAAATCTTCCAGGTCAGATGCATCTGTCAGCAAGAGCACCTCTGTAACATCTGTACTGAGCTGGGTTTGGCTGCCTTATTGGATTTAACTCTTTTGACTCCAATCCTTGCCTGCTCACCTAGGTAAAGGTAAAGGTAAAGGGACCCCTGACCATTAGGTCCAGTCATGGCCAACTCTGGGGTTGCTGTGCTCATCTCACTTTATTGGCCAAGGGAGCCAGCCTACAGCTTCTGGGTCATGTGGCCAGCATGACTAAGCCGCTTCTGGCGAACCAGAGCAGTGCACGGAAACGCCGTTTACCTTCCCGCCACTTGCACTTTGACATGCTTTCAAACTGCTAGGTTGGCAGGAGCAGGGACCGAGTAATGGAAGCTCACCCTGCCGCGGGGATTCGAACCGCCGACCTTCTGATCGGCAAGTCCTAGGCTCTGTGGTTTAACCCACAGCACCACCCGTGTCCCCTGCCTGCTCACCTAGAAGCCTTCAAATATCTTATGTCCTCTCTAGGACCCCTTGAGCTTGTGAACATCACTGGCTCCAGCTCCACACATCCGTTTCTTTCAATGAATAGCTGAGAACTTTCTCCATACGCACCTGAAAAATCTTTTTTGGGGCCAGGTCCACTTTTTTCTGTTTTTTTGGTGCATGTGCTTGATTTCTGCTTCTGCTTAACAGATGTTTTGTCAATGGCAGGAAATTTAGCTTCTCCTTTGTTCCCAAGAGGCTTAATAGCAGATTTCAGTTCACATCCAGAAGATTCTTCGGAGGAGGTCTGCCAAGGTGAAAATTAGTTAATTTATTAACAGAATCTTCTTTACCAATGCAAAAGCTACATCCCAGTAGAAGAAGCCTCTTATTTAGCCTTCAGTGTCTAGGAGCTTATTGTGGCTACTTAGTAGTGAGTAGTACTCTGTACTAGAGATGCCTGAAGAATTTATTTTTTGTGAATTCCAGTAAGAGCTGACCAGATCCACATCATCTGCACTAAATAAATTTTATCTCAAAACACACTTTTAAATGTGTATTTTGCTATCCTTTAGAGCTGAGAACTGTACCAGATCATTAAGAAAGTGCAAATGCCAATGGATAACATTATTATTATTATTTAAAAATCTATACTGTCGTTCATCTGAGGTTATCAGTTTAAGGCTTTATAGGTCAAAACCAGCACTCTGAATTGGGCCTGGTAGCTAATTGGCAGCCAATGCAGTCGGTCCAGGATCGGTATAATATGTTCAAACCATCTTGCCCTGGTGAGCAACCTGGCTGCCAAATTCTGCTCCAGCTGAAGTTTCTGAACCATTTTCAGAGGCAGACCTACACACAAAGCTTTGCAGTAATCTAACCTGGAGGTTACCTAGAGTATAGGCAACAGTAATTAGGCTATCCCTGTCCAGATGGAGGCGCAGAAGTTCCACCACCTAAGCCTCAAGGCCACCTAAGCCTCAAGCAACAGCAAAGAATCCAGGAGTACTTGCAAGCTACATACCCGCTCCTTCAGAGGGAGTGTAACCCTATCAAGAGGAGGCAACCTCAAATCGATCTAGCCCAGGGAACCAGCCACTAACAATGTCTCAGTCTTAACTGGATTGATTGAAATGGATCTAAAATATCAGTTTCCTCCAAGAGCACCTGGATCTAGTCCACAACCACCTGCTCAAGAACCTTGCCCCAAAAGTGAGATAAGCAACTCGCCAGTAGTTACTTAGATTGCCTGAGTCCAGGGATGGTTTCCTGAGGAGTTGTTGGACTACACCCTCTGGCAAGGAGGAATCAATCACTGCCCTGGTCCAGTCAGCTGTCCCCTCCCTGCTAGTTTTTATCAGCCAAGATGGGCAAGGGTTCAGAGCGCAAGTAGTCACTCTGACCAATCCAAGCACCTTGTCCATATCTTCCAGCTTTACTAACTGAAACTCACCCAACACAACAGGACTAGACAGTGCTCTGGACAGCCTTTGAGATTCATCTGCTATAACAGCGGAGTCAAGATCCCAGTGGATGCAAGTGATTTTGTCCTCAAAATGGTTTGCAAACAAGTCACAGTGAGCTACCATTGGTACCACCACCTCCTTTGGGTCAGACTGTAAGGGGCTTCACACTACAGTGGAACCTCGGGTTGCGGACGTAATCCATGACAGAGGCACGTCCACAACCCGCAGCGTTCATAACCTGCAGCACTGCATCTGCGCACGCACGTGATGCGATTTGGTGCTTCTGCGCATGCTCGAAGCGTGATTTAGAGCTTCTGTGCATGCGCGAGCGGCGAAATCTGAAACTAACCCTTTCTGGTACTTCCGGGTTTCCCGCGGTCCACAACCTGAAAACGTGTAACCCAAAGCATTTGTAACCCGAGGTACCACTGTACCCGGAAAAGCTCTACTGGATGGCATAGTGAGGATGCAATGAAGCAGCAAAGTATGCCTGCTTTGCTGCCTTCACTGCCACTAGGTGGGCTCGATGATGAAACCTCACCAGTGTTCAATTGCATTCGATCAGATCTTTCCTCCACTCGCATTCAAGCCGAGATAGGCTTGTTTAAGGTTTCACAGTGTGAATAGATTAACTTTTACTCTGCTGTCAGCGGAGGGGTACTGTATTAAATTGGGCAAATGTGTAAAATTAGCCTATTTCATTTTCAAGACAGTACAATGAATGCTTTGAAAAATAATGAATGCAGATGTTAAGGAAATAATAAAGGCTTTGCAAAGAGCAGATAAAACAGTAGATAGATATGTACATTTGCATGCTGGTATATTGGTTCAGAAGGCAAAGAAAAGCTAATTAAGCATATACTAGAGTATTTCTCCAGAAAGTAAACGCTTGATGAAAGCATATGAATAATCACCCAGTCCCCAGGATAAATATAAATGTTATACAGTGCATCATATTTGTCACAGATACTTACATGGGGAAAAATTAGATAACAAATTCCTAGCAGCCTTTTTCCCCCCCTATTGAGCTCCTTTTCCTGATATGTTCTTTGTTTAACAACTAGATGGGTTGAGGCAGCCCTGAACGCTGGAGTGGCTAGGGGGCATTATCAGATTACTCTTCTCTTGCACTCGATTTTTATCTCTGAAATTAACAAATAGCTACCTGTCTATTAGTGGGGACTCTGGAAATCCATGGCCTTTCATAAGTACGCACAGCAGAGATGGACGATATATTTGTCTGTCTCAGTTCTTGTCTGGCGTGTTGCTCTCGTTTCTTCTCAGACTGCTCTTTAGTCTGTTCTTGTTTTCTCAGGCAAGCCTAAGAAACAAGCACAACTTTGTTTGAAAAGAGGTTTATGTGAGGGACTTAAACAGTGCCAGATTTGCGTATAAGCTAAACAAGCTATAGCTTAGGGCCCCACTCTCTTGGGGGCCCCCAAAAAAAATTAAAGGGGGAAAAAACCTGGATGTACATTTACAAATATGAGATAAAAAATAAATAAAATAAAACCTACATACAGCAACAGTGTATTGTGTTGTGTAAGCTCCTATGATGTAAGTAATGGGCCCCGCCTGCTAGCCTGCTCCCTAAAATATCACTAATTTGCTCTTTTCTATATACAGTGGGGACGCGGGTGGTGCTGTGGGTAAAACCTCAGTGCCTAGGACTTGCTGATCGCAAGGTCGGCGGTTCGAATCCCCGCAGCGGGGTGAGCTCCCGTCATTCGGTCCCAGCTCCTGCCCACCTAGCAGTTCGAAAGCACCCCTAAGTGCAAGTAGATAAATAGGTACCGCTTTATAGCGGGAAGGTAAACGGCGTTTCCGTGTGCGGCGCTGGTGCTGGCTCGCCAGTTGCAGCTTCGTCAAGCTGGCCACGTGACCCAGAAGTGTCTTCGGACGGCACCGGCTCCCGGCCTCTTGAGTGAGATGAGGGCGCAACCCTAGAGTCGGACACGACTGGCCCGTACGGGCAGGGGTACCTTTACCTTTTTATATACAGTGGTATGAGATGTGGGTGGCACAGTGGGTTAAACCACAGAGCCTAGGACTTGCTGATCAGAAGGTCGGCGGTTCGAATCCCCGTGACGGGGTGAGCTCCCGTTGCTCGGTCCCTGCTCCTGCCAACCTAGCAGCTCAAAAGCACGTCAAAGTGCAAGTAGATAAATAGGTACCACTCCGGCGGGAAGGTAAACGGCGATTCCGTGCACTGCTCTGGTTTGCCAGAAGTGGCTTCGTCATGCTGGCCACATGACCCGGAAGGTGTACACCGGCTCCCTCGGCCAATAAAGCGAGACGAGCGCCGCAACCCCAGAGTCGGCAACGACTGCACCTAATGGTCAGGGGTCCCTTTACCTTTACCTTTATATACAGTGGTACCTTGGTTCTCAAACGTAATCTGTTCCGAAGTCTGTTCCAAAACCAAAGGATAGCTGGACATATAAAGGGCCCCATTACTTTCAGGAGCTAAGGGCCTCATCCAACCTAAATCCGGCCCTGGACTTAAATGATGGTGCACCTGATGAAGTTAGCCTCATCCCGCGTAGCTTTGTGTTTACGTTCTTCGTGAAAATGGCAACACAGTGGATAAACGACTCTACCTGATACTCTGAATCCATCTTGTGCTGCATCTCTCTCAGGTACTGAGCATCACTGATAAACTTCTGTCTTTCTTTTGCTTCGTACATGGCAGTACTTCAGGAAAACCTACAGATAAAACAGACTGTCACAAAGCAGGTGTTGATCTTAGGGAATTCTCTCCCCTTCATAGTCAACATCTGATTACGATGGGATGCAAAAGCAGCTCCCAAACCAGTAAGCTGATGTTATCCTTTAAACTTTTGGAAGCTAGCCACCAGATTCCTATTTAAACCAGAAAGGAAGCCCAACCTAAAATATAGCAATATTGCTAGGGTGTTTAGTGGTATTTTAAGGCTTAGAGATGGAGCGCAAATCAAAACCCGTTTAAAAGAAAAATACGAGGTTGCAGTCTTTCACAGATGCATACACACACTAAAGCACAAAGCAGGGAAAGCACAAGCACATTACTGCCTTATCTGAAAATAGTAATCTTGTTTTTGAAAGAAGTTACAAGGTGCATAATTACAGGATTCAGGTCAGTTCCAGGAATCAGCTCTGGCCTGTAAATCCACAAGTTGCAACTTGAGGCCAAAAGACTCAGTAGACACAACCTACATATATATATATATGGTGACCTTAAAAAAACACCTGTGATTTCCTGAGCCACTATTTAGCTGGTTCCCAATGGGCAGTAAAATCAATTAACTCTAGATCTAAACCTTCTTTAATATGTTGATGTCAGGTTAGCAAAGGGCCAAACTTAATTTCTTAAATAAGATTGCAAGTCTAATGGCTGTCTGGGCTAACACTTTAAGGAACGGGGTGAACTATCAAGATTAGAGGAGGGGAACCTTTTTTCTCTTGAGGGCCACATTCCCATGGGGAGAATCTATCCCTAGCATTCAGGCTGGTGGTGGGTGGGGCTGGAGCCAAAAGTGAGCGAGATAGCCTTTTGCTCTCTGTTTCTGCTACCCCTCCACCCCTTTTGTCTCTGCCACTCCCCTTCCCCTTCTTTGATGCCAATATGAAATGAGGCTTGCTGCTTGGGAGAAAAGCAATGACAAACCTAGACAGAATCTCAAAAAGCAGAGACATCACCTTGCCAACAAAGGTCTGTATAGTTAAAGCTATGGTTTTCCCAGTAGTGATGTATGGAAGTGAGAGCTGGACCATAAAGAAGGCTGATCGCCGGAGAATTGATGCTTTTGAATTATGGTGCTGGAGGAGACTCTTGAGAGTCCCGTGGACTGCAAGAAGATCAAACCTCTCCATTCTGAAGGAAATCAGCCCTGAGTGCTCACTGGAAGGACAGATCGTGAAGCTGAGGCTCCAAGACTTTGGCCACCTCATGAGAAGAGAAGACTCCCTGGAAAAGACCCTGATGTTGGGAAAGATGGAGGGCACAAGGAGAAGGGGACGACAGAGGACGAGATGGTTGGACAGTGTTCTCGAAGCTACCAGCATGAGTTTGACCAAACTGCAGGAGGCAGTGGAAGACAGGAGTGCCTGGTGTGCTCTGGTCCATGGGGGTCACAAAGAGTCAGACACGACTAAACGACTAAACAACAACAAACTCTAGATGCCCACCAGTGATCAAGATAAAGTGTTTTTAATGTGGCATTTTAAATTATTGTAATTTGCATTGCGACCTTAGGGTGAACAGCTGGTAATAAATTAAATTAATAATGATGATGGTGATGATAAATAATAATAATAATAATAATAATTAATAAATCAATTTTGCAAGATAGGATACATTTAGCAAATATTTATCAAAGATCACCCAGAGTGATATCCCAGACAAGAGAAGGCAGGTAATCTGACTGACTCCATATTCTCAGTCTAGGGCATCATTTTGAAAACAGGTAAGGTCGAAAAGGATGCTGCTGTTTGGCTCCAAGCAGAACAAACCTTATTTCTTACAATTAGAGTTTGTTTGTTTTTAATATGAAGAAAAATAAATTATTATCTATACTGTGACATGGGTAGATGCATAAATTATACTATTTAATGCAGTGCTTCCCCCCCCCCATAAAAATGTTTAGGGGTACCCCCATTTTCCTACTCATATTGAAATACTGCCCCTCAATAGGGCCAAACTTAGATTCACAAAATGTTTAGGGGTGTGCATACCCCCCAGAAAAAAGCACTGATTTAATGTATCTATCTATGTCAGAGCGTAGAAGTATTAAGAGTAACACAGTAAATATAAAACTACTTCTATTCAATTCTGCCAAATAATTTATACATCTTGTAATTTATCCTCACAGCAAATGCAATGCGGGCAGAGAGAAAGCAGTTCTGATTTTTTATTTATTAAAACAATGTAGACTGCCTCCCATTCAAGGAACCCTGAAGCAGTTCACCCAATAAAATTCCAACACTAAAATGTTAAAGACATATAAAAATCAAATAAAGATTAAAATACACAATCTAGCTAAATAAAATCGGCATCAAACCATAAGCAATGTCAAGGACATGCACAATATGTGTTCTTAGCAGCCTTTAGCATCCTACTTTAGAAGCTTCCTGTGTAGAAGTGGGAAGAGGGTATTCCAAAGACAAGGGCTGTATCTGTTGCATCTGTGTCACTGCTTACAGAGAAGGCCTGTTTCTAAGTCAGGCTAACATACCATTTATAAGAGAGTGAACACAAAAAGTTATTTCGTCCCACATGCCACTTAATTGCCAATGATCATGGCTGTGATATCCCTCGAATGGTATCGGCAACTATAACACCACCAACACTGTTCATTACACAACTGTTATGCTGCAATTTTTAGCGATGCCTTTAAGTTTCAATAATACCGCATGAGAACAACATCCAGACACTGGCACCAAGCTAGAGCAAGAATGCTCTCAACTGAATCATCTGTTTACTTAGGAACTTTTTCACAATCTCACAAGCCTTGAATTCCTGGCTTTGGGTAATCTGTGGTGTTTGCAGGGATTCCTGTGGTCCATTGCTAGTTTTAGACTTGTTCAGCTTCAGCTCATTTCTACTGCTTCCTGTCAGCTTTTCCAAGCTGGACACTCTTCACTCCCTAGATTATCAAATTATCGTTTTGTTGGGTTCCTGGACGCATTGGGGTTAAAGGTGGCGAATGAGTTGCCCAGGCTGCCTGGATGGCAATTTATCTTGCCACCAAGCGGGTGGCGCTGTGGGTTAAACCATAGAGCCTAGAACTTGCCAATCAGAAAGTCGGCGGTTCGAATCCCCGCGACGGGGTGAGCTCCCGTTGCTCGGTCCCTGCTCCTGCCAACCTAGCAGTTCGAAAGCACGTCAAAGCGCAAGTAGATAAATAGGTACTGCTCCGGTGGGAAGGTAAACGGCGTTTCCGTGCGCACTCTGGTTCGCCAGAAGCGGTTTAGTCATGCTGGCCACATGACCCGGAAGCTGTACGCCGGCTCCCTTGGCCAATAAAGCGAGAGGAGCACCGCAACCCCAGAGTCGGTCATGACTGGACCTAATGGCTAGGGCTCCCTCTACCTTTACTTTTACCTACCAAGCATATAGGGATCATGTTGAGCAATTTTTACCAAAATTTTCAAATCTAAACTGATGGCATAGTGGTAGATCTGTGGAAAAGCCAGAACGACCATAAATTAACTGTGTTCTTAAAGCAATATCTGGATCGTGGCCACAGAGGATAATTGTTCTAGTTCAGATACTTATTTGACATGCAATCCATATTCACCAGCAACTGAAGGGGGAAGCCTTACCAAAATGTAAAGTTCAGCCAACTTTTCTGCAGTCCCAGCTCCCTGATACTTGTCCCTAACAGGGCTTTTTATGTGGTAGCCCCAGATTGTGGCACTCCCAAGTTTTGTTCACCAGGCACCTGCATTATTATTTTTTAAGGCGCCTTGCAAAATCTACCCTCTTCTCTCTAGCATGGATTGGCAACCAATAAGTCTCAGGATCAAAACTGGGTCCGAAACCATTCTAAAATGGATCCACATTCTTACTTTCATTTAAAAGTGTATTCAGTTCATCAGCCACCATCAATTTGAATACTATGCCCATCCCCAGGCATATTTGAAAATGTCAAATCATTAACTAGGTCAGTAGGGTTTTCTAAAATGTGTTTGCCTCTGTCAAAGAAGGGGAAAGATCTCCTCTGACAAAGATGCTCTTTCTACCATGCTAATAAGGCTAGCCAATGTCCAATGACTTACTATTCGTTAGCCAACAAGGGCAAGAGTCAAGAGGGCGTATTATGGCTCAGACTTCTTCAAGCACTTGTCTGCCTAAGAAGATAAAAAGCAGACCTTCCTGTATGTTTTATAATCCCTGCCTTAAGTTTGAACTGACATTTACATAGCTCAGGCTAAGTGACTGGAAGTGCTGAAAATACAGCCATACTGTGACAAGGCCTTTGAGACCAAAGAACAAATATCAAATTGCATCCCCCAGCTTCCATAAATGGCAGCTGATGAATGCTAAGGTAAATCCATGTCTGATATAATTAACTTTATTTTGTAGGTAAAAAGAGTGGCTATTTAGTAAATAACAGAAAAACATACAGGGATATAGAAGTAATGATTCTGGTTACTTTTTGTTGTTCGATGTATTAATGTAATATAATGTGCTGAAGATATTATTTCCTAGCTTTTACTTAACTTTCATTAACATTAATACATATTTGTAAGGTCTTTGCTTATTTAAAATGAAACACAGTGAAAAATGAAAAATAAAACCCTGTCTGGCATTATTTTGAAATGAAACATTAGCTCGTTGGCAAGAAATATTCAGACTGACAAAGAGTTCAGAACTAAAATAACTGCCATGTCCAAGACTCCTGTTTAGGTAAAGTGATCTTAAGATATTCCTTTATTAACTGAAACTCAAACAATTAGGTGTTATAAAATGTACTTTTGTGTACATGACCCAGTAAACAAAAATACATGTGAAAGCAGGTTTCTCCACATAGAGCTGAAACAAAAACTTAATAGCCCATGTACAATCCTATGACTTTACTCCTTGAGTTACCCATGTAGTATTCCATGGGATTACCATATGGTAACCTATGAACAATTGCAGGGCAGTCCTATATATGCTACTCATATGTAAGTTCCAGAGTTCAATGATGCTCGTTCCCAGGAAAGTGGGTATAGTATAGCAGCAGTTAGTCCCTGCTTCTCGGTGGTGTACCAACCTTCTGCTGATCTCATGCTTCTCTAACTCAGAGCCACAATGCTGTGATACTAAGATAATTTAGAAATGTAAAACGTTTAACCAAAAATATTTCCTCCACTTCAAGCAACTCTGGAAAAGCAAACCATCAATCCAGTCTCCTGCGCCTTATTTCAGTTCCACACAATAAGGGTCATAGTTTGTTAATGGGTGCTGGAACCTCTGCAACTCATTAATTGTTCCAGTTTGCTTTTCTGTGCTCCAGTGGTTTTCAACCAGTGCGCCGTGGCACCCTGGGGTGCCTTGAATGAGGGTCAGGGGTGCCAAGGGTGACACGGCCTCTGTCCCTCTTTCCTTCCCTCCCTCCTCTGATACCCTCTTGCATCTCTGCCTCCCAAAGGCTTGCACAGCTGTTTGTTGCAGCAGCCCTAGCTACAAGCTTCCCAGGCGCATGGTGCCTCTGGGGCTGGCCAGGGGTTGCTTCCCAGGCCCCTGTGGGGCACAGTGAGGAGGCACCTTTATTTGGGGCAGGGGGTGCAGCTCAGAGACCAGGGGCAGCAGCTGCGGCTGCCCAGAGGACTCCCAAGGAAAGGGGAGAAGAGAGGAGGTTGAGGGAACACTCTGCAAGGGAGGGTTCGAAAAGGGGTGAGGGGCTGCCGGCTCTGCAGGCAAGGGGTGACATAACTGGGCTCCTGAACCCCACAGGGGTGCCAGAGGAAGAATTTAGTTGGTCAAGGGAACCTTGGACCCAAAATGGTTGAAAACCTCTGCCTTACTCTAAAGCACTCACGCTCAGGATCACTGCAGCTGCTGTTGCCCTCTCATTGCGGCGCTCTACTGTGCAGAATTGGTTCTCTGGAGACAGGTTTGCCACACTATGTACAACAAAAGGAAAGGGAGGAGGGAGAAGGAAAGGGAGACAGAGAGGGGAGGAAAGGGCATGGGAAAAAAATGAAAGACGATTATATAAGAGAGAAGGCAGATAGGGCGTTTAAGTCAACCAGGTACTATGGTTCTCTGAAGTCTAAACATTCTGTTTCCCTTGGCTCTTCCAGTGACTTAACAATATTCCGAGAACTATGACATGTCACAGGTGGAAACAACTCCCCTAACAGATATTTCTGTCCAGAGTTACTAAACTGAGCAGGATGCTCAGTAAACAGTGCTATAAGTTGGCCCTAGAGATTATGGCAATGAATAATGCTATGAGAAAAAGGCATACATTTTGCAATGTGGCTATAACATGCAGGATAAGCACACCAAGAACTAGATAAAATTCAAGTTTATAAAGTTCGGAAATTGAGAATATTTGGATAGCGTATCTTGAGCCCAAGGAATTTAATTATCATGGGTGCTATCCATTTGGTAAGTCAATGCTGGCTCAATTAATACAAGTTTGTAGATACAGAATAGTTCACCCCTGGTTGCTGTATTGAAAGGTAATGGCCAGAGTTGTCACTAAATTAGTTGCAAAACTACTTTCAATGAGATAGAAATAACTCAGAAAATGAGATTTTAACATTCTGACATTCTGGCAGCCATGGGTAGCAGAATTTATGGTACAGTGGAGAGGATTTGGGGTCACTAAGTTTGCCAAAGAAGCAGAAGATGCAAATCTCTCTTTAACCCTGCGTACAACTGAGGCTGGGAGGAGAGGCTCTTGGACAGACTGACGGATGCTTCTAGAGAGATGCTTATTGTGGAACCAGCACTGTTCATGAACACCTAACCCCCTCTCCCCTTTAACCAAGTCTCACCTTTCCCAAGGAAAACCTGGCTTGTTAAAAAGCTGTTGCAAGCTACCCTTTTGCAACATCTCCGGGACCCGTTTGTGATATGAAACATCCTAAGTGGGAACACCTAGGCATATTCGGAGGAGAACCGCTGATTGTGCTCATATTTTACAGAACAGAGTTGGGGGGAGAGCCTGGGGTAGGGAGGAAGAGGGTGTCCAAGCTTCTTAGAAGATGGGAAGGCGAGTCCGTCCTGTCACCCCCCTCAAATTGGGAAGGGGATCGGGTCTCCCTCACATATATAAAAATAGCTGCGTAAAAAACATCTTATATAATATAGGGGAAATGTGTAATTTGGACCAGAGGCTGCTCCCCAGCAGGGTGTATCGTGTGTGTGCGTGTGTGTGTGCGTGCACACCTGTGTCTTTCTCTCTGTGTGTGTGCTTGTGTCTGTGTGCATGTGCGTCTGTGTGAGTGTGTGTCTGTGTCCGTCTGTGTCTTTATATGTGTGTGCGTCTGTGTCTGTCTGTGTGTCTGTGTGTGCCTGTCTGTGACTGTGTGTCTGTGCGTGTCTGTACCATCTGTGTCTTTGTGTGTGCGTCTGTGTCTGTGTGTCTGTCTGTGTCTGTCTGTGTCTTTATGTGTGTGTGTGCGTGCCTGTGTCTGTTTCAGTATATGTGTGTTGTGTGTGCGCGCGCGCTTTTGTGTGTGTCTGTGTTTTAGTGTGCCTCTGTGTGTCTGTGGTCCACCTGCTTGTGCCCACCTGTGCCTGGGTCTTCTTCCCTCTGCAAAAAGGGGAGCCACCACCAACATGGCCATGGGGAGAAGAGACCTTCCCCCTCAGCCGCCTCCCCAGAGGAGGAAGAGGTCGGGTTAAACCCGGGCGCCCCGCCCCCTTCTCCCCGCGTGGGGGGGGGAGAAGCCTTCACTTCAGGTAGGCGGGGGGGGGGAGGCAGAGTCAGTGTCTCCAATAGACGGTAATGGGGACGAAGATTTCCCGCGTTCGCCCCGCAAAGGGGCTGACGAAGGGGCGCTTGGAATTAATGTGGGGGTGTCGGTCAACCCCCCCCGCCCCACCCCCAGGGGAGCCCCTCCTTCCTTCCCTCCCTCCCTCCCCCCCTCACCTTTCCTTTCCCCCGCTGCCTCCCTCACGCGCGCTCTCCTCCCTCCCAAAGCGCCGGCGGGCAGCGTCTCTCCCGTTTCCCTGGCAACCTCCACGGTTCCGGTTGGGAGGGGGAGGGGAGGAGTGCGCGCGCGCGTGCGCGAGCGGGCGGGCGGCCGGGCGAGCGAGCAGGCGCGCTCCCTCCCGGCGTCAATACGTGAAAGCAGTACATAGAGCTAGGAAAACAAGAGAGCGGCGAGTCTGTCTGATAGGACTGCCGAGTTCACGTGGAATAAGCATTATTCTTATTTTTATTCTTACTCAGGTCTCCCATGTGAAAACTGCCCTAACTCTAATGCTGTTACCATTATGACACGTACCTGGGAAAAAATCCCCGCTGAACTCTGTGGGACGATATTTCTAGATGCGTGTAGGGATGCTCTGTAATAAACCAGTGGAATAATATAAGTTTTTGGTTTGGGTGTGATGGGGAAGCCGTGTGTCTGTCTGAAAACAATGATTATTATTTGTTGGTCTGTGGTAAATTCATATACCGCCCTTCAACTGTGCACCATAAAGGTAAAGGGACCCCTGGCCATTAGGTCCAGTCGTGGCCGACTCTGGGGTTGCGGCGCTCATCTCACTTTATTGGCCGAGGGAGCCGGCATACAGCTTCTGGGTCATGTGGCCAGCATGTCCAAGCCTCTTCTGGCGAACCAGAGCAGCGCACAGAAACACCGTTTACCTTCCCGCTGGAGCAGTACCTATTTATCTACTTGCACTTTGACATGCTTTCAAACTGCTAGGTGAGCAGGAGCAGGGACTGAATAACGGGAGCTCACCCCATCGCAGGGATCCAAACCGCTGACCTTCTGATTGGCAAGCCCAAGGCTCACTGGTTTAGACCACAGCGCCACTCACATCATAAAAGGCCATAGATTGTGTAGTTACAGATGGGTAGCCGTGTTGGTCTGCCATAGTCAAAATAAAAAAATTCCTTCCTGTAGCACCTTAAAGACCAACTAAGTTAGTTCTTGGTATAAGCTTTCGTGTGCATGCACACTTCTGTGTATCTGTGTATCTGAAGAAGTGTGCATGCACACGAAAGCTTATACCAAGAACTAACTTAGTTGGTCTTTAAGGTGCTACAGGAAGGAATTTTTTACATAGATTGTGTAATTAGCCAAAGGCCCAGCACCTAAAGATATGTAATCAAGGCACCAGGTGAGCATTCCTGGGGAGAACATCCCACAAGCAGGGAGCCACCGCAGAAAAGGCCCCGTTCTTTGTGTTGCCACCCACTGACTCTCTCCCGGAGGGGGCACGGTGTCTCAGTGTCTTCATTATGTAAACTACTAATCTGTCAACATAATATTATACAGTGGTACCTCAGGTTAAGTACATAATTCGTTCTGGAGGTCCGTACTTAACCTGAAACTGTTCTTAAGCTGAAGCACCACTTTAGCTAATGGGGCCTCCTCCTGCTGCCGTGCCGCTGAAGCACGATTTCTGTTCTCATCCTGAAGCAAAGTTCTTAACCCGAGGTAATATTTCCGGGTTAGCGGGGTCTGTAACCTGAAGCGTATGTAACCTGAGGTACCACTGTATTATACCTTGTAATTGTTGTTCACATCTGTCGGTCTTGAGAGACAGTGGAAGGGAGTGCACCATGGGGGGAGAGTGAAGTCAAACCATTGGAGCGTTACAGCGCCTGCTGCAGCTGCAGAAACCAACACAGAAGAGATATGTTTTATTGCAGCAGCAGCAGATGAAACCATCCGGTTGCGCTGATGCAGGTGTAATGTGGCGTTTCTCTCTCGGTGTTCCTCCCAGTTGTCATGTCTCCTCAGTTCACTTCTGTGGGTACACAACCTGATTGTTTCCAGGCAATGTGGTGGTCATCTGCAAAGGATTCCCACACAGCAGGGTTGATGTTGCCAGTCTTCATGTCACATTTATAGAAAACTTTGTAATGCAGTGTCCATATATTATATATACACTGTTGGCATTGTTGCAGGAATGACATAATCCCCGGCATCCTGGCAGATGGGTGCTAGATGAATAGTCATCACCTGTTGATAGCGGACCATTCAAAATTAGATAGCAGTCCTATCCTAGACAAAGAAGTGTGATTGCTTGGCCAAGAGCACCAGGAACTTGTAAATATTACTACAGTATTGTCTTACTTGATGGGTGTAAAGTGGAGCTCAGGGAAGGGTAGGGGGCAAGCCCTGGTACTCAGTTACTGCCACATAGCCCTCCCTTTGTGTGATGTAACTATGATGTAGTTGTGATGTCGGTTTATGGGTGTTACTGGTAATTTTGGAAACTGGTAAAAGTTTGAACCCTCCTTTGTTCTGCACTTCTTCCTGCTTCTCCCATGTAGAAGTGCTATTGCAACAGTCTTGTTGAATAAAGACTAAGCCTACTGGCTGCTGTTTTGCTCCTATATTCTTGGCTAGCGTCTTTGTTTGGTAATCCAAAGTGAGCCCAAGGATTTTCCTACAACAGCATCCCTCTTTCTCAAGAGACAATGGAGTGCACTTCCAGGGGTCAAACGGTTGTGTTAGCAGCACCAAAGTGACCTTCTTGGGCTGCCCAGGCGACAAGACCCCTCTCTCAGCCTCACCAATGTGGTTCAAAGGACAGCAGAGCAATACATTTGTCACCAGCTTGGCTGAAGGAGTCGACAGAAGGTGAAATATACCCGGAGTCGAGAGTGGATTTCATGTTCTTTATTCAGCTCATAGTGGTGAGAAGGAATGAATGTTCCCCCAAAGTATCTGCTTTATATATATTATTTACACAATGGGCTGCACGTGATTGGCTAATTCCGGGATTCTCCTGTAGGCCAATCAGGTTGTGTATTCACTTCCACCTGGAGCTGGATTGGGTGGCTCCTGCAGACCAATCATACTGCTGCATTGTTCTAGGACCAATCAGACTGCTGCATTCTGAATCCTATTGTTCTATGACCAATCAGATGGCTGTATTTTGGATCCTATTGTTCTATGACCAACCACACTGCTGCATTTTGGATCCTATTCAACTCAGTACATAACAGAAGGAGACGTACAAGGCGCCATCCAAGTGTCTTAGAGACTCCACTCTGGATTTGTGTAGAGTTTGCTCTCTAGCCTTTTTTTAGCCTCAGAGAGGTTAGGCTGGCCTCAACTAGAGCCAGGGCCTTCTCGGCTGTGGCTCCAATCTGATGGAATGCTCTGTCACAAGAGACTAGGGCCCTGCGGGACCTGACATCTTTCCGCAGGGCCTGCAAGACAGAGTTGTTCCACCAGGCCTTTGGTCAGGGTGCAGCCTGACTCCCTCCTTTGGCAACCTGCACAGAATTTTGCTTAATTGGTTGCCATCAATTTGATTTAATTAATTTTTATAATGAAATATTTTTAGATTGTGTGACTATTTGACTGATTATTTGATTGTTGTTAGCCGCCCTGAGCCTGGCTTCGGCTGGGGAGGGCGGGATATAAATAAAACTTATTATTATTATTATTATTATTATTATTATTATTATTGACAGATATCCCTCCAAGGCAGTGGAGGTTTAGCGTACTTTGCGTACTTTGTCCACCTTTGGTCTCTACCCTGCACTCAGCTCTCACCTGTCAGCATATAGAAGAAGAAGAAGAAGAAGAAGAAGAAGAAGAAGAAGAAGAAGAAGAGTTTGGATTTGATATCCCGCCTTTCACTCCCTTTAAGGAGTCTCAAAGCGGCTAACAATCTCCTTTCCCTTCCTCCCCCACAACAAACACTCTGTGAGGTGAGTGGGGCTGAGAGACTTCAAAGAAGGGTGACTGGCTCAAGGTCACCCAGCAGCTGCATGCGGAGGAGCACGGAAGCAAACCCGGTTCACCAGATTACGAGACTACTGCTCTTAACCACTACACCACACTGGCTCTCATAGTTGCCATATTTCAAAAAGTAAAAACCAGGACACCCCGAAGGTTATTGAAGGAATGCCGAAAACCCTAGTTTTTCAATTTACTTCCCTAAGATCAAGAACAAAGCACCGCCTTTCAGAAATTCCCCCCAGAATTCAATTCCGCCTTTGAAATCCTGGTAATGCATGGCAGCCCTAGCATACAACAGTGGCCAAACCCCAAAGAAGGGCTTTGACAAATGACTAATAAGTTGATAAATGACTTTCAAATGACAAATAAGAATAAAATCAATAAGTATTTAACAGTATTGTGTGTGTGTGTGTGTGTGTGTGTGTGTGTGTGTATTTGCTGCAAGTTGCATGAAGACCTTCAGGTGACAAGTAACTAATAAGCTTAATAAGTAAATAAAATAAATAAAAAGTTGGTGGTATTTTATGTGTGCGTGTGTTTGTGTGTGTTTGCTGCAAGTCGCACAGAGACTTTGAGAAGATGAGCAACCAATAAGTTTAATAAATAAGTAACTAAAACAAAAAAATTGATCCTGCTTCTGTTTTCATTCTGGGCGCTCACGGTGCTCCCCAACATCCCGTGTTTCTGCATTGCTTTCTATGGGCCCCCAAGCGCGGCGGGGTGGGATAGCCTGCTGTATATTGTCTTTTTTTTTTTTTTAACTCTCCGTTTCGTATTACTCTACATTTTTTCTATCTCTGTGGCAGGATGCGCCGGGGGGCGGGGCTGACTCCGGAGGGCTGGGCCTCAGCAGCTGCGCGCGGTGTGTCAGGAAAGAGCGTTGAGCCAATCAGAGAGCTGGGCGGGGAACAGCGCCGCGGGGGCGGGGGGGGGGAAGAGGAGTGAGCCAGCTGGGAGTGAAGAGGAGAATCTTGGATGGGAAGCATCGCATTTTGATTGCTGCTCAAAGGCTTGCAGTGCGCACGTTTGCGCAAGTCAGCCGTTGTCATCGTCGCTACGCAGCCAGGGACCGATGTGCAGCTCAAGTGCAGAAATACAGAATGCAGAACGAATTCATATATCTCACCTGGGATTATTAGGTGGGAAGGGTGGGAGGAGAAACCAAATTCCGAAGAACACCTTTTCTGCTACGCATAGCCAACCCCCCGCTGAGTAACACTTGAAAATAAATTTGCAAATGTGTGCTAAAATCAAAGAATACAGCAAAATAAATAAATAATAGTTGCCCACTGATCAACAACCCAAGCAATTCATTACAAAAGGTATTAGACATTTAGGTAAAGGTACCCCTGACCATTAGGTCCAGTCGTGACCGACTCGGGGGTTGCGGCGCTCATCTTGCTTTATTGGCCAAGGGAGCCGGCGTACAGCTTCCGGGTCATGTGGCCAGCATGACTAAGCTGCTTCTGGCAAACCAGAGCAGCGCACAGAAACGCAGTTTACCTTCCCGCTGGAGTGGTACCTATCTATCTACTTGCACTTTGAGGTGCTTTCGAACTGCTAGGTTGGCAGGAGCAGGGAATGAACAACAGGAGCTCACCCCATCGTGGGAATTCGTACTGCCAACCTTCTGATCGGCAAGCCCTAGGCTCTGTGGTTAAACAACCTTAAAATATCAATGAGTTCCCTTCTTCTCTTTCCATGGTTCATTTTGCATATCATAAATCCCTGAATATTTTCCATAAGCTGAAGCAGTGTTCCATTATTACATCCATCAAAACTTACACTGCTGAATTTATCTTAATGCTGACAACATTTTCAAGTGTACGTAATTCCCTCCCCCCCCCCATATATTCAATAAACATTTCCCAATCTTCTCTAAATGTATGTTCTTCTTGTTCTCTTATTCTGTATTCCATCGTTTTTTAAAAAAAACCCACCCTCATCAACTTTGGCTCCCCCCACAACAAAAATCCTGGCTATGCCCATGTTGCCACCTACCCCCACCAACAATGTTAATTGGGTTTGAGAGATAAATGTTATATTGCAGCTACGTTTTCCAAATAACAGAAACTAACGTACAAATGCGGAAAGTCAGTATTGAGATGTCTTTGTTATACAGATGAGTAGAATCATAACTGGATGTTTAAAGTGTCCTATTTCCTCAGGAAGTCTGTCTTTGGTATAGGTAATTAGTCTTACAGGTCATTTAGCTGAGGCGTAGAATGTAAAATCCCACCAAATTGCATTAAAAATGCTCTGTTGGTTCCTTTGCCTTTCGTGACTTGCGGATCATGGGTTATTTTCTTGGAAGCTGCTTTATTTCATGCATTTCTGTACCACAACTCAGGAGATACAGTATCTTTCAGATTTTGGAATGCCAGCTTTTGAGATACCTAACCTACCAAATTTGCATGATGACACATATAATTCTACGAGGGAAACACAGGACTCAGCTACATGGGCAAAGAAAAAGTGGTTTATATGTGTTGCATATGCATTATAACACTGTGACATAGGACAGCGCTGTGGCGTTCCGTTTTTGCTAACCCAATTTTTCATACAAAGTTTGCAATGTGTTTAAATGAAATGTTACTTTGATGTGTGTCTAGATCCAGCCCCCGTGACCCCCAGATCTGTCAAATAATCACTTGTTCTGCTACCTATTCCCACGGGGCATCCTAAAGCGATTAACAATATAATGAAAAAAGATAAAACAGTTACATGTGTAAAACCAGGTTAAACAGTGGTACCTTGGTTTATGAACTTAATCCGTTCTGGAAGTCCGTTCCTTAAACCAAAGCGTTCTTAAACCAAGGCGTGCTTTCCCATAGCAGCGGGGGACTCAATTTACAAATGGAACACACTCAACCTGTTCTGCTTCCAAGGCAAAGTTCACAAACCAAAACACCTACTTTCGGATTTACAGCGTTCTTAATCCAAGTTGTTCATAAACAAAGCTGATCTTAAACCAAGGTACCACTGTACATAAAAATAATTTTTAAAATTTATACCCAAGGCAGGGCTGCCAGCCATTAAGTGGGGTGAGGCCACTGCCGCAGGCAGCAGAAGAAGCACCTGCCACCTCCACCTGTGGTGTAATAATAAAATTCTAGAGATGGAAGGGTACACAACGGTCATCTAGTCCATGACCCGGAAGCTGTACGCCGGCTCCCTCGGCCAATAAAGCGAGATGAGCGCCGCAACCCCAGAGTTGGTCACAACTGGACCTAATGGTCAGGGGTCCCTTTACCTTTACCTAACACCACTTGGGTTTTGCATGTGTGTTTGTGTGTGTTTGTGTAACCCGCTCTGGCTTCTGTGTCTCTGGGATGCTGCCTAATGCAAAGGTGAGAGCCACATCCATGGTTCCACTCACTTTTGTCTCTTGCCCTGACCGCCACTGGCATGCAGCCCTTAGGCTGAAGAGGGTCCCTCTATCTTGCGTTTAAATTATCAGGGGTCAGCAAACTTTTTCAGCAGGGGGCCGGTCCACTGACCCTTAGACCTTGTGGGGGGCCAGACTATATTTTGAAGAAAATAATAAAAATGAACGAATTCATATCCCCCACAAATAACCCAGAGATGCATTTTAAATAAAAGCACGCGTTCTACCCATGTAAAAACACCAGGCAGGCCCCACAAATGACCCAGAGATGCATTTTAAATAAAAGGACACATTCTACTCATAAAAACACGCTGATTCCCAGACCGTCCGCAGGCTGGATTTAGAAAGTGATTGGGCCACATCCAGCCACCGGGCCTTAGTTTGCCTACCCATGAATTGCCGTATTTTTCACTCTATACGACGCACCAGACCACAAGACGCACCTAGTTTTTGGAGGAGAAAAACAATAAAAAATATATTCTGAATCTCAGAAGCCAGAAGCCAGCAAGAGGGATCGCTGCGCAGTGAAATCAGCCATCCTTCTTGCTGTTCTGGCTTCTGGGATAGCTGCGCAGGCTGCATTTGCTCCATAAGACTACTTTTTAGGAGGAAAAAAGTGAGTCTTATAGAGCAAAAAATACGGTAGTTGGTAGTTGTTGCTCTGGGCTGTTTTTGTGCAACCCTGTTTATTGCTGGAACAGGTAGCAGAACGTGGAACCTGTGCAGATTTCATGAGTCTGCATGGTTTCCCCCTAGCCCTGTGTGACTTGTGAGCCAGGCGTTTTATCTTCTTTTTTTGTGTGAAAAATAGATTTTGGCTGGGAAGAAGTTGATAACATTTCAAATAATGTACTGATCTCATTGCTCCTATGTGTATCTTGTGTAACATATGCCCCTGCATAATAATCAATTAATTATTTCATTATTGCAGGCGTTTCGGTTCTAAAACATTTTTCTTGGGTATCTCTGACACATCCCACTGTTTTTTGCAACAATTTTATTTATAAAAGGGATGTGCTGGCCTGTTCTCTCTGTTTTTTGCACCATCCCTATCCAAAGTGTTTGTATTCATTTATTCAGTCTCACCATTTTTTAAAAAATAATATTTATTAAAAGTTTAAAGATTACAGAAAGAAGTAAAAAAAGAGAAAAAGTAAACAATACAAATTAATACATTACAATACATTAAAAAACAAAAAAACCCCAAAAGACACAATACAGTGGTGCCCCGCAAGACGAAAGGAATCCGTTCTGTGATTCTCTTCGTCTAGCGGTTTTTTCGTCTTGCGAAGCAAGCCCATTGACGGATTAGCACTATTAGTGGCTTTTAGCGGCTTATCAGCTGATCCGATCAGCAGATAAGCGGCTTAGCGGCTTAGAAAAAGGGGGGGAGGGAAAAAAACCAGCAGGAACTCGCAAGACATTGTTGTCTTGCGAAGCAAGCCCATAGGAAATTCGTTTTGCAAAGCACCTCCAAAACGGAAAACTCTTTCATCTAGCGAGTTTTCCGTCTTGCGAGGCATTCGTCTTGCATGGCACCACTGTACATCAAAACAAAAACAAAAGCAAAAACAATTAAAGACACATCCAATATTTCCATATCTTTGTCTTTCATTAACTTGTTTCATCAACCTCCTCACACCTCCCTTTTTTGTATTCTAGTTATTAATTATTTCAGCAAATCCTTTCCATCTTTCACTGTTTTCTGTCATTTAATTGTCTTAATTTATTTTAACCTTATCTTACCATTAAAACCCTAAAACTTATTTGTACTTAAGTCCTTATAACGTTTCTACTAAAGCCATGTAATTTCATTCCAACATTTTTCTAACACTCATTAATTTTACAATATTTCTCTAAATAAATTTTAAACTTTTTTCCAATCTTCTTTCACCGTCTCTTCTCCCTGGTCTCGGATTCTGTCAGTCCTTTCTATCAATTCCATATGGTCCATCAACCTGGTGAAAAAAATCTGGTAACCTTAACCTATGGAGTTCACATGCAGAGCATGAATGCAATAGCTCCCACCCCCTCTGCTGCCATGTCCTCTGGCAACACTCTGAAGATGGACAGACGCAGTGCTTTTTGTCTGTGTCTATTTTTGCTCCTCACCAGGCTTACATCTCATCTTATTACAGGGTTCGTATGAAACCCTCTTTCTCTTTCAAAACCCGCCATCGGCAGCCTGTAATTTAAGCAACGAGAGACCTGGACTTCTCGTCCCTTTCTTTAAACTTTACATCTACTGTGATGGGGAATTTCCGTCCCTTGTAATCAGTTACTTTGACAGAGGCTTTCAATAAGCCCCCAGCCACAGAGTAGAAATAGGCTTGTCCATTTACCAGAACAGATAAAGTCAATGCCAGACAAGGGAAATAATTTCCCCCCTGAAAGAATATATGATTTGGGGCAACATTTCTTTTTTTTTAAAGGGGGCACTATCTCCGGAATTCCGTTGTCAAATTCCACATACATGCACATTTTTTAAGATAGTGAAGTAGCAAAAGACTGGTAACGCGATCCCCATGCATGTTTACTAGGTAGGAAGATAGTTTTGTTGTGTTCAATGAAGTTTATTCCCCCAAGCAAGTGTGCCTGAGACGAAAATACTACGCATTTTACTAGGAAGCAACTCTCATTGCATTCAGTGGATCCTACCCCTAGGTATGGGGCCTGATCCTGGACAGCATTTGCGTGAGACTAACTTGGGGGGTTTATTTTTGAGTAAGCATCCTTCTGATCGTGCTGACGTCGTAAACCAGGAAGATCTTGCCTCCGTGTCCTCGTTAAGCAATAATACTGGGCTATCAACCTACGCTGTTTGAACAGTTGCTGAGACTGGGTTAGTTTCTAGTTATGCATCTCTAGGGATTCTCCCAGAGGGGGGCTAAATATGCAAGTGGGTCATTCAGATCTGGTTTTTACGTGTATGTGTGTGATTGAAGAAGAGAAGAAGAAGAGTTTGGATTTGATATCCTGCTTCATCACTACCCAAAGGAGTCTCAAAGTGGCTAACATTCTCCTTTCCCTTCCTCCCCCACAACAAACACTCTGTGAGGTGAGTGGGGCTGAGAGACTTCAGAGAAGTGTGACTAGCCCAAGGTCACCCAGCAGCTGCATGTGGAGGAGCAGGGAATCAAACCCAGTTCACCAGATTACAAGTCTACCGCTCTTAACCACTACACCACACTGGCTCTAACATGATAGGTTCCTAACATTCCAGGTTTTTAAAATATATTTCTGCATGTCACCCCAATCTCTGAGCGCTGCAAGACTCCTGGGGTTCCAGGCATTTATTCAGGGTCCGGTTTCCTTGGAACCAGGGACAGCAAATATCTCATATGTGCTGTGTAGAGATCCCTGAGGGAACAACTAATCCAAACCAGGTTGTTAAAATTTGGAAAGCCCTCAGCATGAAGGAACTAGTAGAATCAAACATGCTTTTCTCATTTGGGTTGCCAGAAACAAAATAGAGAGGTTGCAGTCAGGTGAGGAAAAAACAGAAGCAAAGGAGGAGCAGGGATAGCGGGCAACCACCAAAATGTCACCACACATGACAAACCTCTCACCCACCCCCCAAAAAACACCAAAGAGCTTTCACGTCAACAGTGTCTGTGGGTGTATATCACATGTTATTATTCCTTGTTTAATTTTCCTGGGAATCTGTAAATCCACATTAAATAAGGAAAAGATAAGGGCTAGCTTTTTGATGACGACTGTTAAGTTGTGGGTGAACATATCAGATGACACAACGATTATTCAAACAGCTCTTGTTTATTCACAGAACAGAGCAGAACAGAAGGGTTCAGCCAGCCTGCTTATATAGAGCTCCACTACAACGCAACAGTAACCACTTTCTGTAACTATCCAATCACTGAACATCACTTTCAATCCCTTATTTGCATATGTGGACCTGAGTGAAAACTATCTACAATATCCCCCTGCTGGCCCAGGGCGAGAACTTTCATACATAACACCGATGACATTATGTGGACAAAACAACAACAACTTCCAAGTAGCACTGATTCCACCATAAGCTTCTACCTGGAAGAACCTTGGGCAACAAGGTAGTCTTGGGCAACAAGGTTTGGGACTAGCTTGAAACCTGGTATTCTTTTTCAAGCAAAAGGCCACCTTTCAAGTTGAATGGGCAGAGACCACAGAAGTTCCCTGAGTTCCCTCATGTTTGCAAATTTCTTATGGTGGCTGTTGTTCAGATTCTCATCTTAGACTTGGATTTTATTGATACTGTCTAGAGTCTTATGATGAATCATGTGAAACTGAAGATGTGATGGCTCAGGGGTCCAGGGTGGAGTTGTAGAACCACACACTCCTTGTCTTGGAGAATGTGAAAATGTGATTGACTACATGGGAATGTGATTGACTACATGGGACTGGCTGAGATGACTGGCAGAATCCGAGACCAAGGAAAAGAGACGGTGGAGGAAGACTGGAAGAAATTTAAAGTCTATCTTAAGAACTATTATAAAATAAATGAGTGTTAAAATGCCAAGGTTAGGGAAATTAAGAGGCTACAGCTGTATTGATTTGGTAAAAGACAGGGGGAGTAAAAGGTAAATTAGTTAAATTCTGAAGTGAGGATTTGCTGGAAGAAATTTGAAAATAGGGATGCAGAAAGGGAAGGTATGGGGAAGTCGGAGAAACAGGGTTCAAGAAAAGAAGGTTTTGAAATTTTACATGTTTATGTGTTTGTTTGTTATTGTATTGTGTATTGTTTGTGTTAATTATATGTTAAAAAACCAATAAAAATATTATAAAAAAAGAGAATGTGAAAATACTTCATTTGACCAGCCACCAGCACTCATCACTTTGGGCTAATGAGAAATGTATTGCAAAAGATCTAAATAAGCCCCGCAATATACTTTACGAACTAAGGAAGATAAAAACTCTCTTAATAAGTAGGGTTGTGTATGAATTTATTCTGAAGGATAGATTGTAATAAAACAAAGATATTTGCAGAAACCAGAGTTTCAAAGCATTTAATTTTTTTTTAAAAATAAAGCATTTAAAATATGATAATATACGCTCTTAAATCCTGGTCATTCCCAATGTGTTTGTGTCAGGAAGCTTTTAGTTCTTGGTGGCAAAAAAAAGCTTTACATTCACCCAACTTTACTAGAAAGTGTAGAATTTGGGGAAATAACTTTAAAAATCACAATACATAAGGAGAAGCAAAAAGGTGCATGTTCAACAAAAATGTATATAAAAATGTATATGTTAGGCAAAACCTGAACCAAATGCTGGTGAATTTTCATTATGACCTTTAAAAAATAATAAATGCAAACTGATATAGAAATGTGGAGAATGGAATTTAAGATTGAAAAAGTGAGAAACTAGAATTGACAAGTTTGCCCATCCCCATGTTCACCCTATTCTAAGAAAAGAGGGAACACAGTAATATTTTCCACTAGCTTTTCAGTTAATATAATACTTATGATATTACATTACAGTATTGGCAATTAAATTTCTCATTTTAATTCTTCTGGAGATTACATCAATTTAATTCACTTAGAAATAAATTAATTAATATGTATTTTGTTTCATTTGAATGATTTGTTGACTTGTTGATCATTTGGTATATTGGGGAAATGAATGAATTTGTATTTATGAATAAATAAATGTCTATCTGGCGGGATGTGGGTGGTGCTGTGGTCTAAACCACAGAGCCTAGGGCTTGCTGATCAGAAGGTCAGTGGTTTGAATCACCGTGAAGAGGTGAGCTCCCGTTGTTCGGTCCCAGCTCCTGCCCACCTAGCAGTTCGAAAGCATGTCAAAGTGCAAGTAGATAAAGCGGTACCTCTCCAGCAGGAAGGTAAATGGCGCTTCCGTGCACTGCTCTGGTTCGCCAGAAGCGGCTTAGTCCTGCTGGCCACATGACCCGGAAGCTGTACGCTGGCTCCCTTGGCCTATAGAGTGAGATGAGCGCGCAACCCCAGAGTCGTCCGTGACTGGACCTAATGGTCAGGGGTACCTTTACCTTTACCTAAATGTCTATCTAATACCTTTTGGAATGAATTGCTTGGGTTGTTGATCAGTGGGCACCCTGAGGAAATAAATATTTATTCATTTTGCTGTCTTCTTTGATTTTAGCACATTTGCAAATTTATTTTAAAGTGTTACTCAGTTCATAATAGGTTTTGTCATTATGTTTTTCTTAATTAACAGAGCCTAAAACTACAATTAGCATGTGGGCATCTGGAAGAAGAAGAAGAAGAAGAAGAAGAAGAAGAAGAAGAAGAAGGAGAAGGTGTTAGACGGGGTCCTCAAAGGTTCACATTAGGGTAAAGTGTTCATAAAAGTGCATAAACGAGTGCAAAATAGCATACAAAGTACATTATAGAGGGGGAGATTGCTTTTCAAAAATGTGTATATTATGCAAAATTGCATTCAATGATGTGTTTATTAGGAAAAATTCACGCTAAAATGCTGCTGAATTTTCATGAGGACTTCTTTCTTGAAAATTCACAAAATGATGAGGAAATGTGGAAAACTGAACCTAAACAGTTCATCCTGAACAGTTGGTCCCTTACCTTTCCCGCCCCGACCTGGCCACAGTGATCCATGCGATGGTCACCTCCAGGCTTGACTACTGTAATTCGCTCTACGCGGGGCTGCCCTTGAAGCTGTCCCAGAAACTCCAGCGGCTGCAGAATGCTGCAGGGAGGCTCCTCACGGGGTCTCTGCCATGGGAGCATATTCACCCAGTGTTTTTCCAGATGCACTGGCTTCCGGTGGAGTACAGGGTCAGATTTAAGGTGCTGGTTTTGACTTTTAAAGCCCTTCACGGCCTAGGACCCTTGTACCTATGGAACCGCCTCTCCTGGTATGCCCCATGAAGGACCTTATATATAGCAACACCCTAGAGGTCCTGGGCCCTAAGGAAGTTAGATTAGCCTCAACCAGAACCAGGGCCTTCTCAACACTGGCTCCAGCCTGGTGGAACGCTCTGTCTCATGAGACCAGGGCCCTGCGGGATCTGATCTCTTTCCGCAGGGCCTGTAAGACAGAGTTGTTCCACCTGGCCTTTGGCTCAGAATCAGTTTGATTCCCTCCCCCTCTTTCTTTTTCCTTTCTCCTCCTATGAAGAGATTGCTCCCTAATTGTTTTAATGTTGTATCTTAATCTTTTAAATTGTATTTTAATCAACTTGTTTTTATTATTGGTTGTTAGCCGCCATGAGCCCGGTCTTCGCTGGGGAGCACGGGGTATAAATAAATTATTATTTTTACTATTATTATTATTATTATTATTATTATTATTAAAAATTGGAAAAAAGCCTATCCTTGCTTCCAGATCACCTGTTAATCAAGCCTTCATCCTTCAGAATATATGCTGCCAATTGTTGTACAGTGGTACCTTGGATTACAGACACTTCAGGTTACAGACTCCGCTAACCCAGAAATAGTACCTCGGGTTAAGAACTTTGCTTCAGGATGAGAACAGAAATCGTGCAGCGGCAGCAGGAGGCCCCATTAGCTAAAGTGGTACCTCAGGTTAAGAACAGGTTAAGAACAGTTTCAGGTTAAGAATGGACCTCCAGAATGAATTAAGTACTTAACCCGAGGTACCACTGTATTGAGTTTTCATTCTGATTTGTTTCACGGGAGATTATATGATGTCGCATCAAGCAATTGTTATCCCACGTTTTCCATTGCATTTTCCTGCCCCTTTCATTACCTCAAAAGGGCTGGTGGGTTGTTTTTTTCATGGGGGGGGATCCACTTTAATTGTGTCACCTGAACTTGTTCAGTCTCACCTGTGATATAGTGACAATCTGGAAGCAGCCCAAGTGTAAATGCATATACAGTGGTACCTCAGGTTAAGTACTTAATTTGTTCCGGAGGTCCGTTCTTAACCTGAAACTGTTCTTAACCTGAGGTACCACTTTAGCTAATGGGGCCTCCTCCTGCTGCTGCTGCACCGCCGAAGCACGATTTCTGTTCTCATCCTGAAGCAAAGTTCTTAACCTGAAACACTATTTTTGGGTTAGCGGAGTCTGTAACCTGAAGCGTATGTAACCCAAGGTACCACTGTATATTTATCCTAGCCTACCAGTTTGACAGGTGAATGCAGTTGAGTTGGAAAATATAATACATTTGAGCTTTGTTGTTTTCTATTTGCCTCTTTGCTTTAGGTCTTTAGGTAGTTTTGGCATTGGAGAAAACTTACCTCTGGAAATAGGTTAGCTAGAAACACCGCCCCGCCACCAATGAATAACATTACTGGATAAATTAAAACACTGGATAATTGCAGCCTGATGAAGAAGCTTAGCTTATTAGTATGCCTGGAATTGTTTGTCACTTAGTTTATCACCACTAACTTGCACAATTTGGGGGCGGGAATGAGACCTACCATATGCCAGCTATGATGCTTGGGGAGTGTGTTTTTTTAAAATAATAATAATAAATAAATAAATAAATAAATAAATAAATAAATAAATAAATAGGGAAATGGGGAGAAATATATTCTTTAGCAGTGCCTCAAAACTTGGGATCCATTGCTTATGTATGATCACCATGGCAACCAGAAGACTAGAACAAGGGGAAATGCCTTTTATGGCCTATTTCCGTATTGAGCATGGCCAGAGCGGCTGCCTGCAGACTCCACGGTTTCTTAGCAACCTGTTCCTTATGCTGCAGTCGCTAGGATACACTGTCCATTGCAAAGCGAGGTGGGGTTTTGGTTTTTTTGTTGGTCTCCCCCCCCCCAATTTTAGCAGAGGCTGACATCATGATCATATGTTCCATTCTGCTTACTTTTGTTTTTCCCCCCTCCTGCTCCCTCCCCCTTTTTTTGCTATGAATAATTAGTATGAGATAAAGCTGTAGAAAAAAACTGCTATTCCTCCTTTGTCGCTGCTGCTGCTACTCCCCCCCCCATGACCATGATTATTTAATGCATTAGAGAAAGGACAACAAAGACACTCAGATCTCGTCTTTGAAAATAAATGTTCTCTTTCAATGTGATGCTTATCAAGTAGATTCTCCCCCTTGTTGGTAGTTGGCACCATGTAAACCTGGTGTGTGTGTGTGTGTGTGTGTGTGTGTGTGGAAATGACATAGCCCCCTAGTTTTGTGATTATGTAGCTGGTGGCGCTGTGGTCTAAACTGCTGAGCCTCTTGGGCTTGCCGATCAGAAGGTCGGTGGTTCGAATCCCTGCGACGGGGTGAGCTCCCGTTGTTTGGTCCCAGTTCCTGCCCACCTAGCAGTTTGAAAGCACATCAAAGTGCAAGTATATAAATAGGTACCACTCCGGCGGGAAGGTAAATGGCGTTTCCGTGCGCTGCTCTGGTTTACCAGAAGTGGCCACATGACCCGGAAGCTGTCTGTGGACAAACGCCGGCTCCCTCGGCATATAGAGCGAGATGAGCATGCAACCCCAGAGTCGTCCGCAACTGGACCTAACAGTCAGGGGTACTTTTACCTTTACCTTTAGCCTTGTATATACAGTGGTACCTCGGGTTACATATGCTTCATGTTACATATGCTTCATGCTACAGACTCCACTAACCCAGAAATAGTACCTCGGGTTAAGAACTTTGCTTCAGGATGAGAACAGAAATCATGCGGCGGTGGCACAGCAACAGCGGGAGGCCCCATTAGCTAAAGTGATGCTTCAGATTAAGAACAGTTTCAGGTTAAGAACGGACCTCCGGAATGAATTAAGGGCGTAACCAGAGGTACCACTGTACTTAGAGCAATCTTCCATTCAATATACTATTGAATACAGCGTACAGATTAAGGGTCCAGCCTTATACGCAATCTGCTAGCTGGGGGAAAGCGTTTTAGGATATTGTAGAAGACCTGGTGTGCTGCCAGGACCTCCAGTTTGCCTCCACCAGTGGAACTATGCTGGTTCAACCCAAGAGGTGCGCAACTCCATGTGAGTGTATCTGAATCGCCAACACAAATTGACCAGTGTTGGCAGAAACAAGGGTGAGAGCAGGGAAGGAACAGATATATGCAAAATCCTAAATTCCCCTTGTCTCTGAAGAGCCCACATCGTTGTAAACATCATTATTATTATTATTATTATTATTATTATTATTATTATTATTATTATCATCATTATTATTATTATGGTGGTGGAAGTCAAAAAGGTACCACTGAACTTAGTAGCGGGCACAAACCAGCCTCCCCAACTCCTGCAACGAAACCCAGCTTACCACAACAAGGACATGATTCAGGCTACATCTGTGAACATTGACGGCACACCAACCCTGTTATCTAGCTCCCAGACAAGAAGCCCACAATTCAGGGGACAGGGTTTGTGGCACGGGCCCGTATATCTTTGACCACAAGTTCAGATACGGACCACACACAGAAGAGACTTTTAGTGGTGGGAATCATGTGGAAATGTCACTTTGCCAGAAAGGAGAGCTCTTTGCAGAAACAACTCTGCCCCAGAACACACGCACAAAGAGCACATCAATCCTCAGAACCCCATAGGTACTTTGGCCTCTGATTGTCCTTCACACGTGCACTGCATACACCATGAGAACACACTCTGCCACTGAGTTTATGGCTACTATGACTAAGCCACTGGCGGTGTTCTCCATTAACTTTGTCTAACCCCAAATTGGTTGCCATCAGTGCTCCCCTCCCCGGGAGTACTCAAGAGGGGCTGCAGGTGATGCATTCATTGGGAACCAGATCTGCTGCCTCTCTGGATCCTGCGGCCCAAGGCGGTTGCCTCATTTTGCCTCATGCATGGGCCGGCCCTGACTCAAGTTGTATCTATAGTTCTTTTTCCCTTTCTGCCTCACAAACACCTGTCATACATTCAGGTTTAGACCAAGTGTTACTTCTCAGAACTTAATGGTAAAGCAAGTTTGCATGCTGAAGGCCCGAGGTTTGGTCACTGGGACCTTCAAGTTAAAAGAGCTGGATAGTAGATGAAAGGAAACACTTCTGCCTGAGGCCCCAAGAGAGCCATGGACAGTGTCGTAATACCAATCTAGAAATAGTCGGATGTGTCACAGCTGTTTCCTATTTACCAAAGACCCGTGCAAAGATACAGAACAGCAGTATCTTCCACTCAAACATGGTTGTTCAGTTACACAATTACAACTCACTGTCTTCAAAATTTAATTTCTTGCTGGTGGTCATCAGTGGAATGGTGAGAGCTTCTGTTTTATTTTTAAATCCTTTCCCCACTCAAAGCAAGTAGAATCCACATCAATAGGATTTTGGTTCAATAAGGCTGTCTGAATGCCTGCCTGCCTCAATATTTTTAATTTGGTGCTCTATGGATGTTTTGTCTAAGTTTTAGCAGACCCTCCAAGTGTCCCTATTTTCCAGGGACAGTCCCTGATTCACAGAAGCCATCCTGGTTTCTTATTTGATCCCAGAATGTCCCTCTTTTCCTTAGGATGCCCTTATTTTCATCAGAAAAATGTTGGAGGGTATGGAATAGGACATATCCAGGGATTTTTTTCAACCAGAACTCAACAGGTGCTTGGTTCCTGCACCCCTCAGGTGGGTGCCATTGCTATTCCTCTTTCGGCAATCTTCGCGGAGCTCTGGCCCAGTGGTTGCCATTGCTTTGATTTGAATTAATTTTATAATGAATGATTTTAGAGTGTTGTGTTGTACTGTTGTACTGTTTTATTGTTGTTAGCCGCCCTGAGCCCGGCTTTGGCTGGGGAGGGAGCGATATAAATAAAATTATTTATTATTATTATTATTATTATTATTATTATTATTATTATTATTATTATTCTAAGAGGAGGTGTTAATGGTGAGTTCTGGCACCTCGTTTTCTAGAAAAAAAATAGCACTGGACATCTCTATTTTCATCAGAAAAATGTTGGAGAGTATGTTTTAGTTGGGCCATAAGTCATAGCTCACTTCAGACACATTGCTCTTTACTTTGCTTCCATAGTGTGGAGACACAAGTGTAGAAGATTCCCAGTTGATAACCTGACATATTTTCATTAACCTCCCCAGTGTTAGAAGGCTTCAAATGTTTCTTGAGCACCTTTTTTCCGACACACCTGGGGAATGGAGTGCACAGCACGCACTGGTGGAAGGCAGAGCATGGTGGCTTCATTCCTCTTTGATGATGTTCCAGTATCAGTAGCAGAACACTTGCAGTGCTAGTGTCTTCCGCCAATACAGTGAATGTTCATCTGCACCTCAGGTAATATAAAACCAACAACAGGAAAATAGGGATGTTGACGCAGATTACACTTTCCATATTCTCATTATATGACATTTCTCTGAGCATTATTATACCTGTCTCTTCAAGATGAGTAGCTTTGGATTCTGCCCTTTACAAGATACCTGAGCACTGTTAACAAATTAATACCTGTCAAGTGGACATTGAGCTGGTGTTGTAATGATTATTCAGTAACACATCCGGGCAAGAGGTTCTGTATCATATCTTCTATGCTGTATGCCAGTGTGTGCTGTTAGTTTAACTTATAAATCAGTAATAATGTCTGTTAAGTAAGTGTCTCAATGTCTTCATTATGTAAATCCCTCATTTGTCAACATGATCTTGTATTATAGCATGTGATGGTCAAGGGATCAACTGTGGGAATGTTCAGGGAGGCAGGAGAGGATATATTGTTTACTTTACTTAACAGACTGCATTTCCCTTTTAAACACACAGCGGTTAGCTTGTTGCAAGCTTGTTTAAGCTTCTCAATTTAGGATTCCTGGTAATCCCCCTTTCTCCCCCTTAAAAAGAATAGACACAACACAATCTTGTGTAAAGTATTATAAAAGAAGTTTACTCACGCATTCAGTTCACAGATGGATCCCTGAAGGCAGACTTGTGTTACAAAGTATATACATGTGGAACTACCCCATATGGGAGTTAGTCCCAGTGACTGCAGACAGGCAGTCACTTGCTGCTCACTCGTTGAAGGCAAGATGCAGAAGGGGAGAGTGTGGTGCCTGCCTTGCCCCTTTTGATACCTGGGCAGGTAAGATCACACCCACCTCTAGTCACATGCAGAGGAAGTTTGCTCCAGCTCAGGAGGAAACAGGAAGTTTTCTGGAGCAAACATCCCCTTTCATGTCCACTCTAGGCATGTTGTATTTGACTGCTCTCTATGTGTCACATCCCACATAAACCAGGGAATTGCACATTAATTATTGATGATAACTTGTGAATGTTCAGCTACACTCCTTTCAAGGCTTGCATTGCCATTACAACAGCCATATTACCAATGGTGTTCCTATAGGCATAATTCATACATAACAACGTTCAGGAGGTCTTATTCAAGTGATGCTTTTGAGAACTATTTCTGAATATATCCACCCAATATTTCCCAGGTATTGTGGGGATTCTTAGTCACAGATGATTTATTACATAATGTGTGTTCTGTTGTTTTCCTGTGGTAAGTTGTGCTTTACTTCAAAGTAGCATGACAGGGGGTAGCAGTCCCCCCCCCCAATTTCTCTCCTTCTATCCGATTGATCCATCCTGCCTCTCTGTTAAGAGCAGTACAGGTAAGGAAAGGAGCTTGACTGGGCTGAGATCTCAGCCTATCAATAGTTTATTTTCACTTAATTTATTAATTGGCTTATTTATGTTATCATAGGTATACTCTTTATTTCTTTTTCTTTTTTTAAGTTATCACTTCCTTGCTATGCTAGTCCACTGATTATACCGAACAATGGCTTCATCTAATGAAACTTTGCTCCCCAATTAAACAGAAGAGAGCAACGCAATCTTTCTGAAGGAGCATCCAGACACAGTAACTTTCAAAGTCTCAGCCTGAGTGAAAACTCGCCTGTTATGTCTTCTGAAGGGAAATTTTGACACGTAAATCCAAATTGCCTAACATATTTGCTCTTGTGGCAGTTTTTTGATGTCTCAGAGGAAATAGAGTAGGGAATCTATTTACCTACCACAGACACAACACATCAGAATTTTATGAAATTGTGCCAGGGTCCAATTAAATTATTTGTTCTTACAGGTGTACTACAGGGTGACACAAACTAATTGTTTGGGATGCTTCTTAACTAATATTATTACTGTTCTTGGTGGACACTACTTTTCTTGGTGTCTCATAGATCAGTTGCTTCCTCATCACACTTTAATTGCTCTGTGGCACATGCAACCAGGCAACTTAAAGTCTGAGTTTCTTTCAATGCAATCTAACTTTACCTTAAGTTTACTATGTTTTTAAAAAGCCATTTCCCCTTCCCCATCACAACACAGTGGGATCCATTCAGAATGGCTATTTTGGGAGAAGCTGATGCATGATCAACCCTGGAATCCCAGATGCTGTTGACAGATCTGTGTTATTTCATGAGCCTATCACATGTTGGATCTCTGAGAGTGGTGTAGTTCCATGTTTGGAGCTCAACATGACTTGTATACTAAAACAGCATTGTGGTGCAAAGATTAATTCCAGCATTTGAATGCAAGTGTGGAACAAGCAGGTGACATCATCATCATCATTATTTTGCAATAACCACTGTTAAACATACACCATCCAAAATAACACCATTCAGATTTCAAGGGCAAATTTCCTTCTGTCATTGTTGTCATCCAGATGGCGACCTATAAAAACTTAAATTCAGCACGGCAAAAGAATTCAATAAGATCTGTCAATAGTAAAAAAAAATATAGTGTTTAATTCTTGGTGGTATATGGGACAATATTTCAAGGCAGGCTGTGTACAGCATGAGACACTACAGAATGTGTTGCTTCCTGCATGCAGTTTACACAGGGAGTGTCCCGCTTTGCTTAACCAAACAATGTAATTATATAGACTGCACTGTCCTATTCCCCCCCCCCCGCCCTTCAGGCCTTGGCTTCTGTTGCAGGCAAGAAATAAAGATGTGTATCTACGATCTGCTGCAGTCTTTTAAAGGCATGTGGGCACTGCTGGTGAAGAAAAAATATGTGCTCTTTTGACATTGTTTTCGTTTTGGTGGAATATAGTAGACTAGGTTCATGCTATATATCAGTAGCAAACTTAGTTCTCCAAGGAAGCTTGGGCATATCTGGTGGGCAGAGTGGCAGCTGCCCCCCCCTAAATCAAATAAATAAATAAAAATAGTTAACTAAAAGTAGAAATAATATTCAAAATCGAAATGATCGCAGAGGTCACTTGGGTTTTGGGCATTATAGCTCAACTGAGCAACAGGCTTCTGCAAACGGACCAATCGCGTCAGTAACTTCTTAGTTTTCAAATGACCGATGATTTTGACAGGTTTTTCTCAAGGTTTGGGGTCAAAAGGAAGTAATTTAAAGCAACTGTTGAGACATTTAATTCTGAATCTGCTGGACAGACCCAGACAGAGGATGATGGCATTTAAGTGTCCTGCTCCCCATAACATAAATCCTAGCTATGCTCATGCAAGGATGAATCCTTACGTAAAAACAAAAACCCGCCACAGCACCATCAGTGGGCAAAAGTATCAACCTTATGTTCAACTCTTACTAAATGTCATCAGTGCTACCATAGTTATTGAATTAGGTAGAAACAAATGGAATGACCCAAAGCCAATAAGGTGCCAGTTTTAATGGTCTAGTTCAGGGGTCTGCAACCTGCGACTCCGGAGCCGTATGTGGCTCTTTTACACCTTTGCCGTGGCTCCAGGGTGGATACTAGCGAGGGGAGGAGGTGCATTGTGCGCCCCAACACTCCCCACTGTGGCGGGCGCTGTACTGGCTGTGACGTCGCATGGGGGCGGTGCGTGCGTTAGTCACGCACCGTCCCAACGTCAACTTCCCGCCCGCTGTCAGATCAGAGGGCAGCGGCGCGCATGCTTTACATGTCGCAATGGTTTTGCGGCTCCCAGTTGTTGTTTTTCTTCGGAAACGGGTCCTAGTGGCTCTTTTTGTTTTAAAGGTTGCAGACCCCTGGTCTAGTTAATAGTACCTATTGTAGTTCCAGCTTAGGAGCTGAAACACTGAACTGAGAGGGTTATGCACAGATGTGCCCTTAGAAGTGCATGCAACAAAACTATTTCCTTGTTCAGAATCTGCTTAAAACAGTGGCTTGTGGTAAGTTGTGCTATCTCTAATTGTCTATTTTCATCACATTTGAATTTATCCTTAGGTGAGGTAAGTGTTGCAGGGCTGTTGTTGTTTAAAGCGACCCTTGCCACTGTCCCCAAGTCCTATTGTGTCCAATGGGGCTTACTTCAAGGTAGATCGGCACAGAAGTTAATAACTAGTTTTAATTATTTTTGCAAGTCAATCAATCATTTTTATTGTATACAGTGGTACCTCGGGTTAAGTACTTAATTAGTTCCGGAGGTCCGTTCTTAACTTGAAACTGTTCTTAACCTGAAGCACCACTTTAGCTAATGGGGCCTCCCGCTGCCGCTGCACGATTTCTGTTCTTATCCTGAAGCAAAGTTCTTAACCCAAGGTACTATTTCTGGGTTAGAGGAGTCTGTAACCTGAAGGTAGCACTGTATATAGCCAAAGGCCTTTACAATGGACGGCAGAGAATAAAAGGAAACTTTCATCTAAAATCACTACAATATGCACATTAGAGATTAGGACATTTCATGTCCCCCAAGTACTTGAAATGTCCCGAATGACGACAAGATGGGGAGTGAGGGCGCAGCGTAAGGAGTAAGGGTTTGATCTTGCCCCATGACAGCAGAGGAGCATCAATACGCACACACACGTCACCGAGGGGCTATTTTTCCGCTCCTGGGGGGGGGAGAGAGAGAGACTTGGTTTCCCCAACCCCCAGGTACGCCTCCTTACCCACCCACTCCCCTATTCATGGCAATGCTTCCTTCCCTCTTCCTTTAGGGAGCATCCCCGGGTCGTGAAGACCCACCCCGCTCTATGTCAAGAGATGGAGACCCTTACTCCTGAAGGGTCAGGGGCGTGCCTTGAAACGTGCAAGGGAGGCGGCGGGGGGGGGCGGCGGCTCGCAGACCGGGAAGGGAGGAAGCCGAGCGGCCACACCCCCCCCTCCCGTCCCGCGCGCGCACCCGCGCCGGCCAGCCAAGTGAGGCGCTTCCTAACCCCACCCACCACCTGTGCGCTGGCAATCAGCTGCGGCTCCTGCTGTTGCTGCCGCCGCCGCCCCTCCTTCCTCCTTTCCCCGAAGGGGGAAACGGGGAGAGAGAGTGCGCGCGCACACCAGCCGCCCCTCGCCGCCCGGCCCGGCCCTGGCAGGCGCGTGGCGCGTGGCGCGGCAGGCGCATGCGCGCGGGGGGGGGTAGCCCTGAAGAAGAATAAGGATCAGGAGAAGCGCGAGGCGGTACCGCCGCCCCCTCCCCTTTTCTATATCCCAAACCCCGCCGCCGCCGCGCGCGCGCGTGTGTGTGTGGAAGAGGGTGGCGCGCGCGCGCGCGCACTCTCTCCTCCTCCTCCTCACTATCTCGTCATTTGCTTCTCCCTTGATTGGTGAGGTGTGTGTGGTGTGGTGAGGGGGGGGGGGGAAGGAACCAAAACAAAAGCGGCCGGGCTGACCGACTGACTGACTGAGGAGGCGGGCGTTGTGAGGGAGGGGGGGGTGTCCAGCCGCCATCCCCTCCACGGTCCCCCCCCCGTCAGCAGCAGCAGCGTCGCCTCCCCGCCCCCTCCTCGCCTTGGCTTGTGTCTGTGTGGAGGGAGGAGGCAGCCGCCCCTCCTCCTCCTCCTCCTCCTCCTCCTCCTCCTCCTCGTCGCTTTCGGGATGTGGTGAGGGAGGCAGGGAAGGCTCCCCACTCCCTCCGCCTCGCAGCCGCTCCCTCACCCCCTTACCCCCCTCACCCCAGAAAAAGAAACCCTCCGGGGCAAGAGGAAGGGAAGGAGGTGGAGCTGCCGCGCCCCGGAGGCAGCCGGACGCCCCCCCCCCGCCCCCACCCCGACGCCCCTCAGGAGGTGAGTGTGGGATTGGCGAGAGGGGAAAAGGGGGGGGGAGCAGGGTGGGCGCTGGGTGGGTGTAACCCAGGCGGGGGGAAGTGGGATTCTGTCACCGTCTCCCCCTCCTCCTCCCAGCTGGCCCTATCGCTCCGCAGCCTCGATGTGGAAGGAGGGGATAGGTCGCCCGCGCCGTCTGAAGGAGTGGTTGCGTGACAGCGGGCTCCGTGCACACGCGGGACGTGCGGGCGCGGATGCTGGCTGGGCATCGCTTTTAGGTAGATGCCTTCCGTCCTTCCCCTCCCGGGCGGGCGGGCGCACCTTCGCGCGCCGGCCCGACACGCATCCGCGTCCGGCTGCCATTAGCGATGCTCCTGCTACACGCGTAAAGTTATAGGTGGTATGTTAATGATAATAATAACCATAGCTTGCTCGTTTGCGGGAGGTCACTTGGCCGGCCGGGTTTAGTCGTGGCAGGGTCGCTTGAGGTGAAAAGCACACGCTCTGAACGTACAGCCTTAATTCTTAGATCGGGGGCGAAAATGGGGTGGCGTTTGGACTGGGAGGAGGAGGAGGATGTTGCTGTTTGGGAGCGTGTTTTGCGAAGAGGAGGATATCCTGGGCTGCTGATATCCTTTCTCTCCTTCGCCTCCCCGCCATCCCAGTTTGCGATGGTCTGAGGTCATCTGGTCTTGCACGGTGTATGTGTTTGTGTGTTTTGTGCTTAGTTAGAAGTATGTTATTACAGGCGAATGGGGGGGGGGCATGAATCATCTCAGTGACTCAAAAGGGGAAGGGGTTGTGGTATCTTATGGGGCAGTGGAATTTGCTGACAAGTATTAAATCTAGTGGGGCAGGGGTTTGTGGTACCTTGCTTTTTATTTTGGGTGACAGAGATGCGAATGTGGGAGCCGTGGGGGGCGAACATCTTCGTTCAGTCTGCATATGTAAGAGTTGTGTCACATCAGCCTGGGTGTGTGTGTGTTCAGAGTGGGGGTGATGCCTGCACTACATCATTACTACGGGTTGTGTGTAGATTGGGGGCAGGGAGCAGAAAAATCCCATGATGTACCAGTGTAGGCATGAAGCCCTTTGAACAATGATGTCAGCCATGTATAGAGAACAGAGGGTATATTGACATGAAGAGTATGAGAAATCTTTCCGCCATGGGCTGGAAGGTAGAGACATTGAGTCCATATGGGTATTGTAGGGTGAATGGGCATTATAGCCTGGTGATATTGAATTGGCAGTCTGTTGTCGAACTGGAGGGGTGGGTCTCTTTAGGACTTGTTGATATCAGGGTGACAAAAGGTGCTTGTTATACAACATTCATACTCATAAGCCTGGATGTGGTATAGCGATTACAGTGGTCCCAGCTGGTATGTGGAGGGCGGGAAAGTCCGCTTTCAGTATTACTGATGAGGTAGCAATTATATTGGGGAAACTAGTAATTATTTTAAGAAATCTGAATTCAAAACTTGGTGGCCAGTATTTGTATTGGAGTCAAATAATTCACACACAATAACTGAAAGTAGAGACCAGTCTAATATTATTTCCTGTTTCAGTCAGAGCAGCAGTAAAACTGTATTAACAGAGGAAAAAGGATATATTGGCTTGTTATGGTAGAAGTGAAAAGAGTTGCTCTTTAACATTTATGTACTAAAAGTGCTACTATGGATGTATTTACTATTTAACTTTATCATGGTCAACTACTCTTCCTCAAACAGTGTGACCTATATACAAAAATGAGGACGAATCCCTTTCCCCCCAGAAGTAAATTCCACTGAAATGATGCCTAGCTTTGATAGCTTCAGCAATTTCCTCCTCAATTTTGTTTTTGTTTGTCTTATTTTGTGGGCTTCTTTGCCTTTTCTGATGGTCTGTGGTATTGAGCCTCCATGATAGTGGCTGCTTAATTCTCCAAACTTCAAGAAGGGTCCCCCCCCCCCTTGTACTGTGTGTCATCTAATCGTCTAATTTTGATAGAGGCCACTATTTGAAATTATTGTGTTGCATATGTTGGAAGCAACACTGTTTGGGAGCTCTACTGTCCCTTGGGGGAAATGCTGAGAATTAATCCATTTTCTATGAATATGATGCCGGTGCCTAGGAGTTTGAAACATTACTTTCAATTCTGCTTTGGTGGGCTCCACTAGAAAATCCTGTGATGTAGAATTTGTCATTTCTTGGGCTGCCATTTGTGGCAGGAGTTAGGGAAATAAAGTATAATTCCTTACTTTCATATCATTTTAAAAAAAATAAACTTGCATGTCCTTAAAACTGTTGGAATATAAAGGCCTAGTAGAAGGAAATGTATTGGATGGCATTCTTATTTACTTTCCCCAGAATTTAATTTTACCTTATGTTTAGCTTGATTTCACTGTCTTGAGAAAGGTGAAGAAAAGTTTAGGTTCTAGTCATACAACTGGCCAATTCTGTGCTAGCCAGCCACTGAATTACTTTTCATGTCTGTTCCTGTTGGGATACCAATTTTATGTTGGTGGATCCTTGGGTAATGATATAATTTCAGGACTGCGAGCCTTATTTAGCAGTGTTGTTGTTACAAAAGCCAGAAGAATCTTTAACTCAGTTTTCCCATAGCACTGTACTATAGGAAATGTCTGAGGTGGTTTGTGAAAAATTGTTTACTATGCCTTACAGAACATGTACAGAAACATCTCACTGGTTTTCTTTGGTTTGCTGTTTGTCAAATAGTGATTTTTGAAACTTCAGATTTTCGGTACACTTGTTTGGGTGCAAAGGCAACCATTAGAACAGTTTGGTCTTGAGAGGTTTTGTTTTTTATAGTCTGTTTCTATATAAGCTTTCATTTTGTAAATGGCTCAGTTCCACCCAATTGCATCTTTGTAGAATGTGTTGCTAAGGTTTTGAAATTTTAGAAATTAAGCTTTTACATATGAGTAGCTTTTATATCTTACTGCAATATTGGACTACAGAATGTGCATATGCTCCTATTCTGAATGTGAATATTTAGTTCAATGGTACTATTCATGTTGTGTGTCTTGACATATTGAAGGCTTTAGTTCTTCACAGGGAAGGCTTTGTATGAGGACTAATGGGTGGGGAAATTAATCTGTTAGAGTAGTATGCCTTTCAGATTAGCACAAAAAAGAAGGAAAGCAGATGAATCACGCTTGTTGACATTTCATTTCACTTGTTCTCAGTATATGCCATTTATTCATGCTAAAAATGCATTTTGGAATATCAAAATATGATTTTGCATAGACAACCAGAATTAAAGCAAAAACATCAATATTAAGGTCCAATATTATGTTTTCAGTTATTGTGAAACATGAAAATAAGATTTTATAGAAAATGACAACAGGATAAATATACCTTTAAAAAGATCTGACACAGACACCAAAATTCATACCTATACACGTCTATTTGAAAGTAAGTCCCATGGAATTCACTGAGGCTTTCTCAAAGTCAGTGGATATAGGGGTTGCAACCTTCATTTTCTTTGTTGTGCTTTACAGCATTAGGTTTTGACTTCAGTAATTTTTCTTCATATGTGAAGTAGGACAATTACTCCTCTTGGATTTCTGTCCCATCCTGTCTTAGAATAATAGGGTGAGTTACTGTTTATTTGGTTAAGGACAAAGGATTCTGATTTCTACTACATTTGGACAAATTTGCAGTATCCAAGGTCTGCCTTCATTCTGTTTGAGTCTTGTGGAGGCATAATGCTCCCAGTTTGCCTAGCACTTGTGAGCAGCCCATGGGACTGCAACTTCCCTCCAGTCCCTGGAGTGTGAATTCCTGTCACAACTTAATTATAATTAAGCATCACATTGGCAGAGATGTACACCATGGTCAGGGCTATTCAGCGTTCCCACTTAATGAAGATTTCAAACCCTGGATTGAACCCAGCTCCAAATTATGGTTAAGGAAAAGCCCTAATTAGGCAGGTGATGGAAATTTATACTCCAGAAAGGAGGGATTGGGAAGGGAGTGCAAGATCCATTCCTGAGCTAACTGGGAGTGTTACACCTGCATTTATGAACATATTCATCAAAATGTATTACCCTCACTTCCCATTAAAAAGTCTCAAGGAAGTTTTAAAAAGTTATGAGAGCAGTAAAAGAGTGAAGCAGTGAACAAAAATTCAGATAAAGACTTGAATGCAATTAACAATTCAGAAGATTATAGTTTAACCATTTTATGCCAGTTGTTAACTGAGATCTTGAGTAGACCCCTTTGCATGTCGTGGCCTCCCCCAAAATACATTTAGTTTGGATTAGAGCAAGGGTGGGGAACCTGATTGTGGCCTTCCAGATGTTGCTGGACAACAGTCACCCATGAACATTGAACATCTGCTGGCTGGAGCTGATGAGAGCAATACAGTGGTACCTTGGTTTTCGAATGTCTCTGTTGACGTACATTTCGGTTCCCAAACGCTGTAAACCCAGAAGTAAATGATTCAGTTTTTGAACATGCCTCGAACTTGCCACACGGCTTCCCGCTGAGTGCAAGATCCTGAGGCCTGGCTGTCGGCTTTTGAGTTTCCGGTTTTCGAACGTTTCAGAACCTGAACGGTCTTCCGGAACGGATTGCGTTCGAAAACCGAGGCTACAGATTTCCCACCCCTGGACTGAAGAGTGCTTTGGCAGTGGCTGCCCATGGTTCTGGAACTCCCATGTGAGGTCTGCTTTACTGCCATGTTGATCACCTTTATTTTTTAGGAAAGCTTCTGATCCTTAAGTCAGAGGTGGATTTAGGCTCAGAGCCTTGGGAGCACCACAGGGGGTATCACAACTATGATGTAGAATGAAAGGTAAGAGGCACGGGGCATCAATTTTTGGCATTTCACAAGGCGCCGCTGAAATTCGAGGCCTCAAGGTCTGCTACTGCTTGAGTATATGGCGTTCAGGACAGATAAAAGAAAGTATTTCTTAACACAGTTCATAGTTAAACTATGGAATCTGTTCCCCCAGGAGGCAGTGATTACCACCAACTTGGATGATTTTAAAAGAGGATTCAACAAATTAAAGGAGGGGAGAGCTATTAATGGCTACTAGCCACAATGGCTAAGTGCTGCCACCTTGGTTAGAGGCAGCAGTGTTTTTTAAATGCCAGTTGCCGAGGGCCACAAGTGTAGAGAGTACGCATGTGCTTGAATCCTGCTTCCTAGCTTCCTGCATGCATCTGGTTGGCTGCTGTGAGAATAGGAGGCAGGACTAGATAGGCCATTAGCAGCAGCAGGCTCCTCTTATGTTCTTATGTTCTAATTCTACCATATATTGTTTTAGTAGAAACGGTTTTAGTGGATGCTTTCTATTTTTCCTTTCATATTCTCAGCATTTTTTTTTACACTTATATTATAATGCTTTCAGGGACGCAGGTGGCTCTGTGGGTTAAACCACAGAGCCTAGGACTTGCCGATCAGAAGGTCAGCGGTTCGAATCCCCGTGACGGGGTGAGCTCCCATTGCTCGGTCCCTGCTCCTGCCAACCTAGCAGTTTGAAAGCACGTCAAAGTGCAAGTACAGTGGTACCTCAGGTCACATACGCTTCAGGTTACAGACTCCTCTAACCCAGAAATAGTACCTCGGGTTAAGAACTTTGCTTCAGGATGAGAACAGAAATCGTGCTCTGGTGGCGCGGCAGCAGCAGGAGGCCCCGTTAGCTAAAGTGGTGCTTCAGGTTAAGAACAGTTTCAGGTTAAGAACGGACCTCCGGAACGAATTAAGTACTTAACCTGAGGTAGCGCTGTAGATAAATAGGTACCGCTCTGGCAGGAAGGTAAACGGCGTTTCCATGTGCTGCTCTGGTTCGCCAGAAGTGGCTTAGTGATGCTGGCCACATGACCCGGAAGCTGTACGCCGGCTCCCTCGGCCAATAAAGTGAGATGAGCACCGCAACCCCAGAGTTGGCCTCATGGTCAGGGGTCCCTTTACCTTTACCTTTATAATGCTTTAAGTTTCTCTTAGACTTTGCTTGAGGAAAGGAAGGGCAGAATGATATTTTTCATTCTTGTTTATTGAGAATATTTCAATTAAAAATAAAATAGAAAGTGAAAGTGAATGATTAAAATGTTATACAGTGGTGTCTCGCAAGATGAAATTAATTCGTTCCGCGAGTTTTTTCGTCTTGCGGTTTTTTCGTCTTGCGAAGCACGGTGTCGGAAAAGTTTTGGAAAAGCTTCAAAAATCACCAAAGTCTTCAAAAACCTCAAAAAAGGCTACCACGCTGCGTGCTATGAGTTGCTCCTCGAAGTCAAGTCGCAACTGTATTAACGGTTTTAAGAAAAAGGAAACAAACTTGCAAGACGTTTCTGTCTTGCGAAGCAAGCCCATAGGGAAAATCGTCTTGCGAAGCAACTCAAAAAACCAAAAACCCTTTCGTTTTGTGAGTTTTCCGTCTTGCGAGGCATTCGTCTTGCGAGGTACCACTGTAAATGAAAAGCTGATGGAGCAAAAAGGGTTTTATACTGAGTTGGAAGGCTGGCAAAGAAAGAACAATACAGGCGTCTCTAGGAAAGCTTAGGTGGGGCAATCAAAACAACACTTTTTTGTGCTTTAACCAAAGGCAACTCAAATGGAATGCAAGGGAGTGTGTCTCCAGAAGATTATAATCAGCTGGCGGACCTAAAGGTACCGTATTCCCAAGTTGTTCAGGGCATTTTGGATTGGAACCAAAAGCAGACCAACAGCCACGGAAACTGTTGTCATAAGTGGCTCTGGTCAACAGATTGGCCACGACATTCTGGACCTCTGAAACTTTCAAATACTTTTAAAAACGTAAGAGGAACTTGCGTCGGGCTGGCAGGCCATCTGTTCCAGCATATTGTTCTCACAGTGGCCAACCAGATGCCCGTGGGAAACCTGCAAACAGAACCTGAGCGCAAGAGCTCTCTCCCCTCCTGCAATTTTCAGCAACTGGTATTTTCAATGGTAGCTCCACATGGAGCACATTGCAGTGTAGCCATAGGCGCCGACTCCATGGGGCCTGAGGGGGCCCGAGCCCCCTCAAAAATTCGTTTGGGGGGGCTCTGCCCCCCCAATAATTTAAGAAAATTATTAGTTATATTATGCTTTGTAAAATCACAAAATTATGTTGGTATTTTTTATTTTCCTTGTTTGACGATAGTTACCTTTTAAAATACATTCAGTAATGAGTTAAATCCTGCTGCAGAGGAGGGTCAAAGGACCAAGAGCCGGCGAAAGAGGAACTGCTGCCCATTGAGCCATGTGACCGCTGTGTTTGGCTCCGCCCCTAATGTAATGACATCACACACACAATGCTGCCCCCCATTGCCATCACAAGCTGGCGCCTCTGAGTGTAGCCAAGCCATGGGTTACTCTGGTAAAATCAGATTTTTTCCAGGAGCAGATATGGCTCATCTACCAGCAAAAAAGGGCAATTTCCAGTGAAAGATACACAGAGACGGAACCTAAGCAATTTCAATTAGCAGGGCATTGTGACATAGCCACAGCATAGGCACTGTCTCTTTTGTTCACTTGCCAAATCTCCTGAAATGGTATTCAGAACAAGGTCTTTGACATTAATCTTAATTCCTAGGCAGGCTTCTCAAAGAGAGAGGTCTCTAAGGTAACCTGGTCCTAAGCTGTTTAGGGCTTTCAAACCTATAACCAACACTAGCTTGTGCAGCTGTTTTTAAAAATGTTTGAGCAAAACTTTCCATCCCATAACTGGATTTAAAGATGTATTGTAATATGTCTAGATAATCCATATAATCCTGGAAAATTTGGAGTTGAAACATCTCCCTATGCTTGAGCACGTTGCCCCAAAATAGAATATTAGGTACAGTCAAACCTTGGTTCTTGAATGACTCTGTTTTTGAAAGTTTCAGCTCCTGAACACCAGGAAGTAAATGCTCCAGTTTTCGAACGTTTTTCAGAACCCGAATGTCCAATGCGGCTTCCGCTTGAGTGCAAGAAGCTCTTACAACCAATCGGAAGCCGTGCCCTGGTTGTCGAGCATTTCAGAACCTGAACGGTCTTCCGGAACAGATTATGTTCGGCAACCAAGGTTTGACTGTACTTACTATATAACCTGTCTTAACCCTGATGCCAAGTCTCAACACCACTTCTTTAAGGCTGGATGGGAAACTCCTTTTCGTTCCTCTTACCAACTTGACCAGATTAACTATGACTGCTTTTATCAGGAAGGCAGAGCAGGAAGAACTCACAGATGGTTGGCTTTTCTGCTCCAAGAATCCTGTACACATCCTTAGGTCTGCACAGGTACTTTGTCCTGCCTACTAGTACTATTGACCAATTGCTTTCTCCAGTTAACTGAAAAGAAATAACTTTGGTACTGAGTGTGGAGGGAAAGGCCTGACAAGTCAGCAGTGTTGAATACTTCTTATAAAGGAACATGTTTTTGGAAGACTATGGTGATAATATGGAATAATAATAACAACTTTGCATATTTCCAGGAGCCTTTTTTGTATTCAGATTTTCTTTCCTAAATTGAGATTGTTTACATTATCAATCAGTTGTGAATAACTGACTAACTTCTATGTCAGTGATTGCAGGAAAATGTGACTTTATATGGTATATTGGAAAGTTCTGCCTTTCTTTCACAAGGCATAGAACATGGGTTGGGAACATCTGGCCTATGGGCCAAATCTGGCCAACTAGGCTAGGTTCCTAATTTGACTCATAAGTCACAACACTTTTCTTCCAGCCTTGTCCACCTGTCATTTGCCTGATGTGTCATTACATTAGATATTAACATTAGATATGGAACAGGTAAAGCTGTGGATGCAAAGGAACAATTGGGAACCTTATAGGGCTCTCCCTTCTGTTCATTTGCATTTGCAATTGGTGCTGTTTAAATTTGATGCTAAATGCAAAATCTGCTGCATTTGGCCTGGATTGCATCCACTTGGGAGTTTGAGTGGATCCAACCAAGCAACACAGCTTGCATTCTGCACCAAATTTAAACAGCAGTGAATACAAACCATGCTTCAAAGGAGCAGTTGGTCAGGAAGGCTCCCAGTTCAGTTGTGTTTCACACTGAATAAAAATTGCACTGCTTTGGGCTTGATCTAATTGGAAGGTCAATAGCCCTGTTAAACTGTTAAAACATGTGGAGGGTTAATCAGAATTGTATCCAGCCTGCTGTCTGAAGCAGGTTCTCCACTGTGGCATGAAAATAACTTTGGTTGGTTTTGAGATCCCACAGTTCAGTATTTATTTATATTTTATATTTATATTATTTATATGTATCATATTTATATTTATTTATTTATGTCCCACATAATGTGTTCTGCAAAGAGCAACAGCATCTCTTGTGCTGGAGATCCATCTTAAACAGGAATTCTTCTTAGCTGAGGATCTTGGTTTGCTTTAAGAAACAATGTAGTTTTGAGACTCATCCATTTTCAGATGAATTTAAGGTAAGGCTTTCAAGTTGTCGCAGGTTTCTCTGAAAGCAAAAGCATTTTTTTCATCATGCATCCTTTAATAGAGGTAATAATTTTGTGTAGTTACATGTTTACTGTCCTCGATTAAGTTAATTCACATAGTGGTGGCATAAAGTAAGAAACTATGATATCTAGATATATATCTATACTTTTAATTTTATTAGCTTTCTAAGAAACATGATATAATTATAAGCATAACAATTGGTTTCCCCCCTCCCCCAGAAGACCAATACAGTAAATTTTCCCATAGATCTATTTGCACAGTTGGTCGGTGCCAGTCATTTGAATACTTTATAAAGTGATGTCATATTTTAGCAAAATCGTCTGTATCAGTTGCATCATGGCGTGTACTCTTAGTTACCATAGTTTCTCAGATAAAGCAATTATCCATACTTCCTGTGATACTGTGATCTCTTTATTTAAAATATCATTTCACCCTTTTGGTGAGAAGAGCCTCCAAAGCCTCTAAGGAATTCAGTGGTGTGACCATGAATACTTATGGGTACTTTAGCTGGAGAAGATGACCCTGTTGTGGATGGATGCTTCCATACAACCTTGACGGAATAACATAGGAGAAACTTGTTAGAAAATCTAAAAAAGGAATGAATATTCTAAAGGCATGGAGGGGGAGATGGAGGGGTGTTACATTTCGTTGTCCTATTTTTGTTATACATCTAGGAAAACAAATAAAATTACTTTAAAAAAAGTAAACACAATTTTAAAACAAATGATGATACTAAATAAAGATTAAAAACCATAAAGCAATGAAACCAGATCAGTAGCAGCACATTAAGTATTATTATAAGCATAGGTAAACAGCTTGGAATTGACAGTATATCGGAAAAATCGTGAAGATGGCAATAATTGAGCTTTCCTGGGTAGAATTCTTGAAGACAGGATGCCTTTGAAAAGACTCTTCCACCTGCCTAGCCTCAGGACTCAGCTACATTGGCAAAGAAAAAGTGCTTTATAGGCGTTGTTTATGTATTATAACACTGTGATACCAGATGGCACTGTAGAGTTCCATTTTTGCTAACCTGATTTCTCTTACAAAGTTTACAACACATTTAACGAGTACCCAGAGAAAGGCCTCAGAAGAAGATCTTAATTGCTGGGTAGACGCTTGCTTTACACTGCCCCTGAACTGAAAAGCACCTCTTGACTGAATTCGGAGAAAGTGTAAATCTTAAAGACAGAGAAACAATTTTAACTTATAATTAAGAGTCCATGTACCTGTAATATTCTGCATGGTTCAATTTGCAATGCCAGCTATAGCATAGACTCTGTACCCTGGGCAAGAGTCAGTAAGTACATTATAATTATTGAATGAGGCTTGGTCATGGACTTGGGGTTAAGGTTCTTGAGTTTATAAATCTGTGGTCTATATCTATTCCTTTTCAGGCAAATATAGTAAAGTATTGACTAGCGTGTCTGAATATTAGTATGTTGTATTGTGGCTTGACTGGTGGCTCTGGCAAGCTACTTGCTCAGAAGAAATTGTTACTATTCTGCATTCTAACTGCAAGGATGTCATCTTGGTTAATATTTATGTATTTATTTTATTTATTCCACAATATTTAGAGATCATTTGATTTTAACAAAATCTCAAAGCAGTTTAATATTTGTCCACCCTCCTTTACTCTCTTCCACCTGATTTCTACATTGGAGATTGCATATAAATCATGTGGGGAATGACAAGTGATTTCTGATAAAGAAATTCTGATGCAGGGAAGGAAATAAGAGTGAATAGATAAGAATACGTAACTGACAGTCGAATACATAATTTGACAGTTTTGGCTATCCTCCCTCAAGAATTTTTCTATCTACTTCAACAGTCACTGTTTAAGGGAGTACCCAAAACTATGTTTGTTATAAAAATATGGGTGCAGCATTAATTTTCATAAGGGTGCCCTGTTAATTCTTTAATATTCTGCTGAGTCTGCTTTCTCCTTTCCCCATCAACATCCCTTTCTAACCTTGATGTAGTTTACTCCTGTGACCTACTTCCTTTCCACTCATTAACATTCTTGCTTATCATTGGCCCTTAAATCTGGACTTAAATTAATAGAAACAACAGAGCTCACACCTGAGTAATTGTTTCTGGTTGACAGAAGATTGCTTTACTCTGTTTATATTTAGAAATTCATGTGTACCTCAGTAGAATGGAAGGCTTTTTCAGAAAATCAAGCAAAACCATCAAGCAAAAACATAATGAAAAATTAAATTAAAAAACACATCCATTTAAACCAAGGTTCACAACTTTATTACTAAATTATCTGCGATGGAATAGATGGTTAATTAACTTACTTCCTTTTTCTTCCTATGTGCGTTGCCTGCTGCTTAGGTGAGAACCAGAAAATACTGTCTGCATTGTTTAGGTCACCCTATCTTGGCACAAAACATCAATTCAGTGCTAACATTGAACCTTGCACCTCTCTGCCAGCATCCCTGAAAGGTGTGTCTAGGAGACCATTGACAGCAGCCTGTGAGTTTGGGGTCAGTGAGTCCCAAGGCTTATTCCCTTTCCATGGTGTCTTGGTGACATGTGAGAAATCATTCATTCTTTCAAGAAAAGGTGAATTTCATTGTCACTATAGAAATCAGTCAGTAAGTGCTTGATATCAGGGATGGAGAATGAAAATCTCCAGTGATGTATCTCCCCCCCACCCCAAAAAATTCTGAATAGAAAATGTCCCAGAAAATTAGTTTAACTTAGAACAAGAATGGAAAGAAACCATAAAATAGGCAAAAGCATTAAAGCCATAAATAGTACTAAAAGTATTCATCCACCAGCAGTCAGTAACAAGGAAATGTAATTTAGCATGCTTATATTACTTTTATTTAGTAGTACTCCAGGGCAGATTTTTGAAAATCCAATTTCTAAATAAATTGTGTCCAAGTCCCCTAAACCTTTACATATGCACTCTTGTACATATTGTAATTTCTGTTCTGATTTGAGATGCCATATCATTTATCCTCTTCTGTCTATTTTGCCAGGGCACCCAAATGAAAGATTTGTAATCCCTTGTTTATTGGATAAAGTCTTGTATCACTGGACAGGTGGCTAATGTTTTCAAAATTGCTATATCCATAAGAGGTCAAATGATGGACTGTATTACAGGGACTGCATTAATTGTGTTCTGTATCTAAACCGGGTCAGGTCTTATTACTGTAATTAAGGTATTGATTGATTACTTGTATTTAGTAAACAAAACTAAAAACTTTGAAATAGCCAGGCTTGCCTAGTTTTTATTTGTAATTGGCATTCATTTGTTGTTGCTAATGAATTTAGGAAACAGATATTTTGTGTGCAGAAAAATAAAGCAGTGAAGTTTTTTAAAAAATCAAAAAAACTTCCTCTTCACATCACTGACTGTAGCTCTTCCCCTGTCCAAAAAACAAAGGCTAAGGAGAGGATTAAGGCCACATTCATTCTGATAGTCTAGTTGTACCTTAACCTCAACTGAAGCTCATAAAGTTTCTGTATGTTGTGTTAAGATACTGTAAAAAGGTAAAGGGACCCCTGACCATTAGGTCCAGTCGTGGCCGACTCTGGGTTTGCGGCACTCATCTCACTTTATTGGCCGAGGGAGCCGGTGGACAGCTTCCGGGTCATGTGGCCAGCATGACTAAGCCGCTTCTGGCGAACCAGAGCAGCGCACGGAAACACCATTTACCTTCCTGCTGGAGCGGTACCTATTTATCTACTTGCACTTTGACATGCTTTCGAACTGCTAGGTTGGCAGGAGCAGGGACCAAGCAATGGGAGCTCAACCTGTCACAGGGATTTGAACCGCCGACCTTCTGATTGGCAAGTCCTAGGCTCTGTGGTTTAACCCACAGCGCTACCCGCGTCCCTAAGATACTGTACTTGACCAGAATTGGGTGAATGCTGCAATCCAGTTGACCCAGTTGCAGTCAACCTGCTTGTGATGAATGTTCTCCTGGTCTTTGGCATAGCCTGCCACTCTGACCTTGACTTCATGCTCCTTATTCACTCTCCCTTCCCATTTCCCCCCCTTTTGTTGCTGCAGGCAGTGAGTAGCCCTCTTTCCAAAAGAATATTGTGCAACTCTATTAGAGTAAGCATAGTCACTGCCCACCCATCTGTGGGTTATCCCTGGTTCTTGCAGGATGAAGGCATAATGACCTTGATTCTAGCAGGTTCAAGATCCTGTTTCTAGCAAGTTGATGATATGGCCACACCCAGCCATACTTGTTTATATGTCCTACAAGGAAGGCCAAGCTGCTTGCTTAAGGCCTAGAACACCCCCATCCTGCCCTTTAATGTGATATTGAGAAGAAAGACACAGCATCTATAACTCCTGGGGGTTGGTAGGACCCTTATTATCCACTTAAATCAGGGGAGTCAAAACTCCCAAGTCCTCTCCACCCCCCAGCTATGTGGAATTAACCTATTTGCACTAGTGCTGTCTTGTAATAATTATTTTTTTGTCTTCATTGGATGACCTAGCTGTTCATTGTTTGCTCATTCAAAATCCTGTTAGAAAATAACTTAAGTTTCTTTCATATTTCCTTCCTTGTATTGGCCTCTGGTTGCCTAGATCAAGCTCTGCTCTATAGGTAGACGTCTGTTTCCTTTTCCTGCTCCAACAGCAGTTGGATTATTATTATTTTTTCCACTCCTTGTCCTCAAATGAAATTAGTTCGGTGTTGGATGAATGCTGTTTCCTGGCAAGCCTTTCTTGGTGGCATGCCTACTGCTGCCATTGATGCCCACTGTCATGAAATAGAGTAGGCTGGGTCTCGCATGTGTGTCAGAGAGAGGGGGGTTGGGGGAGTTATTTAGGTATTCCCCCCCTTTTTTTGGCACAGCCTGCCATGCTGGTGTATGCACCTGCAAGCTTCACTCCTAGCTGTCCCTTGTACTATGTGGTCTAAGGGGAAGAGACAAAAATGGTGTTTTTACTGTATGCAGTTTCCTTTAAGGTACTGGGGCAGGGCTGGCAGCAGCCCAGTCAGTTCACTGTCCCTGGACTGGGAAGAACCAAATATATGCTGGTCCAATCTAACTTCTTCAATAGCACCCCTTCATCATTAAACAGTTTCCTCTTTGTAGGACTTCTCAGCCATTGCTGTCCTCCTGTGACGGAGGGGAGTCCTGAGCACTCTCCAGTCTTTCCACCACTGCCCTGCCAAACTTCTTTTCAGTCATGCTGGACTGCAAAGCCCGCCATCACAGCACTCTTGCCACTGTCAGCTTGATCTGCCTCTCATACCTTTCCAAGGAGTGGAGGTAAAGACGCTGCTCCTCCCACATAGAATTCAGCATTTTTATTTTAAAATGAGAAATTATTTTGAAGTGAGAGTTCTGACACGTATATTTGACACACATATTCCTGTACCACTACACTTGATTGTATGGAAGTGTTTAGAAAAGATACACCTGGGAGTATAATAGGTAAAGGTAAAGGTACCCCTGCCCGTAGGGGCCAGTCTTGCCAGACTCTAGGGTTGTGCGCTCATCTCACTCTATAGGCCGGGAGCCAGCGCTGTCCGCAGACACTTACGGGTCACGTGGTCAGCGTGACAAGCTGCATCTGGCGAGCCAGCGCAGCACACGGAACGCCGTTTACCTTCCCGCTGGTAAGCGGTCCCTATTTATCTACTTGCACCCGGAAGTGCTTTCGAACTGCTAGGTTGGCAGGCGCTGGGACCAAACGATGAGAGCGCACCCCGCTGCGGGGATTCGAACCGCCGACCATGCGATCGGCAAGTCCTAGACGCTGAGGTTTTACCCACAGCGCCACCCGCGTCCCCTGGGAGTATAATGTTTCAGTGTAAATGTGTAATATACATAACATTTTTATAGAAGTCGAATTATCGCTGGATTAAGCATAGAAATGATGACTGTTGAAATGCTTACATCTAGAGTATTTCCTTGGTTTTTGCACAAGTTGTTTCAGACATGCTTCTTGATTAATATTTGCATTCATAGTATGATTACTTTTGTGTACTGTTGACTTTTTTCAGCTGTACTGATGATATATTTCCTCTTCCCTTTAAGTTGCATTCACATAATTGGTGCCATGTTGTTTATCTCCTAAACTATGTTACCTATTTCTGCAGGCTACAACGATATAGCTATGTAAGCAGTCTGAAAGGTGGTATTATTGTCATGGCAAAGGTGCCAATTTGTAGTAGCTTCAAAGTGGGTAAATTAGTAATTGCCATCCTAGTTCATTGATATGATACCTCAGTGTGTGACAGTGGCCACACCCCAGGAATGGCTTTGACTGGCCAGCTAAACCAGGCAAAGGTAGCCGATTGGTCTCAAACCCTCAGTGAGTTAGAGACTTCCCCTGCATGTGAAGGCAGGCTCCGGCGAATTGAGAGGATGAGACCAATAGCAGGTCCAACAGTTAAGAAGGTGATTTCTATATGATCTGTAGAGGGAAGTGAGGAGCAAATGGATGGGTTTTGAGCTCTAAGGCCAACTCTAAGGCAAGTTTCTGCTCTATAACCAACCCTTAGCATTTGTTTTTATCCTCTCTTCCATTTTATTTCTTAACTCCTTTCAGTGCTTCGTTTTGTTGTTTTAATTTATTGTTTGATCTCGTTGTTTTATTGTTCTAATTCCCCTAAACTGTGAGGCTGCATGGGGCTGGGCTGAGCACTCTACTAGGCAGTGCCAAATGCAAGGTCAAGCCAAATCAATCAGCCTGGTAAGGCATCCCATCTCGGAGAAGGAAAACTTAGTTCCTAAACCCTCTGCCTTTCGGGATATCTTTGGGAGAAGAAAAGGCTAAGGAGTAAACTCTACACAAATCCGGAGTGGAGTCCCTAAGGCAGTTGGATGACGTCTTGTAAGTCTCCTTCCAGCGACTCCTGCTTGGGAGGGGGTTGGACTCGATGGCCCTTGTGGTCTCTTCCAACTCTATGATTCTATGATTCTATGACTCCTGCAGCCAAGTTGGTGCCAAATGTATTATGTACTCTGCTTTCCTTTGGACCACATTAGTGAGGTTGAGAGCAAGATCTTGTCATCTGGGCAGCCCAGGACCTCCATAGACAGTGCCAAGGCTTGTGCCCTAGGAGGGTTGCTTCAGTACTGCTAACACAGCTGTTTGGCTTCACCTCTGGAGGCACACTCTATTGTCCCTTGAGACAGACTGATGCCAACAACAACAACAGCCTTTTAAACAGCTTAGCTTGGATCACTTATACCCTATCCCATGATGTAGTTATCAAAACTGACGGGGAAAATAAACTCTATTGATTTATGTTAAATCCAGCCAGAGTAGATTTCCTGTGTGCTAGATTAAATTGTCAGTTGACTTGTAGTATAGATAATAATTTTTCTTTGGGGCCTTGGGTTGCTTTGACATGCTGAAATACTACTTGGATTTCTTCCGGGGAAACACTGAGATGACTCAAGTCCACAAGCTAACCACGGTTTGTCGTCATGTCGGGTATGCAGCTTAGTATGGCTTTCAAACCAGGATCTGAAACCCGGCAAAGCAAGCACTCACACTAAGGGCACACTTTTAATGTTGCCTAACAAAATGCCTTCATTTTAAGATACAGTAGCTTTAGTATACTAGTAAATACATATTAGGTAAAGGTAAAGGTACCCCTGCCCGAACGGGCCAGTCTTGACAGACTGTGGGGTTTGTGCGCCCATCTCACATCTAGAGGCCGGGGGCCAGCGCTGTCCGGGGACACTTCCGGGTCACGTGGCCAGCGTCGGTTTTTGTGGGGAGGGCTAATTTCCAGATGTCTGGCAGGCGGGACGTGTCATCACGCTTGTTCATGTTGTGAGGGTGTTTCTCTATCATCCGGAGGCGCCAGACATCTGGAAATTAGCCCTCCCCACAAAAACCGACACCAGAACCAGAGGCACACAGAACGCCGTCACCAATCAACCACACCAGACCCAAACCCAGACCCTCTCCACAGACATATTACAGACTCCATCCAGTAGCCAAACTATAGTGGCACCTCCGGATGCTGCACCCCCCTGCAATCCCTACACAGATCTGGCTGGCACAAGGCACAAAACCACAGCTCGCCCCTATACACGAAGCCAAGCCAGAGCACAACTAAATGCAGCACAGCCATCTTCTCAGAAAAACTCTTCACAAGCTCAAGAGGTCAAGACACGAAAGCTTTAGCAACTAATCTACACTTAATGACCCACCCAGTGGTATTCAGAATATCACTCATGAAATCACCCAAGATATCCCTCAAGTAATTAAGGAACAAAAGAAGAAAAGGCACACTAATCTAGGAACTTCCTCTCTGCCCAGAACGTTGGAGGCTATACACCACACCCCTCAACAGTATTTATAGGAACTCAAACACCAGACTCTGCTCTGTTCCAGTAACAAGAAGCCGAAAGCACCAGCCTGAAGATGACGAGTGAGACCTCGTCGAAACGTCGCACAGACACCCCGACTCTTACACGGGAAGACACCCGAAGACACCAAAACCTGCATTCCTGTACCCGTGAAAATCTACGAAAGCATATATATATATATATATATAGAATGAATATGAGACACATGTAAGGAAACTTGTAGAAACATTTACATTCCCATCAAAAGTAAACAAGTAGGGATGGGGTGGGGACATTCATAATGGAAAGAAAGAACATGGTTTATGAAAGTTGATGTTCCAAAATATTTTAAGTAAAGACTACCCTTTGATGAATGCACACCAAATAGGTTTATCAATCTCTTAATTTCCATAAAAGTGCAGTATCCCATATTCTCACATACTAATCAGACTTCAGTGGGGCCACTGTTTCCAGTTTGTAGCTATACATGTTTTTGAAGCCATGAGTAAGTTTACAACTACTTCAACATCAATATCATTGACTGAAGCTTGAAAACGTAGTGGCTAACCTTTTTGGGGCGAGGGCAGCATTGGCACATGGACAGCTTATTTGGGGCTGCATGTCAAATATATGTTTCAAAAGTGTAAAAGTGGGCATTTACATTTATTTTTTCAAAGGAAAACTATAAAGAGGGGGTGGGTCTTGGAGGGTCCTAACAACCTTTTGGCATCACAATTACAGCAGGGGGAATGGTCAATAAAAGAATTACTATTGTTTTTTCAAATAAAAAATGGGGTTACAAAAAAACCTTCTTAGTGGGGTTAGGGTTAGGTTAAGTTAAAAAGTAATAATTAAAAAAGAAGGAAAATGGAGAGGAGCCTATCGCCACTCAACAATCTTTTGGTTTTTCGACATCACATAGAAACACAATAACAATAATTTCCTATATTTATTTTTAAAACGGCAGGATTTTTTTTGAGTGTGTGTATATTATGCAGCAAAACAAAAACATAACATAACAAAAATTATGCAGAGAGGGATGGATACTACTTATGGGTTATTCAACCCTGCCTGAATGGGATGAATATCAAGGGGTTTTTTTTGGGGGGGGGGGATTCACAAGGTAAATGGCAGAAGAGAAAAGGTAACACAGACACATACTGTGGTCTCAGTTTGAACACTCAAGGCTTGTAGTAGCTAACCTAAATCTAAAGAGATGGGAGAACCACTCATGGATTGCTGTCATTTAATATAGTTCAACCTTTAATCAGATATTGGAACGTTAAACTTTTCTTATATTGACTTGGTTTATGATTAGGTCAGTGGATAATCTGTTGTTCCAGTTTTTGCCATTCTGTACATATATGCTTGCTTTGCAAAGTTTATTTTTACTTGCTATGGAGAGGAGTAAGGACTTAAGCAGGGCACCAAATGTGTATTCCCTGCAAATCTTATTAAGTGAACCCTCTGAGTTTTGCCTCAGTTTTGCCTCTGTGTAACAGTTGTTGGAAATCACAGGTGAGAAGACAACCAGATAGGCATCTGGTTTCCACTATGAAAACAATGGACTAGATAGGACCTGATCTAGTTGGGCTCTTCTTATATTCTTCTGTGATATTGCCTCCATGGTTTTAAACTTAACCTTAACATCTAAAAGAGCTGGAAGAATCAAAGGTGAATCCTGCACATGTTCAACATTATTTGAGTTTTCTGAGTTTGTACGCAGCCCTAGGTGCAATCTTGTAGAAATCTTTGTACAGTTCAATATCCTTGGCAAATACTAATAAATAAGGTTGATAATGGGAGCCATTCAAGGTCTGTGTAAATAAATTCACCCTCCAAGTATCCTGAGCCTGTTCCACTAATACAGCTTGGTGGATCTTTCATACCTGGTCTGTTTCTTATTTATGTAGGTTTGGTGCTCTCAACTGCCTTTGCAAGACATGGCCTCTCTGCAATAAAATTCTGGATTCCACATTGTTACCAACATGGGGGCTACTTTGCAAATTTTACCCCATTTGCAGAACCCAATCATGGCAGCATTTTGCCCCAAACTATTAAACAGGTGAGGCAGAACAGAATCCTGAAATATGTGCTGACCATGGTTAGTCTCTGGAAGAGAAGAAAAATTACAATAGAAGATTAGCACTTTATTTCATTTACGGGTTTAAGATCTTTTTTCTGAATGCTTAGTTTCCTACAAAGAGCCAATTCAGATGTTACATTATTAATACAAATAGCAGTTGCAGAGACACAATGAATCTTTACGTTGTTCCTTGCTGCTAATGACCAAAAATTAGTTAATGGATGCCTTTTATTTTTATATTTATACAGCTTTGGGGGCGAGCTGATTAGACCAGAACAGCCATGTTTCGGAACAGTCTCAAGATGCTTCTTACGGGTGGGAAATCAAACCGCAAAAACAGATCCAGTGGTAAGTGAAGGAAGGAGTATTTGAATTCAGCACAATCATCCCAGCCCAGCAAATGAAATTTGCATGTAGAAACTGGCTGCAAGGTGAGGTAGAATATTGCCTTGTCAGTAATATAGTGATCCCATTCCTTATTCCGTATCCTTATTGAGACTCAACTAGTGGATAGACTGCTCCCCGCATTACTAAGATCCCAGACGGCTCAAGTTGATGCTGATGATGCTTCTGAAACTTCAGTTATTTTGCCACCCCTTAATATAATGATAACAGTATAACTTTCAAGCCAGTTTCATGCCTGATGAGCTGAATAATACTGAATGAGAAGGGAAGAGGAAATGATTCTGATGATTCATGTGATTCATGGGCAACCAGAAAAACTTCCTCTATATCTTCTAGATTGAAATCCGGTAAGGCCACATTAAAAATTCATATTTAAATGGGTGTGGCTTCAGGCTTGTGTACCCAGATCCTCTGGGCCACGAGTCTAATTAGGCTTGGCAGGGGTCTTAATTTGCGCCATGTGGCATGTTTACTGCAAACCATGCCCACCTGTAGCACACCTGACAACACATGTGACATCAGCTGTGGGGCAAGCAAAGATGCAAAAGGACAATGGAGAGTCCTTGGCAAGCGGATCTTGCATTCACCACATTTAAAATTTGGTTTCAAATGCAAATCCTGCTGGGATTGGTTGCACTCTGGAGCTCCTAACTGGAGATCTTGAATACAACCAGTTCCTCTGAAAATCAGAATTTGTACTCGGTTCCAAACTTTTTGCAGTGATCTTCATTTGCAGCTGGTTTTAGCTCAAAGTGGACTGAAAAGAAAGAATTGGAATCTTTCTTCTTTTCTTTTTTGAAGTTGGGTCTGTCCTGAAATCATGGTTATGTCAGGCCAGTGGCGTAGCGTGGGGGGTGCAGGGGGTGCAGGCCGCACTGGGCGCAACATCTGGGGGTTAGGGTTAGGGGTGCAAATCCACGGGTTAGGGGGCGCAAATCCATGGGTTAGGGGGCGCAAATTACTTGCCTTGCCCTGGGTGCTGACAACCCACGCTACGCCACTGTGTCAGGCTATTGGTGGGTGGCCCCATCCTTCCATCATAATGGCCCATAGTGGTTGGGGGGAACTTGCAACACTCTTATTTAGAAGTTGGGCACATTGAACTCAGTATGATTTGATTTTGAGTAAATATGCATAGGACTGGGCTACAAATGAACTAAACCTTGTGTGAATGAGAGCCATTGTGCTTTGAGTTTCAAATGTTTCTGCTATAATATACAATGTTCCTTTTGATCTGAAGAAAAATGTTTGTTTTGTCATATAGTGCACAAAAGATGAATTATCCACAGACTTCTTTGCAGGATAATTTCTTTTCAAATTCTGGCAAGACTTGATGACTTTATTTTACAAAGTGGCAATATGCCTAATGTGCAGTGTTTTATTTAGTTGCTGTCCAAGTTGTGTTCTGGAGTTTCTGGAAAAAAATGTTACTGTGATTTCCCCCCCTTCTACATAAAAGTCTTTGATGGGGTTGCAGGGCTGCCACTGAGTGCAAACCTTGAATCAGTGAGACCTGTTGGTTTGTGGATCTACAACAACAGTGTGTTTTTGCTGGAATATGAATTGCAAACTTTGATTTTATATTTAGAAGTCAGATGAACTATGTTCATTATGCAGAGTAAACTTGAAAATAGGAAGCCACTCTATGTTGGATATTTAATACACAAAACATAGTTTAAAAAAAACCTTGTACCTAATCTGCTGGCTGTGTTTTGCATATCATGGTAAGCCATGACTAATGGCTTACCATGAACACACAGATGGCTCTAACGTCACTCCTTCCTGCTGCTGGTGAGTGGGAGCAACAAACTACTATCATTGGCTTAGCCTTATGTCTGAACTAGGGATCATGGTTTGTTTCACTTAAGCAAATCATGATCAATTTTATTTATTTTTCAAGTTTGGTATTATGCCTTTCAGCTATAGTGAAAAGTACTGTAGCTTCTTTCATTTGGGTTTTATTTGTTTTGATTTTTACAATGAACACCTTGACTTTTATCAAATTACAATTCTTTGCGGTCTTTCCCCAAACTAAACAGCTAGCACCAGCAGTCAGGATAAATGGAAGTATGCTGAAGATGTCAGTATTTGGTGATGTGGTCCCGTAATTCTGGCTGACTCTTATTTCAGCTTTCTCATTTTTCATCACCCTAGCGGAGTTGTTTTCAGCTTTTTCACTCACAACTTCTTGTTAGTTCTTTTAGATTCCATGATATAGTAACAAATACTATAACAAAAGAAAAAACAGAAATCGGTGTGTGTCTGCATGTATGTGATTATATAGATATCAAAAGTTTTATACTTTTACTCAAAAAAAGCACTGCTTTAATATGAAGTATAGGGTTTTTAACTTGCAAGATGAATGTGAAGGGATGCATTCTCAATTATTCTTAAACACAACACTAGGACTATTACAGTTGTACCTTGGTTCCTGAATGGAATCCGTTCCAGAAGTCCATTCGACTTCCGAAAACGTTTGAAAACCAAAGCATGGCTTCTGATTGGCTGCAGGAGTTTCCTGCACTCAATCAGAAGCCGCAAAAGGAGCATCGAACATTTGGGTTCCAAAGAATGGTCACAAACCAGAACGCCCACTTCCAGGTTTGTGGTGTTCAGGAGCCACAACGTTCGAGTCGCAAGGCGTTCAACAACCAAGGTATGACTGTATAGTGTTTAAGGTTAATGCTATCCATCTAATGAAGTAAGGTAAAGGTAAAGGGACCCCTGACCGTTAAGTCCAGTCGTGAACGACTCAGGGGTTGCGGCGCTCATCTTGTGAGGGAGCCGCCCCCTGCGTCCCTGAAGTAAGGGTTTGCAAATGAAAGCTCATGTCAGAAAAGGATTGCTTGTATTTAAGTGCCAAGGAGTCTTTGATGTGTTTTCTATGATAGACTAATTATCTGCAATTTAAATACAGATCAGGTTTCAGGCAGTATTTAAATTAAGTGGCGCATCAAAGTTAGTTCAGTGAATACTTGTGTAAAACCAGCTTGCGGGGACATCTTGTATTCCCTGGTGAGAACTTGTGGAAAGAATATGAGGAATGGGTTGAGATTCCCTCTCAGTCAACAGTTGAGCAGGTAGTTTGGGGCGATTTGTGCCTGTAAAGTGAAATGATAGTGACATACCATGCTGGGCAGTTGTATCCTTTTCCATGACCTTTGCTTCTCCAACTCTACTACCATCAGACACCCTGTGAAATGATGTTCTTTTAGCTGTGTTCATTCTTTCTTGCTGCCCCTCTTTACCTGGAAAATGCACAACTCTGATCTGTAATTGGTGCTCCGTTCTCTCCCCTCCTGCCCCTTCAAATCCTTACTCCAATCCAACATTTTATTTGGAAGCCTTTGGTTTAATCTCTTCATCCGCAACCCCATCTGTAACCAAACTTAAATATTTGAAGCTATATTTACTCTGATTCAGTTTCTCCCCCACTTTGTCTCCTCACTGCCTTCCTTATGTTATTGTTTCCCAGTGTTGCTTACCAGCAGGGATCTCTTTTTCCCCCCTGATAGAAATCTTTAATGTAACATAATTTTTAATTATTTACTACCATCAGTGCGCACACACACACACACACAGTAACAAGATGACAGATCTATACCCCAAGAAGCTTACGAGGTCATGCAGGGCTTTGATGATTAAGGTAAGGAGTTTGTCCTAAATCCAGGCTTGGACAGGAACCCAATGTAGAGCAGTGAATTAGATGAATGAATTTGGTGGTGGAGTTCTGGATAGTGGTGAATAATGGAAGAGAAATTGGATGGCAGATGGAGAGTTGGGGATGGGTTGATTTTTTGTTTGATTGATTGTTTGAAGTAGAGAACAATGGAATGCTTGAATATAGGAGGGGAGGAGCCAGAGGATGATGATAGGACTTCAGCAGCCAGGAGTCTGGAGGGGATAAGATCAAGGGAGCATATGGGTGGGGTTAGATGAGGACTAGTCAACTTGTCAAATAATAACACAGAAGAGGGATGTAACTCAGTGGCGTAGCGTGGGTTGTCAGCACCCGGGGCAAGGCAAGTAATTTGAGCCCCCTAACCCGTGGATTTGCGCCCCCTAACCCTAACCCCCAGATGTTGCGCCTGGTGCGGCCGGCCCCCCCTGCACCCCCCACGCTACGCCACTGATGTAACTCAAAGCACAAAGGTGGGTCTGCCTTCCCAAGTATGGAGTGAAGATTCTGAGGATCTTAGTGGGGAATGGGAGAGACCGTTGGTGAGGAGAACTATTGCCTTTCATTTCTTCCATTTCTAACTGTAACAACTTTAGTCCACTTGGTAATTGTTTTTTAATTTTTAAATATTCAATAAACTTTTTATAAACAACAACAACATCAACAACAACAACAGATAGTCAACAATACCTGGTACCCTTAAATGCTTCCTTTGATTTTAGCTGCTATCTTTGCAAACCTCAGAACTCTCCAAGAAGGCTTTGGAAGGCACAGTGTATAGAAAGATTTCTGCCATTCCCCAGAGGAAGAAGAGACGTGTGGTGGTGGTAGGTAACTCACTATTGAGGGAGACAGAGGCAGTAGTGTGTGGAGGAAACAGGATGTCCCAGGAGGTGTGCTGGCTTCCAGGTGTAAAGATTCACAATGTGACAGAGAAGTTGCCAAGTCTTATAAAGTCCACTGACCACAACCCCTTCCTTCTGATTCATGTGGGTACAAGCAATACGGCCACACACCGCTTTCAATGTGTAGCTTGGGACTATGAGATTCTGGGCAGGAAGCTGAAGAACCTTGGGGCACAGGTGGTCTTTTCATCACTCCTTCCTGTTGAAGGTTGTGGCCCAGGAAGAAAGGATAATACTGGAGGTAAACCGCTAGCTGCACAGCTTATGTCATCAGGAAGGGTTTGGCTTCTTGGATCGTGGTCTCTACTTTCTTGAGGAAGGACTCCGGGCAAGAGATGGGCTGCACTTCACAGTTGTTGGCTAAGAGTCTCGCGAACCTGATCAGGAGAGCTTTAAACTAGATTGGGGTTGTCAACCTGGTCCCTACAGCTCATTAGTGGGCGTTTCAGGATTCTAGGTGGGCGGAAGGGGGTTCTACGGCACAAGCTGAATCCTCCTTCCATTAAGCACTGGTGGGTGGTGAAGAAATTTTACCATCAAGAAAGATGCATTAGTGGGTGGTAGGTATAAAAAGTTTGACTACCCCTGAACTAGAGGGATACAACATTACAGACGATAGAAGAACATCTGGTACTGTGGATGATAGATTCATTACTGCACAGGTAACTGAGGTGGAGCTCCAGAAATCTGCTAAAGGGCAAGAAACTTAAAGAAGGAAGCAGCTGGAGAGAATGACTAATGGTTTCATTTGTCTCTACACAAATGCACAGAATATGGGAAACAAGCAGAACGAATTGAAGCTTTTAATGCAGGATGGCATATATGACCTGGTAGGCATTACTGAAAACTGGTGGAATGAGACTTTGGAAGGCAGAGTAGAATGCAGGAATTCAAGCATGATGGGAGGAGGAGTAGCATTACAGTGGTACCTCGGATTAAGTACTTAATTCGTTCTGGAGGTCCGTAAATAACCTGAAACTGTTCTTAACCTGAAGCACCACTTTAGCTAATGGGGCCTCCTGCTGCTGCCATGCCGCCGGAGCACAATTTCTGTTCTCATCCTAAAGCAAAGTTCTTAACCTGAAGCAATATTTCTGGGTTAGCGGAGTCTGTAACCTGTATATGTACAGGTACCACTGTATATGTAAAGGATGTGTGCATTTGTGAAGAAATCCATAACCTGGCAGATTTAGAGTATATGGGTAAAATTTTGTAGGGGAGAAAAACCAACATCAAGCTTATGTGGATGTCTGCTTATAGACCGTTAAGCCAGATTGAAGACTTGGATGATGTCTTCCTAGAGCAGATTGCCAACCATTCAAAAAGGAGAGATGTAGTAGTCATGGGAGACTTCAGCTTCCCCAATATGTATTGGAAATCAAACCCTTCCAAGAATGTAAGGTCCAACAAATTCCTCCATCATCTTGCTGACAATTTCATCTCCCAGAAGCTGGAAGAAGCAACAAGGCTATTTCATTTCCCAGAAGCTGGAAGAAGCAACAGGGCTATTAGTCAATGAGAGGGTCTCATTGACTAAGTGAAAGTACTGGAAGATTTGGGAGAAAGTGATCATGTTCTCCTGGGTTTCATGATACAGAGGCAAGGGAAAATTGAGTGCAATCAGACATGCATTTTGGATTTAAGAAGTCCAATTTCCAAAAGCTTGGATGAGATTCCATGGTCAGAAATACTCAAAGAGAAGGGAATCCAAAATGGACGGGAGTTTCTTAAGGATGAAATATTGAAGGCCCAAATGCAGATGATTCCAACAAGAAAGAAAAGTGGGATGCACCTAAGGAAACTGGCGTGGCTGCATAAGGAGCTTATAGATGAGCTGAGATTTAAGAAAGGCATGTACGTATAAGAAATGGAAGAAAGAGGAAATAGAAAAGGAGGCGTATACATGTATTGTGAACAGTTCCCGGGTAAAAGTCAGGTGGGCCAAAGCTCAGAATAAGCTCAGGCTTGCAAGAGAGATTATAAATTATAAAAAATAGTTTCTTTGGCTATGTTTGAAGCAAGAGGAAGAACAAGCAAGTGATAGGTCCTCTGTGTGGAGAAGATGGGGAATTGCTATTTGGTGAGAGAGAGAAGGCAAAACCTGCTCAACACCTACTTTGCCTCCCAAAAGGAAAGCAATGCCCAACCTGGTGATAACATAATAAATGATGTAATGAGGGAGCTGCAGCCCAATATAGTTAAGGGCTTAATGAGCTGCACACAAAGGTACTAAAGGAGCTTGAGGATGTAATCTCAGAGTATCTGTCTATAATCTTTGAGAATTATTGGAGAACAGGGGAGATCCCTGCAGTCTGGAAGTGGGCAAATGTTGTCCCCATCTTCAAAACTGTCAGCTGATCTCTGAATGACTGCCCCAAGATGTTGGTTATTGGGGAGGGCTCCTGGAATATTAAGACAAATTCCACTTCTTGTGGCGCTCCTTTCTTTTTCGTGTAAAACTGTAGTTATCCATGAGTACTAGCGATGGAATGAGATATATATCAAGCAGCCTTTGCGTAAGAGTGATTTGGTTGTTTTGAATCTACCACTTTGAATGTCCCTGTGTAATGTAAACACCATATAATTGTAAATTTGTATAATATATCACATTTGTACTTATTATCCCCTACCCAGACTGGATCAATATCTCTCTAGGTAAAGGTAAAGGGACCCCTGACCATTAGGTCCAGTCGTGGCCAACTCTGGGGTTGCGGCGCTCATCTCGCTTTATTGGCCGAGGGAGCCGGCGTACAGCTTCTGGGTCATGTGGCCAGCATGACTAAGCTGCTTCTGGCGAACCAGAGCAGTGCATGGAAACGCCGTTTACCTTCCTGCCGGAGCGGTACCTATTTATCTACTTGCACTTTGACATGCTTTCGAACTGCTAGGTTGGCAGGAGCAGGGACCTAGCAACGGGAGCTCACCCCGTTGCGGGGATTCAAACCGCCGACCTTCTGATTGGCAAGTCCTAGGCTCTGTGGTTTAACCCACAGCACCACCCGCGTCCCAATATCTCTCTATGTATAGGTAAATTAAACATGTTATTGCTTGTGACTGTGTGGTGCAGATTTTCCAAAGTTTGAAAGGTCAAATAAGCATTTTTATTTAATAAATAAATAATAAATTTATTAAATTTCTATCCCACCCTTCCTTCCAAAGGAGCCCAGGCCACTTGTTAAGCCCTTTTTGGTATACCTTTACCAGTGAAACGTAAGTGCTGCATTAGCTAATGCTCTGGTATAGTACCAAATTATGTATTGTTGGTGAGGAACCAGTAGAGGGAGTACAAACATGTTCATTCTACTCTTGCACTAACTTCTGAGTTATTTGTTGCCCTTCTGTTTGCATGCATCTTTCCTGGTCATTCTAAAGGTTCTGGACCCTTTATCTCACTTGTTCCATATATATGTTGAGCCTGGACAAAAATGTGGCCATTCCATTCTCTTTTGCACAAGAGCTTATAAGGAATGAAGTTGGGGCAGGCACCATAAAGCTTGAACTCTTTACAGTATTTCTCCAGAAGACTAGATGATGCAGAAAGGATCATGTCACCATTTTATTAGCCTCTTATAAATGAAAAGTCAGTAAAAGCATTACCAAAATAGTTTTGGAGGTTTTGGCTTTTTACAGGATACTTTCTAGCGCACTGGAGTGATTTCACATTTCTACTAGGGCTTTTAGGATGCCAATACTGCATTGCAAAGTGATTTTGAAGTTCCATGTGGATTTGAAAGCTTCTTGTTGGGCGCTGTGAGGGCTGGGGGAGATAAAAAGCCTCTTCAGGCTGTTGGCACCAGTTTTCTATGTCTTTCAATTCTTGCCTGTGCTTGCTGTTGCGGATTTTGTTGTTATTTTTTTCTCCCCAACACAGGATTAGTTTGGAAACAACATGGTTTACATTTTGAGTAAATATTTTGGAAATTGAATTATCTCAGAGGAAGAACTGATGGCTAAATGTCTTTTTTGGAACATACTGGCTGGCTTTATTTAAAAGCAGCTATAAAGGGAAATTAGTCTGTTTCTCCTTGAACAATAAAGGTAAAGGTACCCCTGCCCGTACGGGCTAGTCGTGACCCACTCTGGGGCTGTGCGCCCATCTCACTTAAGAGGCCGGGGGCCAGCGCTGTCCGGAGACACTTCTGGGTCACATGGTCAGCGTGACGAAGCTGCTCTGGCGAGCCGGCACCAGTGCAGCACACGGAAACGCCGTTTACCTTCCCGCTATAAAGTGGTACCTATTTATCTACTTGCACTTAAGAGTGCTTTCGAACTGCTAGGTGGGCAGGAGATGGGACCGGACGACGGGAGCTCACCCCGCCGCGGGGATTCGAACCACCGACCATACAATCGGCAAGTCCTAGGCACTGAGGTTTTACCCACAGCGCCACCCACGTCCCTTGAACAATAGCTTAATAAAACTTACTAGGTGTAAAGCACTCCCGAGTTTCATCTATATTCAAACAGATAAGGTTTTCTTCTCATGGAAGGGGTGTTTCTGACGTGGCAGAAGAGCATTATGCAGAAAATAATTAACTGTTCTTTTCTTTTTGCAAGCTCTTGCACAAGGCTTTTCACAAGCAATTGTTCAAATACTTTCCAAAAAAAATTTTTTTTAAATAGAAAGCCAGTAATCTCTCTCCCTCCCACCTAAATTAAACCATTCAAAAGCCTTACAAATTTGGGGCCCACAAGAAACCATATTCTGGAGTCCGTATGTTGTAATTCATGGCCAAAGTGCCTATGTGCCATGGCCAAAGTGCCTTTCTAGGGTAGCACCACAGTCATCCTTTAATTCTTATTTGTTGCAACCACAACATCTACTGTGTATTGAATCAAGAGTAATTGTTTAATTAAAATAAAATACTAGTTATACAGTAAAATAAAAAATAAAATATTTTAAAGCTCTCTCAAGGCAAGTTACGTAAAAAGGAAAAGTTAAAATTGCAGTTAAAACATACCAAAGCCAGCTTCTCAGCACAGAAGGGTTATTACTTTGTAAAACAGTGTGCAACATAAAAGCAACTAGCGGAAATGTAAGGCATAATTGAAACTTGGCAACGTCAGTGATTATGCTCTCTGTTCTATCCTAGTTCCTGCTGTACGGAAGCTACTCTGCTTGATAGGACTGTTGCCCCTCCTGTTTAGTCCCATGCAGAGGACAACTAGCATGTCAATTGTTGAGGCATATTCATATTCAAGGTATTCTTGCAGAATATGGTACATATTTCTGACTATTATTTACATAAGGGGGGGGGACCCCTTTTGCTGAGTCACTGCACAGTGGTACCTCTGATTACGTACTTAATTCGTTTTGGAGGTCCATTCTTAACCTGAAACTGTTCTTAACCTGAAGACCACTTTAGTTTAATGGGGCCTCCAGTTGCTGCCGCGCCGCCGGAGCACAATTTCTGTTCTCGATCTGAAGCAAAGTTCTTAACCCGAGGTACTATTTCTGGGTTAGCAGAGTCTGTAATCTGAAGCGTATGTAACCCGAGGTAGCACTGTATATGGATTATAGTTAACAAAATCCCACTCAGTTGCCACAATTAAGTTAGTCGTGTTGATTAACTTCAGTGGCTCTACTCTGAGTAGGACTAGTGTTGAATACTGCCCTTTGTGTGCAGAAGATCTAGCAGCAGTCTGTTGAATGAGTATTAAAAGGATAACTAAACATGGCCTGGTAGAGTTCAGTGCATGAAACCATAGAGACCAACTACCAGTAAGATTAAGCATAATTGTTAAAACTAATATTCCAGCTTGATTACAGCTATCAATTGCAGGAGCACTGCTGGTCATTCCCCAGTATATTGAGGCTCATTTGATAACAATAAACTGAGCCTTTAGTATCATCTACTCAGTATTGTGGAATATTCTGCCAGTAGATATTCACAGTGGCGTAGCGTGGGGGGTGCAGGGGGGCCTGGCCGCACCGGGTGCAACATCTGGGGGTTAGGGTTAGGGGGCGCAAATCCACGGGTTAGGGGGCGCAAATTACTTGCCTTGCCCTGGGTGCTGACAACCCATGCTACGCCGCTGGATATTCAGCAGGTGCCTGCTAAAAACTTCTTTCTTCCATTCATTAAGAATGCCTCTCAACATAATGGTTAGCTGTTTTCTGATTTTTATATGGTTATTACTGTGTGGTTTTGCTATCATTGTTGTAAACCACTGTGATATTTTTCATAAATAGTGGTATGTATATACATATTTTTTTAACATAGATAAAAATGAGGATCTAACATAACATTTTGGCATATTGAACATCATGCCAAACTACTGTTCCATGCAGAACATATAGTAGGGATCATGCAGTTGCACTCACATTTTGCTTCCAGCATTCTCACAGGCATCTGATTGGCCACTGTGAGAACAGAATGCGGGACTAGATTGGTTGAATTGGCTCCAGGATTGTTTTAGGACCCGTTAATTAAAAAAGGGGGTTATTGAGAGAGCACAAACTATAAAATCTGAGGTACGTGAGAGTCTAAAGTATGTAAGGAAACTGCTGGCGTTTTAAAACTGAAATTCCCAAAGAGGAAACAAAAGTTTGATTTTGACAACAAGAAATACAGTGGCATACCTCGGGTTACAGGTGCTTCAGGTTACAGGCGCTTCAGGTTACAGACTCCGCTAACCCAAAAATAGTGTTTCAGGTTAAGAACTTTGCTTCAGGATGAGAACAGAAATTGCGTGGCGGCAGTGTGGCGGCGGCAGGAGGCCCCATTAGCCAAAGTGGTACCTCAGGTTAAGAACAGTTTCAGGTTAAGAACGGACCTCCAGAACGAATTAAGTTCTGAACCCGAGGTACCACTGTCTAAAGTTCCTAAACTTTTATCTAGGTTTTTCGCCTATCAACAAAGGAAGAAATTGGTTCTTCCCATCTAAGTAACAGCAACCATGCAAGGACAGCAAAACAAATGTCAGGGACTTGCATTTGGTGGGAGACACCAGCTGGAGAACCCCCTAGGGGAGCCCTCCGAGATGAGGAGGGCTCAGAGCCTGGGGAGTGGTGGTGGGATACTGAGGACAGGTTGGAGGTTGAAGGGCTGGATACTGAAGATGCAACAGGCTTTAGTGAGTAAGAAGAACAATGTGCAGAAAGCAGTTCAGACTTGTCTGAGGGTGATGAGGAGGAGGAGTGGCCAGAGGCTGCAGAAGCATCCCAGGAACTTGCCTTTCCTACTGTGCTAAGTTCTCCATCTCCCTTGTCTCCCAGTAGACGGAGAGCTTTGTGTGTTGCAGAACGAAGAGCACAGCTTCCTGCCTGGCGTATTAAGGCAGTTTGAGAAATGTCCAGCTGAGGAGGAGGAGACTTAAAAAGGAGTAGAGAGAGGATTATCATCATTATTACTGTTCAGGTCCCGCAGTTTTTTTGAGTACCTGAGAGCTAACGACAAGCTTGCTTAAATGTGCTTCCCATAGCAGAATACTCTGAATGTATAAAGAAAATCCCTTGGAGTGCCATAGTATTTTTGTGTAATTTGTCGGTGGGGAGAACCTTACACATTTTTAATGGAGTATGAAATGCAAATAGAACTGTAAGCTGAACATATTTTTCCATTATTATTATTATTATTATTATTATTATTATTATTATTATTATTATTATTAAAATTCAGAAGGAAATCCAACCATGAGAAATTAGTGTAGTTATTTTACACTAAGAATAGGTATGTCATAGTCAGAACAGCAAAGTGCATTGTATAGCAGCTTTCTAAAAGCACTCTAAATTTAGTGGCCCTAGGTAATGATTTACTTGGTAATTTTTAGCTAGGAATTAATCCTTCTGTACTGTATGTAACTATAGCAAGTATAATCTAGACTGATGTGTTCGTTTGTGTTTAGTTTTCTGCATAATCCTTTTTTGTTGTTGTATGCGTGCATGATCTCGTTCTCTAGATTCGTGTTCAATATAAAGCTAAATGCTTAACAGAACATATACCCACCCTCCCCTGGCACGGAAATTGTATGATACCTAGTATAACCCCCACAATCAAAGATGATTGGCGTGGCTGAAAAGAAATGTAATGCAACTGATGGGGGGAAATCTCCTGCCTCTCAATTCATTTCTGGAAAGGTATGTTAAATTTGCCATTTTATTAATTTTCATTCAAACAACCAATAAATTTAAATTCATTGGAAAATGGACTGTGATTTGGAAAATGGATGTGAGTCTACTGCGAACATAAAGGATACAACTCTTTATTTTCATTGCTTGGGAATAACAAATTTCAATATTATGTCCAGACATAATTCTTTCCATCTTAGTTGTATTTGTAACATTTTATTTTTATTTTTTCTTACTTGCTATATTGATGTATCTATTTTCTGCTTTAATGAAAAAAGAAAGAAAAAGAAAACATTGACTCAGTGTGTGGCAGCTGCAAAAATGACAAATTTCCTGATAGCGTTTATTAGGAAAGGAAAGGAAAATAAAACTGCCAGTATTGTAGAGCCTGCACCAGAGCTGTAGTATGGCCACATTTATAATACAGGCATACCTTGGAGATATTGCAGGTTCAGTTCCAGACCACCACAATAGAGCAAATACAGTGGTACCTCCAGTTATGAACTCAATTCATTCTGGAAGTCCGTTCTTAACCCAAAACCATTCTTAACCTGAGGTGCACTTTTGCTAATGGGGCCTCCCGCCGCCGCCGCGCCACTTCTGCTTGCATCCTGGGGCAAAGTTCACTAGCAGGAGCACCTATGTCCGGGTTGGCGGAGCTCGTTACCCGAAGTGTTGGTAAGGAGGACAGTATGTAACCTGAGGCTCCACTGTAGTACAATCATGCGAGTCACACTGGCTGCAGGAGTGGAAGGGGAGAGACCTGGCTCCAGCTCTAGCTAGCTCCACTCCTGTGGCCAGAAGAGGGGTGGCGATGGCAGGGGGCTTCCTTCTCCTGGAAGCGGCCGGGCTGCCTGCAGCTGCACCCGCGACGTTGTAAGGAGCAACGTTTGTGAACCGCAAGAAAAGCAAAGCACAAAAAAATCAGGCGTGTCTATACTGTGGACGGTTCTGGTTGTCACATTTCAAAAACAATATTGGAGAACTGGGAATGCTGCAGAAAAAAGGCAACCGAAAATGATCATGGGGCTAAAGCATCTTCTGTTTGAAGTAAGACCACAATGGTAGGCTTTTTTTTTTTTAGTTGGAACAAAGACAACTAAAGGACAGTGGTAGAGGTGTAGAATATTGTGCATGGTGTAGAGAAAGAGGATGGTGAAGTTACTCCTCTCATAATAAAAAAGGTTTAAAAAAATACTAAATAATGCTAAAACACAGGCCAGCTAGTGAAATTACTTCGTAGGAGATTTAGAATGGACAAAAGATAGAACTCTCACATGATTTTCGGATTTAATTGCCACAAGACCATGAACCTAGATTACTTAAAACGGGTTATGCAAATTGATGGCTTGCAGTTCTCGCACTGGCTACTAGTCATAATGGGTGTGTGGAGCCTCCAAGTTTACATTTGGAAAGGTGAGGAAGCAGTGTGGGAAGAATATTGCTCTCATGCCTTGCTTTTATAGGCTTCTCAGGGGTTTCTGGGCAACCACCATGGGAAACAGGGTGCTGCAGCAGGTAGACCAGAGGTGGGAAATTACTAGCAGTGCACAGTGTGCCCTAATTAGGCATGTAGCCCTGGACCCTTGTCAGCCCCTCAACGTGCCCCACTTCTGCTCTCATGAGCCACTGAGTGCCTCCCTCAATGTCTGTGGCTCCTCTGCCCCTCTGGTAGACTTTTGAGCTGTTCACCTTTGCGTAGTTCATAAGGTTCTATGTCTCTTTCAGAATGTGCCAATGGATATCTCAGACTAATGATTAACTAAATGCAGTCTGCAACTCAACTTTTTCAAGGTTTTGAACTGTTGACTGAACTCTGTTCAGCTTGAAGATTTGCATTCAGACTGTGAAATGTACTTATTCATTGGTCACTAATTAAATGTTAGAGGCAGTTGCTGTAGCACATCATTATTTAGAGATAGAAAAATGAGAAATAATAATGGCTAGTGCATATTGCAAAGCAGCTGTTATGTTTGTGGAGTGTGAAACCATGCAGAATATACTGAAGGGTGAATGTGACTAATATGTGCTTGTAAGCAATCCCACCTACTTCCCACCCACCCTGTTGCTAATCCCCCTCCCTTTACACCTTGCCCCAACCCAGGCATAGGCAAACTTGCCCCCCCCCGATGTTTTGAGACTACAATTCCCATCATCCCTGACCACTGGTCCTGTTAGCTAGGGATCATGGGAGTTGTAGGCCAAAAACATCTGGAGGGCTGAGTTTGCCTATGCCTGCCCCAACCCCTCCTCCCTTGCAGCTTGTCCAACCCCCTCCCTCTTCCCCTCACAGTCAACCCAACCCCTTCCACCATAGCTTCCACAGCTGCTCCTCCCAGCTCGCCCAAATAACTTCGTCATATTCCACCCAACTCCTCCATATGCCCTCACAGCTCCCTCAGCCCCCCATCCCTTCATTTCCCCTATCGTTATCACCACTGGCCGTGGGGAAGAGAATGAAGGGGAAACTATATCAATGACTGCTAGACTTCATCCCTCATTTGTCTAATATTTTAAGTTCATCCAAGCTGATGGCCATAACCACATAGATTGAAAGTAGATTCCATCGTTTCACTATGTGCTGTGTGAAAAAAGCACCTTCCAATATTTGGCTGGATTCTAGTATCACAAGAGAGGGAGAAAACCTCTGTCTACTTTCTCTGCACCATTTTATAATATCATACACTTTTATCATGTCCCCCCCACTCTCATTTTAGAAAAACTCCACCTGTTTTAACCTTTCCACATAGGGGAGTTGCTGCAGCCTTCTGATCATTTTGGGTTGCCCTTTTCTGAACCTTTTTCCAGAAGAAGAGACTAGATTTATCTGGCATTACCCAACTCATCTGTAAAGGTTTTAGGTTGCTATTCTATGCATACTTAACTGAGAATTAAGTTTCATGGACTGCTGTGGGACATGCATAAACATACACATGATTGCACAGCTGGAAACACAGACTTAATGCGGACTTGACTTTTGGTACTGCAGGAATAATAATAATAATAATAATAATAATAATAATAATAAATTTATTTATACCCCGCCCTTCCTAGCCAAGGGCGGGCTCAGGGCGGCTAACAACCAATTATAAAAACAAGTTGAATGATTACAACTTAAAAACAAGATTAAAATACATATTATTAGTGATAATATGACAATCTGGTGATCTGTACAAAAAAACCAAAAAACCACTAGCCATTATCTTGCTTCCTGATGTTAGTTAGGCTTCAACTATGTTTCTTTTAAGCACACAAACTGAATTAGCATTAGCAGTCTAAATTTAAGTATGCTCCACTGAGTGAAAAGCCAGCTTTTTTATTTTTCTGCCACTGTTGCATCAATAATTCTGACATTTAATTAAATTATTTGATTTCTCCCTCTGCACTTTTCTGACTCATACTTAAGTATACATGACTCATCTGATCATATAACAAATCCTAAATGTATTCTGTAATCTTCACGGTTTATTCTCATACTGATCACCGGTCTGCCAGTGTTGTTATAATTAAAGGTAGGGGAAAGATATAAAGCCTTATATGTGCTACTGCTGCACTGGTGACTTAAATTTATATTCATGGAAGGTTTGTGAGCTCTGTTAAACAGCCTCTTAAGAACCCTTCTTTCCTGTACCTTCACTGATAAAGACATTTCAAGATTTTCAACTTGAAGAACTGGAATTTCTAGATTAAAGGGGAGAATGATGGGAAGGGCAATTATACAAATTTATAACCTGCTTAGAAGTTTATCAAGTAAGCAGTGTACAAGTTTTGTTAAGTAAAATACTTCAAAGAACAGTGGAGAGTGTAAAACCAACTAGTATTGATCCTTACAGGTTGTAATGGTGAAGTCAGCAACAGATGGAGTGCATTGCTCCCAATATGTTCTCACTGTTCGATATGCTATGCTCATTTGGCTCTCATTTTAAAAAAGCTGGAAACTAGAAGTTCCCCTCCTTGGAGGCAGATTTTTTTACTTGCTCTCTAGTGGGAATGACAGCCATTCTTCTGTTCAGGTGCTAGTGATGAAGACAACAGCTATGGAGTATGTTGCTTCTGTCAGCTCCCAAAGCGCCAGACACTAAGCTTGGGCATTGTTCAGTCTTGAAAAGAGGGAAGCTTGAAGTATCCTCCCCCCATGCAACAGATTTTCAGCCTGGCATGTTTCCTTCAAGAATTTGAGCTGCCGTTTCCGGCATGTGGTAGTGGTGCAGGCACAGCTAATGCAGGCTCCCTTAACCTCAGCCCTCCAGATGTTTTGAGACTACAATTCCCATCATCCCTGACCACTGGTCCTGCTAGCTAGGGATCATGGGAGTTGTAGGCCAAAAACATCTGGAGGGCCGAGGTTGAGGAAGCCTGAGCTAATGGAACATACTTCTGCAGCATTCTCCCTGTCCTGCATGCTGTGCTCAACTGCTTCTCATACTTAAAAAGGAGGGAAATTGGAAGTTTCCTTCCTGAAAGATACTCATGATCATAAAATATAGTGAACACTGAAAGTTAGATATAAAGTTTAGACTGACACTTATTGAGGTGGAAGTCCACCTGTATTTAGCCTCACTTGAAGATCAGGGTCTAGCTCCCTGTACAATGGGCATCTAGTGGCTATCTTCTTATTTAGTAAAGTGCAGGGGTACCCAGACCTATCCTGTGCATTCAGAGCATGTTGAAGGGTGATGCAAGGCCAGGTGGCAGGAAACCCGTACCTTATGAACTGCTCAACAAAGTACATCAGGCCTTGGCCTCAGATTTGAGATCATCCTGTTCCGGGCTGTTCTATCCCTAACATTGTTTGGGGCCCTTTGTATGGGGGAATATGTGACAGAAAGACAGGTCACACAAACAACGTCTAAGTGATGCCCATCTGTCAGGGATGCTTCAGTTGTGATTTTGTGGAGGGTGGACTAGTTGATTATGACTATGATTCTATGATGTGGTATTGCAGCTGAAGGCTGTCACCCTCTATGTAAGATTCTCAGAGTCAGGTCAGAGGAGCTGGGGCAACACTGTTTATTTCTTTGTTTTAAAATTTTATATATGGATGTTTTATGATGCCCTATATTTCTAATGCCTAATAAATGTTTGGTTAAGTAAGTAAGTAAGTAAGTAAGTGAGAACATCTGGAGAACATTCCTAATAAATTTTTGAGAAATGGTTGAGGAGTAAAAAAAATTTGACTCTTACTATTCCTAAATGGACATATAACTTGTTGTCTGTTTTCTTAGAGAAGAGAAATGTGTTTGGTAGTATCTTGTGACTAACTTTTCTGAACATAAGGTAAAAGGTAAAGGGACCCCTGATCATTAGGTCCAGTCGTGGCCGACTAACAATATAATGAAAACAGATAAAACAGTTACATGTGTAAAAACAGGTTAAACAACTGGATAAAGTGGTACCTTGGTTTACGAACTTAATCTGTTCTGGAAGTCCGTTCCTTAAACCAAAGCGTTCTTAAACCAAGGTGTGCTTTCCCATAGCGGCGGGAGACTCAATTTACAAATGGAACACACTCAACATGTTCTGCTTCCAAGGCAAAGTTCACCTACTTCCGGGTTTACAGCGTTCTTAATCCAAGTTGTTCATAAACTAAGCTGATCTTAAACCAAGGTAAGGTAAAGGTAAAGGGACCTCTGACCATTAGGTCCAGTCGTGGCTGACTCGGGGGTTGCAGTGTTCATCTCGCTTTATTGGCCAAGGGAGCCGGCATACAGCTTCCGGGTCATGTGGCCAGCAGGACTAAGCTGCTTCTGGCGAACCAGAGCAGCACATGGAAACGCCGTTTACCTTACTGCCGGAGCGGTACCTATTTATCTACTTGCACTTTGACGTGCTTTCGAACTGCTAGGTTGGCAGGAGCAGGGACCTAGCAATGGGAGCTCACCCCGTTGCGGGGATTCGAACCGCCGACCTTCTGATCGGCAAATCCTAGGCTCTGTGGTTTAACCCACAGCGCCACCCGCAGCCCTTTCTGAACCTAGTTATTGTAAAAAAGCATAAGCTGTGGTTGGCAACAGCCTACTTAACCATATGTAGTATTGGAACTGGAGACAGCAACATGATAATAGGATAGAGGAAAGACTTTCAGCCTTTCCACCTAGCCTAGTGCTGTGATGTGGATGCAAGTTGCCCCATTGTGAATCATTTGGTAAGCAGGGAAGGGGTGCTAACCTGCGTCTCAGTTGATGTGCACGAATCATTGAGGGGTTTTTTATGGGGGGGGGGCTTTATGACCTGTATGTGCATATGAGTGTGGGTTAGCCACACCCCTACTGGCATGTGGACCCTGGAGGGTTGTCCAATAAGTGAAAGTGGCCCTTAGACTAAAAGAAATTAGCTACTTTTCCTGCTCCATGTGTCTACATGATTTGCCGTTCCTCAGAGCTAACTCTTAAGTCCTGTCACACTTTCTCCAGGGAGATTAAAACGATCATTTACTGGTTTCTTGGTGTTCTTGCTCTTTGTACCTGATTTGTGATCATTCAGTCTTTGCCTTAAGGACCATTTAGTCTTTGCCGATGGACACATGAAGCATGAAATTAAGTTTACTATAGCCTGAGATGTGTAGGTGTAAGGACCATTGATGTGATGGATTTTCATATCTACTCGGTTTACATATGGCTGATATTTGCAAGATTTTGTTCATAAACTAGAGAAGATGTGTTTGTCCATGGTAAGTAGTATTCAGGTTATGGGAGCGTTTGTCTGTATGCCAGCAGTGGTGTGCCTCCTGCGGTTTCTCTGAGAACAGGATCATTCCAGAAAATAGGTTGTAGTTTCCTTATGAAGCATTTTAAGATGCCCAGCAGTGAGCTGCAGGTAATAATCAACAGGAGGTCTGTCTTTTCGCTTGTGGTGCTTTTATGTTGAAGTAGTTTTCTTCTGAGAATTGAACTGGTCATTGAAATTTGGAGAAAGCTTATTTCAAAAGGTTCGGCTGGTTGTCACAACTCAATAGATATGAACAAATGTGGTTGTAGCGTAAGGCTTGGTTGTGTTGTGTGGCTTGTATAAAACGGATCTTACTGTAAAGGCATAGGCGAATGTGTAATGCTCACTTGGCTTCTGATATAAGCAGACTTGAAGCCCCACATACCCTGTTCATCAAATTGTGGTAACAAGGAAATTAATGTTCAAGGTGGAGTAAATAATGCTCAGATTGATAGTAAGATGGAAAGAACTGAAGGTAGGATGGAACATCTTAGGTGACACTTCAAAGTGGGTCCATATTAGTCATGGTTGGTTTATTTATATACCACATTTCCCACAGATTTGTGCCAAAAGTGGTTAATTAGGCAAATGTCGTTGATTTAGTTAAGGTATAATAGTGGGGCTGCATAGCAGCTAGCTGGGAATCTTTCTAAATCTGCCATTAAAAAAAGATTAGTGTATTGAGGGGGCATACGTGTACCTATTGCAGTAACTTGCAATAGGTATAATAATGAAGGTATAATTTATCATGAATTTAAAGCAGTATGTATCTTCTGAATTTTGTGGACTTGCAGAACGCCTGTATACCAGGTGGGTCATTATATTTTATAGTAGTTTCCTGTGTTGTTATTATAAGTGGTTGATACTGTTAACGCTTTTTGTCTTTGGCTAGACTTCTGTGTCATCTCTATAAAAGCTTTGCTTCTTCACACTATTGCATATCAGTAATAATCACTGTAATCCAGAAAATATAATCTGCATGTGGAAATCAGCCTTCTCCCTGCGTACTTGGTATACTGGATGTATTAAAAACAGGCATGTGGTGGGATATGCGCATGTATTTTGGGTAGATATATGTAAATACATTAGACCAGGCTTCCTCAACCTTGGCCCTCCGAGTTGTTTTGGCCTACAACTCCCAGGATCCCTAGCTAGCAGGACCAGTGGTCAGGGATGATGGGAATTGCAGTCTCAAAACATCTGGAGGGCCGAGGTTGAGGAAGCCTGCATTAGACACTGGTAGTGCACCCATAACTATGTGCCATTCTATAGAAATATATTTGTGTGCATACTTGTATGCAAGTTTGTGTACTAGAAATTTTGCTTCTTGTAAACAGACTTATTTTGCTTCTGCAACTCTCCTATGAAAAAACATATTGCTTATATACCATTGTAGAAGTAAAAAAAAATCAGTTTTTTTATCCCTTTAAGCTTACTAAATTTCAGCTTATCAAAGAGAACTAGCAATAGTTTTTTTTGAACCAGTTTGAAATTTTGAAAACCGCTAGCCTGTGTAATTTCTAATCTACAGGGAAATGAGAACTGCCTAATTTAATACTATGCAAATGAAGTTTCACAGAGTTACTTACCACAGTCAACTGAAATATTATGTGATTAAAAATGCGTGGGAGGAAAATGGGACTTAATTTTTTTTAATTTAAACCTTACTTTAGAGGAGAACATATGATTTTCAAAACTGAAGCCAAATGGGTGTAGGTCTGATTAGTGCTTTGGAAGTGAGACTGCCTAGAAATTCCATGTGGACTGCCTTAACTTCCATGGAAGAAGGGCAAAATATAAATGGATTTAAAAGAAAAAGAAAAAGAGAGAAGATATTTTAGCATTATTTTTCTTTTCTTTTTTCAGTTGCATGGAAAGGTTGTGTTTGCATATAACCTGGCCTTGATTGGTACTGATAACATGGTGGGCTACAATAGTAATTATGAACAACAATTAGTAAAGAAGAAAAATCTTTAAAACTTCAGAAAAGACAACCAAATAGAAGAGGACTTAAAAAGTCACTGATTAAAGACCTAAAACAGTTGGGTAAATGGGTATTATCTTCACTTGGCGCTGAAATGAGAACATTGTTGTCTCCTGGCATACCTGTAAAGGGGAGGGGGCATTCTAGAAATGAGGCAATATCACTGAGGCTGCATTAACTGAAACTGATCCCAAACAGCATGAGTTGAATATCTTCATTGACTCTATATCAACAGCAGTGTTAAGTTCAGTGAGAATATTAGTGACTTTATCCACAAAAAGTGCCTCACAGATTTGTTGCAGCAGGCTTCTTATGGTTATACCACCTCCCTATGCAGGCCTGCTTTCACCACCTGGAGGTGTTACGCTATTTGGCAGAACTTTGGTGGACTTGAGATGCAATGCTGTCAAAAAAGTGAGCTTGATTTGCTGCAATCCCTGCCGCAAAGTAGGCACAATAATAAACCCTTGTATTTGATCATCGTTAATCTGAGACTTGTGTCATTTGTGTTCTAGCTGTCATCCTGCTTGCTTCATAGGCCTGTAGTTGCCCAGAAAACCAGAGAGCCATAATAATAATAATAATAATAATAATAATAATAATAATAATAATTTATTTGTACCCCGCCCATCTGGCTGGGTTTCCCCAGCCACTCTGGGCGGCTTCCAACAAAGATTAAAAATACATTAAAATGTCACACATTAAAAACTTCCCTGAACAGGGCTGCCTTAAGATGTCTTCTGAATGTCAGGTAGTTGTTTATCGCTTTGACATCTGCTGGAAGGGCGTTCCACAGGGCGGGCGCCACTACCGAGAAGGCCCTCTGCCTGGTTCCCTGTAGCTTTGCTTCTCGCAATGAGGGAACCGCCAGAAGGCCCTCGGCGCTGGACCTCAGCATCCGGGCAGAATGATGGTCAGGAGAGTCAGGCTCCACCCTGCAGGAGAGAATGATTGGGAATGATAACGTCAGTAGCCCTTTGAAACAATCAGATGGAACATTCAGACTAAGGCTTTCACAGGAGTACCAAGCTTGCCAGTTAGAAACTCCTTTAGAGCATTCAGGAATCCATGGAATTACATCAGGAATAATCTTGGGTCCCTTTTGTAGGTGTGCTCTCTTCCCTCCCCATATCTTACTGTTAGAAAGTTCTTCCTGATTCTTAGTTGGAATCTCCTTTCTTGTAACTTGAAGCCATTGGTTATCGCATCTCCTCTCAGTCTCCTTTTTTCCAGGCTAAACACACCCAACTCCCTCAACTGTTCTTCATCAGGCTTGGTTTCTAGACTCTTGATCATCTTGGTCGCCCTCCTCTGTACACGATCCAGCAGAATAGAGTGGTACTATTAACTTCTCTTGATTGGGATGCTATACCTCTGTTGATGCAGCCTAGAATAGCATTAGCTTTTTTGCTGCTGCATCACACTGTTGACTCTTGTTAAACTTGTGGTCTACTTAGATGCCTAGATCCTTTTCACATGTACTACTGACAAGGCAGGTGTTCCCCCCAAACCCTGCTCATATTTATGCATCTGGTTCATCTTGCCAAAATGTAGAACCTTGCATTTGTCCCTATTGAAATTCATTTTGTTAGTTTGGGCCCAGTTCTCCAATCTGGTAAGGTCACTTTAAATCCCGATTCTGTAGCATTGGCTACCCCTCCCAGTTTGGTGTCACCTGCAAATTTGATGAACAACTTCATCAATCATCACTGCTCACCCCTAACTCCAAACCATTTATGAACAAGATAAAAATTATAGGTGACTTAGGAAACCCAGTCAGATGGGCAGGGTATAAATGATAAAATTATTATTTATTATTATTATTATTAGGTTCAACATAGATCTTTGGGGTGCTTCACTTCCCTTGTTCCTTCATTGTGAGAACTGCCATTTATTCCTACTCTCTGCTGCTTTTTCTATTTCCTGATCCTTAAGAGGATCTGTCCCCTGATTTCACTGTAAGCAAGTGGTTCAACGATACTTCCATCTGATTATCATGTAAGCACTCCCAGTTAAGTCCAGTAGAATGGGTGAAATCACCCGCTATTAACTATATTCTGCTGCTTCTGTCCATTCCATCATGTTGCTGATATAGTGGGCATATCAGGGTGGAGAACCTGAGGCCTAATGCAGACCTCCAGGTCTCTCTATCTGGCCCTTGGAACTGTGTCTTGGCCACACCTCTTCCCCAAGTCATATATCTCACTGGCTCTTCTCAGCACCCTCAAGTGCTTTTTCTTGTAACTTGAATCCATTGGGTCAAGTCCTCCCTTCCAGAGCAGCAAAAAACGAGCTTCCTCCATCTTCCATGTGACAGCCCTTGAGATATTTGAAAATGCTTATCATATCTCCTCTCAGTCTCCTCTTTTCCAGGCTAAACGTACCCAGCTTCCTCAACCGTCCCTCATAAGGCCATGGACACTACCTCAGCATCCATCTGTAGGGCACCCATAAGTGGTGGACACGATTCTTTTGGGAGAGGGTTGCAGTTCCCTCCGAAACACATAAAAGTCCAAGCTCTCAGTCTATTGTTATCTTTACTCATCAGATCTTACCTGGATTGAGCTGCAGTTTCATTGGCCTCTAGACAGTGAAACTTGAGACACCTGTTTATATTGATCTCACAGCTAACTTGATTTAATGACCAGGAGATACAGTGGTGCCTCGCAAGACGAAATTAATTCGTTCCGCAAGTCTCTTCGTCTTGCGAGTTTTTCGTCTTGCGATGCACGGTTTCCCATAGGAATGCATTGAAAATCAATTAATGCGTTCCTAGGGAAACCGCCTTCAGACCTCTTCTGAAGGCTGGGGGAGGGGGACAAGGGCTTTTCTTCCCACCCCCAGCATTTTAAAAAACCCTGGGACAGCGGAGGACTTCTCCGCTGTCCGGGCGATCTTAAAATGCTGGCGGGTGGCATTTTAAAATCGCCCCGGGACAGCGGAGGACTTCTCCGCTGTCCGGGGCGATTTAAAAGCCCCTGGGAAGGCAGGCAGGGGGGACAAAGACTTTCGCCCCCCGCCCGCCTTCAGAAGGTGTTCCCGCCCCGCCGCCCGGCTTCGGAGGAGGTCCGAGGACAGTGGGGAAGACGCGCTGCGCTTCCCCGCTGTCCCGGATATTTCCCTATGGGCTGTCGTCTTGCGAAGGAAGCCCATAGGGAAATTCGTCTTGCGAAGCGCCTCCAAAACGGAAAACCCTTTCGTCTAGCGGATTTTCCGTCTTGCGAGGCGTTCGTCTTGCGAGGTACCACTGTATAGATATATGTTACCAGACACCATCATCCAAAAAGCCAGATGACCTCTCCCAGGTACTTTGCTGTCTGGTCCTTGGAACTCTGCCCAGGCCATACCCCTCTTTGGCCCTGCTCTGCCCCCCCCCCCCTTCAACTGGTTTTACCTAACTGGATTGTGTCCTTTCACTGTGATACTACATTTTGCTTGCCTGGATGAAAGATGGAGACTGGTGTGTTTGTGTGACCACACCCACTTTTGCCACACTCATCAGTGGTATGTGCTGTTTGTGAGGTTGCCCGTGAAGGAATCAGACTGGAAATGGCTTCCTACTCTTGCCTTACAGACTACTGTCACACTACCAATTCCCAGATATAAAAGGCCTCCCTCACACTAAGGGCCTAACCACATTCATCTCTGACTTTGGCACATTCAGTTGTATAGACTCTAGGTGTAGTAATTTGAGAAAAGACCGATAGTAACCAACAAAGCATGAGGACCCTTATGATCTCCTGCTCTTGCTACCTTTGAAGTTGCCATTGTTGGCAATGGCTCACTGCTCACAATAGATTTCAGAGGAGAATACTCTTGCACACTGGAAATAGCTGCCAAGCAGCCAGGTACCTGTTGTCCTTCATAGGGATGGGGCTTCCTCCTTTGATATATGTTGGTTCCAGCATGGTCCACCTCCTTTCTAGCAGTAAGCAAATAGACTTGGGGTAGTATCAGTCATTATGGATGTTAAGTGCCTCTCCCTAGTCTTCAGCTTTTCCAGCTGCTGCTCTTCTGCAGCTTTTCTTTCGATAGATGGATTTTTAATTGAATTTGTAAGCTGGCCTGGGACCATGATATGTAGAAAAATGGGATAGAAATTGAATGAGCGGATGAATGAAATGAAAGTTAAGAACAAATGCCTTAACTACCTGATGACCAAAATAGAAGAGCTATCCTGATCTTTCATCTCCCCCTGTTCTTTCAGTGTCCTCTTCTGAAATCACACTTCGGTTAGCTATGATTGGGATTTATTGCACGTCTGATTGCAGCTTTCGAGTCTTCAGGTTGAGGGGAAAAGCAGAATTGCTTCTGTAGTGGACTCTATGTTTTCTGTCCTTGCAAGAACAAATTATGGAAAATCTTGGTAGGAGAGCGAGCACATTTTGTAACTTCAACCATTTTACTGTACCAAGCATTTTGCTAGATAACCTCCCACCACCATACGGTTTTATAGCTTTCACAGATGGTTTTGAACAGTATTATGAAAGATCTTGTGCCAGATTTTAAGAATATCACCCCTGTAGTCTAGGTTTTTTTTTACGCTTCTTGGTTAAAATTGCTTTTTGAGCATTCAGCAACCTATAAAATGAATGTAACCTGTAACATTTCCGAACAGTTTAGGTTGAGTTTGTTCTTTGTTATTATTGGAGAGATTTGGATTCAAATCCTACCTCATCCACAAAAGCACACAGGCTGATTTTGTGCCAAACACTATATTTCAGTATATGGTTGTAAGGATAAAATGGAAGAGACCATGCCCAAGGCCCTTGGATGAAAGGGTTGTTATAATTTTATTTTGCCGTTTCTGTAAGAAACTCGGGCTGGTACACATTATCTTCTCCCACTGTATCCTCACAACAAACCTGTAATGTAGCTAAGAGATAGTGACTGACATCTTTCAACTTTTGTGACCTGGGCTGGCATTTTAACCCAGGTTGTCTCAGTCTAAAAGTACCTACTACTACTATTCCATGGCTGTCAAAAATTGTAATGCCTTGGGCCAAAACCTACTAGAAACTGAGAATTGTAGAGTTGGAAGGGACCTAAGGGACGCGGGTGGCGCTGTGGGCTAAAGCCTCAGCGCCTAGGGCTTGCCGATCGGAAGGTCGGCAGTTCGAATCCCCGCGGCGGGGTGCACTCCCGCTGCTCGGTCCCAGCGCCTGCCAACCTAGCAGTTCGAAAGCACCCCCGGGGGCAAGTAGATAAATAGGTACCGCTTACCAGCGGGAAGGTAAACGGCGTTCCGTGTGCGGCTCTGGCTCGCCAGAGCAGCGTTGTCACGCTGGCCACGTGACCCGGAAGTGTCTGCGGACAGCGCTGGCCCCCGGCCTATAGATGTGAGATGGGCGCACAAACCCCAGAGTCTGGCAAGACTGGCCCGTTCGGGCAGGGGTACCTTTACCTTTACCTTAAGGGTCATATAGTCCAATCTCCTGTGATGCAGGAATCTCAAGGGCAGTGATAATGAGAAGCAACAGAATTAATTCCTTCATGATTCCAGTCATAAGTGAATGACTACCATTGGCCCCAATGAGAAAGAAAAAAGGGTTGCGGCTGAGGCATTGTTCATTTGTATGCAAAATCTATACCTATCAAGCTGTGGGGATTCCATTTAGGCATTATATATGTATTTTATTTTCAGAATACCTTGGGATGAATTGTATTATTTTGCAAGTGTCCTTGAAGTATGGGAGTTCCTCTGCCATCCATCCAGACATTTTAAACACTAAAGCTGTGTATTTTAAAAACTACAGCTTTTAAGAAAACGATGGTCATTGTAATGCAAAAAGCTTAGAAGAGAGTGTGCCTTTAAAGTAACTTCATGCGGTATGGTAAAATATGCATAATCTGTATGCATACACAGCTGTAATTGTCTGGCCTTCGCTATTGGTTTAGATATCAGGACATGCATTGCCATGCTGCTGCTTGATATGCATCCTGTCTCCTTAAGTTGAGATTTTGCCGTGAGCATCCTAAGGGGGGTGCTGATTTACTGTGACGCAATGGGTTAATGAAGAATGAAAGTAGAGCGCAGACATTCTACTGAGAAGACGTAACAGCTTGCCTGCAGCTGTAGGGCTCTACGTAGGCACCTGTGAGTCTCAGTGTGTTTAATGCACAGACTGCAGTATGAGGCTAGCACTGACATTTGCTGACTCCAGTATACTCCTTTGCCTGCTGTTCTGCCAGCTTCTGCACCATCCAGAAGACAGGCAAAATGGTGCAGTGTGTGAGAGGCTTCCTTAAGAAACAATAACCTTCAGTATGATGCAGAGGTAGGTTTGCAATGCTGTTTAGCTGCACAGAGAGGGGGAGAGCAAGAGGAATTTGCTTTAGCAAAAGCATTCTGATTATACTAACCTATTTAATCCTTATTTTAGTTACAAGGATTTAAATATTGCAAATAAAATAACATTTGCATGCCAATAGAAATAAAATTGACCATATTACTTACATGCATTATGCAGTATATACTGGTTTTCCTTGTTTTTAAGAAATATTTTTATTCTTATATCAAGCTGTATTCTGTAGCTAACATTACAGCAAGCTTCTTTTAGTCACAAATTATTTTCAAGTGAGGGAGGCAGGAGAAAAGAATAAAGTTTTATTTTATAATAGAGTGGAGGATTCTCAGTTGAGATGGCAGAGGAGGAAAACACGCAGTGGAAAATGAATGCTACACTTGCCACTTTATCTTTTATTGATGAATGCAATACCCTGTTAGGTTTGAATTGCAAATGGTCAGCATTAAAAATAGTGCCTTTGTCTGACTGTTGATCAGATTGATCCTGTTGGAGACAGGGAGGGATATAAAAGAACCACGAAGAACCCGAGAAAACAAACATTTAAGAACAGTTGGCTTATGCTTTATATTTTTTTGCTCAGAACATTGTATGTCCAAGATAGCTTTAGGTTATTAGATTGATATGAAGATACAACAACCGTACAAACATTTTAATAAAACCTGACACAGAATGATACCTGATTGCGACATACTATTTGTTAGCTTTTAAAGATGGATTTTATGTTTGTTTTTGAGCAACCTACTTTGGCATGACTCAAGCTTTGGTCGCTGGATGCTAGTGATTAAGGAGCATGATAAGAAGGTTAAATTAACTGGCCACACCTGGGCATTTGGGGGCATTTTAAACTCTGATATTGTAAGTTTATAATTAAGTTACTCCCACAAAAAGTGGGAGTGAGAAACGTTTTAAGCAGTGCTGTGTTAACTGAAGGGAAAAGGGATCATACAGATTGCTGTCCTTTGGTTAAAGCAGAAAACCTTTGCTTAAAGAATTGCTTCTGTCAGTGTACCTCAAGATAAAAACCTCTCATATACATAGAAATGGTGTGGTTCTATGGATTATGATTGTGTGCAAATTACCCAACATGATGATTGCGTTCATGGAATAAAATGGTTACACAGGAGAAGAATGGAAATTAAATGGAGATGCAGTTTAATGCAGTTTTGTATGTTAAGAAGTACAGGCCTGAATGTCACCCATACTGAATACTGGTACTATTTCATTTTCATCCTCTTATTTTGAGGAATGGAAGGCTTTCCCCTTACGTTTCAGTAGCATGTTGCTGCTGACCGGGTAGTCACTGGTGTGTTTCAATTGTAATCATGTTATTACTTGAAAGCAGCAAATTATTTGCCAGAGTTACATATGCTTGCTCTACCTACTAAGGCTTAACCATGTGATAACTTCTGGACATCTTAATGTCTCTAGAATGTTATATAATGCTGATGGAGTGATTGCAGATGAAATGGAGTAATATGATTGGTTCTGTAATAGGATACAGTAACAGTGGGAAGTGTTATACCTTTCTGATTCAACCTCACCTTCAGCATGCTGGTGAGAAACAATCATTACTGTTAATTTTTAAAGTTAAAAAATAAAGATGAATTGCAGTGAGAGATGTCTTGAGCTGTTTCCTTTAGAGAGCAGCACGTTTTGTCTGGATCAAGAGGTACTCTGTTCTTTATTGTGTAGTGAATATTCATATATTATGCTATGCTCTTTGAGTTGGTTTGTTAGACAAATGATTGCGCTATATATTTTGACATACAGGCACTTTGCAGTTTGCAGGAGGAGGTGTGGGCAATCGCTTAAAAATGGGATGTAAAATTTTACGTTCGTGACAGATTAGCTGAATAAAACCGTGGGCCGTTAGCTTCAAAATTGTTTAAATTTATCTTTAAAAAGGTGTAATTTTGGAGATCATTGACACGCCTTGTAATTGGCATTCCTACAGCAGGCTATTGCAGTCCAAGCAGGTGGAGAATAAGCAGTCTTCCTTCGACTGCTTATTAGGTCAGAATAATGTATGCTGGCCTTGATATATTTATTACTTATTGCAAGCTGATGCAGTGAAACACACTTCTTGCTTTATTAAATGTATGACCATTTCCTTTTAACCTAAAATATTTAAAAGGCTAATTATACTCTGAAGCTTCTTGTTGCAAAAGGTACCTGTTTTGAGATAATAGAATTTAAGCCTTGTTTTTGCTTGTGTTTCAGAGGCTGCAGAATGTAGATGGCTGTGCAGATAAGAGTTGCAGATAAAATGGGATGTTGCAGTGTTAGAAGCAAAATATATTCTGTTATGTAAAATATTTGTTGCTATGTATTGTTTTAGCACTTACATTTCGTGATCATCTGGTATGCTAATAGAGAGGTAGAATAGAGACATCTGCTTGTTAGTCTTTCATGCTCAAAACAAAATGGCTGGTGACTCCCATTGCTGCAAACTGCAGATGAAAAACTGGCTGCAATTAAAATATATTTCCAGTGAAAGGTGAAAGCACAATGATTTTGACTCGATGTTTGGTGCCAGTTGTTGTTTGCAGAGAAGAAGAGTAAAACAGTAGCTTCTTATTAGAGCAAATTTGCAGGCAAATAGCCTGGGCTGTGATTTCTAAACAAAGTTTTAAATGCGAGATTACATGCCAGATGAGTATTTTTAGTTCCGCTTTTGCATGTGTTTATTATCTTTTTTAGAGCAACTAATGTTTCCATTTATTTAAAATAAAATATCATTTAATTGCTGCATGTGAGGTGCCTCAAATAAAAGCAAATGAAGTTCAAGTTTCTTAATACGCAGGCTTAAAAATTTATCTTAGGAGGGGGAAAGGCTTTTCATGTGTGTACTCAAAGCATCTTTAGGGGAGCAGCTGTTATGGGTTTAAATGTAGGAAAGTGATGTTACAGAAGATAATTCTCAACTTTCTGGGATACAAGGAATTGTCCTTCTAGCCCCTTTTTCTAAAGTGACAATTCCAGACATGACTTTTCAATTTCCAGCTGGCTGTTAATTGAATATATAGATCCACTCCCACAGTGGAAGTCACTTGTCTGCTCTGACCCAAGCAAATGCAGTCTCTGTGTGAAAATGATTTGGTCATGCCACACCCAGCAGCTTCTTAAGGCATACATAACTGTGTGGCAGTCTATGCACACACAAACACCATTTATTTCTGTCCACAGCAATATGCGCAGAAGCTTCTGCTGCCCCAGGACTGTCATTCTCAAGATGTAGCGTATTTTGACAGTGGGCTAAAGAGATTCCCTTCCCCTGCCCCCAATAGTTATTCTCCTGATGGCTATCGGAAATGTATTGATGATCCAATTTAATTTACATAGCAGCAAAGAGCTTCATCATCACATATGTGACTATAGAATCAAAGAATAGTAGAGTTGGAAGGGATCATGAGAGGCCATAACTCAGTGGTAGAGCACACTAGATGCCGAAGGTCACACATTTTATTCCTGGTATCTCCAGTGAAAAGGATTGCAGATAAGAGACTTGGGAAAGACCACAGGCAGCTAGTTTTGACTGAAACCGCTCTGAATAGGTTGGAGGAGGTGGAGCAGCAGCTTGTACCCATTTTTCACCCCAGAACAAATATATTTTGATATAGTGCTTACCACATTTAGTCATATTTGATTGATTGATTGATTGATTGATTGGTTGGTTGGTTGATTGGTTGGTTGATTTTTTTACAGCCTCCCATCAAGAACTATTTCCTGAGCAGCTTACAACAAAACCATATTAAAATACAACATATGACACTTAAATGCAACAATAACCAGTAACGGACAGAAAAAAACCCTAGCCCCCTCTTAAAAAACAACCTTAAACACAAACAACATAAAACAATTTGTAGCTTGGATTTAAAAATAAATAAATTGAAAAGCCTGGGTGAATGAAAATGTCTTAATCTTGGTGCAGAAAAGACCAGGAGGCTGAAAAGCAGGGTAAAAATGTTACCAAAAAAATAGCTAGACTGCAGGGTGATGTATGGTCAGAAGCAGCAGGGTGCAGGAAGTTGAAGCGAACCCCAGAAACCCTTGGAATTAGTGTGTCCCTAGATACTTTGCACCGTTTTAGAGGACTCTGGACACATTTGAACTTTTCACAGGGCAATGGCTTCAGCCACAACTTGGGTGTACTTCCTTCCAGCATATCTTGTGTGTCCCCTGTTCCCGCTTGTTGTTGTTTAGTCGTGTCCAACTCTTCCCATGGACCAGAGCATTTCAGGCACTCCTGTCTTCCACTGCCTCCCGCAGCTTGGTCAAACTCATGTTCGTAGCTTCGAGAACACTGTCCAACCATCTCATCCTCTGTCCAGCCACTGGGGAATGGGGGCTGAGATTTGCCACCAGGATTCAACTGCCAGCCCTAGAATAAACAGTACTGGACTGGCTAGACCCGGTAGTCTTAACAATTATAAGACAATTGATGTTCAGGATAATAAAAAAGACAGAACATGGGGGGGGGGTTACATGCTTATTTATTTGCAGATCTAAATTTAGCAAGGTGGATAATGTGCAGGATTAATACCTCTTGGTTCCATTTCTTGTTTTTTTCTTATGGGCCTTCCACATTTTAGGGTAGAGTCTATAGCTCAGTTGCAGAGCACATGCTTTTGCACGCAGAGGGCCCCAGTTCCCTGTCATTTCCAGTTAAAAGGTTTCAGATAGCAGAGCTAAGAAACATCTCTTCCTCTGACTCTGAGAGAGAGCCCTGCCAGTCAGAGTAGACAATCCCTGGCTGGCTGGAATATTGCTCTGACATTATCAGGCAGCTTCAAATTATACTGCTAGTGATACTGAATTAGCTATTCCAGGTGGCTGACTTTCTAAAGAGGAAGAGGTCCCTTGTTTGCAGCTCATCTCTTTCATGAGATGCTTTGAACTGTTCTGTAAATACACTGTTATATTTACTGCTGTTATTACCGTGTAGTTAATACAATTAACTCTGTGATGGCTATAGGTGACTTTTTCTCATCAAGCTCCTGTCATATTAGTTTGTTTACATAATCTGCTTTTCTAGACAAGGGAATGGGAATCCAATGAGCAAGGAGCTTATATGAAATCACTGGAATTGTTTACCTTTAAGCATGGTTGATCTTTTACTTTCAAACAGCTGACTCCCCTGCCATATCTCAAAAACAATATTTAACTCCCCGGCGTCTCAAAAGCAGTGTGCCTTGCAGCTTCAGAGCTGCTGTTTTGGGCAAAGCATGTCTAAGGCTGCAATCCTATGCACACTAAACGGTGACTAAGCTGAAATGAATACAAAAAAAACCCACCTTCTGAGTTAACGTGCATAGGATTGTACTGTAAAACACACTTTTGACTATTTGGCAAGTGAAAAAAGATTTTGAGAAGTTCATTTGCAAAACCATTAAGATAAACAGAAGCAGGGAAGCAACCGGGGAAGCAGCTGGGCCATGAGATAGCAGGTGGGAAGATAAACATTGCAGAGAATCCAAATAAAATATTTCTGTTCATTGAAGCTAACAGGAGTTTTCCCTTCTTGCAAACAGCAGGTGGGTCAGCCAGGTCTGGGACTGCAACAGGGTTCAGAAGGCTAAACCTCCTCTACCCTGATGTCGGGGTCCCAATCAGGACTGGAGATCTGCATGGGCTATTTGTGAAAGCAAAACCCTGCACTTAGAGGCAAACCACATAGTTAATGTAACATGTAGTTTGCCCCTTAGATGCCAGGGATAAACTATTATTTTACTTGTTCTGCTTATTATGGATAACTTGCAGCTTGTTCAGCTTGAGGATGGTATTTTGAGCTTCCCAGGGTGGACCTGTGCTCAGAAAGGCAGTATATAAATAATTTTACATTGAAGGATGGCGGCTAACTACGTGTACCCTTTACCTCGTTCTTTCTGGTTAATTAAAGCTGCCAGAACTAGCTCCCGTACATAGGGTGGAATTCAGTGTTGCACCATTACAAATGTCTTGCCTGTGCAAACATTTTAGCTTGACAGACAGAACAATCTCACCCTCCTCACACTCTCTGTTCTGGGTTATCTCCTGATACCCTCCTCGAACCATGGGGGAAGGGCAGAAGGGGAGAGGGGGAAAGCCCCACTGCGCAAGTGAAAGTCCTTGTTCATGGCTCAGTTGAGGAGACTCCTTAGGTGAATCTCACTCTTAGACAGTGGAGGTAGCCAATCTTCTGCTCAGCTGGTGCCTCTGCATCTCATCTCCGGGTGTTTCTAGATGAAACTGATTATTTTAGACCTTTTATGATCTGAGTTCTAACTTTGTTTGGGGATAGAAAATGACTTCCAGAGAATCCCAGCAGCAGCACCCCAGCACAACCCTAGTGACTTGCACTGAGAGATGGACTGAGAACATGCCAACATGTTGATTCTTGTACACCTCTCAGCAGCTTTTGATACCATCAACCACAGTATCTTTCTAGGTCACCTTGTCAGGGTGGGAATTGCTTTTACATTGTTTTATGTACACATTGCACATACTGGACACACCTCTCACCACAGAAATTGGGCTTGAAAGAACATTTTGGCAAGCCTAATGCCTGGGGGCAGCAGGAAGAATGAGTGTGCATATGCAATGGTTGTCATGTTTCTGTGCATGTGTGTATGGTGCCTACAACAATTTCTCTGGTTTGCAAATGTGCTCATGGGTTCCAAAAGATTGGTGACCCATTTATGGAAGGATGTTCCCAGAAGGTTGTGCTGGGAAACTATTGTCCTTTTATGTGGTTGTCTCTGTCTTGTACCTCATACTGATTCACATCGACATGAAATTTTGGCCAATGTCATCCAGAGGTTAGTCTGAATAGTTACGAGCATATTTTCCTCATCATTGTAGGGAAGCACTGAAAATTTTGAACTAGTGTTTGGAAGCAGTTCTGGTGTGGATGAGGGCAAACAAACAAACTTATTTCAGAAAAGCAGAGATACAGTGTTGATGGTAGACTTCACTGGTCTGGTTGGAAGTATCTGTTTTTTTCCTGGCTCAAATTAAAGTACTAGAAATGACATTGAAAGCTCTAAAAAGCCTGGGATCATAAGGACCATATTCATCCATTTGAATCTTAAGATAGGCATCAGAGGTCCTGCCATTTTTCCTTACCGATAGCTGGAAAACGCGGACAGGGCTTTTTTGGTAGTGACACTATAGCTGAGCATTTTCCAGGAAAGTCTGATAGCCTTTCTCTTTTTTCCATTTTTAGAGGGCAATTATGTATGCTTTTCTTCATTTTTTGCTGCTTTTTAATGCTGCTGCATGCTTTTAACTTGCATGATTTTTATATTGCATTGCTTTTCTATTAATGATACCGCTTCAAAAAATAAATATGAAAAACATTTTGTAAATAATTGAAATAAATTGTATTCCAACTTTGTTTTCTAAGTGGCAATGAGAGGTCAGGAAAGGTCAATATATGGGTTTTAAGTAATAGTTGGGGTTTTTTCCAGATGCTTTAAGTATGACTATAGAATAGAGAGATTATTTTCTTATTGTTATCAGGCTTCTAAACTATCCCAAAATAATGTTCAGGCAAACATGTTGGCAAAAGATTCCTGCATTGCAGGGAGTTGGATTTTCCTTCCAACTCTATAATTCTATGATTCTGTGTTGCAGAAGATGCTGAAGAGAGCATTTGTGCTCATGTCATGTAAACCAGGCACCCATGAACCTTATAGCCTTACAGTTTGTAACACTCATTTTTATTTTAAAAAACAATCTGTCCCACCCTTCTAATGCATATGTATTGCTTAGTGTGGCTTATACAGATTATTCTCTGTTTTGGACAGGGTTGCAGTCCCCCTGAAGTGTTTGGTTGGTAGTCTGAGGGTTCTCCTTGATCTTTTTTTGTCACTTGATCACTGGGGGTATAAGTAACCTCCATGCAGACTTCTGCATTTTCACCTGCCACATTCATGGTGCCCAACGTGCTGCTGCTGCTGCTCTCTGGTGAGCATGGTAGACAACCAACCTCCCACTCATGTTTGAGTTTGCAGAGGCAGGTGGGGATCATACTACCAGATCCCCGGTTTGTGGCAGTTTTTGCCTCCCTCTCTAGCTGCAAGGTTAGGAGGAAGGCAGGGGGTTGCTCGGGTGATTGTAGAAGAGACTCCTGCTGCATCTTCTCTCCAAACAGCCAAGCCAATGAGGGACTATGGTACTTCCTTAGCTGTTTGGAGGAGAGACATCCAACTGTTCTGGAGGGAAGCATCCAGCCAGCATACCTTATTGCTCTAAGTGGCCAACCTGCCCTGCAGGACTCAAACCAGCAAGCTGCTTGGGAAGACTGGACACAGGCTTCATGGTCAGGCAAAGAGTGTAGTTCCTGCTCCTAGGGGCCTTTACATGTGAGCTGTGCAGAGGGGAAAGGCACAGCATGGGGAGAAAAGAGAGTGGAAAGTTATTTCAAAAGGGGTTGTTGAGAGTGGGGCAGCAAAGGAGAAATGCTAGGGGAAGCAGCAGAGCTGAGCAGCTGGAGAGAGATGTCATGAAGAAGAGAAAGAAATGATGGAGGGAAAGTGGATGGGCGAGAGAGCAGAAAGAGGAGTGGTCTCTCCTAGACTGAAAAGACCTGCAACAGACACTGCTATTCAGTTAGCAACAGCTGATGGACTTTGTTTATTTATTTATTCCTCAAATCTACTGTTGCCAGGTAACCAGGAGTGATTTGTGTTGAGTCACTGTGGAGTGTGTTAATTGTTCATTAATTGTTAACAGTTTTTATTCTTATGAGATAAAGAAAGACTGTTATAATTCATTAGACACTTAGAGTGATTGCCAATCTGCCCCTCCTTATCTTCATTACAGAACCCTGAGGCATTAGAGGAGGAACCTGGTGACCACAATTTTTGACTTGGGCAAAAATTGTAGGCCTTTGCCTCTGTTGAACAGAGTTCCTCTTACCAGCTTAGGCTTGCAGTTGGAATACCAGCCTATCTAGACAGCAGGAGCATGTCCTTAGTTATTCATGATCCAGTAACCACCAGATTTGGAGTACTATAATGCATTATAAATGGGACTTCCATTGCTGATGGTAGCTTACTGGGACTGGGTGTTATGTATGTTCATATTATATTGGTGCTCCATCCACTGCACAGACTTCTGGTCTATTTCCATACTTAATCCAAAGTGCCAGTTTGAGCTTTTAAGGCCTTGACAATTTGAGATCAGGATACTTTAAGAATCTCTTCTCTTCATATGCATCTGTCCAGACTGTTAGGATCTTCATCTGCCTTCTGTTTCCAGCTGTCCTCATTAATTAAAGTGTAGTGTGTGGCTTCTGGTGAACATGCCTTTTCTGTACTGGGGCCCTGACGATAGAAGGGTCTTTCTAGCGAAGCTCACCTGGTGCCCAGGAATCTTCACTTGGTCGCAAGAGGCTGATAGTCAAAATGCAAAATGCTCCTGGTGTCTGGGGAATTTCGAACACTGTTTTGGGCTATGATTCTACACTGTGGAAAGAGCATGCGAGTTTTAGATGAAAAAGTGGGGGGGGGGGACAACTATAAAACCCATAAAGCACAGCTGAGGAATACCAAGGCCTCATAATAAATGATTAGCTCAGTTTTGGTAAACCATGGTATGGAATTCTTAAGCACAAACAAGTAACAAATACCTTTCAACATATAAAGATTTATTCCTCTCAGCACTGAGCAATTGAAGCCACTTAGAACTAAAATGGGACAACATACCAGCTCCTGAAGAGACCATCAATGGCCAGAGATAACTACAGTGGTACCTCAGGTTAAGAACTTAACTCGTTCTGGAGGTCCGTTCTTAACCTGAAACTGTTCTTAACCTGAGGTACCACTTTAGCTGATGGGGCCTCCTGCTGCTGCCACGCCGCTGCCACAAGATTTCTATTCTCATCCTGAAGCAAAGTTCTTAACCTGAGGTACTATTTCTGGGTTAGCAGAGTCTGTAATCTGAAGCGTCTGTAACCTGAAGCTTCTGTAACCCGAGGTACCACTGTATTGGACACACTTTTCCTCACTTGACCTGGGAATGCTTAAGAAAAACCTGTGTGCTCTGAGGGAATGTGGAAGCTAGGAAGCCCAGGCCAGGGAGCTTGTGCCAGCAGTTCTTGAACAGACCATTAGTTGGCCTAAGAGGACTCTGTTGCTCTATATTTAATAAAATTTATTTGTCTTAGTATTTTAAGACCAAACTGCGGGAGGCAGTGGAAGACAGGAGTGCCTGGCAGGCTCTGGTCCATGGGGTCATGAAGTGTCGGACACGACTAAATTGTATTTAAATTGCAGATAATGAGTCTATCATAGAAAACACATCAAAGATTCCTTGGCACTTAAATACAAGCAAACCTCTTCTGACATGAGCTTTCATTTGCAAGCCCCTACTTCAGGGACGCGGGTGACAATGTGGTCTAAACAACAGAGCCTAGGGCTTGCTGATCAGAAGGTTGGCGGTTCGAATCCCTGCGACGGGGTGAGCTCCCGTTGTTCGGTCTCTGCTCCTGCCAACCGAGCAGTTCGAAAGCATGTCAAAATGCAAGTAGATAAATAGGTACCGCTCCGGCGGGAAGGTAAATGGCGTTCCCATGCGCTGCTCTGGTTTGCCAGAAGCGGCTTAGTCCTGCTGGCCACATGACCCGGAAGCTGTACACCGGCTCCCTCGGCCAATAAAGCAAGATGAGCAGTGCAACCCCAGAGTCGTCCACGACTGGAACTAACAGTTGGGGTCCCTTTACCTTTACCTATGCAGTTTTTTATAGTTCTGACACTGAGATTAATCTTTTGTTGTCATCAGCTGCAGAAGTATATGGGTGGGGAAGTTAAGTTGCTTCCTTAAAACTGAGATAATCGGTTGGTTATGTTTTCCTGGGGACAGGATTTTGGAAGACAGGGCTGCATCATGCCTGTTAAGTGAGTACACACCTGTTAAGAGAAATAGTATCGAACTCAGTAAAACTACTACTCATTTCCTCTCTATTCTGTATGTGAATAACTCATAATCTATTTGTTAAAGTAGCGATACCCATAAAGCTGCTTATGGCTTAATTTTGTTCTTCTTTCCTTAAGAGCCAAATGAGAAATGGCATTACACCATCTTCACTTAGGTGTGGGAGACAGGGGTGCCGTCTCACCCTTAGGATTGTGGGTGCCCGCTACCGCAAGGTGTACATGTGACGTCACATGCATACGCATGTACATAATAAATTTAAACAATTCTTTAAAAATATAGTTAAAAAGACTCTTCTTAAAAACCTAAAAACTCCCTTAAATGAATCAAGTCTTCAAAAAAATTATATGATCTAAGAAAGTCTTTAAAGGAATCCTTCCAAAAGAATTTAAAAATTATAATGTAGCACCTTAGAGACCAGCTGAGTGGTTTTAGGCATAAGCTTTCGTGTGCCTGACCCCCACATTTATATTATTATTGTGGGTGCCCAAGCACCCACGGGACCCTGCAGTTAACTCCTATGGTGGGAGAGATAAGAAATGCCGGGAGCTCTAGAAGGAATTGTGAGACTGAAGTCCCTAATGTAAGGTATGAGTTGGAGGGGCACCAGATCTATAGCCTGGAGACTGTGTATTGATGTTTTCGTGGGAAGCTCCACTCTGTCATTTCTCCAGCAGATAGGAAAGCGCCACCCTTCCACCAACAAGGTGAACACAGCCAGAGATTCTTTGCAAACAGATTTCCTTCCAACAACAGGAAAAGGCTGAGTTGTCCCAGTTCCTAGAGTTGCCCAGATGTGGCTCATCTTTGTTTAATGCAGTTCCCTGTTGCAGTGTATTTCTCCTCCATGCTGAAGGAACCTTGCCACAACTATATGCTTGTATTTTACAGATTACTGCTTTGACAAAAAATAAACTAAAATATATGCAGTAGAAAAGCATCTAAAAGATATAAACACAATTTCTGTAGCAGTTTTATAAAAAATACCCAATAGCAAATGAGTGAACTGCATTGTTCATTATATTACTATCATGCCCACCTTTAAAGAAACATGAGCATAGGAGGAAGGGAAGCATAACAACAACAACAACAACAACAATTTATGCCCCACCCATTTGCCTGGGTTTCCCCATCCACTCTGGGCAGCTTGCAACAAAATATTTAAAATACATTAAAACATCAGTCATTAAAAACTTTCCTAAACAGGGCTGCTTTCAGATGTCTTCTAAATGTCAGATAGTTGTATATTTCTTTGACATCAGATGGGCGGGCGTTCCACAGGGCAGTTGCCACCACTGAGAAGGCCCTCTGCCTTCAGAGGGATTGACTATACTATAGATACTATCAGATCAGAGGAAGCCAAAGGAACTCAGGAATTCAGCATATGTGACTGTAGCAAAGCAGTTGGTTGATAGCTTTTATGATAGCTTAGCTGATTGTGATCATGGACAAACAGCAAGGCAATTGGACACCAGCTCCATGACACACCAGATACGCTTCATATTAGATAAATTTTCAGACTCCTTGGATTTTTCATTTCCCGTGGAGGCATTTGCTTCCAAGAGCATAATTGTTAAGGGCTATGGAGAATTTCTGTCATTTGGAGTTTGGATGTGGCATTCTCAAATCCACTGTTTGTACATGCTGTTTGACCTTAGTTTTCCCTTGAGTAATACTTGTCACAAATGAATCATTGACTCATACAACCTGTGCTGAATTTAATTTGATCAGCCTTGTACGTAAGAACTCCTTGCAAGCAAGTGCATGGAATTAATTCTGTGCAGGCAAGTGAGCAGGCTGGCATAGGAAGGAGAGATTTCTCAGTCCCTTCTCTGCTATCCCACCAGGTAGAAAGCTTTTTTTAATTTTTGCTAGTCTTCTAAGAGCTCTTAAAAAAACAGGCTAGTAACTTTTCCGGCTTGATATATAAGACTCAATTAGACATGCCACTGTACTATTCTCCATTCTATTATGTGCTGTACCAATAATACCTAGAGAAGTCAGGGAGCAAGGAAGACTTTGACCAGCCAGAGGGAGGAGCTGGACAGTGATGGCGCTGGAGGCAGAGGGGAAGGGCACAATCTTGTCACAGAGAGCTAGGTGCCACCTTCACTGGGGCATCAGATACACCCACTCAGATGAGTATGGATGGGTGTGCCTTGCAGATCCATAGGGAAAGAGAATCTCGTGAACTCGCTCATCTTTAAAAACTTGGCAAGAGGTGTGTGCCAACTATTGGGACATCTTTGTAGCTTTTGTTCAGTTGTGACTTCTGGACCTTGTGATGGCTGCTGAGGTTGTACTGCTATGAGCCTGAATGAAGATCTCTTCCTTATTCTCAAGTAATAGCTGCTCTCATGGCTTTGGACGGGAGCACGACAGTGGATAACCTCAGGCCTGGAGACCACATATGGTCCTCCAGACCTCTCTATGTGTCCCTTGGAACTCTCATGCGGTGACACCCATACCTAGCACTTTTTTTGAGTGCTTCATGCTTGCCTCAATGGAGAATAGAGAGGATTGTGAGTGTGTGAACAAACTAGGCTAATACACAAAGGTAAAAATTTACATTTACTCCTCCCTATTTTGTCTCTGGCCCTGCCTACCAGTTAGCATTTATCCCCTGATTGGCTGAAAAAGATTCTTTACCCCGGCTGTAGCAAAATCCCAAAAATCCTATAGAGACATCAGCAAAACAAATAAGGACTGCCAACCTATGAAATGGCTTTTGTGTTACTCATATCATATGCCTTTTAAATAATAGATTTTTGATTAATTGATGGTGAAATAAATTTATGGGAGTCTTTCTGAAGTACGTGTAAGTGATTTTGCAATTTAATACGCAAACTGCCTTCTCTTAAATCTGTTCAGAGATCTCACCTTATTCAATGAAACTAACGTAAGTGTGCCTAGAATTGCAGCCAAAACTACCATTTGGTATTAATTGTCTTTAATTCCCTATTTTTGTAAAATATCCAGGTTAAAGCGGTGTTTGAAACTCTCATTGTTCTAGGCGCATTTTGCGACTGGGAGTTTCATTAGCGTGAGCAGTTGCTGATCCTAGGATTTCAGATTGAAACTGCAGTGTGTAAGGAAAGGAGGACTTTTTCTGCCTCCCCCACATCCAGCTATTCTCTGAAGGCTATAGAAGAGACCCTCGTAATAATATTTTGGGGTGGGTGGGTAGGGGAAAGACTAGACCATGTGCAAAATGAACATAATATTTTAGCTGCAGTTCATTCATTTTCAGCTTTGTATTCTTGTTATAAAAAAGCGTGCCTAGACATTCCGTTGTTGTGCCCATAACCTAGGTTGAAGGTGTCATATCTCAGTTTCTAACACTGCATCAAAGTAGCATTGACAAATAAAGAAGCATGAGCTAAAACTGCTTCCCAGCAATGAGTCTATCAAACAAACTGATTTAAGTTTTGTATCTTTTTTTCTTTATTGATCTCCAATTGATGTTTGGCTTGACAGTAACATGATTTTCAGAATTTTAAGTGTTTACTCCTGTAGACACCTTCTAGACTTGGAATGGTGGCATCAAATATATTTGGGGAAGGTTTCCAAGGAGAATCTAAGGCCTAACTTTCTCTGTGGAAGTAATTTAGCATTGGGTATCTCACTCTTAAGTGTGTGTGTGTGTGTTTGTGACTCTTGCTTGGGCAGACTTAGATTTTTAAGGCTATGTGGTAGTGAATATCACATTTGGCATGGAACGCTTCAAGTGTGAAGCCTGTCCTGATACTATTATCTAGTATTGTCTGCCTCCTTTGCTTTTTCATTTGTAATTAAATTTATAGTTTATATACTTAATATAAGCTTCAGCTAGCTGTTAATGGCTTTACTTCAATGCACATTCTAGTTTGAGTATGCCATTCATTCTGGTATATATGTATTGACATGTTTATCTATTGTAACTAATCTGGTAATTTGATCAATGAGAATGACGTGTGGTTAATTGCATAAGATTTCCATGTCCCCATTTATCCACAAAGGTTTATTTGCATGTTCGTTTCTGCTGCTGCAACTTTTTTTTCTGAACAGCCGCACAATATAAGAAACACTTGTGTATTATGATTGCTTGGATAATAAATTCAGTGTCAAGGAATATTTCATAGAATAAGCAGCTGGTTTTCAACTACTGGTTTTATTTTGAATATTATCAACTCCCGATACTTCTTTCGATCAGTTTATCTAAATGGTTTAGATCTCTCTTGTAAAATTAAATGATGGGCATTGTGATTTTGTCCAGATATTTGTGGAGGCATTGGGAGACTCTTAAAGTAGATTTTGGGGGCCTTGGGTTCAGGGACTAATGACACGAACCAAAGAGATTTTGCTCTTGGGTTGCTTTCTTCCTCTTGCAACCAAAAGAAAACCAGCTGGCCTCCTAGCCTGATAGTGATGCTACTGGAAGAGAAGCTGCGTCTGCCAGATCTATCTGCCTTGCTGATTTACTTGTGCTGTTTTGGTTCCCCTGCAGATGGAGGAAGCGAGGAACCATCAGACCGAAGGCAGGCAAGCATAGACTACTGTCAGAGCCATTCTGGGCAAGGTAAGTAAACCGTGGATTTCCAGATATTACATATGCCTTGCATAGCCCATTTGTGATATTATATTTTAATGTATTTCAGTCTGCAGCGATGCACAGTCTTTTTAGAAATGCCAAACATTTAAGGATGAAGATAGACTCCTGTGAATAGTTTTATGCATGTACTTCCGTTAAATGCGATTTAGACAAAATAATGTTCTGTTTCCTTGAATTCGTAGCCCCCACTTCTCCTTTTGTAGTGGGCTTTGTTGAGTATACTTTATTGGGAATCGGGAATAGAAATATGCATATCTGTTGGATAATGGGATATGATAATGCAGCAGCAGCTTTCTTCAGAGAAAATACCACATCAGAATGCAGTTCAGTTGGGCTGCTTCAAGAAATCAGTGGAAACATATTCTGAGCACTAACCTGCTTGCTCCACTAAATCAGATCTGTGCCAGCTGTTTGCATACTTCCTCTTTTGCTCCACCTGCAAAAAAATTCCACATTTATTTATTTTGAAGCATTTAAAATACACTTGATAGTTTTAAGTTCTCTAAGCAGTAGACACTTTAATTTCTAGGAAGTAATTAAATCAAAATATGAAAGATGAACCTTCGTCTCATATCTTGAACATAAATCTAATTAAATACCTGATAGAAAGTTATCTAATTTTCTGTCAGTAACTTATTAGCTACACAGATTGTGGAATGTCTGTATTACAAGTAAGTTAGCAGACTGTGACATTGAAGATTACTTCATTTTTATTGTAGGTCTTCATTGTTCCAATCCAGAATATGGCCACTTGGTCATTCTTGTGGCCGTGCTTTGGGAAGAAGGGCAGGATATAAATTTAATAAATACATTATAACAGTATTAGCGCTAATACCTCTCTAAGGCAAGATGAGCCAATGGGTTGTACCCAGCAGTGTCAGTTTGGTTTGTGCAGAAAATCTCATTGCACAAGGTGACCCTGTAGTGGAACAAGTTCAATGTTAACTCTCTTTAGTTTAGCAGTACAGTGGTACCTCGGGTTACATACGCTTCAGGTTACATACGCTTCAGATTACTGACTCTGCTAACCCAGAAATATTACCTCAGGTTAAGAACTTTGCTTCAGGATAAGAACAGAAATCGTGCAGCGGCGGCGCAGCGGCAGCAGGAGGCCCCATTAGCTAAAGTGGTGCTTCAGGTTAAGAACAGTTTCAGGTTAAGAACAGACCTCCAGAACGAATTAAGTTCTTAACCCAAGGTACCACTGTACGTTGGATAGATAGAGCCCATGCCTGTCTGTTTTTGTTTTGTTTTTTACAATTGTAATAAGTTCTCTAATCTAAACAGTTCTCTAAAACATATACAGGAGGCAATCTCCTCATCATTGTTTGCATGGCTAAATAAACAGAGTGTGGCTTTCCTTGGAGGAGAAGTAAAGAACGGAGAATGAGAGAAGTGGATGAGCAATTGAATCTGCAACACTTAATAGGAAGGACTTGGGAATATATTTTATTTATTTATATAGGGATTTATATCCTGCCTTTCTAATGCACGCAACTTACTCAGGGTGGCTTTCTGTAGTTGAAACCATAACCTCATAATAAAATAACAATATACAAAACCAGGCAATGTGAGATAAGATAGGGACATAATAAATAAAAATAAACATAATTGAATAAAACATTATCTATACTGTAAGGCAAAACCTGCTGGGATAAAAATGAAGAGTCTTCCAGCTGTTGGAAGATGGCAAGAGAAGGGACCAGTTCAGCCTCATGGCGCAAAGAGTTCTGCAGTTTGGGCATAGCTACTAAGGAGGCGCTTTCTCTAGTCCCTGTCAATTGTGCTTACGCCATGAGTGAAACAAAGAAGAAGACTGTCTGTCTGTCTGCTTGTTTAATTTGTATACCACCGTATACCTGCAGGTCTCATGGCAGTTCACAGGATAAAATCAGAATATAAAACCACAAAATAAAAAATAAAAATAAAAACAGAAACAGAAACAACCCAATACCTCCCTCCAAACACATTTTAGGGAAGTTTTTAATGTTAGTGTTTATTGTATTTTTAATATTCTGTTGGAAGCTGCCCAGAGTGGCTGGGGAAACCCAGCCAAATGGGCATGGTATAAATATTAATTATTAAAAGGGCATAGGGTGTCAGTCAACTAAAGGCCTGGTTATAGAGGAGCGTTTTTGCCTGGTGCTTAAAAGTGTATAATGAAGGTGCCAGGCAAACCTCCCTGGGGAGGGCATTCCACAGACAGGGAGCCACCGCAGAAAAGGCCCATTCTCGTGTTGCCACCTTCCAGAACTCTCGAGGAGGGGGCACACGAAGAAGGGTCTTGGAAGATGATCTCAGGGTCCAGGTAGGTTCATATGGAAAGATCTGTGGAAATGGACAGGATGAGATGGGAGGAATGGCCTCTAATGTATCCTTGATTCAAGCTATTTAGGTCTCTAAAGAAATCACCAACACTTTGCATTGTGCCAAGAAACAGATTGGCATTCAGTGCAGTTGCTGCAGGAGAGGCATGGCTGTCCACTTACATTCTTGTTGATTCATTCTGGACCAAGTGATGTCTCTGAAGACTCTTCAAAGATAGGCTCATCTAGAGTGCATTGTGATAATCCAGTCTGTATATGATTAATGCACGTGTTGGCATGGCCAGGTATGATCTCTACAGCAATGGGTGCAGTTAGTGGCTCAGCCTAAGCCAGGTATAAGCACTCCTGACTGCAGCTGCCACCTGAACACACATATGCTGAGTTAAATCCAGGAGCATCCCCAAACTGAACCTGGTTCTTAAGAGAAGTACAGTACTACCCCAAACAAAGCACATTGAACCCCAGCTTCAGATTTTTGTCCCTTCTGACCCAGAGCACTGCTGCCTTGTCTGGATTACGTTTCAATTTATTAGCAGTTTTGCCACTTAAGCTTTTTACTGGTTTCAGAAGTTAACCTTATTCCCTGTCCCAGTGGGTTGCTATTTGAACCTTGACTGGGGGATCCAGTTGGTGCATTGACCAGAATTTGGCATGGTATACACTGGCCTTAATTGGATGAATTCAAATGCTCAGTATTTCTTGCTAATTTGTATCTGTGCCCAGAAGGCATTCATTTGAGGGATTGGGCACTGTTTCAGTTCTTCTGATCAAGGCAATCCAGAGAAATGAGCTACTTTGTGATGTGCTAGTCGGTGCTAAACCCACGTTGGCAATGCAATTTATAAAACTGGCTCCCCAGGCTGAGAACAGGGATGTCCTGAAGGAAAACTGGCTTCTTTTTTATCATAGAGTCCACCTGAGAGCGCAAGGCTTTCACTATGGAAATTTAAAGATTTTCCAGTTTTTGATAGTTTTAGGACATTCCCGCCCCCCTTGTCAAGGACCAGCTTTCCTCAGAGTTAATATTTTGGGAGCCACATTAGGGTGAGTAGAGCCAGAGACAAAACTAGAATCATAGGACTGTAGAGTTGAAAGAAATCCCAATGGACATCTACTCCAGCCCCCTGCAATGCAGGAATCTCAGCTAATACATCCATGACAGGTGGCCATCCAACCTCTGCTTAAGATCTTCCAAGGATGGAGAGTTCAAAACCTCCCAAGGGAGACCGTTCCACTGTTGACCAGCTCTTGCTGCCAGAAAGTTCTTCCGAATGTTTAGTTGCAATCTCCTTTCTTGTAACTTGAATCCGCTGGTTCAAGTCCTACACTCTAGAGCAGGAGAAAACAAGCTTGCTCCATCTACCATGTTACAGGCATTGAGATATGATTTATGTGGAGATTGTTCAGTTTGGTTGTGTACTTTTGGATGTTTTATTTATTATGATTATTTTTGTTAAGTTTATAATTATGTAATTTCCCCCCCCCCCGTGTTGTAAACCAGTACAGTGGTACAAACTTAATTCATTCTGGAGGTCTGTTCTTAAGCTGAAACCATTCTTATCCTGAGGCGCGCTTTTGCTAATGGGGCCTCCCGTTGTGCATGCGCTTCTGGCACACAAATTTCCATTCACATCCTAGGGCAAAGTTCACAACCCGGAGCAATTGCTTCCGGGTTAGTGGAGCTCGTAACCTGAAGCGTTCGTAACCGGAAGCATTCACAACCAGAGGTACCACTGTAATAATAATAATAATAATAATAATAATAATAATTTTTATTTATACCCCGCCCTCCCCAGCCAAGGCTGGGCTCAGGGCGGCTAACAAGCAATAATAAAAACAAGTTGAATGAATACAACTTAAAAACAAGATTAAAATACAACATTAAAATATTGAAACATTGAAACATTAAAATATTAAAATGCAGCCTTATCACAGGAGGAGAAAGGAAAATGAAAAAAGAAATAGGGGGGGGGGATCAAATTGGCTCCAAGCCAAAGGCCAGGCAGAACAACTCTGTCTTACAGGCTCTGAGGAAAGAAAGCAGATCCTGCAGGGCCCTGGTCTCATGAGGCAGAGCGTTGCACCAGGCCGGAGCCGGTGTTGAAAAGGCCCTGGCTCTGGTTGAAGCTAATCTAACTTCCTTAGGGCCTGGGACCACTAGGGTGTTGCTATTTATGGACCTTGAGGCTCTCCGTGGGGCATACCGGGAGAGGCGGTCCCGTAGGTACGAGGGTCCTAGGCCGTGAAGGGCTTTAAAGGTCAAAAGCAGCACCTTAAATCTGACCCTGTACTCCACCGGGAGCCAGTGCAGCTGGAAAAGCACTGGGTGAATATGCTCCCATGGCAGGGACCCCGTGAGGAGCCTTGCTGCAGCATTCTGCATCTGCTGGAGTTTCTGGGACAGCTTCAAGGGCAGCCCTCTGTAGAACGAATTACAGTAGTCAAGCCTGGAGGTGACCATCGCATGGATCACTGTGGCCAGGTCGGGGTGGAAAGGTGGTGTAATGGGAATTGGGGTTGCTTGTGCGTAAACTGCAAACTGCTCCAAGCTAGCCGGGTAGCTAAAACCTTCCCCGGTTGACAGCCCTTGAAACGCGACTGTCTTAGTCACTGGCAGAATCCGTCAGTGGGCGGGACCTAAAATTCTTCTAACATAAAAGTTGCTTGACTCCAAGTCTCCTCCTAGATTCTCTGCGTGGAAGCCTTCTGCGCAGCGTGGGCGTGCCAAGCGGAGGTCCTGTGCTCTCTCCGCTGATTTCACTGGAAGAGTCTCTGAGCCTCCCCTCCGCCTTCCTCTCAGCTTCCCCTTTCTCCCTGGTGTCCCCTGGATTTCTTTCCCCCAGGGAAGCTCTCTCTCTCTCTCCTTGCTAGTTCCCTCCCCTGCATCACTGGAGCGACTTTCCTCTCCTCTTCCCTCTGATGGCAGTTCCCTGACAGGTGGCATACAAATTTAAGACATTATGTATGTATTTTAAACAAGGAGGCAATCCTTGGTTAATGATATTTTATTTGTTATATTTCTCTCAGGTGGCAGCTCCACAGAGAACGACTGTGCTTTTGAACCAGAGTATGCTATCCCAACACTCCCAGTGCCTGAAGGTATGCAGCACATTCGGATTATGGAAGGCATGTCCCGCTCTCTCCCATCCTCCCCATTACTAACACATCAGTCTATCAGTGTTCGGCTCCAGCCCATGAAGAAATTAACTGGTAAGGAACTTACACGAGTTGAGTGAGTTTGAAATGTTGAATAAAGGTTGTTTCCACCATCCCACCGAAAACTTCCACTCAGTTTCTTTCCACAAAGCTCCATTGATAATCCCCCTTGTCTGAAATGGTACAAGTTGAGCAAGTTTGGGCTGTATGCAATATTCATGTTAGAAGTCTTCTACAAACAAAACAAATTGTATTGAGTACCTTGCAATATTTATAAGAAGTGGGATAGAAATCGACCTTTTCTCTGTTCACAGAAGTCTCATATTCTAGTGTGATCAAAAAAGAGAACAGGGATGCCGTTGAGCTCCCATTGAGTTTTCTGGGATAAGTAAATGGCCCATAACCTGGGACATACTACATACTTGAGGGTTCAGAAGTTGCTTCTCTCCCCAGGCCCTGGGATTTCCTGGTGCAGATATGGGGCATAGCCCCTTACAAGCCAGCTGTGATCCTGGTTACAAGTCCTTTTCTTTCTCTCATATAAGCAAGCAGCTGTCATTCCTTTCTGCGATGGAACATAAGGAACTGCAGTTGCAGACAACATTGCGTTGGGGTGCAAAACTGTATGCCCTGGCCCTCTGAAATGGGTATGGCACTTCTCTGCACTCCTGGCTTGTATGAACAAAACAAAATAAGAACCAAGTTTCTGAGGTGGAAATTTTCCACCCTTTATATAATTTCAGTAAAAGGTAAAGGTAAAGGGACCCCTGACCATTAGGTCCAGTCGTGACCGACTCTGGGGTTGCGGCGCTCATCCCGCTTTATAGGCTGAGGGAGCCGGTGTACAGCTTCCGGGTCATGTGGCCAGCATGACTAAGCCGCGTCTGGCACACCAGAGCAGCGCACGGAAATGCCATTTACCTTCCCGCCGGAGCGGTACCTATTTATCTACTTGCACTTTGACGTGCTTTTGAGCTGCTAGGTTGGCAGGAGCAGGGACCGAGCAACAGGAGCTCACCCCGTCGTGGGGATTCGAACCGCTGACCTTCTGATTGGGAAGCCCTAGGCTCTGTGGTTTAACCCACAGCGCCACCCATGTGCCAGATATACTCAGACTTCACTCAAAAATATAACTCTTTATCTTCTGCTCAGGGCCTGAACCTGAGGTTATATTTGTAGGGAACAGAGGCAAAGGCCAGGTTTGGGAAAGCAGACATGGTCTCGTATTTTGCTTCGTCTAAAGCAGAGGTGTGGAACTTGTGGCCCTCAGGATTTTACTGGACCCTTAGCTCTTTTCAGCCCCAATGAGTGTAGCCAGTGGTCAGGGATGATGAGAGCTGTAGTCCAACAGCATCTAGGGGGCTGTAGCTCCCCACTTCTGATCTAAGATAATGGCGTCAGTGATGTTGGGCAGGAAGTAAGGGCTAGAACTCTCAATTCCTTCCTCAACTCTACTATTCATACCTGACAGGGCTTGAATTAGTTGTTAATTAGGGCTGTCATGCAATAAAAGAAAACTTAATTGATTCATTGTTTGAGCTTTAGTTGATTAATCAGTTTGCATAAATATGTATATTAATAATGCAGTACTTCTGAAAAAAACTATCTTTTTAAAGATGATGCACTTATCTCACAGCAGACACCATGACAGATGCTGGCACATCAGCTACAATATTTGTTAGTAGTTAAATTTTTTTTTTTTAAAACCAAAGACACTAAAGTGCAAACAATATAAAAATCATCACAATTCTCATATACTTTATCTTAAATAATGGCAAGTATTTCTTTCTTCACTTTTTCATGTGGTTTGGCCTTTTTTTGCAACCGATCTGAGCCAATATTTCAACAATGACAATTGATTAGTTTTTAAACTCACTTATTTCTTTATTTCACATAAATACCACTTGATAGTTTAAAAATAACAATCTTAAAGTGGTTTACTAAAAGAATAAAGCAATATAAAATACTTTCCCAACCATCTCTACATGTGAATTAGAAGCAGCAGTTTATTGTTTCCTTTGTTCTTCCCACCTGCATCCAGAATGGAAGGATGCCAAAGTAACCATTAAATCTTTGACACCAGTTTGGCTACCCAACCTTTCATTTTTCTACCCTACCAGCCTATGCATTGTGTTGGCTGAGTCAAATAAAAATGCTTTACTTAATTGCATTTCTGGAAGAATATACATGGTCTCCTAACTGCCAGAGCAGATTATCTATTAGTGTGTTCTTCACTTGATGTGTTTTTAAAACAAAAAGTTATCCCAAGGTGGCAATCAGGATCCTAAAAACTTTTTTAAAAGCCCACCACTATTTAAAATGTTAAAAACTAGAAGAGTAGCACATATCATTTCAGACCAGTGATTCAAACAAAACAGTTACCATATTTTTCGCTCTATAACACACACCCGACCATAACATGCACATAGTTTTTAGAGGAGGAAAATCCATAGGCATGCCACCTGTAGGCATTCCCTCCATAACACGCACAGACATTTCCCCTTACTTTTTAGGAGGAAAAAAGTGAGTGTTATGGTGCAAAAAATACGGTAAATGTTATCACACATTAAAGCATAAAGCAAGAATGATGTACAGTCATACCTTGGGTTACAGACACTTCAGGTTACGGACCGCCAAAACCGGGAAGTACACTGAAGTGTACTGGAACGGGTTACTTTCGGGTTTTGGCAGTCGCACATGCACAGAAGTGCTAAATCGTGCTTTACGTATGCAGAAGCGCCGAATCGCAACCCGCGTGTGCACAGACGCGCCGCTGCAGGTTGCAAGCTCTGCGGGTTGCAAATGTGCATCCCGCACGGATCACGTTTGCAACCCGAACGTCCACTGTAATAGCATTATTATTCCTGCTGTTCAGCTAGTTAATTCATAGTTACTTACAAATGTCAGTGATAAGGCAGTCACTTCCTTTTGGCTTACATGATGTGACACAAAGGGGAAAGGGGTTGGGAGAGTGGAGGAGGGAAAAGCAGAGGTAGCTCCAAAAGTTGCTGGTTTTTCAGCAGAGTGGATGGAGAGGCGCTGCAGTCCCATCTCTCTCTCTCTCTCTCTCTCTCTCTCTCTCTCTCTCCCCTACACCCTTATGGAATAGCTATTGTACATGACAGTTGAGGGAGGAGCCAGATGGAGCTTGTTTTACAGCAGAGGCTGCCATTCAAAGAATAATTCAAAATCCAGCCCTTCATTTTTAAACAAAGGTGGATTGTAGTAAAAAGGTCTCTGAAACAATGAGGGAGACAAATTGAAATGGAGTTCCACAGTGACAAGGCCACGACTGAAAATGCCCTGTTTATTATACCTGCCAATGTGTCCAATATGGTGGACAAATGAACATGGTCATTTGGTGACCTTAATGCCTGGACATATTTAGGCTCAGGAAACTGTATAGGGTAGCTTCCCGCAGCCTAATGGCCTCCATATATTTTTGATAGCTCTCATCACTCCTGATGAGGCTAGTTTAGGGCATTAAAAAGGTCAAGACCATTTAGTAGGCTCTGAACACCCGATGCTCACAAGTGTCCATCGGCTGCATTCTGTACCAGAAGCTGCTGGACTGTCTTTAAAGGCAGTTCTATGTAACGTACATCACCATAGCTTAATCGGGACATAACCAGGATATGAGTAATTGAGACAAAGTACACCATTTCCAAATAGGGCCTCGGACTGGTGTTCCACCCAAAGATGGTAAATGACACCGCAGATGCTGCCTGTGCCTCCCCAGATAGCGCCGAGTCCAGGAGGACCTCCAATATGCAAAACTGAATGGTTCAGAGAGAGTGGAATCCAATCCAGAACCAGTTGCAGACCTCCATCTACATAGGCTGACCTTTCCTCCCACAGTACCGCTGTCTTTTCAGAGTGGAGTTTCAGCTTGTCAGCCCTCATCTATCCCAAAAAGGGACGCGGGTAGTGCTGTGGGTTAAACCACAGAGCCTAGGACTTGCCGATCAGAAGGTCAGCGGTTCAAATTCCCACGACGGGGTGAGCTCCCGTTGCTCGGTCCCTGCTCCTGCCAACCTAGCAGTTCGAAAGCACGTCAAAGTGCAAGTAGATAAATTGGTACCACCCCAGCAGGAAGGTAAAACGACGTTTCCGTGTGCTGCTCTGGTTTGCCAGAAGTGGCTTAGTCATTCTGGCCACATGACCCGGAAGCTGTACGCCGGCTCCCTCGGCCAATAAAGCAAGATGAGCATCGCAACCCCAGAGTCGGTCACGACTGGACCTAATGGTCAGGGGTCCCTTTACCTTTACCTATCCCAAAACTACCTCCAGATATCTGTCAGTAGGTGGAAATGAGAAGTAGAATTTAATGTTATCAGCATTATTCCAAAACTCCAGATGACTTCCTTTCCCACCAGTGGCTTCATGTAAAAAGCTTGGGGACAAGATGGTGCTCTGAGGCACCCTAAGGTGCCATGAGGTAGAACAGAAGTCCTCTTGCGCCAGCATCTGGATTCATCTTGCAAGGAGGAACCACATCCACCACAGTATTCTGCTTCCCAGATTCACTCCAGCTAGATGAGCCAGAAATAGACCATGGTTGAGACACCCAGGGAGAACCAACAGGACTGCATCCCTCCCATCATCCACCAGGTCACTCAATGCTGCTGTTAGGATATTCCTTCAATCTTCTATTTTACTGAACTTTCTTAAAAGAGACCAAATCTGCTCTTCCTCTGTAAGAGACCTGGGATGAGAATTATGCCAGTTGAGGCTTTTGGAATGTTGGAGTGTGGAATTGACACAACAGGATATATTTGACAACATTCTTCTTAATTCAGATTTCTCAGGTGTCCTACATTTCATGAGTATCTCTGCAGTTTCAGGAAGTGTACTTAGGCTGGTAATTTTTTAATGATCTTTTTGTAGTTGTAGAAATAAATTAATATTTACAGAAAAAAAGATACTACTAAGAAGAAGAGAAGAGAAGAAATGGGAAAACACCCCCCCCTTAATCTGACTATAATTGAAATATAATTGAAATGTTGTATCTTTTGTGCTTCTCTGGATTCAGTAATCCTATCTAGCACATTGTAGCTTTTACTTAATTAAAATAAATGGAATTAGTTTATTTTATTTAGTAAATTATAAAGTACTTAAGCCTCATATTGACACTTTCCATTGGAGGTTTCCCCATCATGGTAAGACCATGTCAGACTAGAAGTGGTGTAGAATTGCAAATCTTCTTCTGGCTATTAAACAATAAACAAAGGTGTAAATTCATGCAGCCATTTCAATCCAATTTAGCTACTGTGATAGAAATGTTATGATTAATCCTCTCATAAAATGTTGTTGTTGTTTTTGGAATTAATTTTTTAATCCTGGTGTGGCCTGAAATTAATCAAAATGTGAATTTATAATCCCTACATGTCCTACTTGTCAGATTTGTAACATAACCTTTTTGACACCATCTCTGCCTGAAAAATAGTTTTGTCACTTGTGGCAACAAATTGTCTATGATGACAAAGTATAGAAACTTTATTGGTCAAGTTATAACCTAATTGGAGAGCTAATCTGGAGTTGTTAGATCACAGGGACCTGGGTCACATCTCTTTCACTGTGGGACCTTGAGCCAGTTACTAGCCTTGTCTTTCCTACCACAAGTGACTATTTTGAGAATCAAATAGGATAACTATTACAGGCACTCCTGAGTTCCTTAGAGGAAGGTAAGAATACAAATTTGATAATACGAATAAAATATATTTGGTGACTGAATTAACTGTGTCCCTATGGAGAAGTGAATGCTGTTTGACAGAAAAATAAGGCAGGCCTACGTGGTGCTTAGATTTTTAAAGTTTCCATTTTGTAACATATCCATAGACAAAATTAATGGAAGATATGGCTATCAAGAGCTACAAGTCACGGGGGCTATATTAGCATTAGTATTGTAGCCAACTGCAGTATGCCTCTGAATGCCTGTTACTGGGGATCATGGATGGGAAAGTGCTACTGCTCAAGAATTAGGGAGCAGAAGAAGCTGCAGATGGACTCAGGGTTGTCTGATGGCAAAGGTGCCAACGCAGAGAACTAGCCCATCCGAGAATACTGTACTTAATAGGCCAGAGGGTTAGCAGGTTGCCTTTGCAGGTTGAGCCAGGATGTCATAACGGAGGACAGGTTGGGTACATTTCTCTTCTTCACAGGCAAGATAAACCCATAATGCTATCTTGAATAAAAGGACCGCAGGGTGTCTTAGCTATCCCTGCCGAACCTGGAATGCAGCCAATTCCTTTGCCAAGCAACTCAGAGCCTTCAGAGAATTGTTGGGGGTGGAAACGGAGAGAGGCATAAAACACAAAAATAGTCTGCTGTGGGTGGAGTAATGCTCGATGAACATATAAGGTGTGTGGTTTTATGAAGAAGCTGTGAAGGAGACTGCATCATGGCCCAAAGGCACAGGAATAAACCTGTAATTCTTAGCTACTTATCTTCACTTGCATGGTGCAAGAAACTCTTCTATCTTTCCTTCAATATGCGTTTGTAAGGGGAACATACCATAGACACATGGTTTGGAAAAATGCAGAACGGTTTGAGAGTCTGACGAGAAAGAGTAATATTGGGGAAAACAGCATTGCTGTTGTCACAATTATTTTACAAGCAAGTATGGTGATACCTTGGACTCATAATGAAGGAAAATAATGCAATGTGATTTTGTAGATCAAATGTGTGATTGATATTCTGGAAAGTCAAAAAACATCAAACATCATTTCCAAACATATAATATAGTAAAGGTAAAGGAACCCCTGACCATTAGGTCGGGTCGTGGCCGACTCTGGGGTTGCGGCGCTCATCTCGCTTTATTGGCCGAGGGAGCTGGTGTACAGCTTCCAGGTCATGTGGCCAGCATGACTAAGCCGCTTCTGGTGAACCAGAGCAGCGCACGGAAACGCTGTTTACCTTACCGCCGGAGCGGTACCTATTTATCTATTTGCACTTTGACGTGCTTTCGAACTGCTAGGTGGACAGGAGCTGGGACCGAGCAATGGGAGCTCACCCCGTCGCGGGGATTCGAACCGCCGACCTTCTGATTGGCAAGTCCTAGGCTCTGTGGTTTAATCCACAGTGCCACCCGTGTCCCAAAACACAAAATATAGCCAGTTTCTTACCGTTGTCTGGTTTGAGCATCTTGCCTAGGTTGAGGTTTTGTGGCTCTTGAATGTTGGGGACCTAAAGAAGGTTGCAGGGATATAAGATACCAACCACTCTAAAGCAAACATGGGAGCAAGGAGCTGTCCTGCCTTTAAAACAGAAATGTGCATTTTATTAATTCCATTTGGGAGTTTTAATCTGGTGTGTCTGTAAAAGCAGGGATAGAGAAACAATATATTGTTGGACTATAGCTCCCATTATTCCTGGAGACTACAGGTTCCCTTGGCCATGATACACCCACTCACACACCAAGATATATATATGTATATATATATATAACAAGAATGATATGTTAGAATATTGATGCTATACCTGCTCTACTTGCTATCCTGGCTGTTGCATTCTGTACTACTTGGAAGTTTCAGAATTGTCTTCTGAGAAAGCTCCTCATTAAGCTCTTAGCTTGTGTAAAGGTGTATTTAAAGCAACATGTTCTGATTGGTATGGTAACCAGTTAAGGTGTGTACTTGCTTTGGAAATACAGTGGTACCTCGGGTTAAGTACTTAATTCGTTCCAGAGGTCCGTTCTTAACCTGAAACTGTTCTTATCCTGAAGCACCACTTTAGCTAATGGGGTCTCCCGCTGCGCCATTGGAGCATGATTTCTGTTCTCTTCCTGAAGCAAAGTTCTTAACCCGAGGTAATATTTCTGGGTTAGTGGAGTCTGTAACCTGAAGCGTATGTAACCCGAGGTACCACTGTATATGAATTTCAAATTGGAAAATTTGAGTTAAATTACTTTCAGTTTGTCTTCCCCCTCACATCTGGTGGTTGTGACCTAATGTACGGAGTAAGCATCGCTACTCCCCTCCCCTGGCTCCTGCAGAAGAGCCTCAAGGGTGGCCATAGCCTCTGTCACCTCTAGATACCCCAAGCAGCTGCTGTGGAGTCATGGGCTATGCGGAGAGCCAGCACAGAACTACAGGGGAGTTTGTGAGGAGGAGACAGAGCAGAGCAGCTGTGGCAGGCTGAAAAGGGAGTCGCAACGAGCTGGTAGGGAGGTGAGGAGATGGCAGACAGAGGACAAGCAGGTTCCTGTGAGTGGAGGAGGAGAGCAGGCACGGCAGGAGCCAAATCAAAATCTTGAGTGAGCAGGAAGGCAAAGGAGGAGAGTGGAATGTAGAGGAGAATGGCCAGCTGGAAGAAAGAGACATGGAGGAAGAGGGCAGGGCAGGTGGCATTGAGCCAGAGATGCCAGAGGAAGAGGAGAGAGATCAGGCAAGTGGAGGGGGTAGAGAAAGAAAGAGGCAAGGGTTATTGGTGGAGTGGGGAGCAGCCTCTTGCAGGAGAGGAAATGAATCCCAGGACCAACCTGTGAAAGGGCCAACTGTGAGAAAGCAAGGATAGTAAGGGGCAAAGCAATGTGGTGATGGGAATACCTTTTGGAGGTGGTCCTCAGCCCTGTTGAGAGGATTGAGGAGAAGCACATCAAAACTTTTCAGAAAAGGTGCTGCAGGCAGAAGCAAGACTCCCCCCTCCCCCAAAAAATTATGAAATAGACGTCAGTGGAGGCTCCCTCCTTTCCCAAGCTGCTGCTGCTTGCCAATCACATTTGGATTAGTATATTTTTATGTTAACAGAAACTGTCAAACTCTCATACTAGTGTCGCATGTTGTTGTTTTTTACTGGCATGAGGTTGAGGAGTGGCTGTTTGTGATGCCGCTGTTGCCCAAACACACCATAGTGATTTAAATTAATCATTTAAATCAACCATTTAAATCGTTTGGGTTCAAAGCAACTCATCCTGATCAATTACTAGGATCATTATGTCTTGCCGGTTTCTGATCCCAGCTGTTGCCTTTCGTGTGTGTAAGATCCACTCTGTGCTTGCCATCATTGTAGCAGAGTAGGAACCCAGCAATGGCTCTTGAAGAGGCTTGCAGCTGACACCTGGGGTTGGGTTATCCCAGGATTGGAGCGGAGTCTCCAGCCAACCCTCTGACATGCTGAGCTGCTATTAGTCCTGTTTTCTGTTCCAAACATATGATTGATAGAATCCCAGTTCTCAGCCAAACGTTTTTCTCCCTTTTCCTTGCCTAACCACTGCAAGAGGAGCCTTTGTGTTATTTCAGTGTTACTGCTGCTACTGCAGTATTCCCGGTGCAAACAGTTTTTCTTTTTGAGGTGATTATGCATGTGACAATTTGTTGTGACTGAAAATGAAGGCTGCACAGACATGCAATAGAGAGAAGGTAAGTGTTAAAGGGTTTATTGCTTTTTAATATAAACCATTCCCGGAATCCATGTCACAGTTCCTTACATGGTAGTGCTTTTTTCCCCTGTAAGTTGCCATGACAACAGCAGCACTGCACCATTCATCAGCTCTGGACTGGGTTGCATTGCTAGCCTTCGTGTTACTCCTGAATGTTAAGGAGCATATCAGTGAATCATTCACTTGCTATACTGCGCCATTACCTTCATGTCCCTTCTGTAATTTACTCCGACAAGGGGTAGGACAAATTAAAGTGCGCCATAGAGAGATTCCGTATGAAAATACTTAATTTAACCCCCAGGGAGCTGCAGAGTCTACTACTTGTGTGGTAGTCTAGAGAAGAAGGGTTATTTTGTGCTAAAGGACTTAATAGCGAGAGAAGCTTAGCATTTATGTCAGCTCTCCTGAAATTGACCTTGAATTAGCTTTCCTTGCTCACCCAGAAAATGCAAGCACTGTAGGGAGATTGGCTTTTGGGATCAAACCTCACAAGACACGTAACATCACACTGATGCTGTCAGCAGTGATATGGATCTAGCGGCAAACAAACCAAGAGGGTGGATTGCTGGCAACATTGCCTGTGAAAGAGCAGGTTTTTTGTCTTACTGGCAGAAAGATTGCATTCTATCGACTAATGGGGAGGAAGAACTGAACCCTGTAAGTATATGGGGAGGAAAATTTGCATCTTGCATGTACTCTAGCTGAATCTTTTTATTAATATTTTCAGGCCTGCTTCAAACATTAAAAAAAAATCATTGCAGCAAAAGGGTTTTTGTCTCTTGAAAACTCTTGTCACAGAAACCATCAAGAGGCTGCTGTTGTGAATCAGAGGTGTTGTTCTGAGATTTCTGATTGCTTGCTTACAGCTCTTATATAATGTATTTAGCATTGCCTTTTAAAATAAGATGTTCGCTTTTACATTGAACTAGTGAAAATTTATGTTATAGTAATATTTTCTTTACCTTAATAGAGTATTACTAGTTGCATTATTTTTTTGCATTAAGCTGTTGAATATCCTATTACTTGGAACATGGTATCTAATAGATTGCTGCTGCATCCAAAGATGTTTTTCAGTTCATGTTTTAATATATGGCTGGATTATGAAACCTGCAGCTCCCAAGAGATTTTCACCACCCACAAAGGAAAAAATAGACTTGCCACTTGCAGAAGTTGTTTATGTACTAATAAGCTACTCCAATGTCAAGATATGCAGCCAAGGTTATGTGTTCTAGATTTTATTGCTAGAAACAGTAAATGATTTCATTTAGCATAACTGTTTACAAATTCTGAGTGCAGTGCAAAACATGAGTAGCAATTTTTGCATTTTCAAACCAATGTATTTAGGTTGTTTTTTTTTAAAAAATACTTTGTTGAATTGGAATCTTCCTTGTTTGTGAACTAGACAGATAAAAGTATGTACAGTATTGAATTTTCAGAAAAAATTGTGAAAATACATAATGTTCCCCTTCTGAGCCTATTCTGGTATATTTGCTTGGAATAATATGTAAATGTGTAAAGTAGCTTGAGAGATAGGTCAGGTCAAGTGAATATAAATTTTATAACTTGTTTAAAGATGGGGGAACCTTGGACTTTAGCCATAAAACTTAACAACTATAGAACTAAGCAAAAGCTGTTTGGCTTGCTGCTCATTCAAGCTCGTTAGGTTTCCAGCTTTAAGCCAACTGACATGGAGAGAGAGTCCCTTGAAATCAGTATGGCATTTTCTTATACATACATTGCTGGAGTGAATTAATTTTATTTCTTGTCTTCACATTAAATAATTTTTCCTCTTTGGGATGTTATGTAAACGTTTTGCCCTTCACAATTAAGACGGTACCTCTGTGAATTACTAATGATAGAAGTGCAACTTGAGCTGAAGGAATTTGGAATATAACCTCAGTTCAAAATGCCTCACTCCAGTGCAAGGTGAACCGAAATCGTGTCAAATTTGGGCCTAGGCTCATACTGGAGTTCACTCAGAATCATCACCATTCCTGCTAACCAGAAGTAGACATACCTGGCCATGGGGTTGGGGCAGCAGCAGCAGCAGCAGCAGCAAAACCTCTCTCCCTCTCCTCCTGGCATAGTATGAAAGTGGAAGGCTTGGAAAACTTTTATGTATGAGATACTGCTTCCTTCCCTGCCTTTTGGCTCTTTGGCAAGCAGCTCATCTAGATGTCTGCTTTACCTCCAGACCTGGACAGGTAATCTCCATCACCATTTGATGTATGCATCAATGTAAATGAGCACCACAATGGCACTACAATGGTAAATGAGGTAGCCACAAAATTGATGGAACAGTGAGGAAATTTTACTGCACAACTGCCATGTCTATCCAGATGGCCAGTTACTTGGCATGCACATCAGCCTTCTCTGAGGAAAAACTCATCTTGTTCCTGAACCACCTGCCTCAAGGGAAGGAAGCATTCCAACTTGTGAAACAAGTAAATGCAAAAATTCGTGTCACCGACTGTTGGTCCAAAATGATTGCCAGAGTTGTGTGTCTCTATGGACACGTGTGGCTACTTTCCTAATCCCAGATACTGGCAGTTTGGTCTCGCAACAGGGACCTTCCATTTGATGACAGAGATTGTTTTGTGACAAGTCTGATGGAGTAAGTCCAGAAATAAAAATCAACAGAACTTACAACATTCCAGTAATTCTCTTAAGTCCCATTTCTAGTTTCATGGCCTCTGCCCAATGCCAGAGTCTAAAGTCACTTAACAAACCCCCCTTATTGCATTGGGCTAACAACTTTAGGTCTTGGAGGTGTAGCTGTGCTGGTCTGTTTAGTAATCCTCCTCCTCATCTTGTAGCATCTAAAAGTCTACCAGATTTATTATGTCATAAGCAGTGTGGACTGGAGTTCACTTTTATCAGATGCATGTAGCAGTGTCCTCAGTTGGCCATGTGTATACATGGTTGTAGAGGGGGGCGGAAATGTAAATGTTGAAGTTACATGACAATGAAATGTAGAAAAGCAGGTTCCCAGCAATCCAGTTAAAGCTAAACAGGATGCAAAATAAGCACAGTGATCATCCGTTGCATATCATGCTAGTACTGGGCTGAAGTATTTGCCCCAGACTTTTTTCAACATTTTTGAGTGGTGAAATCTCAGAGCTTTCAGGTTGAGGTTTGGGCAAATTAGGTAGGTTCCCACCTGAGGGTTCTCCCTCCTTCTCCACCCCCCCTTCTGTCTTTCTCTATCAATAGAGGAAAAAATCCTTATGGCTGCTTCTGATAAATACTAGACTGTCAGCAGCCCTGTAGCAGTCCCTTCTAATATGAGACAAAATTCCCCTATGGGGATGATACTGTATCACTTTCTTGGGGAAAGGTGGCTGCCACCAATGGGCCCTGGTGTTGACAGAAATATGCAGTAGGTTTCTGGATGAGGCATATAACCTGTTTTTCACACTTGGCCCGGATCCTGATTATTGATTTTGTAAGAAAGGAATACACAAGTAAAATGCCTAGCACAAGCATGTCAAAGGTAAAGCTCACTCTGTTGTATGTGACAAATCAGCCATGCCTTTCAGTCCATCAAAGCTTGATAAGCCCAATTTATGGCTCCGTGCTGGCCACAAACCACCGCATACAAATTTGATAGACAATTTTAAGAGGGTTGTGTATTTTTATAATATATGTTGAGGACATTGAATGTATCATGTGAGGACTGAGCTTTATTTCTATATTATTACATTTATATCCCACTTTTCCTCCAAGGAGTACATGATGGTGGATACACTTCACCACCACTCAGTTTCTTGTGATGTAGATGAGGCTAAGAGACAGTGACTGGCTCAAGGTCAGGTCACCCACTGAGCTTCACGGTTGCGTGAGGATTTGAATCCTTATCTCCCAGGCCCTGGTTCAATATTTTAACCACTACGCTCACACTTCACAGGCCTCATTTAGCCAAATTTCTTTAGGAAAAGTTTCTGCTTGGCTCTTTTTATGTATGCTCTGATCTATATTATCTCTGCCTCTTGTGAACAAATATTATTATTTCCCTCCTACAGTAGAAGTGATTTTTATTTACAACACTGACAAGAAAGCATTCTAGCAAGTTCTGCAACGCAGTGGGAATCCCTGTATCTTTCAGCAGAGTCATAGCTGGTTATGTAAGGCAGGACGCAATTTGTTCTTGTGTACAAGATTAAAGCACACACACACCTTGCTTTCTGTATTGGAGAAACAAAAAAGAAAACAATATTTTCAAGGGATCTGCTTTAACTAGCTTGGCAGGCTTTGTTAATGGTGCATATTTTATTTGTTTTATGTAAATACTCTTTCCCAACTTGTTCTTCTGATTGCTTTGAAGTATTAATTTCCTTAAGAAAGAAGGTCAAGGCAGGCCACTTACATGGGAGAGCAGAATATTTCTATGTGGTGTGCCATAACCCATGTGCTGGATTATTACCGTATTTTTCGCTCTATAAGACGCACCAGACCACAAGACGCACCTAGTTTTTGGAGGAGGAAAACAAGAAAGAAAAAATCTGAATCTCAGATGCCAGAACAGCAAGAGGGATCGCTGTGCAGTGAAAGCAGCAATCCCTCTTGCTGTTCTGGCTTCTGGGATAGCTGTGCAGCCTGCATTCGCTCCATAAGACGCACACACATTTCCCCTTACTTTTTAGGAGGGAAAAAGTGAGTCTTATAGAGCAAAAAATACGGTACTTTCTTCAGTAAGCGCAGCTACAGCAGCAGCATCATGTCTTGACTATGAAGGGGACAAGAGGGAGAGAAAAATATCACCAGACCTAGATGTATGGAACCTACTAATGGCAGCAGTTTATGTGAGATGGTAGGATAGGCTGCAGGTCAGAGAATCAGGTTTGCAGGACCTCCAAAATCTCTGAGGTTGACAACTTTGTCTAATGGATGTCAGAGTTAGACAGAACTTTGTTGGTATAAGATCTGAATTCCAAGTCAGACTCTGCTTTCATGGGTGAGTGAAGAATGCATCCTTACTCTTGTACCCCTGTAGCACTAGTGATACCTTGGTGGATCTTCTGGCATCTCTGTTAAATGGAGATAAGTGATAGGTAGGACAGTCTTTCTGGTTGTCTGTCCAGGTAGACAGTGATAGTGGATCCAAGTTTTGTGCCCATATGCATTTTACTGATCCTACACTGTTCCGTTTTATAATGGGCACTCTATACTGGTTCAGGGTGGCTGTGAAGCTACTCTGTGGTGGCCTTGTAGTGGTCAGCACTGAAGCCTTTTGTAGGCCCAGACAAAATGCTTTCCTCTCCCCTGCAGGATACAAGAGAGGGAAGTGAATAAAAGGCTCCACTAATTGCCATTTTTGTTATAATTGAGTTTTATAATGGAAAACCAAGACGAGCTTTTAAAAGCAGAAAAACATGATATTCTTAAACAATGATTTTGAGTACAGTATTTTGCATTGGGCTGTGCTTACAAATATTAAGTATCTAATGATCCATTTCTGTCCCCCCCCCCGAAGGGTTGAATATATGAGTTTGCCCATGCATGCATGTTCCACAAATTGTATTTACTGGGTGTGTAACCTAAGAATCACCGGCCTATAAGAAAACAGAAACCAAGAGAGAAGAGTTCTTTAAATAGAATTGATCAGCTAGAGGGTCTTGTGGTTAGGTACTGTGAATATATATATATATATATATAGAGAGAGAGAGAGAGAGAGGTTGAATCTCATAACTTTAGAGTTAATTTCAACATTTACTTGGTTTCTTTGAATAAATATAGCATGCAGTGGCAGGTTTATTTTCAGCTTGAGTCTTTTAATGGAGTAACTTGCGAAAGCTGTCCATACGCCTGACTTCTGTCTTGTGATATTCCACATTAGCTGCATATTTTTAGAATCATTTTAGGCTGTAATTCCTGTAGGAGTGAAAGTGTCTCCTCCTTTTGTTCCTACAGAAACAAGAGTACTTATAATAGCAGGCATGGTGAGTTATGGAACGATTGTGTTTTGTTTAATGCAGTTCCTTTGCAGTAGTCTCTCAGAGTCAAAAAGAATTCTAAGAATATATAGTATAATTTAGCTATGGTCAGTATCTTAAGCTTTGATACATTTGTATTATAGACCTTGACATATAGATGTTATAGAACAGGATGTATTTTGTGATACAAATGAGTCAGTGTTTGAGAAGTCCTGACAGATTCAAAGATTTCTGAGGTTTTAAAAAACATAATGAGCTTGGATGTCATTTGGATTTTATTTTGTGTTTTTCCCATCAGGCTTTCAGATAATGCCACTTCAATCCCCGAGGGTTACCAAATATATAAAATGAAAGCTGGGATTCTACTAAAGAATTTATTTGTTACATAAATGTGCTTTGTACATATGCAAATGTGCCTCCAGATATGTTAACCAACCCTCATCTCACCAAAAATTCAGAAAAACAGAAGCAGTAAATACCCTAAGTCAAACAAATGCAGTGTTCTGTCTCTTTCCTTGGAAGGTAGAATGGTTCCCTAAACATAGTTTTGTCATGTTGGCATTCAGAACGCAAGTGATATTTTTCAGCATTTAACAGTGTTGTGTAAGTTGGTCCTTAGGGTGGATTGCTAGAAAACTGAGCACACTACAATAGACATGGGTCATTTTGCTGTCTTGGAGATGATATTTTCGGTAGAACATAGTCCTGTTCTTCTATAGCTTAGACCATAATATGGCTCAATGCTTATACCCTAAGTAAGGCCTGTCCATGCCTCTATCTCTCCTTTCCAGAAAATGTAAGGACAGACTTGTTCTCTGTCCAGGATATCCCTTGCAAATAAACCACCAGGACTTGCGGAGGGGCAAATTCTAAGCACTGAAGGTGGAAAGGTTGTATCTGATCCAGTGGAGTTGCATGTCCTCCTGAACATCAAGATGTTGATCTAATTGCCATGATAGAATGACTGTGAATCCTCACCCTCCTTGCTGGTGGAAGAATAGGGGACATTAAAACTTCTACTGCTATCATGGAGATCCTAGCTTTCAATATTTGTACTTCAGTTTGTAGGGCTACTTGCTGTACCTGCGGCGTCTGGAGTGTCTACACCATGCCTGGACCTGCCAAGTCACCCGAAGAGTTATTTGTCTTATTTATGCTCAGGACCAGTTTGCTGCAGCCTGGCAAACTGTCAGAGCTAAACCGTATATAAGTGTCAAATGGGAATCAGTAATAGGGAACCAGAGTAGTCACTGTGAATTTTTGTCCCCATGAATTTGTCAAAAACCTGTTTGAAAAGCCATCTAGGTAGGATCCTTAACCACAGTCTTTGTAAACCCCCAGTATACCATACTCAGGGATATAGAGCTTCTGCATATAGAGGTTCCATTGAGATACACTAGCTAGTAATCCCCAAGAGTCCAAATCAGTGTTAGAGGTACACATTTTCTGAAATGGAGATTCCATTGAGAGCCAGTGTGGTGTAGTGGTTAAGAGCGGTAGTCACGTAATCTGGGGAACCGGGTTCGCGTCCCCGCTCCTCCATATGCAGCTGCTGGGTGACCTTGGGCCAGTCACACTTCTCTGAAGTCTCTCAGCCCCACTCACCTCACAGAGTGTTTGTTGTGGGGGAGGAAGGGAAAGGAGAATGTTAGCCGCTTTGAGACTCCTGAAGGGGAGTGAAAGGCGGGATATCAAATCCAAACTCTTCTTCTTCTTCATTAAGTCGCCTAAACCATCACTCACTAGAAGCTTGTCAAAGACTGTTCATTCCCGTTTTACAGTATCTTGGAGGCTGGGACAAAGAACCAGTTACTAGCTGAAAGCCATCATCTATATTCATATCAGAGCCAACCTTAAATGTACTACAAAGACCTACTAAGATTACTGTATTATTCATCTGATGAAGTGTTTTTTTGGCCCACAAAAACACACACCCAAAAGCCTGTGCTGCAATTATTCTGTTGAATGTACTGCAAGACTCTATGCTGTGTTTGTTACAACAGACTTAAGAAGAGTTACGCAACATTACAAAGCCCTGGAATGTATATTGTATGTACGATTAGAAAAGTTCTTGTTGACTGGGAGATATTGTGGATTTATTTTGCAAGACTGTCACATATGAGTGAACAGTTCTTGGGTATTTATTATTGGGTGTTTATTTCTTCTTTATGCCACAATGTGAAAGTGCAGCTTTTAGCTGAAACGGAAGTATTAAGTGAATTGATTTCTTCAGGGCAGAATACATAAGATGGGTAGGTGTAAGCCAGAATTATAACCCAGCCAGAATGATGGGCTATAAATAATAAAATTACTATTAGTATTATTATTATTACTCCTACTACTACTACGTGTTTCCTTATCTCTGGTGCCTGGTGAACACCAGTATATCCCCACGAATGACAAGTAAAACCATGTATAATTAGAAGTTTCTAATGGTACACAAAAATGCAGAAATTAAAAGTAGAATCCCAGATATTTGATTTTTGTGTTCATATTTTATAAGCTTAGCCTGGAGTTTATTAGACTACTTCTAGGACTAAAATCATTTGTGAAAAATAGGCAGTTCTCTATTTAAAAGAGCCTAGCCTTTCAATAGACAAGATGCTACTTCCTCTAATAGTGGGTGACTTACCATGGAGTTAACATACATACACGCAATAAACATTATATAAGGTATGTTTAGAATAATTTAAAATTGGAAGTCATTTGAAAAATCTTGACTAGCCAAAGAAACCATCACATGGTGCAGCTAAGCATTCCAGTCTACAAAACTTTTATAATTACCTCTACCTTTTTTGCTTAGCATAGTGTGTGACATTCAGGAATACATTGACAATCATAATGTTGAAAATACTCTAAACGGCCCTTAAGTTGTGCAAAATGAACACAAGTACACACCCTTTAAATCCCATAGAGCAAATGGTTCCCATAAGAGTGTCACTGTCTCCACTTTCCAGAAACAAGTGAATACATTTTTGTTCTAACAGGCTTTTCCGGCTAGATAAATGGGTTTTTGCCATGAGTGGCTGTACTGTATTTTGTGTTGTTTTAGTTCTCTTCTAAATGTGTCAGCTTTTTGTGTTTTTAACTTGTTTTGCTGTTTATATTGTACATCACCCTGAAATGATAGTGCAGAAGGCGATAAATAAATTGATGATGATGATAATAATAATGGCATGTGTATATAAAAAAATAACCTCTTCCCCACCCACTGGATCATACCAAAGCTCATATGGTCCAGAATCCTATTCTGACCATGGCCAATCAGATGCCTATGGGAAGTGCTCAGGCAGGACATGAGTGCAATATCACTTTCCTGCTAGTGTTCTCCTTCACCTTGTATCCAGAGGAATACCCACCTCCCAATATGGGAAGAGAGCACACAGTCATTGTGACTAGTAGTCATTAATAGACTTATTCTTCATAAGTTTGTCTAAAGGTAAAGGGACCCCTGACCATTAGGTCCAGTCGTGACCGACTCTGGGGTTGCGGCGCTCATCTCGCTTTATTGGCCGAGGGAGCTGGCGTACAGCTTCCAGGTCATGTGGCCAGCAGGACTAAGCCGCTTTTGGCGAACCAGAGCAGCGCACAGAAACGCTGTTTACCTTCCCGCTGGAGCGGTACCTATTTATCTACTTGCACTTTGACGTGCTTTCGAACTTCCGGGTTGGCAGGAGCAGGGACTGAGCAACAGGAGCTCACCCCGTCACGGGGATTCGAACCGCCGACCTTCTGATCGGCAAGTCCTAGGCTCTGTGGTTTGACCCACAGCGCCACCCGCGTTTGTCTAATCCCCCCTTTAAAACCATCACAGTGGTGGCCACCATGACACTGTGCAGTTATGAATTACATAGTTATGAATTACTACTTTTCCGTAGTTCAAAGTAGTACTTGTTTGTGTCTGTCCTTCAGGGTGGTTTTTAGCTTGAGTCTAAGCACTGTTGAGTCCCCTAATTTGTTTCCAGGCCCAAGCATCCTTCAATAATTTTGTGTTGTTTTTTTCAGTTGAGATTTTGTACTACGGCAACCACCACTATTGTTTCATAATTGTGATTTTTAGATGCAACAGAATAAGGCTCATTAAGGCTCGCAGAATAAGCAGGTCTAGAACCTGAGCTATGTTTGGAGTGGTCTTGCTATTTAGAAATGGATTGCTACATGTCTTGAACTATTTGAATCAATAGCACTGCAGCACTTAAAACATTTTAACACCAAAGGCCCCTCATTGCAGTATTAGATAGTAACTGGTTAGTGTCCAGCATGTGAGTCAGCTTCTGGCAAGAGAATTCATCATTATTTAAGTGGAGGGGGGCAGGAACACTTAGCTTAATCTGCAATGGCTGGATGTTTGCTTTATTTAAAATCAATAAAAATTATCCTGCTGTGGTCAGCAATAAAAAGCCTTGTGGTGAAACTTGAGGAGGAGTACAGGATAGTGGGGCAAATTTGCTGCCCCACATCCAAGCAGCCTGCCAGAAAGTCTCATTACCATTGCTATCACTGTCCCCATACCCTTCTTTCACCTTTAGTACAACTAGAGAGCCAGATTTGGCTCAGAGGCCGCTCAGTTATTGAACCTTACACAATGCGGAAACCTTATACTGCAGAAAAGCCAGAAGCAAATATTAGACTGCATGGATACACTGTTGCCCAGCTCCTGTTCAATTCAGCAAATAGGAGAAAATTCGCAGAAGGTTTCCTCCTGAATGCCTTAATTTGTCCCTTTCAGTCACCAGTGCAGATGTAAAGCTGGGGATCCCTTAATCGTGGGATTGCTCACTTCCTCCTCACTCTAGCGTCTGTAAAAATGGTAATATTCCAGTAGACGTTTTTGATAAATTGACTTTTGAAACTGACTTTTACTCTAGGCTGCTGCTTTTAATATTTTGGTGTAACTTTGTTTTCATAATTTTGATTGCATTGTTGATATTTTGATATGGTGTGTAAGGTATATTGTTATAGAAAGATAGGATGGAATGCCACAGCAATGCCCCCACCCCACAAAAAGCAACCTCAAACACAATTCTATTGTCAGCTGTAGAATTCCATGCAGAGTGAGAAGGTTGAAATCTCATATGTATATTGTGGATTTCAATACTTCTTCTGTTGATGTTTGAGGCTTTTCACATACCTCAGGTATGTGTGTTGTCGATTAGACCATCAAGCTACAAAGCTCTTTTAAAAAATAAATAAAAATACCATAATTAAGCCTATTTCTTTTGAGAGCTGACATGCTATTTTTCAATTGTACTTTATTAATAATGTTTCTAAAAAAGAAGTCTAAATAAATATTTCCTAATTAAATACCAGCTCAATCATAAATGGCACGCCACAACAAAATAATGTAAATAGAAAATGCAATTATATTATTAGCAAGCTAAATGGATTTAAGTATGGAGTAAATCACATAGAATCAAGAGATTAAACTACTTCAGCAACAAAAGCATTAAAATGTGTTTTTGTTCTCGCTTCTTGCATTAGGAATGGTTCCGAACGTGATCTGCTATTCAGCCAAAAAGGGATGGGTGGATGGAATAATGCAAGCAGTGCCAAGAAATATTCACTGTTATCGTATTGAGTAAAAGTGCATCCTTCTTGCAGACCTCAGCTTCTTGCTTCTTGCTACACTGCAGGCCTAGATCCTCTCCCGGGCCGTTGTCCTTGATCCTGCCTTGCTCTTGAGTCTTGCCTAGTTACTCATTCCTGGCTTATCCTGTGGCTTCTGGACTGCTGCCCATGGCCCAGACTTGTCGCTTTTTACCTTAGCCTGGTGCCCTTCGTTTATTATTAGGCCACAGCAACTATGCTGATTGGAGTTGATGGAAATTGTAGTCAGACAGCATTTGGAGGGCGCCAGATTGGCAAAGTAGGGATGCGGGTGGCGCTGTGGGTTAAACCACAGAGCCTAGGACTTGCCGATCAGAAGGTTGGCGATTCAAATCCCCGCGACGGGGTGAGCTCCCATTGCTCGGTCCCAGCTCCTGCCAACCTAGCAGTTCGAAAGCACGTCAAAGTGCAAGTAGATAAATAGGTACCGCTCCGGTGGGAAGGTAAACGGTGTTTCCGTGCACTGCTCTGGTTCGCCAGAAGCGGCTTAGTCATGCTGGCCACATGACCCGGAAGCTGTACGCCGGCTCCCTTGGCCAATAAAGCGAGATGAGCGCCGCAACCCCAGAGTCGGCCACGACTGGACCTAATGGTCAGGGGTCCCTTTACCTTAGATTGGCAAAGGCTGCTTCGCCTCTTATAGCATTGACTCTCTCCTGAGGAAGGACGGAATCCCAATTTCTCGGGCTAGGAAAGTGCAACAGTTTTGAGGTAGAGGAAGACCCACCAATCCCATGTTTGTTGAATGGGGTCTCTTTAATTCAAAGCATGGGCTCTGTGTCTGAGCTACAGCTCCTTTTCACTAACTTAAGCTGGGCTTACCCAGTTTCCTCAGTGCAAAGCCTAGTTCTCATCTTGCTGATGCTTTTCCTCATGGGAACATGGCTGGACCCTCCCTTAGTGTCATCACTGAGCAAGGCTTTGAGGAAGTATAAGCAAAGGACAAGAAGTATCCCAGCTTTGCTAGTCTCAGTTATACTTTTGTTGAATTTCTGGTAGTGATTGTAATGGATGCATTTTTCAGTGCGGCTTGTCATACCAGAAGGGATTTTTAAAATCAACTGTTAAATTTCTCACACTGTCCTATTTAGCCCTAATTGGTTGCTGTTAACATATGTTCTCTCACATTTGTACACCATAATGAGGCTTTTTGAGGTTATGGTTTAGGAATGAGATTTATAATGATTAATAAAAAAGTGCATTTTTAAAAAAGATATTGGTCTGATATAATGCAAAATGAAAGCCCACTAATTCTAAGTGAGAGATGCTTTCCATCATTGCTTTTGGGAAGCAAGGTCTCTGAAGTTGTTTCTGTGTATTCTTACTATATGAAGAATTCTCATTTAGTTGCTTATGGTTATTCTAATGACTTTTACCTACAGGTTTTTGAGAAAAGGAGATAACTATCACAATAACAAATCTCAGAAGCCTGTTGCCTGCAACTCTTGTGTACATAGCTTGTGCAAGGTCTTGCAAATTCAGATGTAGAATACAATATAAAAAGATGAAAGATATAAAAGTGTTATTTCTGCATTTCTTGTGGTCCCCTGATTCCTCTTAAAAAGGACCTGGATTCTAAGAGAGGTCATACTGAATCATGGGTGAAAATAGATGGGAGCCTCATAAACAGTTTGTGTTGTGCCATTGTGTGGGGGGTGGGTAGGGTTTCCTGTTCAAAAGAAAAGAAAAAGCACACAGAAACACACAGATATCCATTGGGCCCACCCAAGGTTTTCAGAAGCCCAGCCATAGTAAAATCATATTGAAAACCTGTTGGGATTTGCCTAATTTTGCACTTTAAAGAAGTCACATTCTGCAAATATTTTCATGGGGATTTATTGCAAAAGAGAAAGTGAGGTAGGAAAAATGTGATCCCCACATATGCTTTGGAAATGTTTCCAGTCAAAATTAGAATCCATGCTTCATAAAGAAAGGGACATTTTTAGCAACTTTCGGGTGGGGATGGCAGAAATCCATTACTTTTAATTGGTGTCTGTGTGTGTATGTGGATCTTGTTTTCAGTTGAGGTACCGCAAGGCCACCAGCTTCGCTGCTCTTTCAAGTGCTGGTGGAATTGCAGTTAAATCAGCCCGGCAAGATTCCTTTTTGCTGCAGAATGGCTCAATCAAATTGACACTGCATTGTGACATTCCTTTGTTGCTGGATGCCCAACTGACATCTATGGTATAAAGTGCCTTTCGCTATAAAGTGCACCAGCTAGAACCTCTCCACCCCACCCCACCCCTGACTCCTGGATAGGCCTGCATTATCCATGCTCTGATAATCTCCAAACTGTACGCGGTTCTAAATGTTATGTCCAGAGCAGTATGTCTTGAACAATCTGTGGGTGAAATTATTTGTCTGGTTGTGGCAGTCATTTCAGCAGGGTTTACACAGCGTTCTGCTGCTTCCATGGTCTAGAACCAGATAGAGGCACGCGTTATTGCTAGATGCCATCTGCCAGAGGGGATTTACTGAAAACATTTTCTGGAGAGAGCTTAGGAATGCCGTTACCTGCATTGAGTCTAAAAAGAGGGCAGGTAATACATTGAAATAAAACAAATGGTAGAAATAATAATAATAATAATAATAATAATAATAATAATAATAATAATAATTTATTATTTATACCCCGCCCATCTGGCTGGGTTTCCCCAGCCACTCTGGGCGGCTTCCAACAAAGCACTAAAATATAATTAAACATTAAAAGCTTCCCTGAACAGGGCTGCCTTCAGATGTCTTCTAAAAGTTTGGTAGTTATTTTTCTCTTTAACATCTGGTGGGAGGGCGTTACACAGGGCGGGTGCCACTACCGAGAAGGCCCTCTGCCTGGTTCCCTGTAACTAGACATTGGCAAGGGTGGGTTAAGTGTATGTGAGGGGGGGAGGGAAGCTCCATCGCTTCCCCCCACTGAAAAGGGTAGTCCGATAAAGGACTCCGGGGGGCGTTGCCCTGTCCGAAGCCTATGGAGGTGTGGGCCCAAGGCATGCCCCCAAGCGGTGACTCCGGGGCAGTTCCTAGTTGACGTGCCTCAGCAGGACTCCCTCTACTGGTGGTTAACCCTTGCCGGTCTTCATGCAATTGGGCTGAAGCTGGCTAGTCGATAGGGCCAATGCCTAAGCCAATACCGCTCATTCCTGTAATCAATAAAGTTGTGGCCTATTTCGCCCATTAACCTTAATTCTTGGTGTCCTGTGTGTTTATTTCTTCCTGGGAGGGGGCGGGAATTCGCCACGCAACTATATGATGCTATCTCTTATCAATTTTGGCACCAACTTAAAGACTTACTTATTTACCTCCTAGGCCTTTGGGTGATTCATTGGTCTCTGCTGCGGTGAAGCTTATTTTATTGTCCTGTTATTTTCTATTTTCAGCCTGTTAATGTGTTAATTGGTGCTTTATTTATTGTTGGCAGTTATATTGTTGGCAATTATTTTATTACCAATCAGTTATAATGCACTCTGGGATCTTGAAGAGTAGAATAAAAATATGTTAAATAAACAAGCAAATAAACTTACCCAGGAACATGTCAGGATGCAAAGTTTGAGAAGCACGAAGTTTGAGAACCTCTATGACAGACCTTTCTACTTAATGATGAAAACTATATTTATTTATAACATTCTTCTTTACCATAAAGCCTATGGTTTATTTTATTTTTAAAATAATCCCTGAGGTGACTGAGGGCAGAAGAGTGAAAAACTAAATTTGGGGGTGAAAATGAGTTAGTCACAAATATGTATCAAGGATATTTGGACACTTTTAATAAAATATTGAAATGCATTCATTTAAACAAGATGCTAAAAATGCTTTTATTGTATCCAAAGATGTAAAATGGGAACAGAGGAGTACAAAGCAATGCTGGAAAAACGCCCTTGGTTTGTTTTGCTTAATTTAGCCATTCTTCTGCCTAGTGACTAAAGTGAATCATGCAAGGTTTAGCTGTATAATTTGTGAAGCAGTTTTGAATTCAAGAAATATAAACATTTGGCGTGCTTCTACTACTTATAAAATTATAGTCATATTCTTAAAAACAATTGTGATTCTGTGATCCTTAAATAGTTTGTAAACCCTAACTCTTGGCTATAAAGTCAATTAGCAGCAAACTACTAGCTTGAACTGCAAGGGACCAAATACCAAAAATAATTAGAAATAGATTTAAAAGCAAATGTGAGGAAAATAACCCAGTGCAAATTGGAAACTTCTTTTCCTTTCTTTGATGCATTTTCTAATTCAAACTAAAAATATTTGTAAGATTGTTTGCATTTCTAATTAAAAGCTAAAGGTTGTATTTCAGCCAGCAGAAAAAGAGCCTTTGAAATTGGTAGTTAGGCAGTATTTTTAATTAATGCAGCAGATTTCTGTCATCCCACTCTGTCTTCTAAACAGATACCTTCCTCAGTTTATTTTTAAAACTAAACTTATTTGGCTAATAGAAGTGTTTAGCTCTGAGTTATATATCTTGCCATATTTTGGATTTTCTCACTAGGAATTAAGAGCAACGTGGCATCTGCTTGTGATACATTCCAAGATTGGAGCAGATCATTCCATAGGCAGTTGAAAAAGGAAATAAATCACCCATTCTTATGACCTTTAATGAAGGAACATACATACCAACATTTGATTTAATCATGAATTTTGATTTAAAATAATGAAACCCTAGTGTAGCTTTTCCAAAACCTATGGGCAGTGCGTTTCAGTGATCCAACATGGGGGGACGGGACCTGAATCTGCGAAGTAGACTCTTAGCCTATGTAGACTTGTGCTACGAAAGCATAAATTGATCAAGACGATATCTGTGCTTATAGAGTAAAATAATATTGCTGTGCTATATTAGAAGCAAAAAAACGTGTTCTGATGAATTGAAAGAGCCGCAAAAAGATTCCACTGAGCACATGGATTGACAATATGACAGACTAGCCACATACGAACGAATTGCATGTCGACACAAACTAAGAATGGATAAATATGAAGAAATCTGGAAGGAATATTTAAACGATAAGGGGGACGGTGGTGGGAAGTAGGGGGATGAGAGGTGGAGAAATATTGTTAAAAAGGTGTAGTCATAGGTATATCAGTACTCAAATCTGAAATGTTAAATTGTGTTATTAATGATATTGTGGTTTTTTGTGTGGTTTTTGTTGTTGTTTGTATTGAAAAAATGATTAAATTTTTTTTTAAAAAATAGCTGGCTAGTAGAAACTAATGCTTGCCTACAAGGCCAGCCATAACATAACACACCCCTGTTACAGATAGGTAGCCGTGTTGGTCTGCCATAGTCAAAATAAAAAAATTCCTTCCAGTAGCACCTTAAAGACCAACTAAGTTAGTTCTTGGTATGAGCTTTCGTGTGCATGCACACTTCTTCAGATACACTGAAACAGAAGTTGCCAGATCCTTCTATATAGTGAAGAAGAAGAAGAAGAAGAAGAGTTTGGATTTGATATCCCGCCTTTCACTCCCTTTAAGGAGTCTCAAAGCGGCTAACATTCTCCTTTCCCTTCCTCCCCCACAACAAACACTCTGTGAGGTGAGTGGGGCTGAGAGACTTCAAAGAAATGCGACTGGCCCAAGGTCACCCAGCAGCTGCATGTGGAGGAGCGGAGACGCGAACCCGGTTCCCCAGATAACGAGACTACCGCTCTTAACCACTACACCATACTGGCTCTCTAGTGAGAAAGTGGGGAGGGGTATTACTCAGAAGGGTGGTGGGAATGCCAATCTCCAATCTCCCATTCCCACCACCCTTCTGAGTAATACCCCTCCCCACCTTCTCACTATATAGAAGGATCTGGCAACTTCTGTTTCAGTGTATCTGAAGAAGTGTGCATGCACACGAAAGCTCATACCAAGAACTAACTTAGTTGGTCTTTAAGGTGCTACTGGAAGGAATTTTTTTATTTTAACACACCCCTGTCTTTTATACATAAGCCTACTGAGTTCTATAAGTAAAGAAATTGACCCAGGAGTTTGGATCTTAATCAGAAGAGTAGGTCTGGGATAAAATTTGAATCTCATGTTCCTTAATTTTATTTGTCTCTTAATATTACAGCATTAGCATTTCATGTTTTCTTTAGATGGCATTCCACACCATTACATTTAGGTCACATTAATATAGATTTTTCTTCTTTAAATTGGGGGGGGGGGGGAGAGCGCAGATTTATTCCCCTGGAACATTGTTCTGTTGCTGAGAGAACTATCCAAAGATCTGTTCTTTTCTGGTTTCAGGTTGTTCAGTATATCAAGAACATTACAGATTTCAGAGTGCTATTTGAATCTACAGGCATTATATTAGGAAGCTTGATTGCCTTACTCCTTGTTGCAGTCAAATATGTAATCACAAATCAAGGGATCTCTTAATTGGATACCTGCAGATTATTTCCTGGAATGGTGGTTATCTTTTCTGAGTAATATAGATTCTACCACTTGTCATATGCAAGACCTTAGAGGGTTAAAACTATTTTTATTTTGTATGCCCTTATGTAATGGGTTGTGATGCTGCCACATTTTCCTTGTAAATGGTGTTCCTTATTGATGTTCATTAGTCCTTTATATTCTGACTTCCTGGTGCCTCTATTGCTTACCTGTTATGCTCTATTGCTATTTAGCTTTCTCTCTTTTTTTTAAGAGTAGGCACTTCCAATATGTAGCAGAATAAGGATCTTGTTTTTTGTTTTGTGTAATTATTGTATGACTTATTGAAATAATGTAAAATTAACAAGTTTTTTTTTTTTAAAGGAATGTACTCTTAGCCTCACAATAACCCCAGAGTTAGGTTATGCCGCAAGAGGATGTCTTTTCCAAAAACCACAGAGAGATGTGCATGGATGAGCAAGTCCAGCACTCTGTTCTTTACACCATTCTGACTCACATTGTTTAACGTCTGTAATTGGATCTTACAAGTTGATGATGTGTAACTAGCAATTAATGTGCTGCTTCTCTGCAGTGGATAGTAGAGTTCCTTTAAAGCTTTGCTGGGGTCACTCAGGGACTTGTTCTTGATGTTAAGATATTCTCTCTCTACACATCTCTGGGTGACATCATAAGTCTCATAGGTTTCAGTGTTGCTTATAGGCTGATGACACCCATGTCAGCTGCTCTAACGTAGAACTCCCCCCCCCCACATATGTGTTGCTGGCTCTCTTTATATTTTTGTTGTTGTTGTTTAGTTGTTTAGTCGTGTCCGACTCTTCGTGCCCCCATGGACCAGAGCACGCCAGGTACTCCTGTCTTCCACTGCCTCCCACAGTTTAGTCAAACTCACGCTGGTAGCTTCGAGAACACTGTCCAACCATCTCATCCTCTGTCGTCCCCTTCTCTTTGTGCCCTCCATCTTTCCCAACATCAGGCTCTTTTCCAGGGAGTCTTCTCTTCTCATGAGGTGGCCAAAGTCTTGGAGCCTCAGCTTCAGGATCTGTCCTTCCAGTGAGCACTCAGGGCTGATTTCCTTCAGAATGGAGAGGTTTGATCTTCTTGCAGTGATCCATGAAGGGGCTTTATATTTTATGTAAACTTTATATTTGGGTGCTTGATTGCTTTCCCCAACTCTTCTGTTCTGCCTCATGCTCATGCTGCAATTTTGAACACACTTAGTTGGGCATAAGTTTGGAACGTAAGTCCCACTAAGGGTAAATATGTTTAACTGGTTGCTGTTATATGTTTGGTTCCTGCAGGTTTTGTCTACAGAGCTGCTCACATATTTTCAGTTATTTTTGCTGTTTTTTTGTTAGTAATAAGTTCCATGCCTGTCCCTTTCATATTCTGTATGCTTTGTCACCTTTATGTGTGTTCTTAGGTCCAATAACAAGCTTATTCACAGGGATACATGGGTCGAGTCATCTTGACCACTATCGTTGTAGATCCAACAGTTATAATAATTGCTCAGAAGACAAAATAAAAAAAAATTCTTCCAGTAGCACCTTAAAGACCAACTAAGTTAGTTCTTGGTATGAGCTTTCGTGTGCATGCACACTTCTTCAGATACACACGAAAGCTCATACCAAGAACTAACTTAGTTGGTCTTTAAGGTGCTACTGGAAGAAATTTTTTTTATTTTGACTATGGCAGACCAACACGGCTACCTATCTGTCTCTTGCCTTAATCATGCAATATTTGATGAAGCATGGGTACTTTTCTCTGAATTTTATCCTTCTTTCTCTTTGTTCTTTCAGTCCAAGATAATATGGTAATTCTGTCATCATTGCATATTCTGACATTTTGTTTAACCGATCTTTCACAGAAGGTGTTTATGTTATTTCACATACAAAACCACGGTTGTCATATAAAATACTATTTCTTCATGTCATTGATGGACATACCCATCTATAGAAATTAAAACATTATTTTGGATATCAGTATTCTAATTGGAGTAATTCTTTTTGAAAACATGTATAGTTTTTTCCATTGCTTGATCAGATGTCAATTTATTAAAATGAACTCCTCCAATTGTTGAGGACTCTGTTAAAGGGCCCACCTGCAGAGTTGAAGTGCTTTGCTAACATGGGCATAGTCTTCTCAGTTGGCACCCTGTTTATGGAATTTCCCCAAAGAGCTGTCCATCAGGCTCATATTTGACCATCACTTTGGTGTCAGACACCAGTGTCAAACACCGCTTTATTATTTGTTTAAATGTCTTGACTTTTGAGATTTGTCAAGTGGGTTCAAATTATTGTTTGTAAACTGTCATAGGGACTGCATGGTCAAAAGGTGGCATAGAAATTATGAGCAGTGTTTATCACTTCACCCCAAAGTCTCTTAATTAAGTGTTTTGAAGCAGTCACATGATTGCTTTGTCACGAGCTCAGCTCAGCCTACAGATTTGTCACACCAACTTTTGTCCTGTGACTTGCAGGGCGAATAAGCAGAAGGCATGCTTTTCTTAAATTTCAGTCCTGGTGCCCTTTAGGTCACTCAGAGGAGCATTTTAGGCTATCACAAACAGAGGTAGGTTAAGATGAGATTGCAAAATTCCTCAAGATCTGCCAGTGGGACTCACGGTGGAAGAGGGATCACATAATAATAATAATAATAATAATAATAATAATAATAATAATAATAATAATTTTTATTTATATCCCGCCCTCCCCAGCCGAAGCCGGGCTCAGGGTGGCTAACAACAATCAAATGATCCAACATTCTAAAAACATTTCATTATAAAAATTAATTAAAATCAAATTTATGGCAACCATTAAGCAAAATTCTGTGCAGATTGCCAGAGGAGGGAGTCAGGCTGCGCCCTGACCAAAGGCCTGGTGGAACAGCTCTGTCTTGCAGGCCCTGCGGAAAGATGTCAGGTCCCGCAGGGCCCTAGTCTCTTGTGGCAGAGCGTTCCACCAGATTGGAGCCGCAGCCGAGAAAGCCCTGGCTCTAGTTGAGGCCAGCCTAACCTCTCTGTGCCCTGGGACCTTCAGGATGTTTTTATTTGCAGACCGTAAGTTCCTCTGTGGGACATCCTGAGTATTTCAGTTAAACCTAGTACTCTGGCTTCTCTCCCAAGCTAGTTTTTCAGGTCTAACAGATGCTTGCTTTATGAAATAATTTGTGTATTATAAAACAATGGAGTAATTTGGTTATGATTTTATGTACTATCAACATAGTAACTTAGTTATAAATATCTTCAATCTGAATTCAGCAATCAGCACCATTTCTTTCATGGTTGACATGTTTTAAACAGTAATTATGAAGCTCTAAAAATTTGTTCTAGAAATCTGTTCACTACCCACACAAATGTGTAAGTCAGCCTTTGGGAGGCTTGCGTCTTCAACCTGCGATGAAGTGGAATCTGTTTAAATACTTGAGCTACCTTCTTTGGCATGCAAGTTCACATGATAGGCTGCCTCCCACATTGCTTCCTTGCTTTAATTCAAAGAGGTGAATGATTTAATTCTTCTTCTTTATTTAGGAAACAAATTTTCCCATAATTTAATCATAGCAAATTAATCTTCACTAAATGTGAAGATTGTTTATTCTTCCTAAATTGAAATTTGCACGTGCTGTTTTCCTTTGCATAAACTTTCTCCTGGGAAGGTGGTGTCAGGCTAGGTAGCTGCTGGGTTACTAAAAAGATGGTAATTTTTCGGATGCTTGGAAGCTCTTCAACGTTGGTTTTAGAACATTTGTTCAGATACTTTTTTTTATCCTTCTAGGGTCTTTGGCCAAATAGGTTGTGTGGGTTTTTGCACGTCCTACAGGAAGAGATTGCTTTCATTTCACATATTAATGTGACTCGGTTATACTGTCTTCTGTTATCTGAAAAAGCTAAAGTCTGTTTAGAACATCAGAGTACAGTCTCATAAGGCCTCCATTCAGTAAGCAGAAATTGATGGTATTATTTGCACAGTGACATATTTGTGTGCCCTTAGGATTGTGCGGAAGCTGTAACTGGAAGGAGTCTGGTGCGTGATTCTTTTGTTCAAAGTGGCTTATAGAATGGGCAGTGAAATATGGTTCCTTTAGATTACAATGGAGGATGAATTATTCCCATCACTTGTGCATCTGCATAATCTGTCTAGGAGACATAACCTTTAGTATGCAATTCTAACCATACTTATATTGGTGTAAACCCCATGGGACAGAGTGGAATTTGCTCCTGAGTAAATATGTGTAGGGTTGTGCCATTAACTGTTTTTATTTCACCTGGAGGTGGTTTCTTCACGTAAGTTTTCTCAAAAGACAGCGTGGAAATTTGCATTTTTAACATGATCCGCCTCTTTTCTTAGAAATGTAGAGTTCCCTTTTTTGGTTTTACAAAAGGGAACATGATCTGGGCCTGACATAGTTTGTTTAGCTAAATGCTTCCATGTGTTATTTACTGTTCACTTTCTCATGACCTTCCTTTGTGTTCCCCTTCTTCTTAAGCTCCTCTAAGGAAGGCAAAATTTGTTGAGAGCCCTCGAATTCCAGAATCTGAGCTTGGCTCACCAACTCTCACTTCTGCACCAAAACTGGACCTTGATGCCTACTGCCCTGGTAAGCATGCATGCAAAGCGCTTACTTCGTTCGAAGAGAGACACCATTTAGACCTTGATAAATAGCTTACAGGTTTTATGTGCTTATCAAATCTGGCAGTTTTAAATTTTGGCAGCAGTTGCTTACAGTACTTGATGCTTGAGTTCTTAGGTGTTAAATTAAGGCTTTCCAGAACTGAAATTACTTTACAGCCAGCATTATATCTCTGCTGGCTCATGTAATGGAGAATGTTTGGAAAAGTTACAGCATTCATTTTTAAAATTGTTTTTTAAGATACATTGTGTTGCTCATTCCCTCTGTGGCCTTGGGTGTTGGAGGTTGCTACAGGAGCTCCTTGCGTGTTTCTGGGTCAGGCTGCTACAGATGTGAAACACTGGTACTGAAAGCAAAGACAAAACAGTTTTATTTGCCTATTTCCCAGCCAGAGGTGGGGGACATGTTGTGCTCCTTCTGGGGTAGCTTGTCCGCCTTTGGTCCCCACTTTGCACTTTGCTCTCACCTGTGGCTCCTAGAAGCTGTCAGCATGTGACAGCAACCACACTATAGGAAACGACTTCAGCTGGCCAGCTAAACCAGGTGAGGGTAGTCAATGGATCTCAACCCCTTGGTGAGTTAGGAATTTCCCCTGCATGTGAAGACAGGCTCTGGTGGATTGAGCAGACAAGACCAATAGTGGGTCCAATGGACAAGAAGATAGTTTCTGCATGCTCTGTAGAGAGAAGTGAGTGGCAGATGGAGCTTGTCAACCTGGGAAGATAGCCCATCTAGGAGAAGGAAAACTCTGGTCCTAAACCTCCGCTGCCTTGTGGAATATCGTTGGGAGAAGGAAAGGCTAAGAAGTAAACCCCACACAAATCCAGAGTCGAGTTTCTAAGATGATTGGATGGTGCCCTGTACGTCTCCTTCCGGCAATTCCTGCAGCCAAGCTGGTGCCAAAGGTATTGCTCTGCTTTCCTTTGGACCACATCAGCGAGGCCAGGAAGGGTCTTGTTGTCCGGGCAGCCCAGGACCCCCATACACACTACTCCATACATTTTTACCATCTATGCGAAAGCACAGGGTGAAGTCATATGAATTGACAAGCTGAAACAGAATCCAAAGAAGATGAATGTGCTTGTACTCAATCATACTGGTGATCTAGGCGAAATGTTCAACCTGTCTTGGATGGAGTGGCATTTCTGATGAAGCAGGTGTCTGTCTTGCAGTATTCTTCACTGTGTCATTTTTCCTGGATACTCGGGTGAGGGTGGCCATTAGGGTGCCTTTTATCTACTCCAGTAGATAAACTGGCTGTGTGTGGTTCTTTCCTGGAGAAGTTGAATTTGGCTTCAGTCATCGGTCCTTCACTTGCCTCAAGGATGGACTAGTGACGTTGGCTTGGCAACTTCATTAGTCCAAAGTGTGATAGCCAGACCTTTGTCTGAAACCTACAGGCAGGAAATTATTACTGTCTGTCATATGTCAGTTTGTTAGCATCTTATCCTCTTCTGGGCTCGATTCAAAATGCATGTTGAAGCATTGGCTGTAAAACGGTTTAGGACTAATTTGTCTTATGGATCATTTCCTCCTATATGGACTTGCTTGGGAATTAAAGTCAACTTCAGAGGCCTTGCTCTTGGTGCTGTCTTAAGATAGCCACGAGTGCCTGTGAAAGGCTGTGCTTTTTATGTGGTGGTGTCATAGCTCCAACCCCGTCAAAATCCATGAGACGCTTTCTCTGTGCCTTTTCCACCAGAAATTGAAGACACTTTTGTTTCAGTTGGCTTTTAAGGCATTGTTTTAACGATTTTATCTTTATTTTATGATACCGTACTATCTTGATACCTATACAGTAGTACAATAGCAGCATAGAATATTACATTCTATTATAACACAAGAGTGCTCCAAAAGTGCGCCCTCCCCGTCACACAGAAAATCTCCCAATGTTTATGTGAGCAGACTGAGGAGTGGATTTGGGCGATGGCCAGTTGCTGGGGGAACCTCTGCACGGGCTTTAGAAAGATACCTGCACCTGACCAATCCCCTGTCCCGCTCTCTGCCATGCTTGATGCTTATGGGGCACTGAGGCTGCCACTCGGCTAGGTTGCTGAGCTATTGGTCCTTTGTTCCAACCTATCAGCAGGCAGTGCCGAGGAGCTCTGCCCTACGCCACTGCCCCCTTGCCAGCTGGTGCTGCTGGCAGCACTGGCGACAACATGGAATAGGAGGACAAGCGGGTTATCAGCTGCAGACCAATCAACAGAGTGGAGTTACAGCTCTCCAATCACCTGGACAATAATTGAAGTTTTTATAAGGTTATGAAAAATAAATATTAGGCATCACATTTGGTTGTGTGGGGGCCCCAATGGAGAGCTAAAAGCAAAATACTTTACAATTTGACTAAATAAATGATAAAGAAGTGAATAATTAAATGTATAGATTGAATATATAATCTCCTAGGAGATACAAGTAAGAATACCTATACTGGTTATTTTAATACTTTAATAAATATTTTACAGTGTTGCCCAGATATGTGTGGATTTGTATTTTCCTGCATCATATTATACCAGTAAGACGCTCTCCAATTCTATAAGCATATTGGTCAATTTGACCATATATACTATGTGCCATACTCCAATTAACCAGTCATCCAGTGTCAGAGTCCTTAAATTAGAGCAAATAGTTGTTCATTCTGCTGTCAATAAATGTTGGACCGGTTCCCTGTCATCTGCTAATTCCAAATCTTTATGCACCCAAATAATATAACTAATGGATCTGTTGGTAAATCTGTTATTTCAGTTTCTTATTTACTGTCCAAAGATTTGCTGAATATCGGCATTATGTACTTTATACCCTCAGCATGAACAACTTGCTGTTCTGTAAATACAATTAAGATGTAGTACGGTTAAACACCATTGAAATAGAAATTTATAAAAGCTTCCTTTAAAACTGATACTGACCATACATTTTGAACAAAGCAGATACTTTCTGTCTCAAACATTTGTAGAACTAGATATGTCAACTGGAAGCAGGGGTGACTGTAGGTAAGAGTAATCTCATTCTCCCCTCTACATCTAAGCAGGGTTTTGACTGCTAGCCAATTGAATTGCAAAGATATTTCTTTTCCAGCAACAGGTTACGCCCTTTCAGAGATTTCTGGGCGATAATCACTTTGGACAAGGGAGTGTTGCCTGGAATTTAAAAGGTTATGCCATAGAGCTTATTCGTGCTCTTTTAGACGCACCTTCTGTGGTTTCAAAAGTTCAACTTCAGTTACAACTTCAACAGGAAATAATGGGGTCTGGTTCAGAAAAGTGCAGTGAAGGTTTTGCTACCCATTTTGTAGGGGAGGAAAAAAAGGAGAAAGAAAAACACCTATATTGGATACTACAAGGGTCAAAACTACAAAACTTGGAACTGCTTTCATAAAGGGAATTCCTGCTACTGTTAGACAGGAATAATGTTTACAATAATGGATTTATAAGATGTTTGTTCTCATGTCTTTTCAATAAACAATCCAGAAGTTTCCCTTTCAAAGCATTAATTCTATCATGCAACAGCAAGCTATCACTGTGCTTTGGAACACATAAAAAAAAAAGCCTGACTAGCTTTTCAGATACCTTTTAATTGAATAACTTTCTAAAGAAATGCCTGAAGTAACTGATATTATAATTTGAAGTCTTGTTTATTCTGTTATATTTTATTCCATGAAGACCCATTTATCCTAAATAAAACCCAATAAGACAGGCACGTATGTACAAAGTGCAGTGGTACCTTGGTTGTCAAACTTAATCTGTTCCGGGAGTCCATTTGACTCCCGGAACCATTCAGAAACCAAGGCATGGCTTCTGATTGGCTGCGGGAGCTTCCTGCACCAAATCGGAAGCCGCGTTGGATGTCCAGCTTCCGAAAAACGTTCGCAAACCGGAACACTCACTTCCAGGTTTGCAGCATTCGGGAGCCGATTTGTTCGGGAGCCAAGCCGTTCAACAACCAAGGTACCACTGTATTTTTTTTTATGTGATAACTTTTAAAGGCCTGCTGAAAATGTTTCTATTCCACCAGGCCTATGCAGGCAATGAAGAAAACATCTTTCAACAGTAGTTATTCAATGTCTAATTTTAATTACTTTTATGGTTTTTATTGTATAACTTTATGTATTATTGTAAACCGCTTTGATTGTTTTTAATGAAGTAGCAGTATGTAAATATTTTATAAATCAACAAAAAGGAGGACAAAATTTGGCAAAAGAAATGCAAACAGACAATAAGAGATGCTAGAAAAGAGCCATTGCTTGAAAGATAAAGACCAACTACAAAACAATTATAAATACATTAATAGTAGGAAACCGGCTAGAAAGGCAGTTGGACCTTTGAAAAACAAGGGATCAAAGGTGTGCTAAAGGCAGATAAGGATTTTGCAGAGAAGCTGAATGAATTCTTTGAATCTACCTTTTCAGTGAAGCTATAGGGTAGATCCCTGTGCCTGAACTAACTTTCACAGAAAGGAACAGAAGCAACTAGCGGTGACAAGAGACAACATTTTAGGCCTTGTTGGCAAAATAAAAACTGATATATCACAAGGTCCAGATGGCCTCCACCTGAGAGTTCTGAAAGAACTCGTGTGAATATTACTCTGTGCGACCCTCTGTAGCTTCTTATTTTATCTACTGATGGATTTCCTCCAGAGTTCAGAAAGGAACTGGGAAGGAGATGTGGTATTCCTCCACTCTTCAATATAGGAAAGTGGTCAAAGCCACTAGGGGAAGTGTCTCATATGTAGAAGGGGTCTAGAAGACTCTCTGCAGCCGACCTGGGTATGCACGACTCCTAGGGCTGAACTGTATGGAAACCCATTTGATAAGCATCAGTTACAGTGGTGCCCCGCAAGACGAATGCCTCGCAAGACGGAAAACTCGCTAGACGAAAGAGTTTTCCGTTTTGGAGGTGCTTCGCAAAACGAATCTCCTATGGGCTTGCTTCGCAAGACGAAAATGTCTTGCGAGTTCCTGCGGGTTTTTTTTCCTTCCCCCCCTTTTTCTAAGCCGCTAATCCGCTTACCAGCTGATCCGATAAGCCGCTAAAAGCCGCTAATAGCGCTAATCCGTCAATGGGCTTGCTTCGCAAGACGAAAAAACGGCTAGACGAAGAGAATCACAGAACGGATTCTTTTCGTCTTGCGAGGCACCACTGTACAGATAACAGCAGTAATGGTTTTTTCCTTTCTCTTCTTTGTCTTCACCCTTATTTTGGAAAGGCACTATGGGCACTACTGTTTGGGGTCAAAAGCGCCCTTAGCTCATTTCCCGCAGACACAGAGATAAAGATTTTGTACTTTGGGGCAGGACATTGCTTTCATTAAAATAAAACAACAACAACACCCCACCCATCTGGCTGGGTTTCCCCAGCCACTCTAGGCAGCTTAGGTAAAGGTAAAGGGACCCCTGACCATTAGGTCCAGTCGTGACTGACTCTGGGGTTGCGGCGCTCATCACACTTTATTGGCCAAGGCGTACAGCTTCCAGGTCATGTGGCCAGCATGACTAAGCCGCTTCTGGTGAACCAGAGCACCGCACGGAAACGCCGTTTCCCTTCCCGCGGGAGCGGTACATATTTATTTACTTGCACTTTGACGTGCTTTTGAACTGCTAGGTTGGCAGGAGCAGGGACCGAGCAACGGGAGCTCACCCCGTCGCGGGGATTCGAACCGCTGACCTTCTGATTCGCAAGTCCTAGGCTCTGTGGTTTAACCCACAGCACCACCCGTGTCCCTTTACAACATCTACATCTAAAAACATAATAAAAACATCAATCCTTAAAAATCTCCCTAAGCACAGCACATACTTGTAATTATGTGGAACTTGCATCAAAATAATGGCCTGTATTCTCACCTTTTAGCATGAATATGCCTATTCAAGCTTCCAGCCAACCACCCAAGCATTCTTCAGGATTTTATAACATGTAAAGAGCTCAAAGGGGGCATTCCCCTCCATTTCCCCCTTTAGTCCTCCTGCCCTTTTATGCAGTCTGTGATCTTTCAGTGGCTACTCAGCATGATCATTCACCATTGATCTCCTTCACTCCCCCTTAAGCTTTGGAGGAAAAACACTACTGCCAAAATTTGGGGCTCCCCCCAGGTATATTAACACTTCTTTCTTATTTCTCTGTGGCCTCATTTTGGTTCCATTTCTGTCAGCACTCACTTCCCGAATTTACTATTACAGTGGTACCTCGGGTTAAGTACTTACAGTGGTGCCTCGCAAGACGAAAATAATCCATTCCGCGAGTCTCTTAGTCTAGCGGTTTTTTCGTCTTGCGAAGCAACCCTATTAGCAGCTTAGCGGATTAGCGCTATTAGCGGTTTAGCGGATTAGCAGCTATTAAAGGCTTAGCGGCTTAGCGGCTAAAAGGCTATTAGCGGCTTAGCGGCTTAGAAAAGGGGGGGGAGCGAAAACAAATCGGAACACTCGCAAGACGTTTTCGTCTTGCGAAGCAAGCCCATAGGGAAATTTGTCTTGCGAAGCAGCTCAAAAATGGAAAACCCTTTCGTCTAGCGGGTTTTCTGTCTTGTGAGGCATTCGTCTTGCGGGGCACCACTGTAATTCGTTCCGGAGGTCCGTACTTAACCTGAAACTGTTCTTAACCTGAAGCACCACTTTAGCTAATGGGGCCTCCTGCTGCTGCTGCGCCACTGGAACACGATTTCTGTTCTCATCCTGAAGCCAAGTTCTTAACCCGAAGCACTATTTCTGGGTTAGCGGAGGCTGTAACCTGAAGCGTATGTAACCTGAAGCGTATGTAACCCAAGGTACCACTGTATAAGGAGTGATCAGGGCTTTCTTTCAGCTGGAACACACCAGAACTGAGTTCTGCCCCCTCTTTGGTGCATTCTGGCAGCTCTTTAGGTTGGGGCTGTGCGCCGGTGGGCGGCACAGCACCTGGGGTTGTGCGGTGTGCCAATCAGGTTGCCGCGGCAATCGTGTTGGTGCGGCGATTGTGGCTGCACAAGGTGGAGGTCGGCAGCATCATCGCCAAAAGTGGCGGTGGGGGGGGGCGCGAAGAAGAGAAGGTGGGTGCCCCCCTAAGAAAAGCTCAACAACTTTGGGCGGGTTCTCAGCAAGTTCCACCACCTCTTTTTCTAGAAAAATAAAAAGCCCTGGGAGTGATAATGTTATTATTAATTGCAATAATAATGACATGCCAGCTCAATCTAAATTCTGTGAGCTCCTATGACTGCACTCACGCCATAGGCTAGCAGCCTAAACCACCATCGCCCTCCCCACCCCAGCCCACTGTGAGCTATTTTCAGCCATCTTTCTCTGCGACTGTGGGGAAACTGCGGAGAGGAAACCAGAGGCTGTTCACCTGATAGAGTAGCACTTTCAGTGTTCCTGCTCTTCTTCCTCTTTGTAGGAGTCCTCCTTGCTCCTGCTTTAGATGGAAGAAATTTAACAGGTGGCTGCTGACTCTGCTCTTATTTACCATCCTCAAAAGGGAAGGTTCCAGTGTTCTCATAGTGTTTAAGTGTTTCACAGTTCCTGCCCTGCGTTGCTGTAGCATGTAGTTTGTGCATCTGCAAAGAGATCCCTTTGACTTACAGATCCAGGTACGTAACATGTAGCTTGGTGGTGGGGTCTGCTTTGAGGTTCTGCTTTTGATTCCCTCCTGTTTTGCTTGGAACCCTAGCACAGCAGAGTGCAAATGGCTGTGGATTTGCATGTCAAAACGTACGTTTTCCTAGCTTGCTAGTTTTGATTTTCTGCAGATTTTGATGAAATGTTTGCATCTCCGTGTAGTCTGCAGAAAATGGCATAGTTAGAAAGAAAGGGCCTCCATGACTTAACCTGATATGTTCCTTGACTCTTCTGTTCATCAGTTGACTTCTTCAGTATCTTGAGGGACTGCAGGCTGTTGCAGATGTGAGAATTCCATTAAATCTTTATTTAGCTGCAGCTCGCTGCTTGGCTGCTTCTGAACTTGGACTAGTTGCTTGGCAACCTCATGTAGGCTGTGCACAAAGGGAGCACAATGCAGGGAGACAAGACTTTTATCTGAAGAGTTGGGGAGGATCTATTTTTAGCCATTTTCTGAAATTTTGACTGCTGAGTTCTCTTATATGCACAGGTATTACATGAAGACTGTATTCTTGTGATGTGGACACTGACATATGCAATACTTTGATAAGTCACACAGAGTTTTCCCATTTAAAACTGGTTCTGAGAACAAGGTCAGAAAAAGAGGCAATGGCAAACACCGCGGTTTCCCCTAGGAGAAGGCTGACTTCAGTTTAGCCGGTGAAAAAATGTTGGAAACCAATTGTCGCAGTTTAGCACAGGCTATGTGTAAGGATGCATTCCTAATCCCGTCTGAGACCTGGAAGGTTAATATTACTTAAAGAAGCGTTTTGGAATAAGATAAAAATAAATGGCAAAGTCACAAAGCATATGGGAGAGTCATGGAGAGAGCTGTTTATGTGTCAGCAATGCAGTTCCATATGTTAGGATATCTTTCAGGGGAACTTGACTCCCTCCTTCTCCTCTCACCCCTCCCTTCTCTTCAAAAAGGACTGCAGTTCATTGGAGAGAAGGGAGCAAAGAATCTGACTTGCTGGGGAAGTTTGCAGCATGTTTACATACGCGTGTTTGCAGATGATGAAAGGAAAAAATAGAAGAAAATAGGCTTTTTAAGGTTTCTGTTGAGAATACTGGAAGCCAAAACTCACCAGAGGGAATTACTTTGACATAAAAAAGGTTTGTTTTTCTTGCTTCCCACCACCTCTCTCCACTCCCTGTTGTGGAACATTCCATATGAGGTATGTGCTATTTTCTCCTGTGATGAAATAGGGTTAGTCCTCAGAAACCTCAGGTAGGAGAGGGGGAGAGGAACTTCATGTTGCCGTTCATACTTAACATTTTGAAGTTAAAGCCAAGGTCTCTGGCCTTAATTTTCCTTCTTATTCCCCCACACTGTAGTTTCTCATTGCACTCCAGAATAGTTAAGTCCTTTGTTGCAGAGGTAATATTTCAATTATTGTAGTGAAAATGTTGACCCTCATTTCGTAATTTGAAGATTATTGCTGCATGCTGCCTCCCCCCCAAAAAACAGGATTCTTTTCATACTGCTGTGTTTTCACAATAAATTTGTAATGTTTTATAGAGAGAATTAATGGAAGAAAATGCCAAATGAGCAGATTATGTTTTACTTATAACCTTACATTTTGCCATCGCTTTCATATCATGAAGATTTTATCTGATCAACAGTGGAACATTTCTCTGTATTATATTTGAAGTAGTCCTCTGAGATTTTCAAAAAAAAGGTCTTTGGAAGCCTATTAATTTGACCCTGGATGATATAATGAACCAAAAGGCCCAAGGTGGCTTGAATACTTCAATTTATAGTGGAACCACGTGTTATGGATGGGATCCGTTCCGGAGGCCAGACCGTAACATGGACCTGATGCAAACTGAAGTACACGCATGGTGCAATTTAGCGCTTCTGTGCATGCGTGAGCGGCGAAACCCGGAAGTAGCCCGTTCTGGTACTTCTGGGTTGCCGCGGGACGCAACATGAAAACATGTAACCTGAAGCAGACGCAATGTGAGGTATGACTGTACTTGGGACAGCCCCACAAGATCTCAAGGGGAAGCATCTCAGATGCAAAAGCTATAGCCTTACCCCTCTTATTTGCCTTGCTGTGGCGGGCTCTTGGTTCCAGTATCCCAGAGAGACTACTACAGTGGAACCTCGGGTTACGGCAGGGATCCATTCCGGAGGCCCTGCCGCAACCCCAAAATGATGCACATCAAAGCCCTGTGTCTGTGCATGCGCAACTTAGTGTTTCTGCGCATGTGCGAGCGGTGAACCCAGAAGCAACCTGTTCCGGTACTTCCGGGTTTGCTACGGACGTTTGCTGAAGCAGATGCAAGCGGAGGCGGATGCAGAACAAGGTTTGACTGTAAATGCTTGGTAGAAGATGTTGCCCTTGTGAAATCTCACGTCCTACCTAGAGATTTTAGTATGATAGTCTTCCCAAAATAGGCAGCAAAATGTGGGAGAAGGGATGTGCGCACCATTACATTGTGACAATTTTTTTTTTTTTACAACAGCTACATTTCTAAATAAAATTAACATTGAGTAGAACATGGTTAAAAAGAACCCTGGAATGCCTTTCCCACAAAGATGCAGAGAGTGAACACATCTTTTAAGATGGCTGTCTTTTATTAGCTACCTCCCTGGCAGCATTGTTCCTTTTCCTTGGCGGCTGGTGCGATTCTTCAAATGCTGCTGTTAGCATGGTGCAGCCAGTCACCTTACAGAGTTACTTTAAAGAGCTGCAAACTACTTTGGACTCTTTGAGTCTGTAGAAAGGAGTCAAACATAAGATATGGCACAGAGGCAAAAGGATCTTAAGAAATCCTGCAATCTTAGTAAAGGGTTCAGAGAAGCACAGATGGGAATGGGGAAAGGAAGGAGCTGTTTCTGTGTGTGTGAGAGAGAGAGAGAAAGAGAAAGAGAGAGAAAGAGAAAGAGAAAGGAAGAAGTTATTAAAAGGAAGTCAGACACAAATGGGACGCAGGTGGCGTTGTGGGTTAAACCACAGAGCCTAGGACTTGCTGATCAGAAGGTCGGCGGTTCGAATCCCCGCGACAGGGTGAGCTCCCGTTGCTCGGCCCCTGCTCCTGCCAACCTAGCAGTTCGAAAGCACATCAAAGTGCAAGTAGCTAAATAGGTACCACTCCGGCGGGAAGGTAAATGGTGTTTGCGTGCGCTGCTCTGGTTCGCCAGAAGCGGCTTAGTCATGCTGGCCACATGACCCAGAAGCTGTCTGTGGACAAACGCCGGCTCCCTCAGCCAATAAAGCGAGATGAGTGCCGCAACCCTAGAGTCGGTCACAATTGGACCTAATGGTCAGGGGTCTCTTTACCTTTTACCTTTTAAGACACAAATAGGTATGTGGAGAACTAGGTAGAACATAAGTGTTCTTGAGAACCTAAAAATTTATTCAGAAATATGAAATGTATTCAGCATGTACGGATTTTTAGTTTAAAGAGAACAGAAAAGAAAGCGCTAAAATAACAGATTATTCCATCACATTGCTTAATTTGCAAAAGAAAGGAACTGGAATGGTTCAAGCATGATTGAGCACCATGCTCTGCTTCGGATGCCTGGCACCAGTTAATTCTATGCTACCCAGAGTAATGTTTGCCCATAAATCCCACTAATTTAAGTGGAGCTTATTTGCTGGAGCATCTGTTTAGGATTACAACCCAACACTCTTGAAACAGGTTGAGGTAGCTTAATATTCCTGGACCCCAAATCTTACTCATACCCCAACTTCCACTCAATACAGTAGGACGTAATTCTGAATAACATGCAGAGAAGTGAACTGCAAACTGCAACCAATGATAATTCAATCGTACCTCATGTTATGTTTGCTTCATGATATGTTTTTTCAGGTTGCGTCCCACAGCGACCCAGAAGTACCGGAAAGGGTTACTTCCGGGTTTTGTTGCTCGCGCATGCGCAGAAGCGCTAAATAGTGCTTCGTGCATGTGCAGAAGCACCAAATCACACCACGCACCTGCGCAGATACGCCGCTTCATGTTGCGGGCTTTTCATGTTGCGAACGGGCCTCCGGAACGGATCCTGTTTGCAACCAGAGTTACCACTGTACCAGATGACAGTTATGCATTATTTTACATTTGAGAATGCAGTGTGTGATTTTCTGTGCTGTTCCACTGCAGTGAAAATGTCATGTGCCCGCTCTACTATTCATGAAGTTATTCAGTATATGTTTCTGTGGGGTTTTTTTTTTTTTTTGATGGGTCAAAATGATTTGTCTGTTGCATTGACTATTGCTTCTGTGCTATGTCTATCTGCTCTGAACCACCTGCCTGTAAGGAAGCTGTGTGAATGAATAATGATTACCCTGTAACTTTAAGAACTGGTGTCTGCTTTCTTCCTCCTCCCTCCCCATCCCTTTTCCCTTTTGTGTTTTGTCTTTTAAACTATAAGTCCGAAGGCTGGGGCTGTCTTATTTTTTATTCATCAGTAGAACCATTCTAGGAGCGTTTTCAATTGAAGATAAGGAAAATGATTTAAGTAAATAATGGATGCACTGATTGACTAGCAGCCTTGACTAGCAGTAAAATGGGAAAGTAGGGATGAAGGAAGTGGTGTCTGTGAACAGCCATTGATATGGTAGTCGGTTGTTAGTAAAAATCTTTTTGCTATAGATTCACTCAGTCTTGGGCTTGTCCTCTCAGTTTCAGTGTTTCCCACTTGTAAAATGAGACAGATGCTTTTACAATGGCTTTCACATTATTAATTCCACAATAAAAGTACTGTGTGTGTGTGTGTTAGAGATTTGTGTAGGTTCTCTGTGCGGCCCAAATTACAAGAGGCATGATTCAGGTGAGGTTTCTGGTTATCCAGGTCAGATCATGCTGTTAACAAGGCATCTCCAGTCAAATAAGGGACTCCTTTAAAGTCCCAAGTTGCTCTGTTGGCTTGGGTGCCCAAAATTTCAACATTTTGCCATTTAAAATAAAGCAGCTACTGCATCTTTTTAAAAAAAGAAAAGCAAAAGCAATCTATTTATTTTTATTCTGCTGCTTTTCTTTCTCTCTCTTTCTCCCCACCGGATTAAATTAGTTTTGTTCTTAGCTTGCAAACTTTTTAAAAAGCTTAGGGTCCTTCTTCAGTTCATCTCTGTTCAGTTGAAGGGCTCTTAATGTGATTTATTTCTGTGCTTTTTATTCTAATCCCTATCGGTTTTCCAGCAGAACACGTTTGATTTCGCTTATTTTTCCTTGGGTTTGGGCTAACTTTTCCATTACCCCTGCTGCTGCTGCATGTGTGCTGTTTGTTGTCCAAACTATATACATTTACAGTTGTTGTTTTCCTTCCAGTTTTAGTTTGCTAACTTAAAGTTTCATCCTGCTCTCTTTGGTTTCAAGGTACCTGTGATTTCATCACATTGAATTACTATTGTCCAATATTATTAATGACTGATGTTTTCTCCCTTCCGCTCTGTAGGCCTCATACTTTCCCAACACTCAGATAAGCTGCTTGTCTCTGAAGTAGGCTCCCAGTGGTGTTAGGGACAGGCAACTCTGTCTTAGTTTCTCATTTTTCCGGTTGTGTTCCACACATTTCCACATCATTTGCTGGATTGTTTTTTAAAATGTCCTCATGAAAAGTAAGCAGCACTTTTATTTCTCATAATGCACACATTTTTACTTGCCATTTTGCCTAATACAGTCGTACCTTGGATCTCGAACGCCTTGGCTCCTGAACAAATTGGCTCCCGAACAATCAAAATCCGGAAATGAGAGTTCCGGTTTTCGAACGATTTTTGGAAGCTGAACATCTGAGGGGCCTCCGCGGCTTCCAATTGACTGCAGGAGCTTCCTGCTGCCAATCAGAAGCAATGCTTTGATTTTCGAACGTTTTGGAAGTCAAACAGACTTCTAGAACGGATTCTGTTTGACTTCGAAGGTACAACTGTATACTTTTTTTTTGGGGGGGGGGGAAGCAGTTTCCCCTGGCAGAATTCAAAGCAATTTCCCTAAAACATTTTTTACTAATATATGCATTTGTATGCACAGTTTACCCCAGTAGACACATTTTTTACATATTACTTGGTGGGAGAAAATTTTGAAGGTTGGCCATGTTTTGGTTCACATACAGTGGTGCCTCGCAAGACGAAAAGAATCCGTTCTGTGATTCTCTTCGTCTAGCGGTTTTTTCGTCTTGCGAAGCAAACCCATTAGCGGATTAACGCTATTAGCGGCTTATCTGCTGATCGGATCAGCTGATAAGCGGCTTAGCGGCTTAGAAAAGGGGGGAGAAACCAGCAGGAACTCGCAAGACATTGTCGTCTTGCGAAGCAAGCCCATAGGAGATTCGTTTTGCAAAGCACCTCCAAAACGGAAAACTCTTTCGTCTAGTGAGTTTTCTGTCTTGCGAGGCATTCGTCTTGCGGGGCACCACTGTATTTTTTCCTAAAAGTGTAATATTTACTTCCCTTCAATGGAGAACTTCTCCATTGTCGCCAAGAATTGCTGCAATGAAAGATTTTCTGAAAAACAACAGCAGCCCCCTGTCTACATCTCAGACAGTCATGTCAGGGAGGGGAGGCTATCTAGCATAACCATTCAGCTACATTGGATTCCCCTCCCCTCCCCCCCATCTGACAACTTCATGGCTATGGAGGCTCTAGTAGATGAGGGAGCTTTGTCTGTTACAGAATTATTAACATATTGGGAGCCAAAACAATTACCGTATTTTTTGCTCTATAAGACTCATTTTTCCCCTCCTAAAAAGTAAGGGGAAATGTGTGTACGTCTTAAGGAGCGAATGCAGGCTGTACGGCTATCCCCGAAGCCAGAACAGCAAGAGGGATCGCTGCTTTCACTGTGCAGCGATCCCTCTTGCTGTTCTGGCTTCTGAGAGTCAGAATATTTTTTTCCTTGTTTTCCTCCTCCAAAACCTAGGCACATCTTGTGGTCTTGTGCGTCTTATAGAGCGAAAAATACGGTATTCTGTTTATTGTTTTTCAGACTTTTGAAATAAATACTAACTAGGGCACTTAAATCTTCCATTTCCCCCGAAGTGCTACTCTAGGCTGTAAACCATAGAGAAAATGGATCGGAAATTAATTTCTAAATGAGATAAATCAGAAGAAAAACTTTGGATTTTACCATTAACTTAAATGATAAAGAATGTTACATTTAGCCTTGTTGGCCTCTTAGGAGACTTTGCAAGTTGGGAAATTAATGCATTCTCTGGGTTCTGTGACGGGGTGGGAGCAGATATATCAGAAAACAGGATACCAATGTGGTTTCAAAATGTTGAGATAAGGGGATTCCTTTTATCAAAATGTGGTGCGCAGGGTATTGTCACTCATTTGCTAATCTGCAGGAAGTGTACAACATATGGTCAACTTTTATCTTTGTATAGTGTAACCACTCAAAGAGCTCCCTTGTCAAGTAGGAATCTGGTAAAAATGCAGCATACTATCTACTACAGTGGTACCTCGGGTTACATACGCTTCAGGTTACAGACTCCGCTAACCCAGAAATAGTACTTCAGGTTAAGAACTTTGCTTCAGGATAAGAACAGAAATTGTGCTCCGGCGGCGTGGCGGCAGCAGGAGGCCCCATTAGCTAAAGTGGTGCTTCAGGTTAAGAACAGTTTCAGGTTAAGAACGGACCTCCGGAACGAATTAAGTACTTAACCCGAGGTACCACTGTACTTCATTGCACTGGCTCTCTGCAACTTCAGGAATATATTACCAAGCTGGACGTATCAGTGGTGGAGAGATTTTTCAGGAACTTTTTCATCTGAGAGCATGCCATTCTATAATGGCAAGTCTGAGGAGAGATGGGCATAAAGGTTCCCCAGTACTTCTTTGACTCATGTTTATGATATCAGCATTTTTCCTTATTTAGCCATCACCTGAAATGGGACCTTCTATCTGTAGGCAAGGCCCCACTTCTTATAGCTACTGCATAAAGGTAAAGGTACCCCTGCCCGTACGGGCCAGTCGTGACCGACTCTAGGGTTGCGTGCTCATCTCGCTCAAGAGGCCGGGAGCCGGCGCCGTCCGAAGACACTTCCGGGTCACGTGGCCAGCGTGACGAAGCTGCAACTGGCGAGCCAGCACCAGCGCTGCACACGGAACGCCGTTTACCTTCCCGCTATACAGCGGTATCTATTTATCTACTTGCACTTTGATGTGCTTTCGAACTGCTAGGTGGGCAGGAGCTGGGACCGAACGACGGGAGCTCACCCCGCTGCAGGGATTCGAACCGCCGACCTTACGATCAGCAAGTCCTAGGCACTGAGGTTTTACCCACAGCTCCACCTGCGTCCCCCATAGCTACTGCATATATGACCCCAAAACTCCTTTATGCATATAGGTAAGAGAGCTATGAGGGACACGGGTGGTGCTGTGGGTTAAACCACAGAGTCTAGGACTTGCCGATCAGAAGGTTGGTGGTTCGAATCCCTGTGACGGGGTGAGCTCCCGTTGCTCGGTCCCCGCTCCTGCCAACCTACCAGTTCGAAAGCACGTCAAAGTGCAAGTAGATAAATAGGTACTGCTGCAGTGCGAAGGTAAACGACGTTTCCGTGCGCTGCTCTGGTTCGCCAGAAAGTGGCTTAGTCATGCTGGCCACATGACCCGGAAGCTGTACACCGGCTCCCTTGGCCAGTAAAGCGAGATGAGCGCCGCAACCCCAGAGTCGGTCACGAGTGGACCGAATGGTCAGGGGTCCCTTTACCTTTAAGAGAGCTATGAACTTAAGTTGCCATCTTGACCACTGGCAAACATTGCCCTCCTGACTTGGTCTGTGTTTCCTTTTCAGTGCTGGATGAAAACCTTTTTATTTGTTACACTTTTTAGTTGTTTTAGTGTAGATATATGATATTATGCTTGCCTGCTGTGTTTCCGTGATTTATTTATTTTTTGTAATTGTATTGCTTGGTGATTTATTTTTTGTAGGCCTCTGAACATTTCAGTTGAAGAGAGACCAATAAATACTTTTAGTAACATAGATATTGTTGACTAGAGCAACAAAGGCGGTTCGAATCCTGAATAAATTTAGGGCAGAATAACCAAACAATTGTGGGAATATAAAGTATCCTGAAGTTGCGGACTCAGTTTGCCAGTCAAGCTAATGCTGGGCATCTTCATACTTAAAATGGCTCAAATATTTTGCGCAACGCATTTATTCAGTAAAGAATATTTAGTCCTAATTGTGCTTACAGTGTCCACGGTTGAACCTCGGGTGTGTAAAGTAATAACGAAGATGTGAGTTCATTGCAGCATGGAGGACAATTTTCCTTCTTACTCATGAACCAGTCAGCCCACTCATATTTAATATCTACCTTCCAAATGAGAGTATGGGATATTTCAATGTCTAGTGGAGGCCCAGCACATCTCCTGCGGGAAATTAAGTATCACAGCAAATGAAAGCAAAACAGGTAGTTAAAAGCTCAAATTTGGGAAACTGTTAAATGAAATGTGAATCGACTGCAGTGTCTTAGCCAAAGGTTTGTGGCTGGAAGACTGCAACTGTTAACTGAGCTGGAGAAAGGAGGAGCTTGTACCTTCTCCAACGCCAGATTTTTTCTCTCTCTTTAAAATGTTCCAAATTAAGTTTTAATATTTCTATATTTCCTCCTGTAGTAGTGCTTTCATGATCTTTTAATTTATTATGCTAAACAAAGATCATTACTCTGTTGTCCCAACAACTGTATATGAATAATGAGAGCAACTGTGGAGATTCTAGGTTGCATGATTGCTGAGCTTCCACTAAAACTTGCCCCCTCTAATGAAGCCTTGTCCATGTAAAGGCCAAATGAACCAACAGAGCTGGGTGTGAAACGTTGCAAATTATTCTGATGAAAATTACTGATAAGCAAAGTATGTATGTTAATTTATTGAGCTGGACTTTTATAAGCTGTACCTTCTACAGAGCAGACAAAAGGAGACGTTCTGTGTGGGACAGAATTCTTCCGCCAATAGGGAATACAGCTAAAGAAGAGTACTTGTAGAAAATGAAAGAATCTCTTGCACATCCCTTCCCCAAATAGGAGACCTTAACTTTTCCCCACACTCCTGTTTTGCTGTGAACTGTTTGAGCAGGGATCAGACAGACTTCTTGTAAATCCTCTTTTGCATCTTAGCAGAACATAAGTCACTTTCTGGCCATCAATGAACAGGGGCAACACTGTTGTGTCCTAAATGTTAAGATTGCAGAAAGAAAAGTAATGGTATATTATTTGTTTGTTTGTTTGTTTGTTTGTTTGTTTGTTTGATTGATTGATTGATTGATTGTTCATTCATACCCCACCTTTTCCCCTGACAGGGACTCATAGTGGCTTACAAATAAAATAGCAACAGCTAAAAATATTTTTTATAGTTAAAACAATTAAACATTAATAGAAATAATACTGTATTTACGCAAATCTAATGTGCAACGCAATTTTCAAAACCTTGAAACCAAAAAAGTATTTGCTGGCAAATGTAAATATGCCATCAAATTTTATGTGCGCCCTAATTTTCACAGTGTAATTTGGCCAAAAATTGTGTGCATTACATTCAGGAAAATACGGTATATGTTCTCTCTCTCTCTCTCTCTCTCTCTCTCTCTCTCACACACACACACACACACACACACACAACAAACAGACATGGCACCAGCCCTCTCATTAAAAGCAGTCAGTTCCCCAACGTCTGTTGGAACAAGATGATCTTTACCTGCCAGCAGAAGCACAACAAGGAGGGAGACAGTCTTAACTTTTTCTAGGGTGGGAGTTTCAAAGTCTGAGAGCAGCCACAGACAATATGTGTTAATGACCGTAGTCCAGCAATTGCGAGGGGGGATGAGGCAAGTGGGAAGGAGAGCTTCTTTGGGGCAGCATTTGCCCCTCTCTTGAGCTGCCCATGTGAATGAAGTTCATTGAGGTAGTTGCTGGGTGAACTAAAGGTGAATTAAGTTTGTTTTAGGATAGAATTTTAAAGGGTTTCTAGTTAATCAATCTTTATGTTCAGTCCCTCACCACCCCCAATAGGAGCCCTGAACTCATAGCCTACATTTTTTTTAAAAAAAAAGAAAAGTAAGTCAAGCAGGCATCTTTAAAGAATGTTAGAAAGCAAAATGTGGAGGCAATACTCTAAAACTTATTTAGGCAAATATGGAGGCGCTGCTGTTGCTAAGGTTGCTTAGTCACTTAATCATTGTTGCTAAGCAATCAGAAAGAAGCAATGTATTCTTCCTCCTGGGGAGATTCACACTCTTCCAACAAGAGCACTTTGCAGTGAGAAATACAGGAACAAAGTAAATGATGACTTGTCCTTATCAGCTGCGTGGAAGGCAGAAATTAAACAGGGTAATACAAAAATTGGGAAAGCCTCACCTTTTCATGTTCTGCCAATCACACATTATATTATTTCAGTATCACCTGATTTACTTTTTTACACAGTACTTCAGCACAGCAGCGTGTAACATTCTGGATGCTATTTTTGTTGTTGTTCTGGATGAACTGAACTAGCAGTTCACTTTGTTAAAGGAAGAGCTTGCTCCTTTTTGGGCAGGATGAACCTGTACTAGAAATAATAGCTGAAAATAGTTGATGTGCTTTGAGTACATTTTGGTTAATAATCCAAAGAAAGCATTATCACAAATGCACCACCTGTTGTTGCATATATATAGAATGGTTGAGTTAGCTGGAGAAATGGGCAAGAAATCAACGAAATGGAGTTGCTGGAAAAGAATTAAACTGTTGATGAGTAAAAACTTAATTAAAACATACTAGAATGCACTGGAGTCAAATTGGAGAAGATTATGGAAGAAATACTAAGTTTCAAACCCAAAATATTCTTGCTAAGCATTAACAATATTTGGAGAGAAAGAGGGGGTACTGTTCCCAAAACAGCCAAGCTAATATAATGCCAAATATTGGAAGATTCTAGAAATACCTAAATTAAGGGAATGGTATGTAAAGTAATCGAATACATCTGTTTTAAGTCAACTAACAAAGGCACTGTAGAGGAAACAGGAAGCATGTAATTAAAATTTGTTTGAAACAGACTAGAGGGTTGTATTCAGTGTAGCACTAAAGTAAATGTCTTATTGGTGCAAAAACAGATAGGGGGGTTGACATGGAGGGAGGAGAGGGGAGGAAATTACGCTAGGGCCAAAATTTTGTTGCGTACTGCCCAGGGTTGCTATCTAGTACAAAGATGGGGTGCAAGGTAAAGTATTCTGCAGTTGGAGCTTTGTATGACACTGGAATCAAAGGTGTGCTAAAGGAAGAAATTTAGATCACAAAGAAGCTGACTACATTGTCTGCATCTGTCTTCATCGCAAAAGACGTAGGGCAGGTCCCTGTGCCTGAACAAACTGTCTTGAGAGTTTGAGGAAGTAATGAGGCTCTAGGGCTCACTGACAAATAAAAAAATGCACAAAGCACTGAGTCTTGAAAGTTCTCAAATTTGAAATTGCTGATATTCTAACCAAAGTAACTTGTCCCTAAGGTCAGCCTCCATCCCTCAGGATGGGAAAGTGTCCATTGTAACACCAGTTTTTTTAAAAAGGGATTGAGAGGGGATGTGGGAATATTAAAGGCCAGTTGACATATGTTATGAGAACACTGGTGAAAACCATTATTGAAGATTAAATTGTCAAGTACAGTGGTACCTCAGGTTACATACGCTTCAGGTTACAGACTCCGCTAACCCAGAAATAGTACCTTGGGTTAAGAACTTTGCTTCAGGATGAGAACAGAAATTGTGTGATGGCGGCGCAGCAGCAGCGGGAGGCTCCATTAGCTAAAGTGGTGCTTCAGGTTAAGAACAGTTTCAGGTTCAGAACGGACCTCCGTTCTGGTTGCCGTATTCCCAAAAGTGAAAATCCGGACAAAGTTGTTGATATTTTATTTTATTTTATATTTATCTATCTATATCTATCTATCTATCTATCATCTATCTTATCTCTATCATCTCTATCTATCTATCTATCTATCTATTGCCCTTCTTGCCATACATCCCGGACATTGTGCTGATTCAGCAAAAATCCACTGGATATATGGCAGCCCTAATATAGATAAATAGATAAAAAATGACTTTTGCAAAAGTAAGTCTTCACGAATGCTGTTGCACCTATGTGTGCACTGTAGGTAGTTTGATTCCATTTTTGTTTGACGTGACACATCTTTTTGAGGGAGATCTGGGAGAACATTCAAGCACATTTCAGTTTTATTAGTGCCCATGTATTGTTTACTCAGCAGGCACCATCCAAATACGAATCCTTCCACCTTGAAAGGAGCTAAATGGTTGATGTGTGTAACACCCAAATTGTTTTGTTACCTTTAAGCCCTAAACTGTTTGGGGCCAAGTTACTTGAAGTAATTGCTGTGCATATAGGTCCTAACAGACCCTGTTAGCAGACCCAGCATCAACATCAGCCAGACCTAGTAGCTAGAAAAGGTTGTGGCCCTCTCACTTGAACTCCCTTCCATGTTGTTGTTGTTGTTTAGTCGTTTAATTGTGTCCGACTCTTTGTGACCCCATGGACCAGAACACGCCAGGCACTTCTGTCTTCCACTGCCTCCCGCAGTTGGGTCAAACTCATGCTGGTAGCTTCGAGAACACTGTCCAGCCATCTCATCCTCTGTCGTCCCCTTCTCCTTGTGCCCTCAATCTTTGCCAACATCAGGGTCTTTTCCAGGGAGTCTTCTCATCTCATGAGGTGGCCAAAGTATTGGAGTCCCAGCTTCAGGATCTGCCCTTTCTTTAGTCTCTTTTTAAACAGGCTTTTAAAGACGTTCCTATTTCAGCCTGCTTCCAGTTACTGTTGATCTGGAGTTCTTGTTGCTCTTTCTGGATTGGGAGTGATTGCTGATCTGTACTGGGTTGTTTTCATGTAACTGTCTTATTTTAATCTTTTTACATGTGTACTATGTTTTTAAATTGTCTTTGTTTAAGCTGATACTAGTTTTACCTTGCAGAGTCTTTTGCTTGAACTAGCTGGATGTAACTACCTAAAAAATTAATTGCTCTACAGAGTTCCATGCAAAGATATACAGTTTTTAAAAAGTGCATAGACACTTTTTGTTATGTTTACCCCTCTTTTGTAACTGCATAATTAGCTGTTTTGGGCTTTTCAAAGGAGCATAGGGGAACACAATGGAATGCTTGACTTGAATACGTTGTTCTTTCATCCTAGAACTATTAAGGCCTCTTGTGAAACAGTGGCTCAAAATCTGAGCAGGTGTGGTGAAAATTCTTATCTCAGTTTTATTTTGTGTGTATGAAATTGGATGCACAATAAAATGGTCTTCTGCTATGAATGAATTTCTCCTGAAAACAACTTGAGAGTATGAAAACCCCTTTTGAGGCACATTTAAAAGACAAGTCACGCTGCATTATTAATATTCTGGTTGTTCGTAAAACGGCACTCTCTGCTTGCACCGTATATCATTCCAGGAAACAGCTGCTTCAGCCAACGACTGTTGCTTAGAGCTCTCAGACATTTTCCTTGTGAGTCAAAAAATAGTTTCTCCTCCTCCTGAGTGTAGCTAAGCTGCTGCAGAGATAGAGAAGATGGTATGTCTATTAGCACTTACTTGAGAAACTAGAAATGTTCACTCATATGATCTGATCACGCCAAGGCCAAACCTCAGCAGCCCCCTGGAATGGTGCCACTTCTGGACTCATGGCCAGCCCCGACCTGGGGCCCCATTCAGCACTGATGCTACCTTCATCGGGACCGTCTGGTTCTTCAGCTGTTGTTGCAAGTGCCACCACTACTAATCACTCACCTACCCTCCTCTCCCTGGGCCCAGATGTGTCTCCTTGATGGGCAGGCAGACAGACAGTCATGCTTTTTAGAGCCCTTCTCTGTGTCAAGCCCATCAGCTTGTACCTAACTATGCTTGCCCCTATGCCAGCCCTGGACATCATCATTTATATCATCTATGCTAGATACCATTGAGCGGTTGTTACATGAGATAAACAACAGGATGTGCACGGTCTGCGCCTCTTGCTCATTGTCATATTTTGTACATTGCTGGTGTCTCTTGAGGAAAACTCGTTTGCTTTGCTACAAATACTTGCCTGCTTCACTGAAAACCCTGAGGAAGTTCTGAACTAAGACCTCCAGGAAGATAAAAAAGGAGTGGCCACTGTTTGTGTTAGGATCACAGGGTACAAATATCTGCAGAATGGGGTGAGGTTTGTTTTGTTTGCCTGTGTCACAGTGTAGTGTGATAATACAGTGACAAGACATGCTGCTCTTTGTGCCTTCGCCTATCTTAATTCAGAACCATCTCTCAGAACAATCTAGCTAAAAGCAGTTCACCCCCTTGACTGCTGCTTTTATGTTGAACGTTAAAAAAATGCTATTTATTTGTTTTTTAAATTAACGTAAACTGCCATGGGCCAGTTTTGATAAGTATATAAAAATTGCACTGTTTAAACATGTAATCCAGGAGCAACTCTCATGAGCGTATGTGTGTTATAAACATTTCTTGGCTTGAGATTTATGGATGTGTTTCTAAGTTTAAGTTTGTAACACTGAAAACAGTAGCAAGGGCCTAGTAGAAGAAGAGTTTTCTGTACATACAGACTCAACCAGTTTTGTTCAGAATTGTTCATAGGGGTTATTTATTTGCTTGCTTTGTAATTGTGGACCTGCAAAGTTCCTCTAGGAAATCGGAATCTTAAGTATTCGGTAACTTTGAAGAACTTTTTTCTTTAATTATTAAAAAAAAAAAGTTTCTGGTCCTTATAACAGGCAGTTGGATTGTTTCTATCCTATAGGTGCAATGAGATAATTTGTTTAGAAGCGAGCAAACACTCTTGGTGGGAGAAAATGGAACTATATATTTGGTATATCATAATCATAATCTACAGTGGTACCTTGGGTTACATACGCTTCAGGTTACATACGCTTCAGGTTACAGACTCCACTAACCCGGAAATAGTGCTTCAGGATAAGAACTTTGCTTCAGGATGAGAACAGAAATTGTGCTCCGGCAGCACGGCGGCAGCAGGAGGCCCCATTAGCTAAAGTGGGGCTTCAGGTTAAGAACAGTTTCAGGTTAAGAACGGACCTCCGGAACGAATTAAGTACTTAATCCGAGGTACCACTGTAATTTGAATATTGGGAAGAGATAGTGAGGTGGGAAAGAAATGGGAAACATTGGATAAAGATGTTGTGAAGTATAATTTTTACAGTTGACATCCTATTTCCTCCCCTCTCTGCAGGTGAAGCTGAGCAGGAACTGGGACCCCCTCCATCTGTAGATGAGGCAGCAAACACACTCATGACTCGCCTGGGCTTCCTCCTGGGAGAGAAAGTCACGGAAGTGCAGGCAGGGCAGCAGTACAGTATGGAAGTACAGGAGGACAATCAGGTGGGCTTTTTTGTGCTGATTGATAGTGATTTGACTGTGTCTTGTTTCTTATCGTAACGCTTGATTTGCAAAATGAGAGGTTCTGTTAAAAATATAATCCCCGGAAGCCATGGCTCATAATCTAAAATTCATTGGAGATTACTTCATAGGCTCTCTCTTCTCTAGGGGCAGAGGTAGGAGAACCATGTCCCAATGAAATACAAAATGCTGATTTCGAATTGTGCGGCAACCGTAGTAGATTGGGACACAGCTGAAGTGGGTGCAAAGCTTGTCCCCTGTGGCCCAACTTGTTCCCGCAAGCTCAGATTAGTGGAGCAGGAGAGCTGAAAATAATGCCACATCTGGCAACCAATGTGTACCTTTGGTTTCAGAAGTACATTGGTAGGGGAGTCTAAAAAGCCCAGGACACAAATTTTCATGGCTCTCTAGCGGCTATAGTGGTTCGTTTATCAGAAGTAATGTATTTAGTATTAAATCTGTAAGTGTATATGTGATTGTGACCAAATTAAGCCTCCTGGGCCTCCTAGACTGTGGAAATTTGTGCCTTGGGCTTTTTGGTCTGGTCTACCCATGTACTAAGGGGCACGGGTGGCGCTGTGGGTTAAGCCACAGAGCCTAGGACTTGCCTATCAGAAGGCTGGCAGTTTGAATCCCCACAACGGGGTGAGCTCCCGTTGCTTGGTTCCTTCTCCTGCCAACCTAGCAGTTCAAAAGCACATCAGAGTGCAAGTAGATAAATAGGTACCGCTCCAGAGGGAAGGTAAACGGCGTTTCTGTGCACTGCTCTGGTTTGCCAGAAGCGGCTTAGTCATGGTGGCCACATGACCCGGAAGCTGTATGCTGGCTCCCTCGGCCAATAAAGCGAGATGAGCGTCGCAACCCCAGAGTCGGTCACAACTGGACCTAATGGTCAAGGGTCCCTTTACCTTTACTTTACCCATGTACTATCTGAAACCCAAGGGTCACTTTGTTTGCCAGCTGTGATTTTCCCCCCAGCTCTCCTACCCCACTATGAGAGCCAGTGTGGTGTAGTGGTTAAGAGCGGTAGTCTCGTAATCTGGGGAACCGGGTTCGCGTCTCCGCTCCTCCACATGCAGCTGCTGGGTGACCTTGGGCCAGTCACACTTCTCTGAAGTCTCTCAGCCCCACTCACCTCACAGAGTGTTTGTTGTGGGGGAGGAAGGGAAAGGAGAATGTTAGCCGCTTTGAGACTCCTGAAGGGAAGTGAAAGGCGGGATATCAAATCCAAACTACTACTACTACTACTACTACTACTACTACTTCTTCTTCTTCTTCTTCTTCTTCTTCTTCTTCTTCTTCTTCTTCTTCTTCTTCCCACTAGAAAAATATTTTTCTATCTGCAGATGGGGGCCTCCCCCATTTACATTTTTAATGGGGGGAGGGGGGGATGCTCCCATTTTCAAGCTAGTGATGGCTCTGCTACAGGCAGCAGAGTTCTTGTGGAGCTCCCAGTACCATGATCTACAAACTAATTTTAAAATACAATGAAAAGAAACTTTTGATTTTTCAATGTTTATTAAATAAGATGAGTTGTACATTCTAATGATGTTAGATAAAACAGGATAACAACTACCTCAAATAATAATTAGTAGCTAGGTTTACATCGAATAACAAAAATTAAAAAATATATCCAATCAATATTAAATTACTTAAATTTAAATAAAGTTAACAAGAATCACACAGTTATTCAGATCATTCCCAAAATAGAACAGAGTTGCTCTACATCATTACAATATTGAATAAAAAGGCTTCATTTGTCAATGATATCACTGTGTTGCCTTCCCTCTATAACCTATCAAATTTGTAAGTTTAATTGAGTAAACTGTATCTCATACCCTCAGGCACCCGTTCTCTAAAGACAGTGGATTGATCTTTTTCCATTTATGACTGATAGTCATTCAGGCAGCTGTTAATAAATGAAGTACTATTTCTGTGCCCTCAGTTTAAAACGATGCCCTTGACAAAGCCAAATAAAATTAACAATGCAAATGAAATAATTTGTAGACATTTCTTCCTCCTGATGGCTCTAGTTAAGGCGCTTGCAAATATCTTAGGATTGCCATATTTCAAATGGTAAAAATTCAGACGCAAAAAGTTTTTGAGCTTTTTTAGGGCAATTGCCTGATAACCACTCTGCCACCGCCGAGCCAAAGCCCGGGTCACCCGAGCCTGAACCAGAACCGCCTACGCACCATTATTTTTTATATTGAAAAACGCCCCAAATCCAGGACATTTGCTTTAAAATGTAAAATCCCCCCTGGATGGGCATGTAGGACCCCCAAAATAGGACATGTCCAGGAATTCCCAGACTTATGGCAACCCTAAAATATCTGCCTGTGGATCAAGCTTTCTCCTCTCCTCACAGTGGCTGCAAATGAGCCCAGCTAGAAGTGCTTTCCCGCCAAAGTTTAGGTCGACCTTGCATGGATATCACTATTTCTTATTTCAACAATTTATATGCTACTTAATCACAACAGTCTCTAAGCAGTGTACAAGAAACTCAATGCAATAAGAATGAAAATCAGTTAAAATCATAAAATTAGAATTGTTAAAATGCCTGTTGGAATAAAGAAAAAAGTATTCACGGAGCACCAAAAGTTCAACAGGAAAGGGGGCCTGCATGACTTCAGCCAGGAGTTCCATAAAGCATAGCTGTCAACCGTCCCTTATTTGGCGGGAAAGTCCCTTATCCTAGCGCCGTGTCCCGCTGATGTCCCTTATTGATGATGTCCCTTAAATTTCCCGGATTTCAAAGGAAGCAGCTCCGCTCCCTCCCTCCCTGACGGCTAGAGAGGAGGGAGGCTCCAACTGTGTTGCTTGGCTGCGTTGCTCACCCAGTAAGGAGTCTAAGAACGAATGGGGGGTGGAGCTTGCATGCCTTGTGCCGATCAAATCGGCCGCGTTGCCTGGCGACTCGCCTTTGCTCAGCACTTCCCAGCAGAGAGGTGATGGTGGTTTTCCTTGCTGCATCCCCTTTGCCGGGTTGCTGCGCTATGGGAACCACTACTTGAGGCTTCATTTGGCTGCTGGCTGGGCTTTCTGCCTTTGGCTTGGAGGGGCTCAGAAGTTGAACATACTTGTGCCCCAAAAATCCCTTATTTTGGCTTCTGGTCCCTTATTTTCGAGGCTTCTGGTCCCTTATTTTCAAATCTGTAAGTTGACAGCTATGCCATATAGTTGGGCTCGAGGTTGATATGAGCTGTGCCTGTGAGTCATGGGGCACCATTAACATTGACCCCCAAAGACCTCTGTGATTGGGAAGACTCTCAGAGCAGACTGTTTGTTGCACAGAAATCCACTTCCTCTCCTTTACTCACTCCAGGCTGAGTCGGTATTGAACAGTATATGAGTGCAAAAGCAGGGGCAATGTTTCTTGCACTCTCAGTACTCTAGCTCTAGATTTGGTAGCTAAAAGTCTTCTGTACAGATGGTATTCGTACCCAGTTCAAGTCATGGTACCCGGAGTTCATTCAGATTGACAGTCCTGCTACCAAACTCAAGCCTTGGGGCATTTCTTGGAAGGGGCAGTTCTGATATCTAGCTCAGGCCCTGGTATTTATAGTTCCTTAGTGCTGGCAGAGATTCTATTCCTGATTCCAGCTATCAGTACAACAGTTTTTGATACCCAACTCAAACCTTGGTAAATGGCATTTTACCAAGACATCTTTCTGAAGTCCTTTTGCAAGTGGTTTGCTTGCAGACAGACTTCAAATGCGAGCCCCTTTCAAGTTGCCACAGGATGTCATAATGGCATCAAGTGATTGACAGGTGACGTTGGCCTGCGTGGGGTAGAGTGGGAAGGATCTGGCGTACCATATGGATGCACTTATGCCCTTCAACTTAAATTGTATTGAGATTTTAATCGTAATCTTTTGTGGAGTATATAAACATTCTTATGAATAAAAAAAATGCATTGGGAAGTGGAATTTCACGCAGTCCCACCTTTAAGGTCATTCCATTCCAGCTTGAAAGGTGTCCTCAAGTGACAGCCTCCCAAACTGGGATTGGTTGGCTGGCTGTCTTTGAAGGCACAATCCCTATCCACCTCTTTGAGATGCCTTGTAGATTTGCAAGTGGGAAATGTCTGAACTCTCGGCCCATGCAGTCTCTACCTGCAAATTCACCCTCTAGCTGGCTATTTGGTGGCTCTGCACTGGGTGACGTTTACGGTGAGAATCACACGGAGCTAGCTGACCTGACTGGAAGAATCCGCGGCCAGAAAGAAGAGGAGTTTCAAGAGGACTGGAGGAAATTCGAGGACTATTTGAATAAATATTGTAATATAAAAATAAAAAATATATAAATCTATATAATATATTATAATATACCGTATTTTTCGCTCTATAAGATGCACCAGACCACAAGATGCACCTAGTTTTTGGAGGAGGAAAACAAGAAAAAAAATTATTCTGAATCTCAGAAGCCAGAACAGCAAGAGGGATCGCTGCGCAGTGAAATCAGCGATCCCTCTTGCTGTTCTGGCTTCTGGGATAGCTGCGCAGCCTGCATTCGCTCCATAAGACGCACACACATTTCCCCTTACTTTTTAGGAGGGAAAAAGTGAGTCTTATGGCGCAAATAATACGGTATATAATATATAAAAATTAGAAATTACTTGAAAGAAAGAAATAGGCCTAGGATTAAATTAAGTTATAATTAAATAAATGGGATTTAGATTGTTAAGAAAAGTGAATAAGATGGACTATAATTGGAAATTGTTTTAGTTTAATAATGATATTGGAAAGCTGTTACTTTTAATTACAAGGAAACTCAGAAGGGAGGGATTTGAGGAAGTCAACCAAGATGTTTAAAAGGTCGGATTTGTGAAGAATTAAGTTTGTTGTTATTGTTTATCTGTTTATTGTTCCCCCCTTCCCCCCTTTCTTTTTTTCTTTTTCTGTATTTGTGTATAATTTTGCTTTGTGGTTTGTGTTATCACTGTGGAAAATCTAATAAAAATTTTATATATAAAAAAAGGAGAATCACACAGGCTGACAACTATCACAGTCCCCTCTTTCAAAGCCACTTATTTTCTGACTGACAGGGGCAGCCTGACAGCCAGGGAGGCAGTGTGCCTGGGTAGCGTTGAAGGCAAGGATGTGTACAAACATCCTTTTTCGTTAGCTTATTTTTAATGGGCACTTAATTGAATAGATCAAAGCAGAGAGCAGAGACTTCCGTTATAAGTGGTTCCTTGTGTTCAGGGATTAAAAAATAGATTCCATCTTCTTATAAAAAAGCAAATATGCTTCTGGAAGGCAAGGACAAGAAGGTATCTGTGGAGGAATGGTTGCATTCTGTAATAGATTTATATCTCTGAGCTAGTTTTTGCATGAGCAGGTTTCTGATGGGCTTTGAATACTTTCTGTGTATGTAAAGGAAAAATAATACCTGTAAAAGCTGTTTTCTGTGAGTGGTACTTTCGTTAAGGGCAGCGATAAGGCTGTAGTGAGGCATGGGCAAATTGGGGTGGTTTTGTTAAGAATTCCTCTTGTCCCAAATCAGTGAGTGAACGTAATAACTTTGGCCTAGATGCAGTGTGATGCTTTGGAATTATATAGCAACACAACACAAAGGCCCTAACTTCAAATAGCCTGGTAGAAAACTCAGTGAGACTTAAACATGAAAAACAGCACTTAAAATGGGCTGAAGCACTAAAAGGACCTGGTTAATTAATGTCAGATACACGAGATAACATTCATGTTATATTTTGCTGAACTAAAATTTCCTTTGCTTTGCCATTTTGAAATATATTAGCAATTTGGTCCCTATGATGTACATGGGTTATATGTGCTTGAACAAGAGACTGATAGCTGCTTCAATTTAGGCCTGGTGGAAGGGGGCAAAAAAGAGTTTTCCAGTTGAGATTCCTTCCTCATGCAATGAACAATCTGTAGGAGAAGATTATAAAGTATGATGGTGCTCTGAATCAGCTAGCTGGAGGTTGTTATATTAATAGCACTGTTACCCCTTTCCTTCAACCCTCTCCAAGTCTCTTTCCACTCATTGTAGCTTACTGCCACTACACATAGCAGCAAACCTACCACTGGAACCTGTCTGTCCTGGGATTGATTGCTCAACATAATGAATCATTGTGGGGGAAATTGTTTGGATTACCAACCGTTGTCTTGCTAATCATAGTATCTGGTGTTTGGTTGAGAATCGAGTTATTAATTTCCCCTTAACTTTCAAATCCCATTAAGTAAAGAAAACCACTCTGAGACACAACAGCTTGCAGACTGTCCCTTTTGCCGCTGGGAGTTTCTTACATAACCAGAACTCCTGAAAAGCCACTTACAATCAATAAAAAAAATAAGAGCCCTGTTGGTTCAGGTGGGGTGCTTGGGCTGTTGGCAGTGGTTCTCTTGCCTCTAGTCATTCTGTGTCGCTAACAGATTTTGTGTTTTGCTATCGAGTGTAAAGGCTTGTCTTTCTTTGCTTTATTGGGAAGAGGTGCTCTGCTTCTTGCCACACTTATGTATTTGCTTTCCGAAGAAGTGAGAATTTTCACAAGCAGCAGTAGAATTTCTGCAGCAAATTATATCGCTTCCCTCACAGATACCCAAGCAAGTGTCCTTCTAAATTAATTCTGGCTATATTTTCATTGCCCTACTTTAAAAAAGTCAGTTGCAGACATTTCTCACATCCATAATGCTTAAACAATTTTTTTATATCATTAAAAAATTAATACATCTGATTTAAGATTCATATAACATAAGGGACGTGGGTGGCACTGTGGTCTAAACCACTGAGCCTCTTGGGCTTGCTGATCAGAAGGTTGGCAGTTTGAATACCCACAATGGGGTGAGTTGCTGTTTCTCCATCCCAGTTCCTGCTAACCTAGCAGTTCGAAAGCACACCAGTGCAAGTAGATAAATAGGTACCACTGCGGCGGGAAGATAAACTGTGTTTCTGTGCACTCTGGCTTCTGTCATGGTGACTGTTGCACCAGAAACAGTTTAGTCATGTTGGCCACATAACCTGGAAAGCTGTCTGTGGACAAACGCCGGCTCCCTCGGCCTAAAAGCGAGATGAGCGCCGCAACCCCGTAGTCATCTTTGACTACACACACACACACACACACACACACACATATATGAAGAAAACAAATGAAATACCAAAGTATTCCTGATTACTAATAACAGCACTCCCAAAATTGTTGAGTTATGTTTCATTTGGTTCCCAATTTCATTGTTTGTATAATTTTTGTATAGTTACTACCCTGTTTTTCAATGCTATTCTATTTTTCAATCATATGAAAGTCTCCCACTTAGTGGCAAGGGTTAATCTGGCCATTGTTATAAAATATAATACAGCTTCTTATATATTTTCCTCTTTTATATTTGCAGATAATTAAGCACACATTCTAGTAGGTTAGGAGTGACGCTATTACCGAAAATTTCTTTAACATTTCTGTTAACTGTTTCTGTATATATTGGTGCTCTTTATATTGCCACCACATTTGGTAAAAGTCTGCTGTTATAAGACAAACGTTGGACAGGAAAGGCTTTGAAAGTTTCCCTAGTAAAGAGTTTAACATTCCCAGGGTTTATTTGCTTGCAATCGACATGTACATCTGGACGCTTGTGGGAATGGTCTCACAAATACATTAAGCAAGACAAGATCATTGGTGCACTAATGGCTGAGGAGTAGCGCACCTGCTATTTGATCTGTTTCTCCAATGTTACAGATTCAGGTAATCAGGGCTCAGAGCACTGGAGAGCAGTAACAAGTACCAGTACCAATTTTGGTTCTGAGTTGGCATGTGCATTTTTGGTAGGAACACTGTCACAGACTGCAATGTGGGTGGCCTATGATGGCTTTTAAAAGTAACTTATTTTAAATGTGCAAAATTGAAGCAGCTGGCTTTTTCAGCACACTATAAGCTGAGCATACAAACTCTCTTCTTCAACAGAATCAAGATTATTTGTCAGATTAGACATCTTGAAGCCACTCATTCTCTGTGCATGGTTTTGCAGACAGTTAAAGTAAAATAAATCTTCCCTTTTTGATCAATACCAACCTCATGCGCCTTCAGCTTTGGATTATTCTGTTATGCAAAGGAAATACTTTATTGGTTTCTCTTTTTCAAAAAATTAAATTTGGCATGAAAAATGTTCCCTGTGAGAAAAAGGGGAGCTGTTTTGATACGTCCTTCTTTATTCGAGTACAAAATCATTGTCATATTTCGTGAATGGAAGAAGCACTTACAAAGCAAAATCAGATGCCAAGAGAACTTCCTGAGCAGAGTCATTGGGGAAAGTGCCAGACTGCAAGTCTTTATTGGATTTCCTGTATATATTGTGCCAGGGATGCTAAAATAGAAGGAAACTCAAATAGTCTTCTCGGCTTTCACAGCTGTCTTGCTTGTGTAGAAAACCATTTTTGCCAATGTTCTGCAAAATGCTGCCATTCCGGTACTCGTATCTAGCACAAATAATGACATTATGCTGGTTAAAATATGTGTTGCTTACTACTGGGGGAAAGCAGAAAATAGAATTAGGTGTGTCTTTTCTGTGGCTAGCTCTCAAAGTATCAGGTATGTGGGATACAATCGAAACACAGCATTTTAAATAGGTATTATGTGAGGAGGCTATCAGTTCCAGATACAGTGCAACTTCGGGTGTACTTTCAAGTATTACACCAGCGGCCTGTACTAATTTTGCAGGTTTTTCTTGAAAGAATGTGATTTTAGTGCATTCGGCACCAAGAGAAAATGGTAGGACTTAGAATGGCCTGGAAGTGTAAGAGAGGTTACTTTAGAACCATTGTCTTAGCCCAGATGACATTCCAACAGCCAACTACCATATTTTTCGCTCTATAAGACTCACTTTTTCCCTCCTAAAAAGTAAGGGGAAATGTGTGTGCGTCTTATGGAACGAATGCAGACGGGAGGCTCTGCTCAGCACTCCCTTTAAAGGGCTGCCCTTCTCCCTCCTTGGGGAAAAGCCCCCAAGAGCCGCACAAATGCTCAACGCGCTCTTTAAAGGGAGCACAGCTCTTGGGGGAGCCTTCCTCCTGCTGCCCGGTAGAGGCTGCCCACGGCTATCCCATAAGCCAGAACAGCAAGAGGCTATCCCAGAAGCCAGATCCCTCTTGCTGTTCTGGCTTCTGGGATTCATAATATTTTTTTTTCTTGTTTTCCTCCTCCAAAAACTAGGTGCGTCTTATGGTCTGGTGCATCTTATAGAGCGAAAAATATGGTATATTTGTTGTTATACTGTATAGATGCTGAAGTACGAGCCAGAGTTCAGTGTCTGAATGCTATACTAATAGATTGCAATGACTGAATTGTTCCCGTTTCCAATTTTGCAGACCTCAGCAGTGTCCCAACGAATAAGTCCTTGTTCCACGCTGACCAGTAGCACTGCTTCGCCACCTGCCAGTAGTCCCTGCTCCACCCTCCCTCAAACTAGCACCAAGGATGTTATAGCAAAAGACTGCAGTTATGGAGCTGTCACCAGCCCCACTTCTACTCTTGAGAGCAGAGACAGCGGCATAATAGGTGAGTCATGTTCATGGGCACCAGTAATGCTATGTGTCTTGGAATCATGTTTAATAGAATGTTAGTGACATGAAGAATTGGCATGAAACTGCTGAATTAAAGCTTACTAAGACTGATTCTATTTGCTCAGGCATGAAAAGAAACAATACTTTCCTTTCCTACTACAGGATTAACTTAATAATGAGAGGATGATTGTATTAATACAAAGTGCTGCTGTTATGAATAGTCACTGTGCTTATTTAGCATACAGCTAAGCGTCAATTTAATAGTTGTAGAGTGTACCTTTTGCATTTCATTGCCATTTGATCCCACTATGGACCACTTACACACACACCCTGAGGATAGTATTTCATTCACTGGGTGAAGTGGACTTTAGTCAATTAAAAGCATATGTCATAATAATTCATTAGTCTTTAAGGTACAACAAGACTCTTTGTCATTCTAACCTTTCTTTGGGGTAGAGTATATCCATGGGATACTCAGTAGATGAGCCCTCCAGTTAACTTGCAGAGCTTGTATCAAGAGAAGCAGTCTCTCAAAATAAATGTATTTCACAGAGTCATGATCAACTGCAGAATCCCTATCATAGCACTGTTTTGTTTCTCCTGTTAGCAACAAAGTGCAAAGCTTCTCCAGGTCCTTGTGCTAAGGTGCAAAGGGGACCTAACTGCTGTTGTCACCTTGGCTCAGAAATTTGCTTCCATCTGCAGTAACCCTGATTCACAGAGTGTTCAGGAAAATCAGAACTGAGAGAGTAGATATAATCTGTGTTACCTCTCAATAGTACCTGCTAGTGAAGCTATTGATGTGATACCAGAGAGACTTCCACTGGAGTGCAATCTTATCAACTCAGGGACTGGCAAATGTCTGCCTCTTGGTTATCTGACAGAAATGATCTCAACAGCTTTCTGCAACACAGTTTATGAAGTAATGTGGAAGGTGTGTATTATGTAGTGCTGGAGGAAGAGAGCCATAGCTCTTCGTACTTCTTTCAAGTAGAAATTAGAATTGCCTTAACTTGTCCTGTCACTCCTCTGTTCCCCCAATCATTAAAATACTTAACCAGCTTTTTAAAAGATGGAGTTTTGACATGGGAAAGAGGACAGGTTTATGTGTATTAGTATAGCACTATCTTGTCATATTCAACATTTTCTGTTGCCTTAGTAATAAAAGTTTTAGCTGTCAATTTCTCTGTGTAAAACATTTACCTCTCAACCCTTACTCTATTCTCTGCAGTTGAAAAGTTATCAAAATAATTCCAATATATACTTCCCCATTATAAATTGTTAGAATTTCTTGTTTGGAATAATGAAAGGCAAAAAGGTTGATACAAGTGTGGCTAGAAAACAGATTAGAGTTACCCTTTTCAGTGCAAGATGGATTAAGAGCCGCGTGTGTCCAAAAGTAAATTCTAAAATAGCAAACAAGTTTGTAGTATATTTGTTTCAAATGAGAAAAAAAGAAAGATTTGTGCTCACCCAACACCATTCCTTTGATGAACCACATTTCTTTAACCAGAGGCTGCACCGGAGGAGTCTGTTCTTGCAGAAATATTCACTGCTTGGTTCATTTCCATGAGGATCACGTGAAAATTCTAATCAAATGCTCATTCAGTGATCTGTTTTGCTTCAGTGGCATCTTGGTAGGTCTGGCTCATAAGTCTCTCCAAATTCACTGCAACTTCTCTCAGAGAATCCTCCTTTTTCTTTCTTCCTCTTGTCATTCCTGCTCTGGTTCCTGGCCCACTCTGTCCGGTGGTTTGATCTAAACCTTTGATCAAAAGCCCTGAAGTCTTCATCTGGGATGAAGTCTTCATCTCTTGCTGGACTTGAGAGGTTGAGACATTCAGGCTAACTGCCAGTAGTTTCTGTTTCTTTCTGTCATCTCCATTTTCCTGAGCATGGTCTCAATATGAGGCAGATATGCTTCTCAGACTGCCTGGCTTCCACCGGCTTGTGAATTAATCCTACTGTAAGAGATTTGATCCATCCCACCAAGGCCTTTACATGAGGCTTTCACACAAGGTGAAAAAGTTTAAGGGTTCCCCCCTCACCAATGGCTACAACTAAATCTCCTTCAACCCACTATTAGAATAGGTTGCACTTTCACTAGTCAGCAGCTATTCATATAGCTTTTTGCTCTTGTTTGCATTGGAAGGTCAGAAGGTAGATGAAGCCTGCTTATTTTCAGTGTCTGACTGTAGTACTCCAGTCCAAGCTCATTAAATACTCATACATCTTGTGGAATGTCTTAACCAGACTCAGATGGGATCTGTGCGGCTGGGCTTTTAGGTCAGCTTTGATCCCTTTAGCTGCTGAGCAAGCAAGGCTTTCACCTATTCCTGTGCAGCCTTCAGGGTTGCTTTAAGTCATCTTCATCTCCTAGTGGGATACCCTGATTCTACTAGAAGCGCTGCGGCAATTTTATACATATTGGCTAAATCACATCACATCACAGTTTCTCCTGAAAGAAACATTGCTCTACTTCTGACGCTAGGGTTAAGCACCCCGTACTTTCTCAAGTATGAGAAATCCAGGGAACTGTACTATGGGATTTAGTTTCCTTTGAATGAAAGTACGCTACATACTTAAGTTGTCACTGAAGTATCTGTTTTATTTACAAGCATAGTAAAAGGAAATAGATTTCAAAAACAGGCAGTAAAACTGGTGACCCAAGGCAGCTCCCCAGCAGAAGCCAGTGCAGATGAACTCACATCTGTCTGCCTGTCTATCTCCATCTGTGTCCAGATCTGTTTGACCTCAGCATCTCTCTCCCCATCTGCTTCTAGTGTTCATCCTGTCCTTCCTCTAAACTCTGATGGGTGCTTTATTTCAAAGGCATGGGAGGGGAAGTCCCTGGCTACCCATTGGTATAACAATAGGTCCATTTGCGCTAATCAAGGCAGCCAAACTCATAACAAAGTTTACTAATGGAAGCAATAGAAGCCTCAAAGGAAATTTGTTGCAAACTAAGTTTATCGTTCTTAGATTTGTCGGTCCATGTTGAGTCTGCATATTATCTCACTTCAATTGCAGTTTCTCTCTGCCTCTCTCATAACCCATAAAGCAGAGATTTTCAGCCTGTTTGGGTCCACCGCTCCCTTGACCACTACATTCTTTCTGCATTGGATGCCTGCCCCCCAGCCCTCACACTTCCTTTCTAAAGCAAAGCTCTGGTAGGGTCCTAGAGTCCTCCTTCCAAAGCATAGTTAGTGCATTCCCAGATTTGGGAAACTCTAAGACCCTGCCGGAGCCTCTCTTTGAAAAGGGGGGGTGGAGTGTCAAATTGTGTGGCCTGTGGGTTCCATGTCAGAGTACACTTGCGGCCCACTTGGTATGAAAAGTTGGACTGCCCTTGTTTATAGCTTGCTAAGATAATTTCATACGGTGATTATACGCTAAGAAGATCTAGAAAAATCTAGTTGACCAGATTTGTGTAGGATGTTCCTCTGGTCAAGCTCATAATTGGGCTTAGGTAATTGGTTTGTTTATTCCTTGGCTAGCTGCGAGCCAAATTGGACCTCATCATGCACACTCCACAATGTCTTTGACAGTGCAGTGGGCTCCAATCCCACCTCCAACTGTTCCCCTTCCACCCCACAAACTTCTTCCTTGCTTGCTCTCATTCACCCATGTTTTTCCAAACTCCCTTCTAACGCATGATGCCGCCCATGTGCGTGGCTGCTAGATCCAGTGCAGAGGAGGCAATTTCAGGCCTCTCCTCACCCTCCACCCCAATCTCCAGTTCTGGTGCCTGCTGCACCAGGTACAATGTGCTGGGAAGATGGAGAGTCGAGAGAAAGGTCTATCACTTATTTCCTCACTCCTCTTTTCAGCCAAAGCAGCAGGAGCAGCCAAGAAAGTGGATGGAAAAAGAGGAGGCTTGGAGGATCACATGCATTGGGGGTGGCAGGGACATGGCTTGAGGGCTGTGAAGGAGGGCAAGTGTTGAATTCTCCTTTGCCTCAGATTGAAATATAAACTGCAGAGAACAGACTCCAAATTTCATATTTCAGGGCTGGGTGATATAATGCCTGCATAGACAGAAGCCCAGAGCCAATGGCTGGGAATCAACCAATGAGTCCTGTCAGCAGAATCCCTGTGCAAAGGTTCCTCTTTGCACAATGGGGATTCTCGCTCTTCCCCTGCTTCCCCCCAAAAAAAATTGGTTTGGGGGAGTCAGGAAAGTGGGGATCGTTTAATCTAGCAAGCTGAAATGTTTGCCCTGGTGGAACAAATTGCCTTAGTGCAGTGTTGAGTTCCACCCAGTGATTGTGTCCTGTTTGAATGATAGCTAAATTAACCCCGTTGGAGGTAATGTGAGAGAATGACAGAGAAGTGGGAAGTAGCCGTCATCTTGAGTTCACTGTAGCAATGAACAGATTGATGAACAGAACAGCTGAGAAGAAAAGTCAGGGCTCCTGTATATATTATGTTGTAAGAGCAAAACTCCTGGTTAATGATGAACTCCAGCAACTAACAGTTTGGCCTTTGTGACCTTCATGTTTCCTTAAATACAATTTGTGGTGTTACATTTTTCAAACTGCAAATGTATATTTGCATATTCATCTCCCCTGTAATTCCAAAACTTGCATTTATGTGGCAGAATAGTGCCATATGTCATTTTATATTCTCTTTCTGATTGTCAAGGGAAAATATACATGCTTGCTTAGCCACAGTAGACAACACTCGTGCATAAGAAGAAGGGGGAGGTATCAGCAGACTGAACTTCAAGGTTTGCGGAAAACAAAACAAATAAAACCCAAAAGGTATCAGCAAAGATCCTGGTCTTTCTCGTTTAGGATTTTTTTTGCAAAATCCAGAACAAGTGCAAATAATTGTCCATATTGCAGGTTGGAAGGGCATATATCTGGGAGAGAGTGGCTTAACTGCAACATTTTGTTGTGCGGACCAATTTGGATTCCATAATCTTTGAATTTACAGTTCACTTTTTGGTATCTGAATGCAATGCAAAATTATGTTAGGGTTGTCAGATTGTTAACTGAGAGACCACACCTAAAATTTGTGCCTGAAGGCTCTGCGACACCACCTCTCTGCTCTAGCCTTAACCCTGTTGGTCCCATCGCTCACCAGAAATCAATCTAGGCTTGCCCCACAGCAGACAGGAGTGGATAGTATACAGATCAGCAGTGGGGTAGCAGGCCAGAAAGTGCAACGGCTGCATTCGTACTCTTATAAGGCAGCTGAAGAAATATACATTGTTGAACCATGGCAATCCTTGCCTTCATCTGTAGAGTCACACTTGAATTAACTGCCTCCTTTGTTATTCATGTTCTGTGTTTGTTTGTTACAGCAACACTGACAAGCTATTCTGAAAATATGGATCGTGCTAAGTATGGTGGGGAAAGCAGTAAAGAATTAGGATCTGGAGGAAACTTGAAACCTTGGCAGTCTCAAAAATCCAGCATAGACTCTTGTTTATATCGAGTGGATGAAAACATGACGGCCTCTACATACAGTTTGAACAAGATCCCTGAAAGGAACTTAGAGACTGTTTTATCCCAGTCAGTACAATCCATTCCGCTCTACCTTATGCCTCGCCCAAACTCTGTAGCAGGTAAGAAATTCTCATTAAGTGCTAAGGTAAATTGTAATTAATGGTGAGCCAGAAACTCGTTACTTACATTTTTATCACCCTTGTAAAAAATTGTGTGAATGCTTCAGGTGTTTAAAATATTATTTCTGAAATAACATCCCACACTAACTTTACATTTCAAGTTATCCAGTGTCTTCTAGTTTTGTGTCCCATGGATCCTGTCTATCTCTACCTCAGTTGTGTCCCTGGCCATGAGAAACTTGCTGAAGGATTACACAATGCAACATCTCCACTCCTGATAGTTCCAGAAGTGCTTGCACAATGTCACTTGCTCTTTGTTCAGCTTAACCCTCATATTTAATTAAATCACATAAATTTCTAAATGTGCTAATGAGAGATTAATGAAAAGCTGCTAAAGAGTGATGCTGCGTGAACCAAGTAGTGAAATTGGGAGCGGAGGAGAGGCAAAATAAGACTGTACAAGGCTACTGTTTGCAAAACTATGAACTCTAATCTTCTGTCATTTCCCCTACTGCTAGCAACAACTTTAATCCAATCTGGGTCTGCCTTACTTCCTACTAGCTCTAAGTCAAACATTTCTATTGGGTAGTCGCCAATCCTAAATTGACGAGTAACTCCCTAGAAGAATTTCATATGCAGACAGCGACTGTTTTAGGCGCATCCATGTTGGGCGATAACGCTGAGGCCGGTGCCTCCCTCAATGAAGCGTCGCCCGGGATTCATCACTCCGGTCTTGTCACGCTGATGTGACCCATATCCAAGGACATGAGCACATGACTAGCAGAGTCCAAACAGAAACTCAGCCTTGAGGAGTAACATCTAAGCCTAATTTATTACAAATTAAATCAAACGTAACAGAACAAAGAGAAACATGGCTTCTCTCTCTGCGTATCTCCCTTTCCACTCACAAGACTCCAATAACCAGTGCTGGAATGTAAACAGACATGTGACATGGAACAATCCCACACATCTGCAGCACGGGAGGAATGGGATTCTCAACAGTCCAATTGATGTATGATTGCTGACACGTGAGTCCTTTTGGACTCGGAAGAGGGTAGAATCAGGGTGGTGGTGGTGTAATGGGGTTCAATGGGGGCAGGGCACGCTTATGTGCATTCAGCAGATGCACACGGGAGCCGGAAATGGAACCCACACACAAAATGGTTGGTGCTTGTAACAGACCTCAAGTGGTTCCTGGAGCACCACAAAAGGTTTATATCAGTGATATTGCAGAAACAATATCCCACAGCGGGTGGTGCTGTGGGTTAAACCACAGAGCCTAGGACTTGCTGATCAGAAAGTCAGCAGTTCAAATCCCCGTGATGGGGTGAGCGCCCGTTGCTCGGTCCCTGCTCCTGCCCACCTAGCAGTTCGAAAGCACGTCAAAGTGCAAGTAGATAAATAGGTACCACTCTGGCGGGTAGCTAAACAGCGTTTCCGTGTGCTGCTCTGGTTCGCCAGAAGTGGCTTCGTCATGCTGGCCACATGACCCGGAAGCTGTACGCCGGCTCCCTCGGCCAATAAAGCGAGATGAGTGCCGCAACCCTAGAGTCGTCTGCGACTGGACCTAATGATCAGGGGTCCCTTTACCTTTACCTTGGGACACAGATTTGCTAAGCTTGTGTGCTTGGGAGAGGTGCCCATCAAACATTGTTTACTTCATAATTTGCCTACAGCTGAGAAATGAAATTCTGCACATGGGTGGGGGACATTTCTTCCCAGATGTCTCAGTGCTGGACGCAGAGGCATTGGAGAAAAGTCTTTTGTTTCATTATAAAGGAGAGGTGAAAACATAAGCTAGTGTAGGGGTTCCCAAACTGGTCCACGGACCACCAGTGGTCTACAAATTTCATACAAGTGGTCCACAGTGTGTTGATAAAAAGGATAAAGTTCATACAGCATCTAGTGCACTACAGTTACTACAACAGGCAGAAAAGGACAACTAAATGGTCTGCCAGGACCCCCAGCAATTTTCTGGTTTGGGAATCACTGAGCTAGGAAATGTTTGGGAATCACTGAGCTAGGGGAAGCTAGCAAAGCCTGTAATAAAATTATTTGCAAATGCTATTGGTTGCTTGAGATAGGAAGCGTCCTAGAACTTACTTGGTTAAACAAGCCTAAAGGCTACATAGCTTCCCCCCCCCTCGAAGTTTGAGAGCATCACTAGACTTGCTCACCTTGTCTGTGAGTCTTAAACATCCCCCTTTGGGGCAGGGTGCACTTGTTTTAGAGCTGAAATTAATATTCAGGGTTTAGGACAAAAGATAGGTGGGATTTTGAACCAATCTGATATAGTACATTAAAAGTCAATTTAAAATAGCTGGTGACTCATTTCCAACCTGAGCTGAGGGAAGTTTGCCCATCCCTAGTTTATATCACAAGGGCTTTATAGAAGCATTAAGTACCTTTAATCCTAGTTAAGCTATATTTCCTTCACTCTTGGAAAGTTTCATCGCAAGCTCTACTTTCTCTTTTCTTTTGCGATAACTTGTGATTAAGTGTTACCTGGAAACTAAACCTGACAGCATGACCTGAAGACACATGATCCAGAAGTCTTGCTTCTGGATCAGGCTTGGATATGGTATGATTTCGTGGGGGAAAGTCATGATATCAGTGAAATAAAATGTTTATTTCAGCAGCCCCCCTCCAGACTCCAATGGACCCTAGACTGCAAGGCATTGGCTAATATAATTGAGGGGTGGACAGTAAAAGGTTTAAGATTGTAGGCTATACTGATTTCTAGATCATGATAACTTTCATTTATCCAGTCTTTGCCACCCTCAGCTGGCTGAAGATCTCCTGCTCCCTTAAACAGTTCCAGCACACCTTTCCTCTCTTCCTACCAGAGCACCTTACTTCTTTCAAAGACCCCCTCAAAATCTACTTTTTTGTGAAGCCTTTGACACAGTAGCCTGGTTTGCATGTAATGCTGAGTTAAACTGGCTTACCTTGAACAAGAAAATTCTGGCCACCTGGCTGATCCCTCACTCCTCTGCCTCCTTCACTATCAGGAGCTAAGTGATTTGGCTTAGCGTTATGTCTGAAACAGGGCTTGCAATTTGTCTCACTCCAGACAAGCCATGATCTGTAACCAAGCTTTGTTCATGGCTTGCCATTTGTGGTTTGTTTGGGAGAGACAAGTCCCAAGCCCGGATTTGCTTGTAATGCTAAGCTCCTGGCTTAGCTGTTCGTAGCACAGCAGCAGGGAGAGAGAGGAGCGAAGCAGCTGCCAGTTTCGCATTGTGTGATCAAGGCCAGTCTCCTAGTTCTTGTACCTTACTGTACCTAAGCCTAAGTATCTTTAACTGAAGTAGCACATATTCTTTTCCTGTTTTCCTCTGCCTGCCTCCACTTCCCTCTCCTTCCTTTGTTGTCTCCATTGTGTCTAATTATAGATTTTATCCCTTTGGCAAAAGGACATTGCCTCTTGTAACTCAGCAAAGCAACATGCACACCAATTATGCTGTATAAATCAGTCATCTTCATTACCCAAAATAGCCTCATATCTATAGAAATCTTTGACATGCTTCTTAGAACAGACAAAGAGGTCATTTTTCTCTCCTTTGACCATAACTGTTCTCCATATATTCTCCACCTTTCTGCTGAAATAATACTTCACCATTTATTTATTTTTACTGTGGAAGTGTTCAAAACAACATTTTAAAAGCATCTAAGCAATTTGTTCATTGTATTTATTCGTTCAATAAAAACTCAAAGTATTTTACAAAATGCAAATGAAAGTGACACCTTTTGCTTTGTGTGGTTGTATATTATACTTAAAATTACATATGCATTCTGTGCCGGTTTTCTTTTTCCTGTTCCACGCAATCTGAATACCTCTCTTGCAGTTCTCCTTTGTGGGCTGAGTAAAAGGAAAATATCGATTGAGTGATTTTTGTGTGCACTGGGCCTTAAGTATTTTGCATTGTTAGTGACTGAAGCCATTCAGCGTTCCTTAATTTCAGCTGAGAATATTTACAGTGTACAACATCATTGTTTTCTATGTAAGCCTTCTAAAGAACTAATCAGGCTAAAGGTACATTGCAGTATGCTGCTATATCATTTTATTCTCACAACAGCCCTTTGAAGTTGGCCAGGTGGAGAAATAATTACTTGCTCCAGGCTATGGTTTATGAGTGAGAAGGTATTTTTGACCTGTGGTTTCTCTGTAACATATATTTTAGCCTTATGAACAAAGAGCTGCCTACACCTAGTTATCAGGGTTGAAATGCATCTATTTTCAGGTACTGCATACACCTACCATTAGGTGACATGAAGGCATTTTATAGCTGGATGGAAGTATTCATGGCAATGAAGTGTTTGCCTCATCAAACTGCAAAAGGGTCAGTGAGAGAGCTGGGAATCTATTTACCGCAAGGTTTCAGGCTCCAATATACTCATAAACAAATCCCAGGAAGGGAAGGTCCAACTCTGTATGAACTCTAGATATAGTACCTGACATGATATGTATTCTCTTGGAACTACTCAATCTAGGGCCAAAGATTGCTTAGGGAAGTTAATATAATTAATTTAAGGAATCTTTCTCTCCAGTCTTTAGAAAACTGCAGGTTTACATTTCTACCTTTTTTCTAAATTAATAGATATTAACATTCTAATAAGCATGACCAACATATCTGATGAAGAGTTTTTGTTGACTTTTCTTTGGTCCTGTGTTAAAGAGCATGAATTATTTGCTTTGATCCAATGAGCACAGCTCAGATGCTATACACCAGGGGTGCAGACCCTCCAACCTGTAGGCCAAATTAAACCTGCCAGGCCCTGGAGGATGGCCCACCCAACAGTTTTGGGCAAAGCATGCCCACGTTTGTGGGCCTGGCATATATGAAAGTTCAAACCGCAGATTAAGGAAGAAGAATCTCCAGCGCACTTTCGGTATGCCTCTGATTCTTCCTCTTGAAGACGAAACACTACACTTTTGAATATGGTGCCTTTTCCCGTCAGCCTTCAATATGTATTGAATGACGAGTGCTGTATATTTACTATAATGTCTTAATACCAATCCCAAAAGTGTGTCTCATCAAGCATTCTATTCATTGGCAGCCACAAGCTCAGCCCATTTAGAAGATCTAGCTTATCTAGATGAACAGAGGCATGCTCCCCTACGAACATCTCTGCGGATGCCTCGCCAGAGTATGGCTGGTGCTCGCACACAACAGGACCTAAGAGGTAAGCATTATGTGTGTGCAGCTGTGACATATCCCGGGGTCTTTAGCAGCTACCACCCTAGTACAGATGCCTACTGAAAGTGTCCACATTCTGAGAAGGAGCCTAGTGTAGTCTGGGCTATCTCTGGCTGTGCTACAGTAAGTTATCCCGAGCTATCCAAAACATAATTGGAGTTGCTTTAAAGCAGGGTTTCCCAAACTTGGGTCGCTATTTGTTTTTGGACTACAATTCCCATCATTCCTGACCTGCTGGCTAGGGACGATGGGAGTTGCAGTCCAAAAAATAAACACCAAAAAACAAAACAAACAAACAAAAAACCAGCTGAAGACCCAAGTTTGGGAAATCCCGCTTTAAAGTAGTAAGATTTAAATATAAAATATTTACCACCTTTTTGGCCACTAATAGGACAGTATAAATGGTGCTATCCACATACAGTATGAGAGCTTATACGTACTGGGGGATTTCCCAGCTATGGCAAAAAAAGACTGTATATTAAGAAAGATTACTTTATATATTTTAAAAAGCGGCAGAGAGAGAAACCTTTTCAAATGTATGTGTAGTGGTGGGCGGGGGCAGGAAGCCCTTTGTATCTGCAATGTCCTTCCATAGTAACAGAATCTTAAAAACAGTTTAAAGCTCCATAATTATTGAAAGACAGAGCAGAATATCCAAAACAGAGGAAGGAAAATCTGTCCACCCCTATTTTTTATAGTCAGCATTCAAAAAGTGAAGGTGGTATGAGGCTGTTGGGGACCCCACCCCCCAAAAAATCCCTTCCCATTGAATTACATTTCCTTCCGCCTTTTCTGAAATTTCCCAACTTCTCTGTATTTGAATAGAGCACTGCTATAGTAGCCAATGATACCTAAGTTCAAATGGATCCCTTGAAAAGCTCATCACTGTTCAGGACTAGAAGGTGGCACTCGGTGCTTCCTTAACCATAACTAATTATAGTTACTGAATTGTACACGTGTTTTCCCCCCCTTTGCAGTACGCTTTGCACCTTACAGACCTCCTGACATCTCTCTGAAACCGCTGCTTTTTGAGGTGCCCAGCATTACCACAGAATCTGTTTTCGTTGGCCGGGACTGGGTGTTCCAAGAGATAGATGTACAGTTGCAGAGTGCTGATGCCAGTGTGAACAGAGGTGTGGTGATCGTTGGAAATATAGGCTTTGGCAAGACAGCAATCATCTCCAGACTGGTTGCGCTGAGCTGCCATGGCACACGGATGAGGCAGATTGCTTCTGACAGCCCCCATGCATCCCCAAAACGTAAGTGAAGAGATGTACTAACTGGATGAATATGTTGTGTGCTTATATAGGTAACATATTATCTAATGGAGATGTGCTCCTATATCCTGTACGCAAGCAGGTTGGGACAGTTCCTTGCATTTGTAGGTGTGAGAAATTATAGGGATCCTGAACTATTCATTTTCCAGTCATATACTATAACAGCTTGGAATTGCTATAAATTCAGCTTTTATTTCCATTGAATCTAGACTTGTCTTTCCACTTACTACTGCTCAGATAAGAGTGCTGGCAGCTATCTGCCTATATACTGAAACATTTGGGTGCCAATCTTTACAATGAGGACAGATACAAAGAGTTCTTAGTGACTTCTCCACAATTAAGACTTCTTCCTCTGGAAATCATACTGAGTTCAAGCCAGAGGATGCTTTGGAAAGCTATTTTTAGTGGCCAGGAATATATGTCAGCTTGGGTTTATTTAATGTACAAAGCTTTGAATAGGTTTGGTAGTACTTATGCATCAAGAACCTTCAGGGTGACATAAAAAGCCTAATAGAAAAATGCTTTTATTGATGGTGGAGAGGTACTGTGGTAATTTCATTCTGGGGACTGTAGGCTATTCTAGTTTTATATGGTGCCATTTTGGCTGCATTGCCTTAATGTCCAGCTGCCCACTCCTATATTCCTTTATTTGACTCCTGTTTTTCCATGACCTGCTGTTTACAAATGTTGGCTTGTGTAAGGGAAATCGAGCTGTCCTTCTAGGGTGCATAGATGTGATTTGCTTGCTTCTCACTCTTTCCAGTCTAAGTCCATCTTTCCGCCTTTTCTGCATTGCAGATGTTGATGCAAACAGAGAGCTCCCCCTCACTCAACCACCTTCTGCTCACTCTTCTATCACAAGTGGAAGCTGCCCTGGAACCCCAGAAATGCGCAGACGTCAGGAGGAGGCTATGAGGAGGCTTGCTGCCCAGGTATTACTTCCCCACCCAAACTTTTCATTCTGTTTTTCTTTCATATGGATGAAGCAAGCCAAGGGAAAGGAATAGTGTAAGTCCTGCTACAGATACTTAACAACTATTTATTACACTATAAGGTAAAGGTAAAGGGGCCCCTGACCATTAGGTCCAGTCGTGGCCAACTCTGGAGTTGTGGCGCTCATCTCGCTTTATTGGCCGAGGGAGCCGGTGTACAGCTTCTGGGGCATGTGGCCAGCATGACTAAGCTGCTTCTGGTGGACCAGAGCAGCGCACAGAAACGCTGTTTACCTTCCCGCCGGAGCGGTACCAATTTATCTACTTGCACTTTGACGTGATTTCGAACTGCTAGGTGGGCAGGAGCAGGGACCGAGCAACGGGAGCTCACCCCATTGCGGGGATTCGAACTGCCGACCTTCTGATCGGCAAGTCCTAGGCTCTGTGGTTTAACCCACAGCGCCACCCGTGTCCCTTTATTACGCTATGGCCATGCTAAAATTCCAAAAAATATTCCTTCTGCTTGCACAGAAGTTCAACTAATGTCAGAAGATCTCTTCCACCTCTTGGGGTTATTCCTTCACCAGTGTTGAGTGGGAAGTCTTTCCTGCAATGTGATACTATGAAGATACTCACAAATGCTCCCTTTCTTTGGTGGTTGGCTGGTTTGTTCTGAACAATGAAGTCACTGTGTGGAAGTATTGCTAAGTTAAATGACCACTGTTTGGTTTTGTGGGAGGGGAAAGAGTTAAAAATACACAACTGCATCAAACCATTATCTAACCCAGTGTTTCCCAAACTTGACTATCCAGCTATTTTTTGGACTACAGTTCCCATCATCCCTAACCATTGGTCCTGCTAGCTAGGGATGATGGGAGTTGTAGTCCAAAACCAGTTGGAGACACAAGTTTGGGAAACACTGATCCAACAGATAGACCCAAGGTGGCAAACCTCCAGCCCTCAAGCAGACCTTGGTTCACCAGGTGTTCCAATTTGGCCTGCAAGGGCATTTACTATAACCACTTGTCACTTAACTGACATCAGCTAACTGATGCCAACTCATGGACAGGAGGACAGAGTTCAACTCTGCCTTGGCTGCGTGAACAGGTGTTTTCAGCCAAAGCAGGGTTTAGTGGGGGGAACTAAAGCCTGCTCAGTTTGGCTGTGCACATGTATTCCTTACTGGGAAAAGACTCCCATAGCCAGTGCAAACATTCCCAGTTTTTACAGGTCTCAAGTGCGAGAGAGACTTATTCCACCACACGTGCAAACTGCACCTATCGTGTGATGGGGAGGGGAGAAAGAAAGTTTCCTTTTGCAAGCATTAGTAGAATGTGGGAGAAGTCCCACCTGCAGGTAATGCCTGTAAAAAAAGGGGCACCTTGCTCAAGGATGGGGGAAGCAGTTTCCTGCAGTCCTTGTAAAGGACACTGAAGAGTTAGGAGACCCCCCAACCCGAGTTACAAGTACCCTTAATAAAGTACAGTTCCTCAGATCCTATGGGGGAAGCCATGACCATTAAAGTACTCTAAATATATGGTCTAGGTGTGAACCTAGTCATTCTGCCCCTCATGTCAAAGACTTTTAGCACAGGCTCCTCCTCCTTGTTAGACTGAGAGAAACTAGCAAGCAAATGTGGCTATTTTTTAACGTCTGTCCGCTGAGAAACTGATGTTTGTTTCCCCTTTTGCAGGTTGTTGCGTACCACTACTGCCAGGCTGATAATGCCTACACCTGCCTTGTGCCAGAATTTGTACACAACGTGGCAGCCTTGCTCTGCCGCTCCCCACAGTTCGCTGCCTACAGAGAGCAGCTGTTACGGGAGCCCCATCTACAGAGCATGCTCAGCTTGCGGTCCTGTGTTCAGGATCCCTTAGCTTCTTTCCGGAGAGGAGTTCTGGAGCCCTTGGAAAGCCTTCATAAAGGTAGTGAAAAGCATGAGTTTACCTTGATAGCAACGCACGACTGCGGCTTCATTTCAAAAGCACAAGCTGAACCTTTCTGTCCATATCTTTCTCCCACCTCCCTATTCCCAAACTCTCAGAACGAAAGATCCCCGATGAAGATTTCATCATATTAATTGATGGGTTAAATGAAGCTGAATTTCACAAACCTGACTACGGGGATACAATAGTATCATTCCTCAGCAAAATGATAGGGAAATTTCCATCCTGGCTGAAGCTGATTGTGACAGTCAGAACAAGTCTACAGGTAGGTTGGGGACTAGTTTTTCCACTTTTTCTACTGTTCTGTTCTGATAATTGCTTTTCTCTGAATGGGAGCAGACACCTTACGTGGCCTCTGCTGTGATGGGGCTATCTGTTTGGAAGCAGATGATTCATGCACAGTTTGCAAGGCATATGCACTGGTTGGGAGGAAATTTGGGACGCACAAATGTTTATTAACCACTGCAACCTTATGGTATTAAGGTAGCTGTCTTGTTTAATATTACCCTGACAATTTCTAACTAAAAGAGAAAATAGGCAGCCACCTTCATTGTCTACAGCTGCAAATAGAATTAGTTCACTTACTAAAGCTGAAACGTTGACTTCTTAGGAAATAAAAATTGTTACAGTTCAAAGGAAGACGATGTTTCCAACCAGTATTTTAAGAAGGCAAGGCCACAGTTAGGTGCACCCAGCTGGACTTCCGGTCTTTTCTCATTGTGCCTCTACATGAACTGCTTTTGAAACTCCTCCAGCTTTCAAGAGTACATTGAATGCAATGGAGAAGATTGATATATTAAAAAGAAGTAACCCCCCCCCCCGACATTGTGGTTAATCCTATGATTCTCTGAATTGTTCCCAAGACCAAAACAATAATGGCAGTCAGTCATTTGCAGCTGCTACATTTGGATAATGAAAGTACATCTACCCACCTGCTGGTTTACTGATGAATGGTTTGACTTCTTTAAAAAATGGACTTTTTCAGCAGCAGCAGCAGCAGATTTTTCCCCCTCTTCATTTTTTAAAAATTAGTTTTTAACGAAAGTGCACTTGTCACCTTTGAGACTAGTAAATTTATAGTGGTGTGAATATTTATAGACAACATAACATGCGTAAATATGATGGGAAAGGTGATAGAAGAGTTAAAGTACAAAGGAGGATAAAATACCTTCATATGGCTATCAGGGGCATAAAATATTAATAGAACACATTGCTAGAACATCTGCTTGAGTTTTTAAAAAGTGCTGGAGCACTGGACTTGGAAATGGAATGTGTAACTTAGGGGAATACAGTTTTCTCAGTGAGAACCACCTGTAATCTTCAAACCTTGAGAAACAAAAACATTTATTACTTGATTCTAACACTGGCTTAGAATAGCGCTGAACACTTGACACCTTTCCTTCCAGCCAAGGTTCTCACATTGTTATGGCAGAAAAACAGGTGGAAAACATAAGCACAACTCTACTGCTACTTCTAATCATGCCTTTCACTGTGGTTCCCATACCTTGGATTCCACCCAGTGTGTTGTTCCATCTTTACTTTAAAAGTGCTGATTCCAGCCTCATTCCAAGGAGAAAGCCCATTTTTATTTATTATTACTATTTAAATTTATATCCCATCCTCCCTCCCTGAGGGGGATTCTCTTTTCTATCCATTGCTGTGCACATCAAAATCCTGTTCTTTTAAAAAGATGGAAGAGTAGCACTAAAGACATCTACACCTTTGGAGATCATGCTTCTCTTGGGCTCTTCTGCGGGGGAATCAGACTTCTGGCTTCTGAAAAGAAGACTGATGAACCATGATGAAAATACAGAATGATAATGATGCCATGACATGGGTGCCCCATAAAAAAGTGAATGAACAAAACATGGCAGTTTCACACTAAACTGCTAGTGTAGAAGCACCCTAGGTCAGTATATAAAGGGCAATAACAGACCAGAAACAAATCTGTAGAAACTGTTGATTCCGTTGTCCCTTTGCTCTCTTGGTTGTGGTTTTGAAAGGCAGTTTGGAAATTTAGCTTTGTGTTTATTTCAAAGTCAGTTTAACTGTACCACCCAGGTTTAACAAGCGGTGTAACCTCATTTGGAGCCAGTATGACAGCATGTTTGGCCTATAACTCATAACTATGTGTGCCAATATTTATACTTCCAGTGGGAGACTGATTGTATTTCTCCCATTTTTAACTTCTCCATTATTTACTTTATTCTTTTTTTTCTTATAGGAAATAATTAAGTTATTACCCTTCCATAGGATATTCCTGGACAGACTGGAAGAGAATGAAGCTATAGATCAGGATCTCCAAGCCTACATCCTACACCGAATACATAGCAGCTCTGAAATACAGAATAACATCTCTCTTAATGGCAAAATGGACAATACAACCTTTGGCAAACTTAGTTCTCATCTCAAAACCCTGAGTCAAGGATCCTATTTGTACCTTAAGCTCACATTTGATCTAATAGAGAAGGGCTATTTGGTGTTAAAAAGCTCTAGCTATAAGGTAGTCCCCGTCTCCCTTTCGGAGGTGTACCTGCTTCAGTGCAATATGAAGTTTCCAACACAGTCTTCCTTTGACCGGGTGATGCCACTCTTAAACGTGGCTGTGGCATCTCTGCACCCCTTGACCGATGAGCATATTTTCCAGGCCATCAATGCAGGAAGCATTGAAGGTTCCTTGGAATGGGAGGACTTTCAGCAAAGGATGGAGAACCTCTCCATGTTCCTTATCAAGCGCAGAGATATGACCCGAATGTTTGTCCATCCATCTTTTCGAGAGTGGCTGATCTGGAGAGAAGAAGGAGAAAAAACCAAGTTCCTCTGTGACCCTAGGTAAGTAACCCATCACCTTGTGACAGGAGAAGACAGATACGAGATCACTTCATTTTTCATTAATATACCACTGTGTAGTGTTATTGAGATGCGGCTAAAAAAGATGATCCATTTACAATAGGAAGAGAACCAACCGGGTGGGTGTGTTATTGGGTTGATGTTGTTTTCATTTTGATTATGTATTTTGTGGTTTTATAATCTGATTTTATTCTGTGAACCGCCCTGAGACCTGCCGGTATAGAGTAGTAGTAGTAGTAGTAACAACAACAACAACAACCACAGCAGCAGCAGCAGCAGCAACAACAACAACAACAATTTATTACTTATACCCCACTCATCTGGCTGGGTTTCTCCAGCCACTCTGGGTGGCTTCCAACAAGAGATTAAAAATACCGTATTTTTTGCACCATAACACTCACTTTTTTCCTCCTAGAAAGTAAGGGGAAATGTCTGTGTGTGTTATGGAGGAAATGCCTACGGGTGGCATGCCTACGGATTTTCCTCCTCTAAAAACTATGTGCGTGTTATGGTCGGGTGCGTGTTATAGAGCGAAAAATACGGTACATTGAAACATCAGTCATTAAAAACTGATATCTTCTAACATCAGATAGTTGTTTATTTCTTTGACGTCTCAACTAGGGCCAAGGCCTTTTCAGTACTGGCCCTGACTTGGTGAAACCTTCTGTCACAAGAGACTAGGGCCCCGCGGGACTGGTCATCTTTCCGCAGGGCCTGCAAGACAGAGCTGTTCCCCCTGGTGTTTATGTTTCCCTTCCCTTATGGTTTTAATCTATGGGCTACTATTAAAATGAAGCTGCATTTTAAATTGTATTTTAACCTGTATTTTAAATTGGTCCCCCCCCCCTATGTTTTTATTGTAATTTTACCGGTGTTAGCCACCCTGAGCCCCGCTCTGTCTGGGGAGGGTGGGATATAAATAAATTATTATTATTATTATTATTATTATTTATTATTATCTGATGGGAGGGCATTCCACAGGGTGGGTGCCACTACCGAGGAGGCCCTCTGCCTGGTTCCCTGTAACTTTGCTTCCCGCAGTGAGGGAACCACCAGAAGGCCCTCGGCACTGGACCTCGATGTCCGGGCAGAACGACTGAGGTGGAGATGCTCCTTCAGGTATACTGGGCCGAGGCCGTTTAGGGCTTTAAAGGTCAGCGCCAACACTTTGAATTGTGCTCGGAAACATACTGGGAGTCAATGTAGGTCTTTGAAGAGTGGTATCTATATTCAGTAAATAGCAACAACAACAACAACAACACTAAGTTAATCATTATCTGATCACTTTCTCTATTATGTATGAAAGTCTGTGAAAGAGCATTAACAGGTTGGTGATCTTTGAGGGCATACACCTTTGTGTTTCTTTGGATGTGGCTAAGGAAAATGATCACGTGCCAAGATCCTTAGTGATTATTCGTTGTATTTATTTTTGAGTCAATACCTCCACATTTAACTTGATGTTAGAATTTACTTTGACTCTGCTTAATAATGATTAAGCAGAGTCAAAGAGTTTTATGTACATTTTGATGTTGCAATCTTTACAGAACAAAAAGGGGAACAGGCTCTGTTATTCACTCATGCACAACTCTTTATTGTAGCTCAAAATGTTTCAGAATATAAAGCTCCTTCAGGAGCTTGAACAAAGCTAGAAGGTTCTTAAAATACCCTGTTCTTAAAATCTTGAAAGCTCAAGAACCATCTTGAAAAAATGGTAGAGCTAAATATTTATTGTCTTGAGATCAGTTGTACGTAGATCTGGAGGGCTTTACAGATGGAAGAAAACTTGTAGGGGGAAGCTAACACTTTGAAAGACAGGAACAGAATTCAAAATGACCTCAATAGAATGGGAAACTGGGCCAAAACTGGCAAAATGAAATCAACATAGACAAATGCAAAGTTATGCATTTAGCCAAAACAACATAACTAATTGAATGCACAGGTATAAGATGGGGGCCACCTGGCTTGACAGTAGTAGATGTGAAAGGGATCTGGAGACTGTAGTCAATCGTAAGCCAAATAGGAGTCAGCAGTGAGTTTTCAGCTGCAAAAAAACCCTGAATATGATTTTAGGTTGCATTAATAAAACCATCTTTTGCAGCCATCCCAAAACTGCTGCCCCTGAGCTGGATTCCACTTGTTATTAGTGACTTCATTCTCTACAGAACCCACTTGCTAAGGCAGCAAGGTGTCTACTGAGAAATAGCAGAAAGGCAATGGAGTGCAAGGCTCTGGGCCAGAGAACTGCATGTCCAAGGGTCAGAACTCCTCAGCAAAGGAACAGAGCTTTGGGGGCGGGTTGGGGAATAGTCAGGCACAGGGGGTATATAAGGGCTCCATAGGGACTAAGCACTTGTCTGAACAAGTCATCTATGATCTGTCCAGGGTGCTGAAAGTCCTGTCTGTGACTGCCTTTGCTGTCCAGTGGTTCCTGACCTTGAATGGGACATCTGCATGGTTTTTGTGCCTGCATTCACCTCAGTTCAAACCAGTTTACTGGACAAGCTTCTTCCCAACACTACCATGGTCTCAGCCACATCTGAAGTGGACATGACTCCTCCGTAGTGAAGTATCTTTAAAGTTCTATCAATAAGATAGATTCATAAGTTTGCTTCCTCTCCCCTTGCAAGAAAAGAAAAATGCTCTGCTTCAACCTCCACCTCCTCTTATGACTGCAGAAACAAAGGGAAGCATTCCCTGGCCTTTTACCACCATCGACAACTCCAAGGGCACCTGGGAGACTCCACCCAGCCTCACTGGAAGAACTTTGTGACAAGTATAAGAGCAACCTGGCCCCATTCACTGGCTATTGAAACAACAGCTGCTGCAATGCTTGCTTTTCTCTTCCATTGCTTTTTTCCTTTTGCATCACGTTTGTCAGCCTATATTAAAAGCCTTATGATTATGATTTACAAGGATTATTGTTATTTAACCATATAATCTCTGATAATCTTAACAGAAATATTAAATTATGAGACTTTTTTGATTGCAGGTAGCCAAAAATTGTAACGTTAAAAAGGCATACCGTAAGCTGCCCTGTGATCCTCAGATGAAGGGTGGTATAGAAATTTTAATAATAATAATAAATAAATAAATAAATAAATAAATAATAGCCAGTCACTGCAGCTTTAAACGCAAGTCCCAGCCTGGAAGCATGAGTAGTAGTGGTTGATTGATTCTGTTTGCTATCTTAAAAATAGATTCTTGTGGCACTTGCCTTGATTTCATTGGTTGAGCTCTTCAAAGGGGTGAACTAGATGGATTTTATAGTCACTAAGTTCCCCTTCTTCAATAGGGTACATGCAGAAATAAGCCGCTACTGCTTCCAGCTCCAGAAAATAGGTATTGCCCACAGCAGTGGGTAAGAATTATTATTATTATTATTATTAGTCTGTTTATATCCTGCTGTTCTATTAAAAGTACTCACTCAGAATAGAATCCATCATTAAGTGTAGCTTCCTACAAGAAGGGGTCACCTCAAACTTTGAAAGATCTTTGCTTCTAATATCTTTCCTCTATGTTAGTTCTCCTAGAGAGAGGAATGAGCTACAGTGCTATCTATTAGTTCAGCAAAGGTTTGATCAAAGCTGATGAACAATTAAGGACAACGTGGTCCTGATGTGCATCAGAGTACAACTAACAAGGGTTATGAGGAGGAGGGATAAAAGGTTTATCTCCTTCATTTCACAATCTGAGTGCTAACTGTCAAAAGATACATTGGAGTTAGAATTCTAACTTCCTCCATGTTTCTTCTTTTCTCTTTTGCCCAGGAGTGGCCATACATTGCTCGCCTTCTGGTTTTCCCGTCAAGAAGGAAAACTCAACAGACAGCAGACTATTGAGCTGGGCCATCATATTCTCAAAGCACACATCTTTAAGGTAGCAAAAAATTGTGCAGTGATATCTTCACTTTGGATTTGAATGGTGTGGTACTGGTGTTTTCAGAGTACATGAAGAATGTTAAGTTTCTGAGATCCTCACTAGGACCTAGCCTGGCCAGCCACAAATTGTGGTGAAGGCCAAGGCCCTGTCCTCAGGTATCCTCAAAACAGGAGGAATAAGTTATGTGAGGACGCTGTCTCACAACAGCCGTCCATGATTTTCTGCTGCTACCAGACAGCTGATTCAGCAGAAGGTGACCAAGGGTGAGGAAGAGGAGGAGAAAGAAAGATTCTTCATTCAGTTTCATGGACCTCTTCAACCTTTTCTTTCCAGTTTTGGGAGAGAGAGGGGAAATAAGAGAGAAGGTCTCTCTCTTCCTTAGATCTTAGGGTAAGCAGCTGGCAGGAGGAAGATATTGGTGCCCCCAAAGGGAACTGAATTTGGCCTGGAACTGCTAGTTAGTGATCTCCACCCTCCCTAGATCTTTATCATTATTCCATTCTTCTCATACCAAACATGGCCTATTGATCGGAAATGAATTCCTTTGATCGGAAGTGAAAGCCCTTTGGCATGAGTAGCTTTAAATCCCTGAACACTAAGGAATGTTTGAGAAGTAATTAATTATTAGAGGTCTCATTAGCACTCTCAATTTCTGTATGAGAAGTATTAAGTAGTAATATAAAGTAGAGTATGTTCTAGTCTAGGGACGCGGGTGGCGCTGTGGGTAAAACCTCAGTGCCTAGGACTTGCCGATCGCATGGTCGGTGGTTTGAATCCCCGCGGCGGGGTGAGCTCCCGTCTTTCGGTCCCAGCTCCTGCCCACCTAGCAGTTCAAAAGCACTCTTAAGTGCAAGTAGATAAATAGGTACCGCTTTATAGCGGGAAGGTAAACGGTGTTTCCGTGTGCTGCGCTGGTGCCGGCCCGCCAGAGCAGCTTCGTCACGCTGGCCACGTGACCTGGAAGTGTCTCCGGACAGCGCTGGCCCCCGGCCTCTTAAGTGAGATGGGCGCACAACCCTAGAGTCGGACACGACTGGCCCGTACGGGCAGGGGTACCTTTACCTTTACCTTATGTTCTAGTCTAGTTAAGGATTTTCCATTTTCTGAGTCAAAAGATTGCTCAGTGCTGCAACCAACTTGCTAAGAGCACCTTAGGAACAGTCGCTGTTAATTGTAAGCCCCATGTCTTGACATACTGTCCCAAGGAATATGACTTACAGTGTGCAAGTTTTATTTATGGAGGGGGCTGTAGACAAGAGCTTGGGTGACCTTCCCAAGAAAGGTTCCTAAAAGAATCCTTGGGGGGAAAAGGAGTATTAGATTGCATTGCCTTTTTCAAAAAAAGTTAGGCTATTTATGATATTGATTCTTTTAGAATAAATGTTCTTTATTCAGCACTGGCTCACCTCTTTCTTTGATTCTTCTATTTTTTGTTGTGTCTTTTTGCTAGTACTTGTAGTATACAGCCCACTAGATGTAGTGCAAAGGGATTACATCACTTCTCTCCCTTTCATGATGGAATGCTGCACCTTGTACCCAAGAGTTCCTACTCATGTGATCTGGTTGGAGGTTGGGGTTGTTATTTGAAATGTGGTAGACTTCAGAGCATTTACAAAAGTGTAACTCTTTGGTGCTCTGATGTAACTTGCACCGAGTAGTAGGATTTAATCCTTGGAGTTGCGTCCTCTCCAACACTCCTACTTTCTCTTTAGAATACAATATTTTTGTAAAGTTGACAGGGAATCCTTGCTAATCAATTGGGGTTAAATGAGCCGTGTGTTAGTGATGTGTAAAATAAAACCAGTACCTTGGATTATCAAATTTAAAGTGTGTCTTTTGCAGGGACTGAGTAAAAAAGTTGGGGTTTCCTCCTCAATTCTCCAAGGGCTTTGGATTTCCTACAGCTCAGAAGGTCTTTCCATGGCGCTGGCCTCTCTCCGGAATTTGTACACCCCTAACATAAAGGTACGAGAGGGGAATAATTTTTATTGAAACTATGGCAGGCAAGGGAAAGTATTAAGTATTTCTTCCTTCTCATGGTGGGGTGGGGCTACAGCTGTTGTTTACATCTTTTATAATGTGCATGTTAATTGATGTAATGTCACATCTAATTCCACCTTTGGTCAACTTTGACCCTTCTTCACATCTGTACAACCCCTTGGGCATCCTCATAAAATTGTCTTTCTCCATTCTTCCCATTCTGTAAGAATTTCGACTTCTCTTTCTATCACTGCCTCCTCTTTTCAGCTTTCATTTTATTTCCAAATAATATTTAAAATGCAGAGAAAATGTAACGTCTATTCTAAAAAGGCTTGGAGTTATAAGGCAGCATACTTCCAGGTACCAGGTGTTTGGGACAGAAAACAGGTTTTCCTTGAATATGGGCTTTTGGGACGCATCTGGTTGACTCTTGCCTGGTAGATATCAAGGCAGATTGGGTTTTTTGTTTTGCTTTAGAACATTTCTGTAGCACTCTAAAATTTGAAATGCAAGTATTGTTCGTAAAATAGCATTCAAACACGTTTTTAAAAAATTAAGGAATACCGTATTTTTTCGTCTATAAGACGCCCCCATGTATATTTTGGGGGACTTAGATTTAAGAAAATGGGGGAGAGAGAGATGGCCCTGTGTATAAGACGCCCCCTCATGTTTTTCATTTTTTAAAGGAAAAAAACCTAGTCTTATACATGGAAATATACAGTAATTATTGGCACCATACATTAAAAGAGGTAGTAAAACAAAATATTAGTACTTAGATTGTAATGTCGTAGGTTAAAGGAACTTAATATGAATCTTAATATCAAAATTCCTTCTAGATCCATAGATAGATGTTTTCATCCTTTTCCCTGCTACAACCATCAAAAATCTGACTCTAACCCAGTAATTTCCAAACAGTGTGCTGGGGCACACTAGTGACATCTGAGCTAATCAAAAATGAGTTGTAAACGTAAATAAAATAATTGAGGATCTGAACGTGCTTCCTTCTAATCGCTATCCTCAGAGGGCAGGTAATTCTGCACTCTGTCTGCATCTGATTGATTTCGTCATGCCTGCTGCAAAGCAACACCAGAACTCCTTAACCTCAAAAAAGAGCGCCTACTGCATCTCAGCTTGAGTCACAGCTTTGAGAACAATTCCTCCCAGTCAGAAATAGCATCAAGGTACACAGAAACACACTAGTGCATTGGAAAGCACATTCAGTGGTGATCTCTGGAGAGTGTGTGCTTAGGGAGGCAACATCAGAGCATTACTGGAAGTTCCAGAAAGTAAGAAATTGTTCTGTTAATTGAAATAACCTTGCCCACCATAGAATGTCAATGAGTTTGGTAAGACTCTGGTGACTTGTAATGCCTGCCTTAAAAGGAAAAAGGAGCATAACGATCACCAAATTTTTATTTGGATTGAAATTTAGCCAACTTACCTTGCTTCTGTACTACTGATGACAGACAAGAAGGAAGCTCTCTTTCTCTCTCCCACACCAGAAAAAAAGATTTTGCAACATTCAAGGTGCTGGAAAGAGGGCAGGGGAAGTAGAAAGAGAGAGAGAGGAAGAAACGTCTACCCCCTTGTTAGTGCCAGAGGACAGCGGAATGTGGGGAGCGGAGACGGCAGTAGCAAATTTAGAACTCTTATGGAAAAAACTAACATTTTCCTGTGTATTCTCTGCTTTGGTTAAGAATTGCTAGACAAATCAAGCTTGTGGCAGGGGAGGGAAGCTGCTAATCTCTAGTACACGAAACTCTTGCGCTCCGTTTTTAATTGAGAAAATTGGCTCGTTTAGAGAGTGCTGATCTCATCCGTTCCCATTTCTTTCTGTTCAGGTCAGTCGGCTACTGATCTTAGGAGGCGCCAACATCAATTACAGAACTGAAGTTCTAAACAATGCCCCAATTTTATGCGTCCAGTCTCACCTTGGTTACACGGAGATGGTAGCTTTGCTGTTGGAATTTGGAGCAAATGTTGACGCCTCTTCGGAAAGTGGCCTAACATCTCTTGGATATGCTGCTGCTGCTGGGTATCTAAGCATTGTTGCCCTCTTGTGCAAGAAGCGAGCGAAGGTGAGGAAGGTGGCTGTCCTGTTCTCAAACCTGAGCAAGCAAGCCACGGTTGGGCTGCCCATGTCCCAGAGACTGCAGTCCTAATTGCTTGCATGCTTGCAGCTGTGTCTTCTAGCTACTCTCTGGGGTAGTTACGCTAGCAAGAGCATGAGCAACAATTTCATTTCTGTTTCTTCATAAATGTACTCCACAATCTTCACTGGTATTGTGGTCAGCAACTAAAATCCCAGAGCAGTTCATTGGCAACTCGGGTTTGGGTAAGGATGTTGCTAAGCTGTTGAAGGGATAGGGTGCTAATCTTGTTTGTCTCAACGTTTAAAGTTCTCCTGTTTTAATTTGCTATCACTCAGATACAGAAAACAAGGCTAGAGTTCATAATCTAGTTTTGCACAAACATGGTAAATGCCAGCTGTTGGAGAATGTGCCTTTTCCCTTTTTACATGACACTTTGCACCAAGTGAGTAGGAGTAGCCAATATCCCTAGGATGGTATTCCAGAATCTAATACATCATGAAACATATCCTGGCAAAACCGGGAACTTTAATGTAACATGGATTAGGGATATGATTTAACTATTTGTTCAGGAACATGTCTTTTTAATTGTCATACCTGTCTTCATAATAAAGATGGCTAGAAACTTGTTTTCATTTTAGGTTAAGATTAACTCTTTCAGGCTCCTTAATGTTGTAAAAGTTCCTGAAGGGACTTTTCTCTTTACCTGGGCTTTTGGCCCTTAAATTGAGGGGGGGGCATTGTGGCCTTTTTTTAATGGGGCAGGATTTGTTCATCCCACCTTCTAATTGTATAGCTCTGTTTTTAGGAGGTTTTGTTGTTTTTAATGTGAGTTGTTTTTGCTCACTCTGTAAGAATATAACTATAACATAATACATAAATATAAACCAGAACAACAACAATAGTCTTTGGCAGATTATTCGCTTCTAGTAAGGTCCATTTTGGCTAACCTCAGAAAACATCCAGGAACCAACACCTCTCCAGGAGCCTACAATTTTACGCTGTCTCACTAACCAGCTCAATGCTTTAGGTGACATTTGTGCTCTATAAGATCACTATGTCATTCTGTCTTGTTGCCGAATGACAGTGTTTGCTTCTAGAGAGCTACTGTGGTTTTCAGTGAACATTTGTGTTTCCCAAAAGTAACAGCGTTCACTGAAAACCACATGTAGCTCTCTAGAAGCAAACACTGTCATTCAGTAACAAGACAGAATGGCATCTAATTCCCGAATTAGATGTAAACAATAGATTTCTTCAGACCAACTTTGCTTATTGGAGTGGGACTTGGTAGATTTTACCAAATGGGGGAATGTAGCAAAGAGGTTTGCAGATCACTGCCGGTGCACATAGCAATTGTGTGTTGCACGATTTGTCCTGAGTTTATATTCTAAACTCCATTTTAAATGTCATTGCTCCTTGCAGATGAAATCTGTGAGAGTGGTTTGTGCTACGTGTGAATAACGTACTTGTGGACACAGAATACAGTTGTCATTACAAAACTGGCTAGCTCTGCATATATGGCCAGAGAAACATGGAGAATATTTCCCATGTGAATGTGGCAGTGTTAGAAAAGTAGGAACTGAAGCACACAGCAGTTAAATTTTAATCAGCCATTTTTTCCTTTTCTTGAAAAGGTGGATCACTTGGACAAGAACGGTCAGTGTGCACTGGTTCATGCAGCTCTCAGAGGCCACCTGGAAGTTGTCAAGTTTTTAATCCAGTGCGACTGGACAATTGCTGGGCAACAGCAGGGAGTGTTTAAAAAGAGTCAAGCCATCCAGCAGGCACTGATCGCGGCTGCCAGCATGGGATTCACCGAGGTAAGTTGTCGCTCAGCCTTGTTGAATCCTCACTGGCCAAGCGGCCTTTGTGTTAGGGCAAAATACTGAGTAACTGTTTTTAAAGCTTGAAGTACGAGGGAGGGTTATGCAGTTGCTACGGGAGCCTAGGTACGCCTTTGCATGCAGCGAACCTTTCTGACCGTCAAGTGGCTTGAGGGAAGTCACCACACCTATAGCTCTGCAGCCAAAAGCTGTGGACAATCTACTGACTTCTTGTTGTTTAAAATAATTTGCTTGCCTCTCCTGTACTAGAAATGACATACAAGGTGGCTAACAACAAATCATTAAGCAGCATAAAAAAACTGCAAGAAAGCAAGAAATGATAGAAAATAAAAATTAAGGTATACCAGTAAATTGCAGATAAAACATTTCAGGCAAATTATGCAAACTGAAGCAATTCCAGCAGCCCATACCATATAGAAACAATGACCGGGAGAAATTAATGCGAAATAGAACAAGGAAACGAACAAAATACGAAAAGCCTGAATAAGTAGGATAGAATTCGCCTAGTATCTAAAAGAAAATTAACGTGGCTCTTCTGTGGGCTCAAGTTCCATAGACAGGGTGCAACCACAGAAAAAGTCTTCTCTTAGGTACATGAGAGCATAAGAATACAGTGGTACCTTGGGTTACATACGCTTCAGGTTACAGACTCCGCTAACCCAGAAATAGCACCTCGGGTTAAGAGCTTTGCTTCAGGATGAGAACAGAAATCGTGCTCCGGCGGCGCAGCAGCAGCAGGAGGCCCCATTAGCTAAAGTGGTGCTTCAGGTTAAGAACAGTTTCAGGTTAAGAACAGACCTCCGGAATGAATTAAGTACTTAACCCGAGGTACCACTGTAGTACGCTGGATCAGGTGAATAGCCCATCTAATCCAGCATCCTAGGCTCACAGTGGCCAACCAGGTAGAACATGAGCGTCAGAGCACTCTCCCTTACCATTGCTGCCTCCAACTGTGGAGGCAAACCATAGCCATCATGGTGCAATAACCACACATTTAACCTCTGATGCACCTGGGGAAATGTTATCAGGCAGGCTTAAGTGGGAACAGGCAGTCCGTAAGGACTGTGTTGTCTCATTAGCTGGGGTAGAGGGTGGGGAACTTCTTTCAGCCCAAAGGCCACTTTCCCTCACAGCCAACCTTCTAGGGCTTCAAAGGTCAAAGGAAAACATAGTTGTCCTGTACAGAACTAGCTCAGGTCTAAGAAGTTTCAAAGTCAGACGGAAACATTATACACTCTTAATATAATATCCAGTAATTAGTCTGGATGTTCACACATGGATAACTGATGGCACAGTTAGTATACTGTATTTACTCGAGTCTAACGCGCCATCGAATCTAATGCGCACCTCAATTTTCAAAACCTTGAAACAAAAAAAAGTATTTGCTGGTGAATGTAAATGTGCCGTCAAATCTAATGCGCACCTTAATTTTCGCAACGCAATTTGGCCAAAAAAGGGGAGCGTTTGGTTCGGATAAATACGGTACTAACAATCGTTGAATGTAGGCTAGAATTTTGGGTGTATAGTGGACCCCTTTAGTACATCAGGTTCCTCATGAATCTTCCCTTGCGGGGTTTTTTAAGGTTATTAAGTGTATTTTTTAAAAAAAACAAAAACAAACCATTGTGACTTGTTTGTTTAGTTGGATACCGTTTAAGATTTATGTCCTGATACTGTGTGCTATCTTCTAAAGGTGTTTCCAAATAAATAAATAGATTATGGTGGGGGTGACGGTGTGTGTTTTTGTTGTAAAGGCAGATAATTATTTTAATGGGGCTGGGGAGTATATTTCCTTTGTGCCTGGGAAAGTGCCTGATAGGGAATTTGTTCACTCTGTTTCCATTTGTTTTGTTCAAAGCAGTTACAGCTTCAGATTATCAGCAGCATATTTTTAGACATGCAGAGAGTTCAGAAACTGACAGATTTCTTTGTTTTTAGATTGTCTCCTACCTGCTTGATCTTCCAGAAAAAGATGAGGAGGAGGTAGAACGAGCACAGATCAACAGCTTTGACAGTCTCTGGGGAGAGACAGGTAAATTCTGTAGACTGTTTGTGGCTCCCCTTGCATCCGTTGTATACATGTGTGATGTGCTGAAAGAGATTGGTTATCCTCTGGGAAATTCACAACAGTGCCAACATAAACCTCTGTCCCTTAATTTTCAGGATGTTGAGTATCGGTTGTTCCTTCTGAGTTTAAGGAGGAAAAGCTTATAAATATTTTATTTTTTTCAATATTTATAGGCCGCACATGAATAAAATTACAGCAAGGCAATATGCATAAGAACGTGACATCCCAGTAAGAGCAGTAAAAACATCAATTAATAAATACTGCTTGCTAAAAGAAATTCACCTCTCAGCAGCTTGTCTGAATAACACAATTTTCAGGAGATGTCTAAAAGAAGGCAGGGACAATTCTTGCTGAACCTCTACCAGCTCAGTCTCTAGTAAAATCCAGCTGAAGTGGCCCATCAGAGGGTGCCAGTGATCATGCTGGAAAATATGGAGTCAGGAATTTTTCGCTGTATAAGACGCACTTTCCCCCTCCAAAAATTAAGGGGAAATGTGTGTGCGTCTTATGGAGCCTCCATAAGCAACGTGAAGCCTCTGAAGCGCAGAGGGAGAGTTCCCTCCGTGCTCCGGAGGCTTTGTGTTGCTTTCGCTGAAGCCTGGAGAGCGTGAGGGGTCGGTGCGCACAGAGGCTTCAGGGATAGCCGCCTGAAGCCTCCGGAGCACAGCGGCAAGTCCCGCTGCACTCCAGAGGCTTCGGGTTCCTTTTGCTGAAGCCAGAAGAGCAAGACTCCTGGTTTCAGGGATAGCTGCCTAAAGCCTCCTGAAGCCTGAAGCCGGAGGCTTTGGGTTGCTTCGCTGAAGCCAGGAGAGCCAGAGGGATCGGTGCACACCGATCCCTCTTGCTCTCCTAGCTTCACTTTGCTGGAGAGGTGCTGCACAGCTTTCCCTCTCTGCGCAATGCCCCTTCAGCGAAGCGGGAGGAGAAATGGAAGGGGCTCCGTTTCTCCTGCCGCTTCGCTGAAGGGGCGCTGCGCAGAGAGGGGGAGAATTTTTTTTCTTGTTCTCCCCCTCTAAAACAAGGTGCGTCCTATGGTCGGGTGCGTCCTATAGAGCGAAAAATACGGTAACACAGGAACCTTGAACCTGTCTTGGTAGTGAATTGGCAGCCAGTGCGGCTCTCTTAGCAGAGGAGTAACATGTTGCAAGTGACCTGCTCCTCTGAAGTGGACCTGCCACTGCGTTCTGCCCTAGTTGCCGCTTCAGGACCAGATGCAAGGGGCAGCCCCACGTAAAGTGTATTACAGTAATTGAGCCCCTTAAGGTTACCAGTGCATGGACCTCTGCGGCCAGACCTTCTCAGGCCAAGAATGGTCGCAACTGGCATTTCAGCCAAAGCTCATACAAGTCAGTGAGTTGACATGGGCCTCTAATGAAAAACACAGATCAATGAGTACCCCCAAGCTGCGAACCTGCCTTTCAGAGGGAGTGTGATCCCATTCAGAACTGTCCATCCCATTTTAACGGAATTCTCATTGTATGGTCTTATCTTATTTTTATTTCATTGTATTGTATTCCTTGAGCACCACTTAGAGACTATTGTAATTAAAGGCATATAAATTGAAATAAAAAATAAGATGAACCACTATAACTCCTATTCCTGCAGAAGTTATACTCTGTTGTACATTTTGCATGCTTGTGGTAAATTGGCTGCCTTGCTTATTTTCATTATCATGTTGTCTTCAAACTGTGCTGCTAAGTTGCATCCTAACCCAGGGATGCTAACATGATAACAAAAGTCAGCCCTTGAATTAGCATTTATTACGTGAGTTTCTGAAGTAAATATCACAGATGGTGCCCTACTCCCCAGTCCTGCTGCTCCCACATTACCGGGGTGTGTGTGTGTGTGTGTGTGTGTAAATCAGGATCAGACCTTGGTTACAGGTCATGGTTCAGATTTAGAGCTAAGCCAAACCATGGTTTAGTTCTGGGTCGTGTAGCAACAGCAGGACTGAGGAACGAGCACAGTGGCCATTTGCCCTGAACCATAGTTCGGTTTAGCGTTATGTGTGAACTAGGTCAGTGTGTGCTCTTACTTATCTCTGAACAGTGCTGGGCTGGATACTCAAAAGAACATCCTGATAATCCACTACAGCAGGTGCCTCCTTATTTTTGGCAGAGAAATGTGGCATTATAGAAGACAGTTGCTTCATGGCTTCTAATTACTAATTTAAAATAGGTTCATTTTGCACAGCTAGCAGATTCACCTATCTCAATGAACTTCTGAGAGATCTGGATCAGGGTTATTTTACAGAAAATGTTCATTTGCATGGAGAGAGGATTGGTGTGAATGCTTCAAATAGCAGAGAGAGAAGCCAGGCCAGAATATTCAAAGAGGCAAATTTAAGCAGCACAAGACAAAGGACTTGGTCTGCTGGAGAATGGGAGGGCGAGATGGTGGTTGGGAAAGAAATTGCTTTGCCGGCAGTTTATTGTGTCAGTCTGGGAAAGAGCAACTTCAAAAAGTGCTTTCGTCTGTTTTTCAGGGTGAAAGTGTCTCCTCTAACCCAGACAGTACATTATGCCAGGCACAAGGCACTTCCATGTTACACAAAACTCTTGAAGTCTTGAGAATGAATGATCGCTTGGTTGTACAGAAAAGGCTTTTGCTGTCTGTGGGCTTTGCCTTGACCTAAGAAAGGACCCGAGTTTGCATTTAGATGGAATCGTGTCTGTTTGATGGTTGCATCACAGGCTTTTCCCTGGTGCACTCTCAAAAGTATTGCAGATGAAAATGCAGGGTTTTGTTTTGTCTTCTTAAAAGCATCTGTCCAAATTGCATTTTGGGGACCAGGGAGTCAAATCATTCAGTGCTTTGGTTCAGTTTCAGTTGAAATTGAAGTTCTTTGTGCTCAGCCCAATAATTTTAGAAACACATCCAGCATGCCTAATTTAGTTCAGTCCTAATTCACGTGAGAAAATGTTAATGCTATTCACGTGGTGCACATATGAACAGATGACCCATGTAATTGTACTGTTCTATATGGTTAACACACTAGACAGAAAAGTCTGCCAATTGTACATAAATTTGAATATGGGGAACATAATAGGTTGATTTGGGATTATTACTTAATATGTAATACCATGAGAAATGTAGCAGTTCAAAAATTTAAAATGTATTCACCCACCCCCATGCAGACAGAATTTCCCTCTCTAATCCTTTGGAACCAGGGCTGGCCCACCTATGAGGCAAGGTGAGGCAGGATCCCCGGGGACAATGGATGCAGCCTGCAAGGAATGTCTCACCCTCTGCTGCTGCCTCGATGGCGACAGCAGCTGTTGCCCACTCATTGGAGGCTGAGGCTGGATCTTCCGCCTCCCTTGCAGCCCCTGCCCCCCAGTGCTGCCTCTGCAGTGGCCTTTAGAGAATAGGAGGTAATGCTGGTCTCCTCCTCCCACCCATGTTCCTGATGTAGATATCCATCTCCCGTCCCCTTCATCCATCCATTCTTCCCTGGCCGGTTGGGGTAAGGGGTGGGGTGCCATTTTGTGGTTTGCCTCAGGTGTCAAAATGTCTTGGGCTGGCCCTGTGTGCCCTGGAGAATTACCGTGCTCTGTACTGCCAGCGGTCCTGCACACCTGGCTACTGAAGATGCAGCCTGATGGGAAATTTACTTTGTAATAATAATAATAATAATAATAATAATAATAATAATAATAATAATAGCAATAAATATGTGTGTAGATCTATGTACAGGGTAGGGGTTGCTACCCCAAACAAAGTATTCTCTCTGATAACCTGGATGTGGAGAATTGAACGTCAGTCTTTCCTCGTCTCTTGTTACTTAACATATAGCAATTACCATGAATGATGCAGATTAAAGAACAACAACCCCATTTAATGTGTTTTCTAGTCAGTTAAGCATGTGAAGGGAAGCCGTGGGAGTGAGCACGCTAACTCCATCCTGTCCCCAGTTGAAGGATGATCTTCTGAATTGGGGAGTTTTCTGTGTTCATAGAGGCTACCCACACATTTTTTTTATTTTTTTTATAATGATATTTATTGAAAAAAGAATTTTAAAAATTACAAAGAAAAAAAGACAAAATTACAGAGAAAAAAGACAAAAAAATAAAAAATAAAACCATCATTTTCAAATTCTCCACTTTCATTACCTTCTTTCCATGACCTCCTCCTCCTCCCATCTCTTGTATCTTGATTAATAATTGTCACAGCAAATGCTTTCCATAATTCATAATATTCTGTCATTACCTTACCTTGCTCTATTTTCATCTTATCTTATAAAAAACCTTAAAACTTAAATCTTATTTTTACCAGCTTCTCATAACCATTACCTTTTTACCTAATTCTTTAAACATTCTTACAAGAGCCAAGTAATTTCATTTCAACATTTTAGAAACTGGGGAAATGCATGGGGGAGAGGAGCCTCCCTGCTTCCGGATATTACCCTCCAACATGGAATGGTAGCAGGAGGTGGAATTAGTGTGTTCGTTCCCTTGGCCACTGGATAATGCCCGAAGAGGGCTAAAATCTTTCCAGGTCTATGCTACCCTTTATCTCTTGGGCGAATCTTGGAAATTGTAACCTAAAGCCTTTTTTATTTTTGGACCACAATCCTTTTATCATGTTCTTTTTTTAAAAAAAGAAGGAAGCCTGTAGGCAGGGATTATTTCCACTTTAGCCATCGCACAGCACTTAGGTGCATACCATGGCTGGAAGTCATGCAGCAGCAGCAGCGGCAGACTTTCTTTTATTCTGATTGGTCTTTTCTCTCTTCCAGCCCTGACTGCTGCAGCCGGACGAGGCAAGCTGGATGTTTGCCGTCTGCTTCTGGAGCAGGGAGCAGCTGTAGCCCAGCCCAACCGGCGGGGAGTCGTTCCCTTATTCAGTGCTGTTAGACAAGGCCATTGGCAGGTAAGGGGAGTGGGAGGGAGGAAAAAGCTGCCGGTCCTTCTCCTATTAAGGTAACAAGTATGTATACAGCTTGGATTTTCGGAGCTGCTTCCTGTATCATCTACCGCATTTTTCGCTCTATAAGACGCACCAGACCACAAGACGCTCCTAGTTTTTGGAGGAGGAAAACAAGAAAAAAAATATTCTGAATCTCAGAAGCCAGAACAGCAAGAGGGATCGCTGCGCAGTGAAAGCAGCAATCCCTCTTGCTGTTCTGGCTTCTGGGATAGCTGCGCAGCCTGCATTCGCTCCATAAGATGCACACACATTTCCCCTTTTTAGGAGGGTAAAAGCGAGTCTTATAGAGCAAAAAATACGGTACATCACATGGGCCTTTTGGTGGGATATCCTCAACAACGTGAGAGAGGTTTCAACATGTGTCTCCCTATGGTGAAGTCCTGGGAGGATCGCTAATCTATTTTCAATACCTTGGTGTTGCCACAGCATCTTAAAAAATAGATAGGTGTCTGTCTGAAGTTTTCTGTATTTTAATTACGGAGGCTTTTAGATGTATGTGAGTTCTTCAGGAATGCAAGATGCAAAACAGGGAGCAAGGGAACCAATAACTGCGGCATTCATAGGAATGCAGAAGGAAAGGAGATTGCTTTGACGTACTGACAAAGAGAGCATTTCATACCAAATGCTCTTCCTCCCTCCTTTAAATGTGTGTGATTCACATGTAAACAGTGCCTAACTCTAATTAGATGAAACCTTATGGTTCACAAATGCTGGTGGAGATTTATTGTGCTGGAAGGAACATGTTTTACCCCAAAGGTGTCAAATGTTCCAATTCAAATGTAAGCAATTTTTTGTACATGTAGAAAGCCCCATTAGCCTATTCCAGGATAGGCAATTCACTCTTTATCTTCCGTGTAGCCCTTTTGGCTTCTCCCACACACCTCAATAATGTCCCTACATGCCTTTTAGCAGTCCACGATTCCAGTCTGTTCCCACCTAATATTTGATAAATAAGTGTGTTCCCTGGTTGGCATTGTGTTTTCTGGTTGGTATGACGGTTGGTAACTCAGATGGTCACTGCATTAATTTAGAACTAGGGGGTTGCCAGTGTTTTTGCAGCAGAGTTATTCCAAGACAGCCCAGCATGCACAGATATAGATAAAGAAAACATACATTATGAGAGGGACCAGATAGCTCATGGTCAGTGGCGTAGCATGGGGGGTGTAGGGGGGGCCGGCCGCACCGGGCGCAACATCTGGGCGTTAGGGTTAGGGGGCGCAAATCCACGGGTTAGGGGGCGCAAATCCACGGGTTAGGGGGCGCAAATTACTTGCCTTGCCCCGGGTGCTGACAACCCACGCTACGCCACTGCTCATGGTAAATGACATGGAGGCAGCAGGTGGGAGCTCAAATCACCTAGAATCTACCCGAGAGTGTACCTTAGTAGCCTGTACCATACATTAGCTTATACCATTGGTGGGGAACTTCCATCCCATGGGCTGGGTGCAGCCCCTGTGAACTCTTAATGTGTTCTCCCACCCTCTCACCAACTCTGTTCTGCTTCCAGAAACTCACTTAGCAGCCTCCATTGAGAATCAACATGGAATATGATGCTATGGAATATGCTGCTATGTCTTTCTCTATTTCTCCACTCTCTCTGCAGTTTTCCCTCTTTCTCCATTCTCATCCATGGTGCAGTTGTACACATGATGCCTTGCTTGAGCGCCTTGGCAATCTCTCTCTCTCTCTCTCTCTCTCTCTCTCTCTTACTCTCTTTTTCTCTGAGCTTTCCCTGTGCAACCTCCAATAATTTGGGGTGAGCAGATTTAAACAAGTCTGTACGTCTACTGTTGTATGCTGTCTCTCTGGAGGGAAATGGCGGGGGACCTTTTACAGGGAGGGGCTCTAGAGAGACAACTTGCTCCAGTAAGTAGGTGATGAAAACATGGATCACTTTGGAGGTGCCCCACCCCACCCCGAGGAAGAGCATTCAGGCTGCACAGGTGTCCTTTCAAGGTGTGCTGAGGGTGAGCCAAAGCTGGGCAGAGCCACAGAACCTATTTTCCAAGGAAGCCCAAAACATTTGAATGTTGCTATTTGAAAATCCCAACTGGCCTCCCCTTCCCCTTCCCCAGCAGTAAAAATAACATAATGTATAGTCACTGTGTGTGTGAATGAGGAGCAAATGTGTAAAGAGAGGCATTTCTGTGAATAGGGTGTGAAGCAGGTGCGGTTGTGAGTGTGAATATGTTGGGTTGAAAAGGATTCTTCACCCCTTATCTAGAGGAAGGATGTGCAGAACATTCTGAAAACTTCACATCCATTTTAAATAAAAGTATTTCTTAAATGTAAATCCAGTGGATATATGAGGAATGTTTGGAGGTGGAAGATTTTGAAAGTACTAGACTGAAGTAGGTGTAGCATAGTGACATTTTAATTGCAAACTGAAACTTGTCGTGAGTACAGAGCATAGGGGCTTATGCATTTTTTTCATGGCTCTCAAACTCTGCACAATTTGTACTCAATGCATCCTTGCTTTGTATGCTTTCAGATTGTTGATCTCTTGCTCACCCATGGTGCAGATGTTAACATGGCAGATAAACAAGGCCGGACTCCTTTGATGATGGCAGCTTCGGAAGGGCATTTGGGCACTGTAGAGTTCTTACTAGCACAAGGTTAGTTTGGAGTCGTGTTGAGATTAAACCCAAGTATGTGTAAGCAGACTCCAAAATTACTGCGAAGACAGACCTTGACATTCGCTTTCCACAAATTTCATACCGTTGGATGAAATCATGCAAGCTAGACTCAAATCCGAATTAGGATGCTGTATACGAATGTTTCATTTACAGTGGAATAGCCTTACTTAGTTGATTGACTTTTTACAGGGTCGAAACTTTGTGAACAAAATGTCCCATCTCATGATTTCCCAGTTCAGGTGCCAATCCCACCCCCACCCCCACCCCCAGGTTCAGAAAATCTCAGCTCAGCAGAATAACTTTCAGCATAAATGACCAAAATCATGCTGCTATTCTGGCTGGCCACAACCTATAGAGATTGCACCAGCCGTGTGTTCCTCTATCCTTTGTTTCTTCTCTCTAGGAGTCAGATCTATCACGTCATTCTTTTCCAAATGGTATTATCTTTATGGTCTGACAAGTAAGCACTTCAAATGTCAGCAAACTGGCAATTTTTCTCCAAAGATACCTGCCCAGCCAGTATATGGAATATTGCAGAGGACATAAGAGTCTCTTCAATAAGGCACACACTTCCATGGAAGAAAAAAAAAAAAACAACAACTTCCAGGAATGAAACTCTTAAAGAGGGGCACTGTGAGTTGCAGGTGGGTTTAGCGTATTTGGAAATACCCTTAAGTAGTCTTGCTCTGTGTTTTGTTTTTCCCCAGGATCCTCCATTTCCCTAATGGACAAAGAAGGACTTACTGCCCTCAGCTGGGCTTGCCTAAAGGGACACCTTTCAGTAGTACGAGCTTTGGTGGAGAGTGGAGCTGCTACAGACCATGCCGACAAAAATGGGCGCACTCCGTTGGATCTAGCTGCTTTCTATGGTGATGCAGAAGTGGTAAGTGCTTTTTTTTTTGGGGGGGGGGGAGAATTCAAATCCAAGAGAGGAGGTTCAGGATAATGTCAAGCTTTGGAAAACCCTTGGCAAACTTAGTTTCATTAATTACATTTGTATACTGCCCTTCACCTGTAGATCTCAGGGCAGTTCACAACATAAAAATACAAAATAAGAAACACAGAATACATCATAAAAATGAGAACCAAAACAAACCAACGATTCCCTCCTCCACAACACATTTAAAAGGGCATCAGATGTTAATCAGCCAAAGGCTTTGATGAAGAGGACATTTTCGCTTGGTGCCTAAAAGTGTATAATGAAGACGCCAGCTGAACCTCCTTGGAGAGAGCATGTCACAAATGGAGAGCCACTGTAGAAAAGGCCCGTTCTCATGTTGCCACCCTTACGAAAGGGGCACATGAAGAAGGGCCTCAGGTGATGAGGGTCTGAGTAGGTTCATATAGAGAAGCGTGATCCTTGCGGTATTGCGGTCCTGAGCTGTTTAGGGCTTTATAGGTTAAAACCATGGAGTTTTCTTGGCAGGGATACTGGAGTGGCTTGCCAGTTCCTGCTCCAGGTGGATCACGTTTAGTCAAAACTCTCCACTATGACCTGTCCGTCTTGGGTGGCCCTGCACAGCATAGCTCATAGCCTCTCTGAGTTATTCAAGCCCCTTTGCCACAACAAGGCAGTTTGACCAAACTGCGGGAGGCAGTGGAAGACAGGAGTGCTTGGCGTGCTCTGGTCCATGGGGTCACAAAGAGTCAGACACTACTAAATGACCAAACAACAACAAGGTCAAAACCAGCACTTTGAAACTAATTGGCAGCCAATGTAATTGGGCCAGGATTAGTGTAATATGCTCAAACTTAGCAACATGGCCGCTAAATTCTGAAGTTTCCGAACCGTCTTCAGAGGCAGCCCTACGTATAACGCGTTGGAATAATCTAACCTTGAGGTTACCAGAGCATAGGCAACAGTAGTTAGTCTGGCCCTGTCCAGACAGGGGTGCAGCTGGGCCACCAGCCGAAGCAGATGGAAGGCACTCTGCACCACTGAGGCCACCTGACCCTCAAGTGACAGCAGAGGTTCCAGAAGTACCCCCAAGCTGCATACCCACTCTTTTGGAGGAATTGTAACCCCATCAAGAGCAGGCAAACTCCCATCCATCTGATCTACAGGGAACCAGGCAGAGGGCCTTCTCGGTGGTGGCACCCGCCCCGTGGAACGCCCTCCCACCAGATGTCAAAGAGAAAAATAATTACCAAACTTTTAGAAGACATCTGAAGGCAGCCCTGTTTAGGGAAGCTTTTAATGTTTAATAGGTTATTGTATTTTAGTGTTTTGTTGGAAGTTGCCCAGAGTGGCTTGGGAAACCCAGCCAGATGAGGGGTATAAATAATAAATTATTTATTATTATCATCATCATCATCATCATCATCACCATCATCATCATCATCATCTAGGGAACTGCCCACTAACAGTGCCTCAGTCTTATCTGGATGGAGCTACAGTTTGTTGGCTCTCATCCAGTCCATTACCGAGGCAAGACAAAGATCCAGCACATCTACGGTCTCACCTGCAGATGTAAAGAGGAAGCAGAGCTGTGTGTCGTTGGCATATTGCTGACAGCGTACTCCAAACCTCCAGATAACTCCACTCAGTGGTTTCATATAGATGTTAAACAGTATAGGAGATAAAACTCAACCCTGAGGAACTCCACATTGGAGGCTGCATGGGGCTGCAAAACACTCCCCAAGCATCACCCTCTGGAAATGTCCAGCCAAGTAGGTACCACTCACCCATAACTTGTGAGTAGGTACCAAAGCGGTACCACTCACCCATAACTTGTTCAGCTGCTCCAGGAGGATCTTATCCTACAGTAGTGGTCAACTTTTTTGGAAAGCACACCAAGGGAGTTTTGCTTCTAATGTACTGAGCTGAAAGAAAAAGAAAGAACAGGCCTTAGCCCAACGGTATAGTGTCAGGCAAAAGTAGACATCGCACTTCAACACAATGAAGTCTGCAGCTATTTGCTGTGTGGCATATATGCTCTCTCCAGTATGGCCTGGAGTGTGTGGTTGGCATATATGGGTGGTTTTACCTTTGAGCCGGGGATTGGATCTGATGGCTTTTTGATTCATTCCAACTCCTAAGTGCCTTCAGGAGTCAAATGAGGTGAAGGAATAAAAATAGTTGCCATTTTAGCTCAGCATCCCACTCTCAGTTCTTTTGAGGTCAAAAACCTGCACTTAATTGCATGATCATAATGCCTATGACTTCCAGGGTGATGCTGATTTCAATTGATTGCTTATTTGTAGGTTCAGTTCCTGGTGGATCACGGTGCCATGATTGAGCATGTGGATTACAGTGGGATGCGCCCCCTCGACAGGGCAGTGGGTTGCCGCAATACTTCTGTTGTTGTCACACTACTGAAGAAAGGAGCCAAGATAGGTAGGGAACAGTCAAAGAAAAGAAAACCCACCTTGTGAATCTCTCAAGAGCCCTATTTCCTCCCAGGTTGTGCAAACTTGCAGCACTCCTATGAAAAAGGCATGTCCGGTTTTGAAAGAATGCTGCTTCTGTTTCACCAGCAGAATGCCAACATTCCTGTGCGCTTTGGCTGCTGTGTTGTGTTAATCGAACATTGGATTTTCCTCCTGCCTAGCTCTTGGCAAACTGGGGGAGTACCTCTTAATGAGGTTATTCCTCTGAGAATGACCACCACTTCGACGGTTCTGCTGTTCTGATATGCTGCTGTTGCTTTCCTTGCTCTGTAGATGCTTCCAGGTTTGGGTATTGCCTGCACTGCTCTACTCCCCTACAACCCCTCGCGTCACAAGGGAATTTGCTGGTGCCTTGGCTGCTATGCTGCCTGCCTCTCACTGCTGCTTTTTCCTTTTTTTTAAATTCACCGTCATCCATTTTTTCTCCCTCTTCTACAACTTTTTTGTTTTCTCCTTTTCTTCAAAGGCTGTCAGACGCTACCGAGTCGACCACGAGGTATACATCACTGCTGTCATCATCCAGCTTGGTGGTCTGACAGCTGTGCTTTCTCTTCTATGGTTTTGCCTGCCTGCATTCTCTCCCTCTCTTTTCATTTTTTCTCACCTTCAAACAATTATTTTTTCCCCTTACTGTTGCAGAGAATAACTTGACCTCAAGACCTAATTCACTTTTAAAATGCTGCCAATTTATTTTTTTACTCAAAGCCTTCTGAAATGCTTCCCCATGCCTTTCTGGCTTTTTGAGAACTCCCCTATTTGACAATTAGCCTGCCAAGTTAGACCATGAAGGCTTGGTGGATTTGTAAAGGCCTACATAAAACAGCTGTAGAATTGGGCTCTTGGACTGCAATAGAAGGGGAGTGTATCCAAAGTACTTCGCAGGTATAAGCCCTGTTTGAAGTGAGCCTTGTTCTGAAACACCAAATATTTTTAAAACTCTGTTCACAAATATACCACAAATAAACTTTCAGCCCCAGATACATCCAGGTTGCTGTAGCATACCATATTTAAAGTTTACATGAATTGATCTATATTGTTTGTTAAACCCTTTGATTTCTCCACTAATCACATTTTCCAGAACGTAACTGTCTTTACTTCCCACCAATGCTAATTGGTGGATATTGATGCCTTCTTCTCCAACATTTGCGAATCATTTCAAATCAGCTGAAAGAAAAGATTGCAAGGGAAAGGGGTTTTTAGTTTGAAGCATTCTTGTGAGAACCCCACGCTCCTTGGGATGGCTGCTCCAAGTTGTTCTCTCCAGCAGAAATTTCTCTCCCCCCCCCCCCAGGATGTTTATCCACCTTAGCTTTCCTCCCTTACCACCTTTTGCATTGTATGAGTTTTTTACCCATCATGCATCCTGTACACTACAGGTCCAGCAACCTGGGCGATGGCCACCTCCAAGCCAGACATCATGGTCATCCTGTTGAGCAAGTTGATGGAGGAAGGAGACATGTTTTACAAGGTGAGAGATGGAAAACTGAGCTTTTCACCAAGTATCAGTTAAACGACCTATCAATGTTTATTTCTTTGCTGCTGCAATTGCATCAAAACAGTTCCTGAGCTTTCACATTTTTTAAAAAAAAACATTTTCCCCCTTGCTCTTCTGACTATGCCACAGGGTGACTGAGTGGGTGTCAAGTCTGTGACCTTTCTTTATTCTGCACTCTCTCAGTGGCTAAAAGAACCTAACTTGAATAATTTGAATTCAAACGAGCAAGTATATATAAATGTGCTTAATTTGCACAATTCATGTGCATCAGTTAATTTGTAATTTTTAGCACAAGCAGACCTGACAGTAGCTTGAATTGCTGAACGAATAAAAATCCCCTAGCCTCAGAACCTGGCAGCAGGTGCCCATTACTCCAAAACACTGCAGTACATGCGAACAAGTTAATGGTTGCCACTGTAGAACATCTCTTTATTTTTGATGTTTTGATCTTGTTGCTCTTGGCACTGCCCATGGCCATTGGGATTAAATGCATACAGTCAGCATGTCCATAGAACTTGAGACCCCATTGAGCCCTGTGTCTGACAGGGTTGTCCGTAGCATCACTGCTTGACTAAATTGCTGGGCTTTGTGAAGCAAAACAGCAGCAGTAGCAACAACAACCACAAAACACTTTTATGTTCTCCAATATCTGGAATAGCTTTCTTAGAATCAAGGTGGTTCTCTTAATTCAGAATCTTGAGCTACTGCTTGGCTACAGTTTATACCTTGCACTAAAAATTAAAATTCTGCACCACGTTGCTACTTGCCTTGGGAGGAAAGCCTCTGCTGGTGCCAATGGGATGTTGCCGTCCAATGTAGATATTATGATATGAGCAGAAGACACAAAAAGATGCACTAAGCTTATGGAATGCCTTGCTCCATGAAAGTTGTATAGTGGTACCTTGGTTTTCGAACAGCATGCGTTCTGGGTGTCCGTTTGACTCCCAGAACCATTCAAAAACCAAAGTGCGGCTTCTGATTGGCTGCAGAAGTGTCCTTCAGCCAATCGGAAGCCGTGCTGGATGTTCGGCTTCTGAAAATTGTTCGGAAACCAGAACACTCATTTCCAGGTTTTGATTGTTCAGGAGCCGATTTGATCAGGAGCCAAGGCTTTCGGCTTCCAAGGTACGACTGTAGTTGGTTTCCTCCCTTGCTATTTTCTGCTGGTTGTTAACCATTATATCTTGGCAGGGTTTTGCTGCATCTGACAGATAAACCAAACAAACCTACAAAATTAACTGATTCTCATGGGTTTTTGATTGATAAGTGTATATTGTTGTTTTTTATAAAATTGTAATTTGTAGATATTGTAAGCTGTTGCAACAGCAAGGGCTGGGATATAAATGGTTTCATAAAGTAAATGAATAAATAAATAAATAGATGAATAACAGGAGATGCATTGGAAGCAATAGGCCTGAGATACAGAAACTAGAGTCAATGGGGGAAAGACAGGTAATTTAAAAGTATGTGCCTCTTACGATATTATGGAGGTCCCTGGGCACTGACCCCTCCATTTCCAGGACTGGAAGTGGTATTGTGGGCAAGAGGCTCTTGCCTGCCAAATCCATCCTTGAAATCCTTCTGTTTCTATAGTGGGGAGGCCATTAATAGTTCAATATTTCCTTCAGCTGGGAAATCAGCCATGTGTGTGGGGGGAAACATCCACTTTTTTCTAAGCCTTATGTCAAAGTAGTACAGGAAGAGGTTCTGTTTGGCAGGAACCTTTGGGCAGTTTATATTACTGTCAGGTACATGTTGTTACTCGGTCACTTGTGTTCTCATTGGTCCCCTGTCCATGGTGAGATGGACAAGTAATTGACCAGGTCACTTCAGACTAGTACCAATGTGTGCAATACTTTTGGACATACTTCCACTATGTGCCCAATCATTCTTTGAGCTAACCTTTACCCAGTGTATTTAGTATTTACAGTCAATCCAGTGGCATCTTAAGAAAACCCACCTAACCATTCTCTAGGGTCTGAGCTTTTCAGCTGTGCTAAGCTTTCTCCCTCCAGTATCAGAACAAGAAACCTAGAAATTAATTTACAATCTGCAGAGGAAAGCTTTTCTCTTAAAGACTTCCATGCAGCCAAATTTCATTCGGCAAGGAACGACAGCTGCCATGCTTATTTCTAGATCCCTCTGATGCAACTGTGTAGGCACATTCAGCTGTCTTCAGTGATTGTCTTAGAACTGCTACAATGCTGAAATAGAAAACTAAGTGGTGCATTTTGACCTGTTTGCCGTTCTGCTAGAAAGGGAAAGTGAAGGAGGCTGCCCAGCGCTACCAGTATGCTCTGAAGAAGTTCCCCCGAGAAGGGTTTGGAGAGGACCTGAAAACCTTCCGGGAACTGAAGGTGTCACTCCTTCTCAACCTCTCCAGATGCCGGAGGAAAATGAATGTAAGTGGCCTCCTTCTCAAAGCCCCTTCCTGGCAATGATCCTTTCCCAGCTCCCTTTCCTGTTCCTAAACCACTCCCTAACCAGACTCTTTCCCAGACTCCTGGAATGGCCTTGAAAACCTCCACCTTTTTGTAACCTGGTTGTCCTTCACAGAGCACTGGCGTTTTACAGTTCTGAAACAGCCAAGCCAATGGTTTGAGATTAATTTCAAGCAATTAAAAATTCATCGCTATATAAAAACAGCTGTTATAGCTCTCTTTGATTTATTTTTTCTCAATGTCTGTATGTGTGCAGATTGGAGGATGCTGTCGGACTTGTAATGCTGTCATAGCCTTCTGAAGCTCTGGCTTTCTCTTAGAGCAGTCACTCAGAATCAGAAACACATACCCCACACCCTCCCATCTTCCTCCTGGAGATGGGCAACAACTTGCGTTAGTTGCAATCTGTTCCTGTGTCTAAAAACATAGCATGGGAAGTGTTTTTACAAGTGCGTGAAAGAGAAACAATACTGTTTATGCTAGGAATCCAGTAAATGTCTCAGCAATATAGAAGCCAACATATATAATAAAGCTTTGCACATTTGGATTTAAAGTCAAGGATTTGGCATGCAAACATTTTAAAGAATAGACATGTTTTAATCATATCTGTTACGTGTGGCCACAGAGCTAAGAAACAGAGTTAACTTACATTAGCACTTTGCAGAAATTGTTTAGGGAGTGCTTTAATAGGGAGGAGAGAAGCAAGAAACTAAAAATGTATGTATAAAACCAAACATACCCATTGAGCATATCCAGACCATTTTGAAGGGTTTTCTTGACCTTTCCAAGGTTTGCCTCTTCCTTTTTATTGGTTAGCAAAAAAATTTCAGAGTTACTGTATAAGAAGAGGCTTACTTGAATGCCCTCATCGCACGGTTGTGTTGCATAGCTTCACTGCAGCCATTCACTCCAGCCAGAGTCAGCAGCCGTGTTAAGGTACCCTAAACCGAAACATTTGGTCTAATCACAGTTGGCAGGGTAAGTAGCCAGCATTAAAACTGGCAAGGGGCAAAGCTGTGCAGCTGTGAACCCCTTGACGTGTTCCTTTAGCACACAGTTCAAGAGGACGCCCCCCCCAAAAAAAAAGGTCATGAGAAGAGCAGATTGATGGAAAGTTCTGTTTCCAACAGTGCCAAATGTAAAGGTCTAGGCCGCACTTTTAGATTAGCGGTGCAGGGAGAAGATCAACAATAAGTACATACACTAAAGAAGACCTGTCAAATTGACAGAATCCTATATCCAGCAAGGTTTCCAGGGCAGGCACAGTGACAGCAGACCGATTGAAGAGACACACAAGGAACGAAGTGAGTCCTTATAGGCCCAGCCTGGGAGTGGATAACCTCGTAACTTCACAAAACAGGGTTGGATCTCTCGATACCAGCTATCTGTGACATGACGTCAGTGTTGGAAAATACCAAGTCCACATATAAAAATATTTCCATGTCATATTCTTATTTTTTCTTCCCAAATTCTCTGTGTGTGTATATATTCAATGACTTATCTACGCACCTATTGTGATGGCAGGATTTTGGAATGGCGGAGGAATTTGCTACTAAAGCACTGGAGCTGAAACCGAAATCTTATGAAGCTTACTATGCAAGAGCAAGGGCCAAACGCAGCAGCAGGTGAGAGGAGAGCCAGAGAGAAATGAAAGGTTCTGTTCTCCTGAGGTTTGGGTGTGACACATTCCAAAAACGCCCCCATTCCACACAAATGAATCGACAGCAAGGGATTGCCCAAGGGAGACGATAATTCTAACCCTCCGAAATACCAGCTTAAGAAACTCGCCCTCTTCCATTAAGCTGAGCACCTTCCACAGTTCCAAATATAGTAATTCTGTAAGTTGGACCATAGTGTCCTCAGAGCATTCTGTCAGTGCTAGATTTATTCACATCGCTGAAGCATGCAGCAGCTGAGCTTCTGGAGGGCATGTTTGGGGGTTAACTAGTGACTGCTCTGCTCTGTGCTCGAAATTAGTTGTTGCTGTGGGATGAAAGCATTGGGATCCAGTTGTATCTCATCTGTGTTCTGGTTGGTGCTTAAAGGGGCCTAGCTCATCTGCTGCAGGTGGGATCACATTTCAGAATCCTGAACTGACTGGAGAGCTTTGCCTTTCAGCCACTGCTAGCCTCTTTGCTCAGCTCATGGAGTAGGGTACCTGCTGTGACTGTTTGGAGCTTTGTTTTGTTCCAGAGTTTCTTTTGTACCTACCCATTTGATCATCACTGCTGAGCTGGAGGCCCTGCACTTCAACCTCTCAGCTCAAGGAGGACCCACTGAAGTGGCAATAAACCTTCGTCTGGGTCTCTCACTGCTATAATTAAACTTCCATTCCAGAAACAGACCTCTATGAATTGAGCCACACTTTCCCTTCTTTTATGCATTCATATTTGGCTCCCCACTGCTTGCAATAAATTGGCAACCAATTTCCTTTCGGGGACTTTCCCACATTTCTTCACTCAGGGTCCATTATACCACTTTAAAAAAAAAGAAAGAAAAAGCCTTCCCTTGCCATACCATGCCTTGCCTCCTAGCATCAGCAGTCAGGGGAGGTCAAAGTTTTGGGGCTTGGGGAAATTGTTGTGTTTTAAAAAACCAAACAATAAAACGAAATGCATGAAGGGCGTAGAGGATATTCTCTACCAATCGCAATCACATTCGAGTAGATGACTGTTTTGTTGAAAAGCTACCAGTGTCCCTGTAAATGACAACCCACCTCCCCCCAAACTCCCCACCCTTCTGTTCCTCCAAAGATAGCCAAAGGCATTGTGGGCTTGTGTCAGGCACTCTCTCCCTTCCTTGTTCCCTTCATTCCCAAGAGAACAATTCTCAGAGCAGAATGCATTGGCTGCAGGAAGGCCAGAGCTTGCCACTTGCCCGGAGCATCATAAGGGCTTAAGCTCAGACCTTAAATAGTTGGAGGGGCACAGCTAAACCTACCCTGCATACCATAAAGTTGCCTTCCTTGTTCCCTTCATTTCCAAGAGAGCAATCTTGGGAAAACTGGCTTGTGTCCTCTGCCGTGGAAATGGAAGAAACAGCCAAAGGCTGAAGAATCTGGTTCTTACAGGACTCGGAACATCCTCCCCACCATGGCTAGCAATGCTTTTCTTCGCAAGAAACTTGTTGCTTAAGTCTTCCCAAATCCGTTCTGATCCAGAGTAACTTTGGTTCTTCTTTTTTGTCCCCTCTCTTGGGTCGAGCAGGCAGTTTTCAGCAGCGCTGGAGGACCTGAACGAGGCCATCAAGCTCTGTCCGAACAACCGTGAGATCCAGCGGCTGCTGATGAGGGTGGAGGAAGAGTGCAGACAGACGCAGGCGCAACTACAGCAAGAGCCTCTTGCGGTATGTGAGCCTGAAACGCAGCACGAAGAGTTGTATGCAGTGCAGGACATCTTGGAAGAGGAGTACCTTGAGCAAGATGTAGAAGAAAACATTTCTGTTGGCTTGCAGACGGAGTCACGGCCGAGCCAAACTCTGCCCATCATCCAGAGCCCACCTTCTTCTCCTGCCCACCGAGACTCTGCCTACATCTCCAGCTCACCACTTAGTTCACATCAGGTGTTTGACTTCAGGTCAAATAGTTCTGTGGGGTCACCAACAAGGCAAGGGTACCAGCCCACCTCCCCAGCACTCTCCCCAACACACCAGAACTCCCATTATAGGCCTAGCCCAGCACACACATCTCCTGCTCACCAAGCCTCGTCTTACCGCTTTAGCCCACCTCCAGTAGGTAGCCAAGGGAAAGAGTATCAAAGCCCACCTCCTTCTCCCCTTCGTAGAGGCCCTCAGTACCGAGCCAGCCCTCCAGCAGATAGCATGAGTGTCTACAGGGCTCAGTCCGGCTCACCCGTACGATATCAGCAGGAACCCAGCATCAGTCAACTTCCCAGCCGGCCAAAGTCTCCACTCTCCAAAATGACACAGAGGTCCTTCCAGATGCTTCCGCTGCCGGTTGCAGTCCCCCAGCAAGGGCTCAGGTTGCAGCCTGCCAAGGCACAGATCGTCAGAAGCAACCAGCCGAGTTCGGCCGTGCACTGCAGTACGGTGATCCCGACGGGCACTTACGGCCAGGTGGCCCATTCAGTGACCAGCAAATACCAGTCGGCGTCGGCGGAAATGGCTGCTGGCCAAAACCGGCTGGTCTACCAGAGCTCCATTGGGGGGATAGCGGGGGATGGGCGGCCCATGCAGCACGTTCAGGCCAGTCTCAGTGCAGGGGCCATCTGTCAGCATGGAGGGCTGGCTAAAGAGGATCTTCCACAAAGGCCTTCCTCTGCCTATCGCGGTGGGATGAGATATAACCAGACCCCACAGATTGGGCGCAGCCAGTCCGCTTCCTATTACCCAGTCTGTCATACAAAGCTCGATCTCGAACGTTCCTCCCTTCCCACTAGCCAGCTTGGTTCGCCAGATATCTCTCACTTGATACGAAGGCCCATGGCAGTAAACCCCAATGAAATCAAACCTCACCCACCGACCCCAAGGCCTCTGCTTCATTCTCAGAGTGTTGGCCTCCGATTTTCCCCTTCCAGCAACAGCATCTCATCCACTCCCAATCTGAACCCCCCCTTCCGCCCTTCTGCTTCTATTCAGCAGATGGAGATCCCACTTAAGCCAGCCTATGACAGGTCGTGCGATGAGCTTTCCCCAGTCTCTCCAACGCAGGGCGGTTACCCCAGCGAGCCTGCCCGCTCCAGGACCACGCCTTTCATGGGAATCATTGATAAAACGGCCCGGACTCAGCAGTATCCCCACCTGCACCAACAGAACCGAACCTGGGCTGTGTCTTCAGTGGATACCGTCATAAGCCCCACCTCCCCAGGAAACCTCCCCCAGCCAGAAACGTTCAGCCCGCCTTCCTCAATCAGCAGCATTGCCTTTTATAACAAAACCAACAATGCACAGAATGGCCACCTGCTGGAAGACGACTATTACGGCCCACATGGGATATTGTCCAATGGCTCCCGAGGAGACCTCCTAGAGAGAGTTAGCCAAACCTCTTCGTATCCCGATGTTAAGGTGGCCAGGACACTGCCTGTTGCACAGGCGTATCAGGACAACCTCTATAGGCAACTCTCCAGAGACTCCAGGCAAGGACAGACATCCCCTATCAAACCAAAGAGACCATTTGTGGAGTCTAATGTGTGAAACGGACGTGTCTTGGAGCAAGAGCCTTGTTTTCAGCACACTTTTCCCGGCTGAATTCCCACATTACACTGCTGTTTTTCTTCCTCCCTTTTTACATTTTCCATTCACCTAGCAGGCCACCAACTAGGGTTTTTTTCCTGTGTGGTGATGAGGCAGTCTAAGACATGCTCCAAACCCTTTGCTGCACACAGCTGACCTCAGATAAAGCCAGCCCTGTACATGTCTTCAGCTGTCAATTAGGCAATGTTAGCAGACGGTGTTGGGGCTGACCTAGAAGGAATCGCTCGAGAGAGGTAACCAGCTCTTTGAAAAAACAAAATGCGAATTTCAAAATTCAGATTGGTTTGAATATAGGCTTTAAAACACTTACTAAATTTTCCTCCAGAGTACTGAGCCCTTTTGACTTGGAAATTGCACTCTTTCAGTCAGCACAGTGCTGTCCACATTGTTTTGTTGTGTCCAAAGAGCTTGTTGACCTGCACAGAATGCGGCTTTTATTTTGTTCGTAATACAGTGAGGAGCTATGCATAAAACCCATCCTGCTTTATCTGGTGTGATCGGATTGAACATTAGTATTAAGGGTTCATGGTTGTGAATTTTGAAAAAATCCTTTCCAGCCAATCTCTTGGTATGGATTTCCACGGGTAACATTGCTTTGAAAGGCATGTTCGGAATGATACTGTTTGGATTTCCTCTGAGGCAGTTGAACAAATATTCAGGGAGAAATCAAAGTTCTCTCCACTTCAGCCAATCAGTGGGCGGCTACCTCGGTCTGTATATCGGACTTCCTGTCCATTTTCAGTGGGCTTGTCCTCCAAATGGAACAGCACCTTACCGATTCACACTCCAGGTATTGTTCCCAAATCAAGAAAGCTCATTATAAACTGTGAGGTGTCCTATCATTTGAAAGTGTGATGGGGGAAACTGAGAAAGAGAAGCAGAATTTGTACAGGCACTCCCATTGTGACGGTTAATGCCCTCCCCTAGAAGTCAGTATTAGTACAGTCCTAGCAACGCTTCCTGAGTTAGAGACCCATTGAGCCATCTCGGCATTCCTTTTCTGGCTGACACTTTTGGAGTGAAGCACTCTCTTCCACTCTTCTTCTCTGGTTGTGGGGCACTGCGACTTGGGTCATTTAGACCAATACGATATTGGTGTTTGAGGAATATGCTCTTAAGTGTTAGAAGCTGGAGCTGTTTCCCCAGGCCAAATACAGAAGGCAGAACTGGGTGGGAGAAGATCAGATGTTGACAAAAATGATAGTGAGGAGTTCTGAGGGCAGTTAAAGGTCATTCCTGAGTAGCAAGGGCTTTTCAGATTCATGAGGCTATAGGTAATCCGTGAATGTATGCAGGTGCTCAAAAGGTCATCAGAGGTACAGTGAAATGGCAGGGACACAAAGGAATGCAAAATCACACCTTGCCCTTTCTTCATTTGGGCTGGACAAAGGATAAGGCTGGCTTCCTGTTAATTAAGCAGGGGGTTTTTTCCTCCATGCTATGATTTAACCAGCTGTGGACGGCTAGTCTTTTGTCCCAACTGAAACGGGAGTTCCTCATTTCTGTTAACAGGATGTGCAAAATGATACAATAATTTCTGAAACATAAATCAGGTATATACATACCCTTTGCTTCCTATGATTTACTTTCAGTACTTGGCTTCTTTCTGAAGTCCGTTTGCTGTCCTCAGGAGTCCCTCTCTATAAATAGAAAAGTGATTAGAAAAGGTATTTCCATTAAACAGCAAGGCTTGCACCTTCAGGTGAGGTTGGCGGGTTCCATACCTGGAAGTGTTACTGACAATATGTTTATGCTTTAAGGTCCTGGAATTCAGAGACACAAAAGAGATTCATGTAACAGTTTCAGGAAATCTTTTCATTCTCAGAACGAGTAGTCCTTGTTTGAGTGCAAAGGGGATGTTTTCAAGGGTTTGTTTTACTTCGGTTTTTACTTTGATCTTTGCATAGGACTCTTTTTGTACATCTTTTTTCCAGCTCTTAACTGTTGTATTCCAGAACCTGCAGTAATAGAAAACACTTAGCAAAAGAGGTGTTAGCATAATTTCTTCTGCTGCTATGGGGCTTGCCAAGGTGTACTGGTGCCCAGCAAGTCCAGAAATTGGCAGCTACATTTTTCGGGAATATGCTTTTCCGCTGTTTCAGCTTGCATGTTGAAAGGGACAGTGTTGTGAGTGTGTGTATGGGAGAGGGGAGAGGGAGCTTTCGTACATAACCCAAGATATAAAGAAGGTGCAAATTTGCTTTCCTTTATTTTGGCGATGGATAAAGCTGCTTCTTGCTTTCCCCACACATTACTTTTGTTGTCCTGGGGAAGTAAAAAAGGGTTGATAACCTCCCCCCTGCACTTGCTAGATGTAGGGAATCATCCTTATGATTTTAGTGTTGTCTTAGACATTTTTTTCTGCTTTATAAAGACTGATTACTTTAAAACTCTTAAAAACTGGAAGACACACCACCAAACAAGAATATGTTTGCATGTGTTTATCGGTGATTTTTCTTTCCTTAAGAGATTTGTGGCAACTACTTTGGAACTGCTTGTATCATGCAGAAGATAGAACCCATTTTACTGCAGCGGACAGTGGAAGGTCAAATTAATCGTTTCCGTTGTTTGCCTTTTGGGCTACGATAAAAGATCCTCGCACCAAATTGTTTGGTATGGCTGGAGTGCACTGAGGCATTAACCTGCTGTCTTTCCCGATAAAGCAAGTAGAGAAACGCAACCAAATTTAGCTGTCTCCACCATGCGGGAGGCGGAGGAACAATGTTGCTGTCATGCCGATCTGATCACCTTTGCAGTTCCAACATACGAATCTTCTTGATGGCATAATGCTATAGTTCTTGAATCTGGTTGCTTTGCTCTGCTCTTCACTGCCATGGGGTTCCCAGTACCATATCTGTTTACATTTAGTGTTTAGTGAAAGAAATGGCATGCAGATCCAAAACGAGGTTTTAATACTTCCATTGGGCAGGGTTTCCCCCTCTTCTTCTTCTCTCCCCCCCCTCCGGTACTGTGTTGTGATTTCACAGGATTTTTGCACTGATGGGTTTGTCACCTGCTCTCTTTGTAAATGGGGGGGGGTGCACTTTACAGTTTCATTTGTCACTATGATAAATGCTGGTTATTTAAGTGTGATCAGTGTCTTCATTAGAAATACAACAGGTTGCTCTCGTCTTTCAGTGTATTAAAACAGAAGCAATGACTCAAAATATATAGCACAAGTATTAGCTGTTGTACATAAGCATCAAAAGGCGAAGTACTTTTTTCAATATAAAGAGAAACATTTGCTGTGACTTATCGAACTGATCTCCTAGCAATTCTCTTTAGGAGCACCTGAGGCTTAATTGTGACTGCTTTTAGTTACCAGGTAACACACATCTCAGCTGAAATAGGAGCCGTTTTTTGTCTTAGAAGTTGGCAGGAGGCAGTTCCTTCTGTTTTTGCTCTTGGCTTAGACCTCGGTTGCTCATTGTGTCCTCTCCTGAAATACAATGTGATAGAGCACAAAGTAATTTCTTTCGCTGTCCTTTCTGCAATTGAAATGCCTTTCCAAGTGAGGCTTTTTCTACTCAGGAAAGTGTGATAGAATGGCTTAACACTCAAGAGAAGGCTCCCAGATGCTTTTTTTTTTAAAGGGCCATGTAAAAATAACTGCACCTGTCTCCCTCTCTAAGCTGGAGTTTTAGAACTCTCTTTACCCGCACAAACACACCAAATAGTCCAGTGGCATTTCTGCTTTGAATGTATGCCCGCGTATGCCACCGCTCCATGTCATTCTAACACTGCAGAAAGCTTCTAGGCTGAGTGGAAGGCTTATTCTAGAGCTAGAATCTAGTTGCAGGTTTATGGTGCATGTGTTACGGCTCTCGAAGCAGTACCAGCTGCTTCTCTCTGAGGACCAAGGTAGACCTGTCCTTAATTGCGTGAACGCAGTGAAGAAGCACCTTTTTGTTTGTTATGTTAGTAGCTGCCATATCTGATCAGCCTCAGAACCACAGGGACCAGGAGGGGGAGTTCCACTTTACTCAGCATGGTCCCAGCAACAAGTTCTAGAAAGCTGCCAATGGAGTCTTTCTTTGAAATGTAAAGAGCACCTTCTGGACTTTGGCACACTTAGAGACTTCTCTCCACCCTCTGCCACCATCTCAAGGTTTTGCAGGCTTCACCATGGCTGCTATTTACATACCAAAGAAATTTGTGTGCTGTACTTTAATTGCATTCAAGCAATTAACTTGACCCTGGTTTGAGTCTGCCTCCTGGGGTATCGCCACTTGGGTACCGAAAACTGATCCTGGCACCTGGAAATTTGAAACAGGGTGAAATTCAACCCTAGGCCTACTCAGAATAGGCTCGCTGAAATTATAGAACATGACTCTATTAGGTCTTTTCATTTCAGAGGGTCTACTCTTGAGTAAAAGTTGGCTGAATTCCACCCAACAAGTCTGAGCTGGCTCTTTAAAATAGGATGGGAGTCTGAATACATTGCAAGGTCTGCTTTGCTCCAGGGAAAGAGAGCTATCAGCTTGGAACATGGCTCTACTGCTAGCTGTAAGAAATGTACTTAGAGGTAAAGAGTTTATTTGAGAGTGGCTGAAAATGTGCCTGTTGTTGCAGTTTCAAAGAGGCAGAGGCTGTCCACATATGCAGAACATTTGAGAAGGAGAACATTTCCTTTCAGATACTAAGCCTGAAGGCTGTTTTTCTTTTATTACATAGCATTCGACTGCAGAGAAAGGGGGGAGGGCGAAGCCTGCACATATTTTGAAAGCCCAAGTCACTGGCCTGGCCTTTTGCAGCAGTTAACAAAATTGCTACCGTTCAAGATCCACACAGAAAGTCATCTAGTAAAAACCAAAGTGCCAGCTTCTCCACGCCTTACATAAAGCAACGAACATCACTGCGTGCCTAGAAATTATTCTCCTTCTCTGCTTAAGGTGGCCCCTTGCAAACTCTTGGGTGGCAGGCGACATCTCTTCCCATTTCCCTCTTCTTAAATACGCTGGGAGTCCCAGGGCCTTCATCTACCGGAATTCAGCTTATAAAAAGGGCTTAGAAGGGGACGAGAAATAATGTACCTCCTTTGACATGTTAGATGCCTTCACTAAATGTATGGTTGCTGTGGAAAGCAAAGGAAGAACTTGGGGCACAAGCACAAAGGGGTGGAAAACCTGAACTGCTCTCTCCCCCCCCCCCCCGAATTACTTGAACTCAACTGCTGGATGATTTTTCTCCCCTAACAACAAAAACACATTAAGGGCTGAAATTACATAGCAGGCTATTGCGTTTGCAGTTCTTGATTATAATCCACCTGCTAGACCAGACTAGGCCCCCTCCTGGCAAATAAAACCCTGTAATCCTTGACGATTCCTTGGGATCTTCTCCACAGAACTGCTTTCCCCACAGAAAGGCAGACACCGCTGGCCTGGGGCTGCTTCTGAGTCGAGAGGCTACTGGGAAAACTGAACGAGGTTTTTGCACTTTTACGCTTGCTTAGAAAGGGAAAGAGAGAGATGATGCTTTTTCTTCTGGCTGCCATCACACTGGGTCCGTGAGCAAGGTGGGGCAGTTCAGCTCTGTTCTGCCTGGACATGCACCGGACCCTGAGTCCATTTCCTAGGAGTACCCACTGTTATTTACCGATACTGACATTTCCACAGAGTGCAAGGCACTGATCTGTATAGGTCCAGGGTTTGGGGTATTTTTGGAGGGGATGAATGTTTTGCACCAGTTCAAACGTGTTTTCCATTCCGATGGTGTTCTTTCATTTTGCATTTTCTTCCCTATGAGCATTGCAGCATTTTGCCTGCCTTGTCTGCCTCTGTACAGTAACACAGCACTCCTTTGTATTAAAGAAAAAAAAACCTTTAAGGTTTGCCATCCTTCAAGACACTTGCTGGGAAGACACTGAGTTCTTTTTCCTTTTAGCTTTTCTATAATTCCGATGTAAAGGATTTTCTCTGTACAGTATAATAATATTCAATTGCATGTTCTGTTCTCTTACTGATATATTGAATCACCAACACAGTTGTGATCTTTTGCAGCAGGGCAGCCGCACAAACCCCTGCGCTCAGCTAAGACTCTTGGCCACTCCTGTATAAAAGGAAAGAAATGTGTTTCTTTCCCTTCACTGTACTTGCTTGAGCAGAGTTTTATTGTCTGTACATGTGAGCTGTCAGATAGACGTGGAAAAAGTTCAAAAAGAATGCATTCTCCCCTGCCCCTCCCTAATGTATACAGATTGTAACCTGTACAATGAACTGTATGTATGAAAAAAAATGTACTTATTTATAAATGGTTAACACTTGGAAATATTGGGTTGACTACTGTGTTCAGCACATCTGCTTCAAATATCTAGCTGGTGGAATGGGGGGGGGGGACGGGACACATGGTTTCCAGGCACAGCTCCTCAGCTAATTTGCCAGTTTTAGTTTAGACCTTGACTTATGAGTTGATAACACACCATGTATCTTGGCTCCTTGCAAACCACAGTGGTACCTCGGGTTACAGACGCTTCAGGTTACAGACTCCGCTAACCCAGAAATAGTACCTTGGGTTAAGAACTTTGCTTCAGGATGAGAACAGAAATCGTGCTCCGGCGGCGCAGTGGCAGCAGAAGGCCCCATTAGCTAAAGTGGTGCTTCAGATTAAGAACAGTTTCAGATTAAGAACGGACCTCCGGAACGAATTAAGTTCTTAACCCGAGGTACCACTGTACACTTCTTGGCTTCATCAGCTCCCATTTCAAATACTTACACCATTGGCATATTTGTGCTCAAGGGAGCAGTTGGCAAGACATGATTTGTTTTCTGATTGTGAGTTTTTATGTGGCCAGGGGGACTGGGGTAGTAGTGCTTCAGTTTCCATTGGTAAAAGACGGCACAGTTTGTTTAAGCTAGTCTTACAGACACCTCTGGTTGTTGGCTCTCCATGTTGGAGTTGTAGAGTTGGAAGGGACTCTGAGGATCATCTAGTCCACACACACACACCCACACACACCACAGTGCTGGAATATGCAGCTGTCCTGTATGGGGATCGAAGTTGTGACCTTGGTATTATCTGCACAACACTCTTAACAAACTGAGCTATCCAGTATCTAGATAAGAATCTCATACACATACAAATGAAAACCATTTTACCTTTGTGTTTGGGAGGCTGCAAAAGAAAGGAACCTTGACAGAAAAACTTCGAAGTAGAGATGTACTGTAATTAAATGAGGGGTTGCATCTTGATGGATATGATTTTAGACCTCGCTGTGGAAGTTTAGTCACTGCATTTGTGCTAACACTTCATCTTCCCAGGATCTGAGATAATCTCTAGTCCTGGTCTTCAGTAGAATCTGGATTTGTGTAGCACTGATTAGCTAGCCCTTGCATAAGTTGCAAACCTACATGCATACCACTGTTGGGACAGAGCTGTGTGAAATAACAACTGAAAACTTTTAGAACTGTAAAAACCTGAATGGATGACTATGCATATAGTGAAAGAATACAAGAGCAAGTGTAAAGCACTGGTGGGGTAATGAGCCACAAGAAGCAATCATATGTTCAAATTGGAGGTTGTATGTGTGTCTTTACAGGAGCAAAGACAAAGTGAAGCTGAGATCACCCCACAACAAAATGAACCTCACATCTGTTCCTGCTTACAGGTACGGCCATACAGAGGATGACTGCTATGTCCACAACACATTTCAGACAGGATTACAGTAATCATAGTTGCTGTAGGGTGGAGATTGTAGAGAGGCTTGTTTCTGGAGGCACACTTCAGGCACACAGTCTGATGCACCCACTCTTCAAACCTGATGTTAATCCATGCTCTAGCTCAGGCACAGGCAAACTCGGCCGTCCAGATGTTTTGGGACGACAACTCCCATCATCCCTGACCACTGGTCCTGTTAGCTAGGGGTGATGGGAGTTGTAGTCCCAAAAACATCTGGAGGGCCGAGTTTGCCTACGCCTGCTTTAGCTGCATTGCAGTATATAGTTAACATGCCAGACTATGTTCTTAAGCATTTTTGATATGCTTGGTGACTTGTGAAATTCAGACTAAGTACTATGCAGCCTAGTTTTTTGTATGTTTGGAAGCAAGACCCATTTAGTTCAGTGAAGCATTCTTCTAAGTAAACATTAGGAGTGCATCCTTATGTAATCCCAACCACTGCCTACATCTTGCTGCAAATACTGACTGAAATCAAACTCGTCCACCAAACACAAAATATATGGCCGATACAAAAACAAGCTGGCCTGTGCTGAGACAACATTTAGGTTAATGCTTTTGTTACAGGGACTGAATTGTTTTTATTTTCATTCTATTACACAATCTTCCAATGGAGAATTTGTGGTGCTTGCAAAGAAAGGTAGCATCTTAATCAATTTCAGTGAGTTTCCAGAAAAATGAATATATATGTGTGTGATGCAGATACTTAGCATTTTCAAGCACCTTTCAAATACCCAGAGCTATAACAAAATAATCCTCAAAATGGCCCTGCAAAAGTTGGTCAATAGTATCCCCTTATTACAACTGGTGTAATAAGGGGATACTAAAAACTCAAGTCAGTAACTTGCAAAGCAAAGACTTCCATTACATAAGAGACTTAAATGAAACTTAAATGTCCTATCTAACATTGGCTTTTCAAATCCTATAAATGGGTATCTTTTCTCTGCCCAAAGCAAATGAAGATTTATTGGTTTATAGCAATTTGAACCATTGGAAGACTAAAAGGAATTCCACCACCACCAAAGACTCCCAGAATAGTTCATTTTCTGCATGCAATTGCCAATATCAGAGGAAAGGCCTCGCATCAAAAATCCTTGAAAGATGATGGATTGTCAGATTCTGAATTTCTATAAAAACTCAGTGATATTAATAAGAGAGGTTAGATTTTTAAGTCAAATCTCTACAATTGAGGAAGAGGAGACAACTGCAAAAGCAACACTGTTGACTTGGTCTTTCCACATGCAGTGTTTGGTCATTGCTATGAAAAGAAATGGAGAAACTATCAAGTCTTAAAGGCCCTTATTATTGGGGGCATCAGAAGTCTCTCAAGTATCATTTTGAAACTTATACGCAAGATAATCTTTTAAATAAGGTAACTTGCTGCCTTCCAAAAACCCAACAACTTTTGGATCCCATCCAAGCTGGGATCAAGCCCAGAAATCTCTTGTCCAACAGCTATTGATTATTTTTTGCCCATTGCAGCAAAAGCCTGAGTGTGAAGAAAAGCAACTTCCAGGGGTTGGTGGGAATGGGGGCTCAATTGTCACCATGGCTTTTAGCCACAGGTAGCAGGGCACAATCCCCATTTGCACTCGGTATTCTGATGACACCCTCCTGTGCACAGTTTTGGAATGGGAACGCTGCTCACAATGCTGTATTTTGAGGGGCCAGTGAACATATCTGTACAAAAACAAGATGTACTGTGATTGTGCAATGGTGAAATAAGGATTGCTTACCTGCGTGCATGCTGCAACACAAATCACACTGACAACACTGACCTGCTGGCTCTGCTGTTGGTCCTGGGTCAAGATGTAGCCCTCGGCTGTTCCAAAGGCGACCTACCAGGAGGGGAACCAAGATATTGACAAGGATGCTCTTGACAGAAAGAACTGTAGGTCCCCTTTAAAAAGTGTTTGCAAAGGGAGCGTGTTAAAATTCGCATGGGTTCTGCAAATGTTGACATGGCAAATGTTTTCTATTATACTTTTGTCATGGCCACAGACCCACCCCACCCCCCTCGCTCCTTCCCCTAAAATGATACTGGATCTGGAGCATAGTAGCTGTACAAAATAGTGGCTAGCATTAAAAAAAAAAAAAAACAACCTGGGAAATATGAGAGAAGCTGTGCATCAAGTCACTGCTGATACTGAGTCTCACCCTTGGGGAAACTCAGATAACCCCACATGGAGAAATTTGGTGAAATTGTCGCCACCCCGAATTTCTCTGCCAACATATAGGATGGAGAATTGTAAGATGTACACAAGTCTACTTTGCTGGGCAAGGCAGAGAAAGAGCTGCAATGAATGGGATAATAAACACTGGTGGTTTTTATGTGTGCCCAAATTCGCCTCTTCATTCTTATGCTACGGAGATTCCTTTCCCAAGTCTGATGATCTTTAGAGAAACTGTTTAGCAGCTTTGTAACTTGTGCTGCAGTTGCCTGAGCTCCTCTTGCATCCATAGCTCTCATGTCTGTGTTTGTAGAAATCGGGGGTGTTTCAGCAAGGGCTGCGGTGGTTTTGCAGCAGAGATAGGCAAGCTCCCTGCAGACTGAATTGAAATTAGCTTCCTGGAGGCAAAAGCTCATCTGTACTGAGAGAGTCCTCTGCCTGCTTTGTAATGCTTTGTGTGTGGCTGTTAATTGGTACTGGGCACATATACCATATTGTAATCCCCCACCCCCACCCAATTTTCTGAATTTAGCTAGAAGTGAAATAAAAATGGCTGTCCTACATGGTACTTAATACTGTGCAATATTATCCTGCAGTGCCCACCCCATGGCAGGATCCTGGCTTCCTCTTTGAAGCCAGAGCAGTTTGCTCGTCGTTCCCCCCACCCCCAGATGATGAGCACAATTTTGTAATTTCATAACTTCGTAATTGCACTCATAAAAATTAATGAGAGTTTGCTCTGGTTGAGATGAAAGCCCCTCTCCCTGAACTGGGGCATAAGATGCAAAGAGGAAGCCTATAATTAAAGGAGCCCGTAGCCTTGAAAGGTTTTCCTTGAATGTTTCCAGTCCACAGTGGGCAGGCTAGTGCTGCAATAGTGTTTCATGGCCAAAAATACTGCCCAGAATTGGTTCAAGAAAAAGGCCAACATCACAGCTCAACAACTGGGTGGCAACAAGAAAAATCTGTGTTCCAATTCCAGACTAAACAGCTAGTTTGGCTTCACCTGCCTTGCACTCGCCCCAACAGCATCATCCATGGCAGGCAGCTGATTGGAAAATTTGTCCCAAATCTTCAAACACACAAACAGTACGTTTCCGAGCACAATTCAAAGTGTTGGTGCTGAACTTGAAAGTCCGAAATGGCTTTGGTCCTGTATACCTGAAGGAGCGCCTCCACCCCTAGTGTTCATCCCAAATACTGAGGTCTAGCTCCGAGGGCCTTCTGGCGGTTCCCTCCCTGCGAGAAGTGAGGTTACAGGGAGCCAAGCAAAGGGCCTTCTTGGTAGTGACACCCTATGAAACATCAGATGTCAAGGAGATGAGTAACTATATAACCCTTAGAAGACATCTGAAGGCAGCCCTGTATAGGGAAGCCATTTAAGGTTTAATGTTTTATTATGTTTTAATATATGTTGGAAGCTGCCCAGAGTGGCTAGGGCAACCCAGTTAGATGGGAGAGGTACAAATAAATTATTATTATGATGATGATGATGATGATGATGATGATGATGATGAACAAAAGAAGGCATTAAATCTAGATGGGAGATAATAGTTCCTTGAAAACATTTTATGTTATTAAGTGAATTGGCCTAAACAGAGAAAGTTGTCAGCAAACAGCACGTTGCTTGGTCTGGTCAGGTGGTCTCGGCATGTATAGAACAATCAGCAAGAATTTCATTAATGCTTAAATTTAATGACTTTCTGCACACGTTGACTCTGCACGTGCAGGATCTCATTCAACATTCTCAGCCAGAGTAAAACAAATGAAATGGGGTTTGGTTCATAAGGCAGCTGAGCATTATGAGCTTGACAAATACACAGAATGAACAAGGTACATCTATATTGTATTAAATCAGTCTGAGTTTAATTAAATGGCTAAAGGCTATACTAAGTGACCTTTACTACGTAAAAGCATAAGAGCCCTATTGGATTGGACTAAAGGTCCATTTTTGTCAATATTCTGCTCCCACTGTAGCCAACAAGATGCTTCTGAGAAGCCAACAAGCAGGAAATCAACACAATATTGTATTTATTTAATTTGTTAGTCGTTTTAACTTGCTCAGGGCAACCCAGAACATCTTACAACCAACCACCAAACAAACAAACAAACAAACAACCCCACACAGATACAGTAAAACCAAGTGGGGGGGGAGAGATACATTAAACACACCCAACCCAGTTCTAAAAGGCCACATATAGTTAAAGACCAAAGGCCTGGTTATCTAGGAATGTTTTTGCCTGGCACCTAAAGATATACAGTGATACCTCAGGTTACAGATGCTTCAGGTTACGCGTTTTCAGGTTGCGGACTGCGGGAAACCCGGAAGTACCGGAAAGGGTTACTTCCGGGTTTTGCCGCTTGCGCATGCGCAGAAGCACCAAATTGCATCATGCGCAGACTCGGCGCTGCAGGTTATCAATGCTGCGAGTTGCGGACGTGCCTCCTTCACAGATTACGTCTGCAACCAGAGGTTCCACTGTATAAGGAAGTTGCAAGGCAAGCATTCCTGGGGAGAGCTGTCCACAAACAGAATAGTCCTTTCCCAGCAACCAGACAGGAGGTATAATACAACTGCTATGGCTAGTAGCTATTGATAACCTTATCCTCCATGAATCTGTCTAATCCCCTCACTTTAACAACCTATTTCTTGCTTCTACTGACATGGAATTTTGGATTTAAACCAAAATCAGAAAGAGACATCACTGTAATTAGATGTAGATAAACACTGAAAAACATGAAAATAATGTTTTATTAAGCAGCACAACATCCAGATCCCATGCCTCCCCATAACTCATTTTACTTGTAACCCTTTCTTTAAGAAATCAGGATGACTCCCAACCTCAGGGAGGTTCATTAAACTTTCTTGAGGCAGCAGCCCTGTTCTAAGCATTACTGAGGAAGAACTAGATCAGGCATAGGCAAATTCAGCCCTCCAGATGTTTTGGGACTACAACTCTCATCATCCCTAGCTAACAGGACCAGTGGTCAGGAATGATGGGAATTGTAGTCTGAAAAACATCTGGAAGGCCAAGTTTGCCTATGCCTGAACTAGATGTAGGGCCTCAATAGCCAGTAATTCACCCCCCCAGCCCCACATCCTCACATCTCCCCCCCCCCATCAAGAGCAATCCCAGAAGTTATTGCTAGAAGTGGGGGGGGTGTTGACCCCAAAGCCCAGCGCAGAAATGGAGAGACCAGAAATCTTACTTGTGTGTACCCTTGCTGCAACTTTCCTGCTCTTAATGGGGCTGAGTCTCTACTCCTGCACTTTTATATTATGTATTGAAAACTGCGTGGCTGGGGAAGATGAAGAAGAAGAAGAAGAGTTTGGATTTGATATCCCGCTTTATCACTACCCAAAGGAGTCTCAAAGCAGCTAACATTCTCCTTTCCCTTCCTCCCCCACAACAAACACTCTGTGGGGTGAGTGGGGCTGAGAGAATTCAGAGAAGTGAGACTGGCCCAAGGTCACCCAGCAGCTGCATGTGGAGGAGCGGAGACGCGAACCCGATTCACCAGATTACGAGTCTACCACTCTTAACCATTACACCACACTGGCTCTCAGACTTCTGTGACACTTAAGGTGCTCCCAAAAGAAACAGTGTGGCTTGGTTCACTTTTCTGACAATTGTGTATGGCAGACGCTGTCTCCCTGGTTCACTCACCATTCCCTGGAAAGTCACTGAGGCAGAGTGCTCAGTCATAGATGATGCATTGACTACAAGAGTCACCACATCAAGAAAGAAAGAACCCCTACCCCCCAAATGCAGATCTTGGTGAATTACATAAACCTGATGTATGTCGTACACACTCTGCAAGATTGCTTTTTTAAAAAATCATTTGGGTGAGGGAGTCTCATGGAACACGGTTTACAGCTCAAGTGCTCTTGGTTCACCGAAAAATTACAAGCAACTTTTTGTGTGAGAGACACACCTACTTCAGAATCCACGAGGAAAAACTGGTCATTGCCTTCCAAAGGCCTTCCTTCCACCCATTTTTCTTACTTGTTTATGTCATTTGACCACTAGGTGTCAGGGAAGGCTCACAAAATTGGATTAAAGTTCTTCAGATTTGGTGGCATTAAAACTTTGCAGTTGTGGGAGGCCTAGATTCACCAAAAAAATGCAAGATACGCGGGTGGTTTGTGTGCGAGGAGGACGATTAGAAGCTAGACAGTTGGGATTAGATAAGCCAAACATATCAGACATGTTCTTTATGCATCGAAATGCAAAGATCTTATGAAAAACCACTAAAATGCAATGATAAACATGGATTCCAGGCACACAAAATCTGCTTGCAGCTGTCGCCTCTCAGGTCAACTACGTCGACTCTTAGATCAGCTATGCAGCCAATGTCCATATACTCTTAAATAACAACATTTCAAATTAAAATTGCCTTATACATGTCAGCCAAACAATCCTTTTCAACTAGTAGTTTACATCTGTTTTAAATAGTCGCAATTGTAGACCCAATTAAAGGAGATCCATTTCACACTAGGAAAACTATATAAAAAGACGTGTCACTTTCAAGAGTTGCCTTAACAACTTACCTATGCACTTTAAGACATTAGCCCTTACAGCCAGGTAACTTAAAAAATAAATAAATACTGATGTGTTAAAATACATGGTCATTAGTATTTTGTGTAATTTATTTAAAATGTTTATAACTTGTCTTTCTGCACACCAGCAGGCCTCCAAAGAGGCTGACAATGTGAAAATTAACACACAATAAACATGTGGTCCTTTTTTTAAAGGCCAGTGGTAACTGTTGAAGGCTTGGGGAGTGAGGGACTGTGAAGGGAAACGTTCACTCCCCAGCCTCCAGATTTTATTGGACTCAGTACGTTTCCGAGCACAATTCAAAGTGTTGGTGCTGACCTTTAAAGCCCTAAACGGCCTCGGTCCAGTATATCTGAAGGAGCGTCTCCCCCCCCCATCGTTCTGCCCGGACGCTGAGGTCCAGCACCGAGGGCCTTCTGGAGGTTCACTCACTGCGAGAAGCCAAGTTACAGGGAACCAGGCAGAGGGCCTTCTCGGTAGTGGCACCCGCCCTGTGGAATGCCCTCCCACCAGATGTCAAAGAGAACAACTACTACCAGACTTTTAGAAGACATCTGAAGGCAGCCCTGTTTCGGGAAGCTTTTAATGTTTGATGTATTATAGTATTTTAATATTCTTTTGGAAGCCGCCCAGAGTGGCTGGGGAAGCCCAGCCAGATGGGTGGGGTATAAATAATAAATTATTATTATTATTATTATTATTATTATTATTATTATTATTATTCCCAACTCCCATCAGTGCAGGCAGTGGTCAGGGATGATGGAGTTGTTGTGCAGCAACATCTGGACTAGGGGGTCCCTCACCCCTGCCTTAGATGTTGACTCTGAGGCTGTTGCACAAACTAAATGTATCAACTTTCGTTAGCTTGTTTGCTCCCTGCCTTGGGTTGCTATGCACTGTGCTCTGTGCAATTTAGTTCCTATCTGCAATACAGTGGACACTCAGGTTGCGAAGGTGATCCGTGTGGGAGGCACGGTTGCAACCCGCAGCACCGCGTCTGTGCATGCGCGGGTCGCGATTCGGTGCTTCTGCGCATGCGCAAAGCGCGATTTAGCGCTTCTGCGTATGTGCAAATGTCAAAACCCGGAAGTAACACGTTCCGGTACTTCTGGGTTCAGCACAGTGCACAACCTGAAAAGGCACAACCTGAAGCGTCTGTAACCCGAGGTATGACTGTATACGTATTTATGTTATTAAAATATTTCCATCCTGCTTTTTCCATTCAAAAACCCACAAGGCAGCTAACAAAATTCTTTAAAATACATAATGCCAGTGTTTAAATGGAAGAGGCAGCTCCCTATACTTTCCCCATTGATACCAAAGGCTTTTGACTTGGCTCTGCACTGCGCCTACCCTTTTCTTACTACAATTCTGCAGGGTAAAATTTGCCAGCTTCTAAGCTGACAACAGAAGGACTTGCCATTCTTAAGAGATTCAGCACTCCCTCCTCTACTGAAAGGACACTGCACTGGGCTTGGTGCACTGTTTGCTTGCTGCAGTCCATGTTATGTTTTGCTGTCAAAATCCAACTGACACATGAGAGGAAATGCAAGAGGATGGAAAGCAAGAATTGTCAAAGGGAAAGCCAAGCCATCACTTGGCAGATGCTGCGAGTTACATGGTTCTTCCAGGTTGGGCTTGCTTGTGTGGATTTAGGCTTGGCAGACCAAGGCCATGCAAGCTGCTGCTTCTCTTTCAAGCCCGCAAATCAACAGCATGGAAATGCTTGCTGCTTAAAATCAGACCCAGCACCCGTTTTATCACATATTCTTCGAGCGGAACAAGGCACAGAGAGCCCTGACAGTTGTTATTTCGGATGACAGCAATTTTTGGCACAAGAAATCTTTCAAGCAGAAAAAAAGCATTAGGAAGTAATAGTTTGGCTTTCAGGTTTGAAATAACCATTTTGATCCTTTGCTGCAAACACTACAGCAATCCTTTTCATTTTTTTAAAAAAAAGTGTAGACATAAACATGCTGATCCAGTAGGAGGCAAATTATGGGGCTCTGCGTATCCTTAGCTAGCACTGTTGTTGTTGTTGTTGTTTAGTTGTTTATTCGTGTCCAACTCTTCGTGACCCCATGGACCAGAGCACGCCAGGCACTCCTGTCTTCCACTGCCTCCCACAGCTTGGTCAAACTCATGCTGGTAGCTTCGAGAACACTGTCCAACCATCTCATCCTCTGTCGTCCCCTTCTCCTTGGGCCCTCCATCTTTCCTAACATCAGGGTCTTTTCCAGGGAGTCTTCTCTTCTCATGAGGTGGCCAAAGTCTTGGAGCCTCAGCTTCAGGATCTGTCCTTCCAGTGAGCACTCAGGGCTGATTTCCTTCAGAATGGATAGGTTTGATCTTCTTGCAGTCCATGGGACTCTCAAGAGTCTCCTCCAGCACCATAATTCAAAAGCATCAATTCTTTGGCGATCAGCCTTCTTTATGGTCCAGCTCTCACTTCCATACATCACTACTGGGAAAACCATAGCTTTCACTATACGGACCTTTGTTGGCAAGGTGATGCCTCTGCTTTTTAAGATGCTGTCTAGGTTTGTCATTGCTTTTCTCCCAAGAAGCAGGCGTCTTTTAATTTCGTGACTGCTGACTGGTGACAGTAGCCAGCACTAGGACAATGTTAACACTTTCCAATGGTCATTCACTTTAGTATGTCCCCAGTTCCCTTCTAACTGCGCATGCTGCTGAGCCCTTCTTCAAAAAGCTGTAATGACACTTATCAGCTCTTCAATGATGTGTATAGAATGGGAGAGGTTGGATTTAGCTACCTTCCTGACACAATTACTGCTTTTTGAAGAAGTGTTCATGGTGCAGCTACCTGTGTTTTTTCAAAGGCCGTCTCCCATGGAGGATGGGAATAGGTTTTGTGTTCTGCCACAGCCTCCTTGGGTAGATATGGGACACAATATTTGGAAGCTATCATGAAATCTGTCCTTTTGAATATCTCTCCTACGAGGTGTTTGTTTAGTTTCTTTGCCTGCGTTTTTTGCATTTGTGCTCACAGGTTCTCTGCAACTGTACCGGCTGGGTGTTGTATGTGATTTATCTTGATTTCAAGCTGAACATTGTAATTAGGTTCCCCTCCCCCTTCTCCTTAATATTCTAGTGGTTGCAGCTTAGATATGTGCATGTATGTACATCACAATCATGCTTGTTTTTTTAAGAACATGGACCGCAAAAAGTTACATGGACAATCTAAAATGGCCTGCAGTAGATTGTTTCACAGACTTAACAGCAAAACAACAGATACCTGCATTGCACCTCTACAATTCTATGATTCTGTTCTGTGATTCTATGGCCTGGAAGGCTGAAATGTAAGGCATTTATTTATTTTTCATTTGAGAAATAGAATAACTCCCAAGAGAGGAGAACATGTTTTACTGACCCATTTGAAACAATATGATTACAGTGGTACCTCGGGTTGCAGGCGCTTCAGGTTACAGACGCTTCAGGTTACAGACTCCGCTAACCCAGAAATAGTACCTTGGGTTAAGAACTTTGCTTCAGGATGAGAACAGAAATCGTGCTCTGGCAGTGCAGCAGTAGCAGGAGTCCCCATTAGCTAAAGTGGTGCTTCAGGTTAAGAACAGTTTCAGGTTAAGAACGGACCTCCAGAACGAATTAAGTTCTTAACCTGAGGTACCACTGTATTAGTATGGATAATGATTGAACAATCTTCTTCCCCAAACAGAAGTTCATGAAGAACTGAGATATATTAGTGGGATATGAGCAGAAGAACTATTAGAGAGAGACAGAGGATTCGGCAACATTCAGGCAATTATATCGTTATAATTGTGTTATAAATATGTAACACTAGATGAGTTTGATCCTTGGGCAATCCGATTTTCCATTATGAGCTTTAGAAAGCGTTTTCCTGTAACACTTTTTTAGATGTCTAGATCCAGCCAGAGTTACTGGGGATAGAGTTTAAAGAACCACAGTATACTACAAAGCTATACCTTATCACACTGTGGCACACATTCTTAAAACTGGCAAACATTCCTGTATTACCCATGCGGTAGGTTAGCTGCCTGTATTCACCCATTGTCTTAAACTCAGCCAACCTTACTAATGGACTCTTTTTAGTCTTCAACACCTAATCAACGCTAATGGGTAGCATCTGGCTTCCAGTGTAGTTCATTGCTGCAAGCGTTACATAAAAGCCACCCAGTTTCTTTCTGTTGAGCAGCTCGCATGTTGGAAAGGGGGCGGTTCTTTCAAATCTTTTTATATTATTATTATTTCATTTCTTGTTAATCTATCCCTAATGAGCAGCCTGCACATAGCTCTTTCATTTAAAGTTGGCCTGATTTTATTAAATCTGTCTTGGCTCTTTAGCGTATGAACCTCCAACAGCCCGTAACAAAATTCTCACTGAGCTGATTCCTCTTTTTTGCTGTTTCTGACTGCAATTGTCTAAAGCTTCTGAACTGCAGATGATCCTGGAAGCAGCTAGATCAGGGAGATCAATCTGAGGAAAATGCGGCCGGACACCACCGAGCTTTTCCTAGCTGATTAAATCCTGCAAATTTTGACCTTCTTGTTCAATGAACTGAGATGTTGTGGACCTTTTTTGTTCAGGGAGCAAACATTTTGGGCCCATTAAATCTAGCACAGTGTTGTGCAGTATTCAAGAAAGTGATATGAAAGATTTTTATTGCACATCCAAGTGGGCATAACAAGTATCTTTGTTGATATTTCCTTTGGATTTTTTGCACGTAGAAAAGTCCAGACTCAAGGAATCATCATCCCTGAATAAAAAAGTGTTTAGCATGTCACTATGGTCTCTAAGACAGGAAGCATGTCATTGTCGAAACTGCTCAGACCAGTGATCTTCCCTGCTTACTCTCTGAAAAGCATCTGCCAGCCCCTCAGCCTTCTCCACATGCCCTATAGATAGCATCCCACATTAGCAAGTAAAGGTGGAGTCCCCTTCTGTTGATACTGAATCTTCTTCATTTTCCTCATCTGCCTAGACACCAATGCTACCAGAATATCCATATTGACCTAAGACACCAAAAAAATTGCTCCTAACTTCTTTTAGCCCTCCTGAGTGCACTTTTATTTTTATTTTCCCCCAATAATTTTTTATTATTTTCTTTACACAGTCATTCTTACAATATATTAATCAACATATAAACCTTTTTGCTCTGCTGAGCTTGCGACTTCACTTCTTCCCTTCAGCTGGTAAAGGTAGAGGTAAAGGTAAAGGGACCCCTGACCATTAGGTTCAGTCATGACTGACTCTGGGGTTGTGGCGCTCATCTCACTTTACTGGCCGAGGGAGCCGGCGTACAGCTTCTGGGTCATGTGGCCAGTTTTTTGAACTGCTAGGTTGGCAGGAGCAGGGACAGAGCAACGGGAGCTCACCCCATAATGGGGATTCGAACCACCGACCTTCTCATCAGCAAGTCCTAGGCTCTGTGGTTTAACCCACAGCACCACCCACGTCCCATCCTTCAGCTGGTATCCCTTATCAAATCCAATCGTGTATTTTAACTTTTTACATCTTATCTACATTGTAGGAATTCCTTCAGTCCTGCGAGTGTCTTTAAATTTTTACAGTTCTCCTTTAAGTATACAATAAATTTACTCCAATTATCCTGGAATTTCTGATCGTCCTGTTCCCGAATCCTGCTGGTCAGTTTGGCTAACTCCGCATAATCCATCATTTTTGCCTGCCACTCCGCAATAGTAGGAATTTCTTGTGATTTCCAGTTTGGTGCCTGAGTGCCCCTTTAATCACTGCCTTTTAATATTTCCATTGCAGTAAGTCCTCCCCAGCCAGGATACGTCTAACTGTTTGAAAAACCATATTATGTTCCTTAATCTCCTCACTACATTTATCCGACCACCATGTGGACATATTCTAATCGCTTCTCGTTTTGTTCCACTTAGGAATAGCTGGAGTGGCTGCCCCAGTATACTTTGCACCCACTTTTCATAAAACTCCACATCTTTGAAGGTGACCCGGAAACTGCAATTAATCCAGAATGCGGCAGCTAGACTGGTGACTGGGAGTGGCCGCCGGGACCACATAATACCGGTTCTGAGAGATCTGCATTGGCTCCCAGTACGTTTCCAAGCACAATTCAAAGTGTTGGTGCTGACCTTTAAAGCCCTAAACGGCCTTGGTCCTGTATACCTGAAGGAGCGTCTCCACCCCCATCGTTCTGCCCGGACACTGAGGTCCAGCTCCAAGGGCTTTCTGGCGGCTCCCTCATTGCGAGAAGTGAGGTTACAGGGAACCAGACAGAGGGCCTTCTCGGTAGTGGCACCCGCCCTGTGGAACGCCCTCCCTTCAGATGTGAAGGAAATAAGCAGCTATCTTCTTTTTAAAAGACATCTGAAGGCAGCCCTGTTTAGGGAAGTTTTTAATATTTAATGCTGTATTGTTTTTAACACTTGATTGGAAGCTGCCCAGAGTGGCTGGGGAAACTCAGCCAGATGGGCGGGGTATAAATTTTATTATTACTATTATTATTATTAATTATTATTATTATTATTATTATTATTATTATTATTATTATCATCATCATCATCATCGCAGCCGCCATAATCCTCAACAACATCCAAGCATATAAACAATTCCGAATTAGCCTTCTTAAAGTTCATTAGACCTTTGAGCCACATCTATATAATTTCTGATTCCCCAACCCTCGTATGAGACCTGGGCATCGCTGTCCATATTGCTCTCCTCAATAACTTCTTACTCACCCTGAGCTTGCAAGACTTTTAGACAGGGCGACAGTTCAGCAAATGAGTCAAACCAAGTGGGAATTCCATCACTCTAAAGCACTAGTACATAACCTTCACGTAGTTTTTCCAGGAATTGATAATTTTTTTGTCAGTCTTCCAACTTTCCCAGAGGGAACTGTGACTAAAAATCACCACACAATATACAAGGACCCAACACCACCTCCAGGAGACAATTTAAACCACCGGCGTCTAGAGGGAGACAGAGATTATATGAATTAAATACCCTTAAAATAGCAACACTTAACGAAAGCGGTATCTAAAGCAAGATATTCAAGAGAGGTCTCCAAACCCCACCCCACTCCCCATCCCCAGTTCAGCATAATTCAAGCCTTCTTTAACAAAAATTGCAACACCTGCTGCCCCTATCTTTCCAAAGAGCCATGTAAGTCAACTGTCTGAACTCCAGAGACATGTTTCTTGTGCTCAGACCAAGTCTGTGAGCACCTGCAAATTAGTGAGCAAATGTTTGCAAATCTTTTTTGGTTGGAAGATTAAATAAGAAGAGTTTGTTTTAAGAGCCTCTGCACGTTCTATGTTGAGCTTAGGGGTCTGCTCTTGTTGTTGCCAATTTCCTTTGGAAACGATGGCACGATGGTGTTCTGTTGATGCCTGCTTGTTATTAACTGATAAACTGTGGATCTCTTTGGATAGCTGGATTATTTGAGAGGCAGTACCTCTAATTTACTGGAAGATATGCTCAACCGTTCTTGCAATTAGAGTTAATTGGGTGCTCTCCCTACTTGTTATTCCTTCCTCTCTGAGGAGCACAGGATCAGCTTGCCCCATTGCTGGATCCAGTTCCACGCTCTCACCTTGAATACTCTCCCCGCACTCACAATCATCTTCAAGAGGAGAAAACCGGTTTTCTGTTGGAACTGTAAAAGCAGATTTGTTTAAAAAGTCCTCTATTTTAGATTGTTTGGGAACCGGTGAGGGAGCTACATCCTCTGGGTCCCTGTGGCGTTTACTAGCAGGCATAGCGTCACCGTGGGGAGTAAACGAGGAGAGGTTTCCCCAACCAAAAAAAAGAGAGGAAAGAATAGAAAGTGCTCAGTTTGTTCAATTTAAGAGCTTCTCTGTGTGGAGGCTGCCAGGAGTTTCAGGAACAAGGTATAGAAGGGAGTTGGCGGTTAATAGCTAGCAGCTGGCGGCCTGCCCAGGATGCTTCACAGAACTTGCCCAGGATGTCTCCCACAGCATTGACAAGAAGGTGCTGCCAGAATCTCAGTAAGTTAAAAAGCAGAGAAGTAAAAAAGGAAAAACTACTTCCCTGGGTGGCAGTCAATGCCACCTACAGTCCTGTTATCAGCGGAGCTCCGAAGCCTGCCTGCCTGCCAAGCCGACGCCATCTTGGACTCGAGCAAATGTTTCAGTTCCTGGCCACCAGCCACTAAACTATGAACCTCCCAACTCAGTAGCTCCAGGCCTACCATGCTCTGATTCCAAGCACCCTAAGATCTCATAAACACGCTCACTTCCAAATACTTCGAGGGGGTCCTTAATATCATCATCTTTTTTCTCAATCTGCAGTTGCTAACTTCAACTATAAATGCAACAAACTTTCTTTCCTCACAAAGGATAAGTACAGTCATACCTCGGCTTGTGAACGTGATCTGTTCGGGAGGCACGTTCACAACCTGTAGTGCTGTGTCCGCGCACGCGCGTGACGCGATTCGGCGCTTCTGCGTATGATGTCATTTTGTGGTTTTGCACCAAGTTTGCGCCGAAACTCCGAAGTAACCCGTTCCGGTACTTCTGGGTTCGGCACGGTCTGCAACCCGAAAACGAGCAACCCGCAGCGTTTGCAACCCAAGGTATGACTGTATAGACTTTCTGCTCCCCCACAATCAACTCCACCTGCACTGAAAGATAAGGAGGAGCATCAGAAACCACAGAATCGGGCGCAACCCTCCTCTGCTCCCTGGACTACCCAGCTTTGGTGGCAGAGGTAATCCCTTCATTCACTTGCAAAGTTTGGCTGTCCCAGGCTTTTTTAGCCACTGGACAATTCCTAGACCAGGTGTCGGGAGCAGGCCAGCAATAAATCACACAGAGTAAACGGAGTTAACTCTTTATTAGAAGAAACAAAGTCAGCTCAGGAGTGCCAGGCCAATGAGCACAGCAACTCTTCCTGGTAGGTCTTGCCCCTATGTGGCAGTTGTGGAGACTGAAGGTCCCTGCCTTCCCACAGCTGCCTGTCACCTCCTCTCCCGGGTCCTTCCCAAGCAACCTGAGACTATGCCAACGTGCCTTTCTTTGCTCCTCCCTCTTCATACCTCTCCTGGTCCTGGGAGACTGGGGAGCTTGTTGCAGCAGAAGGGGGAGACACCCTGGCTTCTTCACCAGCCTGAGTCATCTCTACTTCTTAGCCTCCCTCCTCTCCTGCTTCAGCTTCTGCTTCTGAGTCTGGAATTCTCTCTGCCACAGACTCTCCCAGTTCACTGAGCCCTGTTGCCCCTTCAGCTTCCAACACCTCTTCTTCCCAGTCTTCTCCCTGTGACCACTCATTGTTGTCCCACTACCGCTCCCCGGGCTCTGAGTCTTCTTCCCCGGTAGTTCCCCAACTGATTCCTCCCAACATTCCTCTGTGTCCAACCAGTTTGTGACACATATGTTCTTATTTCTATTTCTTGCCCACCTAGAAATATAGTTTGCCCCTTCTGTGCCCTCCCAGAATTTTTTTTTTCTGGTGCCACCACTGACCATATCTAATTATGCCGGTCCTAGCTGAATGTGATGGCCTGGGATTCGGACTCGGAGGCTGAACCTGAGGAATCCCAGCCTGCACAGGAGTCCCCGCCTCCAGAACCAGCTGAGCCGGGGCTGGGGAATGAGCCTGAAGGGGCCTCACCTGTGCTGGATCCTCAGGTGCAGGCACCAGCTGAGTCTGCTCTGGCTCCTGAAGTGATGGAGGACCCGTTGCCTGCAGGTGCTCCACTCTCAGCCCCATCAAGGGAAGCTGAGGTTGCCTCTGGGTCCGGTAACCCTCCAGCCTCTCCTGAGCTGCAGAGGCTCAGGGCAGAGAGGCGGAGGGAACTAAGTTCCCACAGGAGGAGTGCTCGCCTCCAGGCCAGGAGAGGCGAGTCACCTGTGGACCGGGGCCGCCCTAGGCCTCGGGGCAGATAAAAGCCAGCCAGTCCCAGGTTGCGGGAGCAACATTGTTGGTAGCCTGTTCCTGCCTGCACCCTGTCCTGCTCTTCTGCCAGAGTTCCTGACCTCACCCGACTCCCTGTCTTGGACCCCACTTCAGCTTTGAGGGAGAGCCTCCATACCGCACCCTCAACCTCGGTCTGGACTCGGACCTCGCCACACGGTTAACCCTCGGGACCAGCACACTGAATGGTGGGAATCTGACAACTTCTTGATTCCTATGAACAATAAAATCATACCAAACCTGATGTGGGGAGGTATCTATTGCCTTTTGATTAGTTGCCAATTTTCACTTCTCTAACCATTTTTCCACCAAGGCCACCTGCCAGATTTGGTTGTACCATATATTTTAAACTAAGCCCCTCTAGGTTCTTCCATGTCTGCAAGATCACTGTCTTTGCAACAGTTAACAGATAACTAATCAAGTCTTTCAGCAGGCTTTTGTTTTCTCCAATAAATAAGGAGAGAAAGTGTATTTATAATGGGACAGGACATGGGGGAATCACAACAGAACATGGGGTGGGTTTTTCATTTGTCTGCTGAGGCTCATGTGCCTGTAACAGCTGTGCTAAAGCCTTTCTCAGTATAAAGATGTAATGGCAAGGACACTTTTCTTCGTGAATCCTAGCTATTAATCCAGCTATGGGAAAAGGACTTAAGCGCCACATCCTGGAATAGATTGTGTTTGGGATTTAAAACTGAATGCACTATGACGCAACCTCTCAAATTTGTTCCTGTATATTTGAAGCTTGATTACATCGTTTTTCCAACTCAAGCAGGAATACGCTTTGTGTTTAAAATACACAAGCCCAAACAAAAACACCCCTAGGTTTTCAGCCAATCTATGTGTGTTCGTGTGTGTGCAAGAATTCTGTATCTTTATCATAGTGCTAGGGACGTGGGTGGCGTTGTGGGTTAAACCGCAGAGCCTAGGGCTTGCTGATCAGAAGGTTGGCGGTTCGAATCCCCATGACCGGGTGAGCTCCCTGCTCCTGCCAACCTAGCAGTTCGAAAGCACATCAAAGTGCAAGTAGATAAATAGGTACCACTCCGGCGGTAAGGTAAACAGCGTTTCCGTGCACTGCGCTGGTTCGCCAGAAGCGGCTTAGTCATGCTGGCCACATGACCTGGAAGCTGTACGCCGGCTCCCTTGGCCAGTAAAGCGAGATGAGCACCGTGACCCCAGAGTCGTCCACAACTGGGAGTTGATGGGAGTTGTAGTCCCAAAACAGCTGGAGGGCCATGTTTGGCCATGCCTGCTCTAAACAAACCAGTTCAACTTAGATTTTGGCTTGTCTATGATGCCCCTCCCCTGAGGACATTCTCCTCCTCTAGCTTGTGTAGCAATTTCTGCTGTTGTCCTACGTGGTGAGTCACCAACCAAGACCCCACCTCCTGCAACGACACCACACCATCTAACTGATTCACCAGTTCAACTGCTTTGCTAGCGAATTTCTGCTTGCAAACTCTTGCAATTGCTGCCATCCTTATAGCAGAAACATATTGCTGCATGGGCTGCGCAGCTTCTTGAACCCTGCATTCTACAACCCTGTCTGCAGAGAGCAGGCGTAGGTGACTGAAACATTCTGTTAACCGCTGCCTGAGGTTTATGTCTGCTGATCTTCTTCACCCCAAAGTTTTGCTGCTTTAATCCTGCTGCTTCTTGGCATAACTGCACAGCTCTATTCAACGTCAACTCAAGCTCCTCCAACAAATGTCATTGCAACCCAGAATGGTTTACGCCCCGCACAATCTGATCTCTTGTGAAAGCTTCTCAGCTCTCCGAAAGTTAAGATGGAAAGGATTGGACTCGCAATTTGAGAGAAACGTTCCAAAAGTTTCTCCGTCTTGCTGAAACCTTTATCTAAATTTATGCCTTTCCACTGTCAGTTTTAGGAAGACAGTGCTTCCCACCAGTGCCTTATAGCTGTTTTTCTCGTCAGCAGTCAGCTCAGAGGAATAATACAAGTTTCACGCATCAGTGCCTGCCACATTAAGAAAAATAGCAATTTTCTGAACATCTGTCTTATAATCTATGTAGCAAATAAGAAATGTCTTCCATTCCTCAGCTCCCTAGTGCGATAAAGATAAAGGACTCAGAGCCCTCAAATATTCCACTGTACTTTCACAATATAAGTCACTCCTGGTACCATGTGTTGTTTTCTGGATGAAGTTCTAAATTCAATGTAGTAATTTAGAGCGGTTACTTTATTAATGAATGAGCAGACACGTATGTGCAAATTCCACCAATCGAACCTAAGCTAGTGGGGAGGCTTGCTCTTAAGAAACATTATCAACATGTTCAAAGGTCTGACAAGACAAAGAAAGCTGGTGGGTGGTTATAGCCAAGGCAGAGTGAAATGTGATCTCTCTCTCTCTCTCTCTCTCTCACACACACACACACACACACACACGTTAGATGCAGTCTAGGTTACTGAGTCTTAGCTGGCCATACTAGGAACATAGGAAGTTGCCTTATATGGAAGTCCGGCAACTGCTCAGGCTTGTACCCCGGAGAGGTCATTTTGGTGTTAATGCAGCAAAAACAGCATGGGAGGCAGCAGTTATGAGTTACTGGCCTCTGCAGCCACATCAGGCGCTGAGATTCCCCAACAATTTGACTTCACCCCTGGAACGCACTCTGTTGTCTCAAGGCAGATGGATACCAACAACCGTTGCTCCATCTAGCTCAGTACTGTCTACACGGATTGGCAGCCTCTCTCCAGGGTTACTGGCAGCTGTACCTAGAGATGTCATTGGGCAGGCTTCCTCAAACTCCGCCCTCCAGATGTTTTGAGACTACAGTTCCCACCATCCCTGACCACTGGTCCTGCTAGCTAGGTGTTATGTACTGAAGTTCTCACCCTGGGCCAGCAGGGGGATACTGTAGATAGTTATGCAAATTAAGGATCGAAAATGACGTTCAGTGATTGGATAGTTAGTATGCAAATGAAGGATCGAAAGTGACGTTCCGTGATTGGATAGTTTTGGAAAGTTGTTACAGTAACAAGGTACTGGAGCTCTATATAAGCAGGCTGACTGAGGCCTTCAGTTCAGTTCTGTTCCAGCTTACAAATAAAGAGCTGCTTTGGAAGAATCGCTGTGTCGTCTGATATGTTCACCCACAACTTAACACTAGGGATCATGGGAGTTGTAGGCCAAAAACATCTGGAGGGCTGAGTTTGAGGAAGCCTGTCATTGGGAATTGAACCGGAGACCTTCTGCACTCAAATCAGATGCTCTACCACTGAGCTATGGCCCTTCCTACAGAAGGCAAATAATGCACCCAAAAGCACCACTTCAGCCTGTGAGCATTTCCAGCGGCTAGAACCAAACAGGAGCCTTCCAACGTTGTCACGACCAGAAAACAGCAAAGCCTCTCTCCCTCTCTCTCTCCCTGGCCACTGGCATTCCCTCCCCAGAGTGTTCCTTTCGGCAGAGTTAACAGAAACAACTGCGTTGCTGACAGTTCAGTAATCGCAAAAAGCATCTCAGCACACTCCAGTGCTGTTAACATAGCGATCACATGGCTCATCGTGGAGAGAGGGAGGGAGAACAGCAGCTTTTAGGGGTCTGCTTTAGTGGCTAATGCACAAGACTTGCGTTGTGGCGGCGGGCGGGCAGGGGGGAGCAGTCACAAAACATTCCTTCAACCAAAAGCGGCAGGCCATTATATAACCATATAAATGACTGCCCTACTGCCAATGAGAGAAGCTTGTAGTTTCTCAGTGGGAAGCCACTTGCGTTTCTCCTAGAGTAAAAGAATCCCACTTCTGGAAAGAAATGCAAGTTTTCCGTGTGTTTTCAAAGGGAGACAGGGTGTCATACAGAAGAACCAAGAGCCCAACCTTTAGAATGCCTGGCTCAAAGGATGTGGGAGGGTATTTCAAAGGACAAATCATTAAGAATCATCCCTGTCCCCCCAGTTCACCACCTAAAACTGGACATTGAATTTGGGAGGGCTGTTTTTGTTCAGCCCTCCCTGCACGACTTGCATTAAGTTAGGACTCTGTCCTGGAATTGGCTGAGTGCTGGAATATCTAATGTAATAAGAAAGAAGAGCATGCACAGAGTGCCTTTTCATCACCAAGAGGCTTGAACTCCATGTATGCTATTTTTAAGCACTGGCTAAAAGTCAAGTGTCAGATCTTAACCACCAGCCACTGTTCTCTGGAACAAAGGAAGCATCAAAATCTGCCATGTAGCAGATGTGAAGAGGAATCTTAGATGTATCTCCAGAAGTCCCTTTCTCTGGCTCTCAGGACACTCCCCCACATCACGACCCTTTCCCAGCCACATCTCGCACTGACTCTGTTTGCCCACTCCACGAAGGTTTTTGTCTCTCTGGTAATGCCTTTTGTTGGAGGACTAACTCTGCATTTGTCCATTGTGCTAAAAAACTTTCCCCACCCGCAAACCCTCCAAGTGTCCCTATTTTCCAGGGAAGGTCCTGGATTTACAAAATCGTCCTGGTTTCTGACTTGATCCTGGAAGTCCCACATTTCCTTTGTTGTTGTTTAGTCGTTTCCGACTCTTCGTGACCCCACGGAGCAGAGCACGCCAGGCACGCCTGTCTTCCACTGCCTCCCACAGCTTGGACAAACCCATGTTGGTAGACTCAAGAACACTGTCCAACCATCTTGTCCTCTGTCATCCCCTTCTCCTTGTGCCCTCCATCTTTCCCAGCATCAGGGTCTTTTCCAGGGAGTCTTCTCTTCTCATGAGGTGGCCAAAGTATTGGAGCCTCAGCTTCAGGATCTGTCCTTCCAGTGAGCACTCAGGGCTGATTTCCTGCAGAATGGAGAGGTTTGATCTTCTTGCATTCCATGGGACTGTCAAGAGTCTCCTCCAGCACCATAATTCAAAAGCATCAATTCTTCGGCAGTCAGCCTTCTTTATGGTCCAGCTCTCACTTTCATGCACCACTACTGGGAAAACCATAGCTTTAACTATACGGACCTTTATCGGCAAGGTGATGTCTCTGCTTTTTAAGATGCTGTCTTAGTTCGTCCCTATTTTCATTGGAGAAATGTTGGGGGGCAAATTGCCTCTTTCATCAGGAATGGAGAAGCACTGACTCCCCAGATGTTGCACTCCCCATCAGCCCTAGCAAGAATGGCCAGGGGTGAAGGGAGGTCCGTTCACAGCAACCGCTGGAGGGCCAAGCGTTCCCCACACCTGCCTCTCACCTTTGTCCCACAGACTCCTGTGGTTCCCCATTGTGAGTTATGATGCACTGATTATGGTTAAGAAATGTGCCTCTTAGGGAACAGCAAAAGCTCTGCAAGGAAAGCAATATTTAATCTGTTTCAAAACAGGAGCGCATTTTGCATTTGTGGCTATTCTGATAAGCAGCATTGATAGCTACACGGTAATTAAACTTGATGACTGCAACTCTGAGAACAGGCATGCTAATCAGCCCTCTGGGTGATATTTTTAATCTTCTCTTTAAGAGAAAATAATGAACTTTGGCACATTATATGGACTCATAAAAGCTGGCAGCTTCTAAGAAATACATGGGCTTCCAGAGATATCACCTCTGCTTCTTTTGCATTGCCCATGGTTCAAGAAGAGAGCCAAGGGGAAACAAATGCTTGCATATATACATGGCGCACGTTTCTTATGGGCTTCTTCTGCCTCCCAAATGCACTTGTCAGATCCGTGTTTGGTTCTTTTCCCCCTGCTCCAAGAAGCACAGGTTGAATCCCACTCATGTGGACTTAGAAACCACCAACAAACCATGACTTTGGCTCACTTTGAGCCTCAGTTTGTTATTCTCACCTGGCTCTGAAGAGAAGGAGAAACAGAACCGTGTGCCATATTGACGACAACACATCCCAAACCCCACTAAGAAACCCGCTCAGTGGTTCCATGGAGATCAGGGGTGGTGAAGACAGATTCCCCAAGCATATTAGGGAATCTCACATTGTGGACGGCCCCTGTGGAACTGAGCTGAGCACCGGGATTCTTTGATGGAATACATGGGCTTTAGAGATATGGGGTGGATCATCTGCTACCTGATCTTTCTGACTGGAGATACTGGTAAATTGAACTGAGGACCTTCTGCACGCCAACCAGGTGATTTGCCACTGAGCTGCCCCAGTTGTACCTGCCAGGTCAACCTCTTCATCCATAATCAAGTCATGCGTGAGTGATGTTCTGTTGTGAGCTAGCCCGAGCGTCTTCCATTGGAGCGGGGAGAGCAGTTTGCCTTATTTTCTAACTCAGTCCAGTGTAAGCCTGGGGCATGTTGTCCATCTCTATTAATTAGTGGGATGGTGTTGGTGGAGGCAGTGACAGTGTCAAGGGTGAGAGAAGGGGACGTCACAGAAAGCAAGGCCACAAGTAAGCAAGATGCCAGAGGAGGAAGGAAATTGCATCAAGGAAGATGTGGGTTTTTCACCCTGGCCTTCCTGGGGATGTTGGTGGCAGAAAAAGCCTTCCATACTTTGCACAGCACAATCTGAGTTTTGTTTCGCTTCTGCTGCTGCCTTCTGCAGAGGCATGGGTGTCTGCGAGGGATGGTACTTGTCCCCTCCTGGAATTCTAAAGGTATTTGTTTATTTGTACCCAGTTAGTCTGTGTGCTTGCAGAAAATCACACTAGTCCTGTCCTGCAACTGAAGCAATTAGCAGGATCAAAGCAACATCAGGTTTGCACCAATTGTTGTGTGGGTGTCACCAGCAACATCTTTCATGGCCTTATCTTTTGATCCTAAGCAGATATTCATCAGTGCTGGTGTCAGTCACCCAAGTTCTGCAGTCTGTGAAGTTAGATGTAATGGAAATGAAAGTGTATGTATACCAAGTGTTGCTGGAAGTAATGGAACAACACAGAAAAACTAGTGAGGAGACCTTTAGCGCAATAACAGAGAACAACAAGAAACCGGCAGGTGACGTGGAAAAAGAACTTAAAGCACCCAGAGAAACAGTGCAACCAAAAACTCCTGCCAATCATCTCAACCAGTCCACAGGGCAGTGGTCCATCTACATTCCCTACCTTTATTCACTTATTACCTCTCCAACAACTTGCTTTGGTGATGAAAACCAAAACAGCATACAGTTTGTTGGAAACTACATCCATCTCAGATATACCACACTGAAGAAAAAGACCTTTAAGCTCTTTAGAAATTTGAAAACCTTGGGGATGAGTTGTGGGCCAAAAAAAGAGAGAAAGTACCAAAGAAATATACCCGTGATCATATGATATATGCAACCTGAACCTTTGCACCACACAAAACTGTTCCCTGCTATTAAAATGGTCATCCTTACAGCACTTTCTATCCCAGTCACAACATGCACCATTGAACAATTCTTTAGCACTTTGAGCAGAGTGAGGCCATTCAGTAGACCCATTGGCTTGTGTTTGCTGAGTGCCCATAGAGAAAAGCTGAAGGAGAAATCTATGGAAGAAGCTACTGACCATTTTGGTCAAGATCCTGTCATGGGCCAGGAGTCGGCTTCACCTGCTGAGCAGCAGCCTGAAGGAGCAGAAGGTGAAGTGACTCCACCTGATGCGGATCAGCCGTCTTGCTCCTGATGAGACCCAGCTGGCTCCAGATTTCTTTAGCAAGGTTTCCAGCCTCAGGCAGTTGCTAGAAACAACATTTGTCGTTCTTGGCCAGACCTTACTGCTTCTCATGACCTTGGACCCTTGGCTTTCTTGACCCCTGGATTGTCTGTCTATGTGAACGGAAATACTCCTGATCTTAGGGCTGGACTGAACCTTGTATACGGACTCTGCCTCCAGTCAAGTACCCCCTGAGACTTGGCTGGTTGGCTGGCATCACCCTCCACAGAGCTCTGCCATGGCTGGCAGTACAGGGTTACGACAGATCCTCAAAGACTCCAGTTAAGAACACAAGAAGAGCAGGTGAGATCTGACCAATAGCCCATCAGCCAGTCTAGCTTCTCGTTCTCCCAGCCAACCAGATTTTGTTTTTGTTTCAAGAACGATCCATTTTCTAGTAACATACGTCTTCCTTTATGTTATGGACTGGCAAGCGTTTACAAAAGTAAAGAAAGAAAAAGTCTGAATGGTTCTAGCCCTTATGTCTTGCATTCACTGCAGCCAAGGCAGATTCTGTGAAAGCTGTGAGTCCTACACCTTTATTGTGCAATGGGCAAATGGAAGCTGTGTGTCTTTCTAATAGTGCCTTACTCTGCGGTTGCCAATGTGGTTTCCACCAAGTGTTGAAGACTACATCTCCCATCAGTCCCAGCCAGCATGGCCAATGGCTAGGAGTTGGTGACTTCTAGGTGTTACGGGACTCCAAGTTGGCTACCGCTGTCCTAGAGTCATCCCGCTGAATGTAGGTAAAGTAAATGTGATGTGATCTCTGGCTAGGACGACAGCAGTTTCTTTGTATTATGTGGGTGAAATAGAGAACAGGGACTGAGACATGGGGAAGTGATTTGATTAGCAGACATAGGCAGAAGAAGACATGATGTTGTGAGTAGGCAGGGGTTTGATAGCAAATGAGCTGTGCCTCTGCTTTGAATAACCACACTTAGCCCCGAAGGAGCCAATCCTCTGAAAATAGTAAGTGCTGTCCATTTTGCCCTTTGGGGACATGATATTTCAACACTAAAGAACTGTAAATGACTTGCGAGTGCTACTTTGAAACTGCCTCTCTTCAAAGAGAATCTTTCTCTTCATAGTCTATTTGCTCCACTTATTGGTGGACTTTAATTTGAGAGGGAAATATTTGGAGGAGCATGGCAGCCTAGGGTTGGGAGACAAGATGGGGCAGGGTTGCCTAGCTAAATTCAGCCAGGTTTGCTATCAGATGAAGATGACTTTGCAGGCTGTGCCAACTCCATTCTGGGAAATTCTGGGATAACTGCTTTTGCATTCCTTTCACCTCAAGATTCTGGTGCTACAAGCGAAGTCAGCTGTTCAGTCCTATTCCTGTAGTAATGGTGAGTGTCGTAGGGCTGGGCATGACCAGCACTGGATTTAGGGTGACTTGGGTGCCCAATACAGGACGCAGGTGGCGCTGTGGGTTAAACTGCAGAGCCTAGGACTTGCTGATCAGAAGGTCGACGGTTCGAATCCCTGCGACAGGGTGCGCTCCCATTGCTCGGTCCCAGCTCCTGCCAACCTAGCAGTTCAAAAGCACGTCAAAGTGCAAGTAGATAAATAGGTACCGCTCTGGCGGGAAGGTAAACAGCGTTTCTGTGCACTGCTCTGGTTCTCCAGAAGCGGCTTAGTCATGCTGGCCACATGACCCGGAAGCTGTACGCCTGTTCCCTCGGCCAATAAAGTAAGATGAGCGCCGCAACCCCAGAGTCAGTCACGACTGGACCTAATGGTCAGGGGTCCCTTTGCCTTGGGTGCCCAATGGGGTGCAAAACTGAGAAGATCCATAATTGAGAAGATCCATTCGGGGGCACCAAATTTTGGCCTCGCACAGGGCCCCATATTATAGAAGATTACCAGAGTCCATCTCTGGCACGACCCCACAATCTTAAGGTGTTTAAGAGGCAGATGCAGTGTGAAGGGAAGGAGATAGTAACTCTTTTTTTCCTTTTCTTTGATGAGTTCTGCCACCCCCAAATAATTGTCTTCAGCACAAGACACCAGTTGCTTCAGGAAAGCTGTTCAGTGTCTCTCACTTGTTTTCCTTGCAATCAAGAACTGGAGGAAAAGAGGGGAGGATTCCATATCCAGGGAGTCACTTCTGCTTAGCTCAGCCTATGCTGAGTGTGCAGGTTTTAACAACAAGTCAGCAATTCCCATATCTTCAGCTAATTATCTCTTCTGATCAGCTACTGGTGTTGCTTGTTTTTCTCAGGCACAGCCCTAAAATATGAACATGGTTGTCCTAAGGAGGGATCCGTGTTGTGGACTGGCAAGCGGTACGTTAAATCTGCTCAGGAGACAAACCCAGTTATATGCTGATAAGGCGGTGAGAATAATTACCGAGCCTAAACATAGGAAGTTGTGGTTTAAGGCTGTTCTTGGAGATCTAGCAAAGTTGAGAGAAACAGGGGGTTGGTGGCTTTGCCGGACAACTGTTTGGAATACAGGGTGGTGAAATTCATCATGTGAATTCATGTGAATTCATCTTGTCCAATGCTAAATCGAGGAAATGTTTCTGTACCAAGGCAAGATCTTCACACGACCTTCTTGTGAGCTGTGGAGACATCTTCTGTCCCAGGAGGGTGGGAGGGAGAGCAGAAACATTATCAGACAACAGACAGGCTGTGAAAACAAGGCTGCAGGCATGAAGATAGATACCTGGTTGTACATTTTGTTGTGGTGTACTAGAAGCACCTTTGCCTATTATGATGGCACCGGAAGAATACAAAACTGAAAAAGTAAGCCCATTGTGTAGCTTTGTGGGACACAGAAATAAAACACAATATGAAGTGGAAAAAATGGTTTTTCCAGTGCCTCAGGCATTGGGAATCTCTGGCCTGTGGACCAAATCAGTTTTCCAAGTATGGCCTTGCAAGGCCATTTCCCCTCAGCCATGCCCACTTGCCTCATGCCAGGGCAGGTAAAGGCATAGCTGGAAAGAAACAACTGAGGGTGTTACAGTGCACTCCCAATTGTTGTTCTGAAAGCAGGGCTTTCATTGGACGCCTTTTAAATTTGGCACCAAATATAAAAGCCCTCCTGATTGGAGGCCCGAAGCAGAGCTTCCATTCCGTGCTGGATTTAAAGGGACTTCTCCGTTGCAGCCCAACTTGAAACTGACCCAAGCTGGAAAGGAAAACTATTGGGAAGCGGGGTTTGAATCCGGAGAAAACATCTGAGATTTTTCTTCTTCTCAGTCCCCGAAAGAAAAGGAAAGCCTCTTTGCAGAATTCCTCCCAAATATTCTCCACATTATTTTTGTTGCAGCCGTTATTTCTCTCCTCACCCCCGCCAATATTACTCTGGAATGATGAGGGTCTTTCAACTCCTTCCTGATTGGTTGGCACTCCACCCAGCACTGATTGGCTTCTAGGTCTCAAGGGGGATGACCTAAGATCTGTCCATCACAACTGTCTCCTTTGGGAGTGAGTTCCATAGTTTAACTATGTTCTAGGCAAATAACTACTTTCTTTGATCTGTCCTGAATGTTCCAACATTCAGCTTCATCGAATGTCATAAGAGAGGGAGAAAAATCTTTTCCTTATCCACTTTCTCCAGGCATACTTCTATAAACTGATACCTTGTCATCTCTTACTTGATATCAATGACGTCCAAGTTTCTCTAAACTTTAAACTCCCAAAAGCTGTGAACTTTCCTCATAGGGGAGTTTCTCTTGTCCCTTGGTCATTTTGGCTGTCCTTCTCTGAACCTTTTCTGACACTACAATATCCTTTTTGAGGTGAAGCAACCAGAACTGTACACAATATTCTGAATGCAGTCACACCATAGACCTGTATAATGGCATTATGGTCTTGGCAGGTTGTTGTTGTTGCTGCTTTAATTCCTTTCCAGATAATCCCTTGCATGGAATTTGGCTTTTTCACAGCTGACACACACTGGATCAACTTCTTCATTGAGCCATCCACTGCAACCTCAAAATCTCATTCCTGGTCCATGACCTCCACTTCAGACGCCATGAGTGTGTATATGAAATATGATGATTTTTTCACACCGAGCCCAAGGCTTGATGTGGCTAAGTCTCCTCGTGTTAAGCTATGATTTAGCATGACCTTAACTGCATCTATGATTGGCCCAAGGTCAGCTGTTGTGCTTCATGGGTAAGTGAGGAGTTGAACTTGCATCCCCCCGATCCCACACTCTAACCATTACATGCTTTGTTGTTGTTTAGTCGTTTAGTTGTGCCCGACTCTTCGTGACCCCTTGGACCAAAGCACGCCAGGCACTCCTGTCTTCCACTGCCTCCCGCAGTTTGGCCAAACTGATGCTGGCAGCTTCGAGAGCACTGTGACTCTTATTTCTGATGTCTAAGCATTTATTTGATTGATTGATTGATTGATTGATTGATTGATTGCTGCGCCTATGCACGGATGGGGTACAATATTAAGTTAATTAAAACAACCATGAATAAAAACAAGTGATTCAGGTTTTTTTAAAAAAAGGGAAAGGAAAAAAAAATCTAAACAGAGAAGGCTAAAACAGCCACATTAAAAACCTAAAAAAAATCTGAGTAAATGAACATGCCTTCACCTGGCACCAAAATGACAACATTATCACTGCCTTATGTTTCTCTAAGTGGAGGAGATTCCCCAAACAGGGAACAGTTGCTGAGAAAGCTCTCTCCTACATCATCACCAACTGTTGTTGTTGGCATCAATCTGTCTCGAGAGACAATGGAGCTTCCCTTAGGAAGGGGTTGAAGTCAAACTGCTGTGTTAGGAGCACCAAAGTGACCTCCCTGGAGGTCCTGGGCTGCCTAGGTAGCAAAACAACAAGATCCCCCTCTCTGCCTTGCTGATGTGGTCCAAAGGAAAGCAGAGCAATAGGTTTGGCACCAACTTGGCTGCAGGAGTTGCCAGAAGGAGGCGTACAAGACGCCACCCAACCATTTCAGGGACTCCCTGAGCCTCTCCTGACTCTGGAAAATGCAGAGGAGCCTCCCACTCTTTCCTCTGAAGTAAAGAAAGCTGATAGCAGGAAGTATAGCTATCATATATCCCTGTCCAAAGAACAAAGATGGAAGATTTTGAGGGAAACTTGTTATTTACACTAAATGAATCATCTTCTTCTTTGGCGATCACTCGTAGCCAAGTAAGATTGTCTTCCATGAACACTGTCTTAACAGTGAGCCCATAAGTGGCTGTGGAGGCCAATTCTGGATGCACACGTCCTTCCACAGTGGGGACATAGGTTTCTGGGCGGGAGTTGATCACGGTGAGGGTTTGCCAAGTGTGTCTTCCTCTTAGCACGTTTCTCCCTTTCATCCTGAGTTCGAGCGCCTTCAAAGTCCATGACACCTTTGGAAAAGTCTGTTTTCCAATAGGAACAGTCACAGGCCAATTTTTCCCAGTTGTTGGTGTTTATACTACATTTTTAAAGATTTGCCTTGAGAGAGTCTTTAAACTGCTTTTGTTGACCACTAGCATTACGCTTTCCATTTTTAAGTCTGCAATAGAATACAGTGGTACCTCGCTAGACGAATGCCTCACCAGACGAAAAACTCGCAAGACGAAAGAGTTTTTCGTTTTTTGAGTTGCTTCGCAAGACAAATTTCCCTATGGGCTTGCTTCGCAAGACAAAAAATGAAAAAAACGAAAACGTCTTGCAAGTTTGTTTCCTTTTTCTTAAAACCGTTAATACCCAGGGTGACTTCAAGGAGCAACTCATAGCACGCGGTGTGGTAGCTTCTTTTTGAGGTTTTTGAAGACTTTGGTGATTTTGAAGACTTTGGGAAACCATGCTTCGCAAGACGAAAAAACTCGCAAGACGAAAAAACTTGCAGAACGAATTAATTTCATCTTGCGAGGCACCACTGTAATTGTTTGGAAGGTGATAATCAGGCATCTGAACCACATGACCAACCCAACGAATCATTGCTTCAACACTGGTGATCTTTGCGTCTTCCAGTACAGTGGCGTTAGTTTGCCTTTCTTCCCAAGTGATGTGTAAAAAAAAAATCGGAGACACCATTGATGGAATCTTTCAAGGAGTTGGAGATGGCGTTTATAGGTGGTCCATGTTTCACAAGCATACTGTACAGTAAGGTTGGTAGTACAATAGCTTTGTAAACAAGCATTTTGGTTTCCCTGCAAATGTCATACAGCATGCTTTGCTCCTTATCCACTATCACATTACAAATGCTGCACGTGCCAGACCAGACTTCTCATAAGAAGTTTAACTCTCCCCAACATTTGCAATGCCATCATTATTGCCTCTGTTATTTCTAATGCCATTCTCATCTACTGCCATTAAGCATTTCTTCGCACAAATTGCCAGCTACTAATTAAGCCAAGCTATTAGTTGGACACTAGCTCAATAGCTTAGTGAGATTTGATACAATAAGATTTGTGAACCTTTTTTGTGCCTTTTTTTGGTGGGTCAGGTTGGGGGTTGGTAATTGCAGTTTGCACGAGACTCCATGGAGTGAGTTCTGGACATATAATGTACCTCTTTGAGCAGCATACAGCTGCTTACTTCCCCCACTTTCGGCTTATCAGAAAGCTGTATTTTATACTTGCGTTTAGAAATGAGTTGTTTGTAAGCCCTGAACAGGAGGCAATTCAGTTCAAAATAAGGAGAATTCTAGACAACTGGCAACAGCCGAAGAAAAGCACCTCTCTGTGCAAAACTGTAGCGGACCCACCACTTAATACCACCAATTAATAATGTGGTGGATGCACTCCTGCTATCTACCCCTTATTAAATATAGTGCACCCACCTCACTGTGCACCAATTAGACAAATTTCTACAATTTACCACAGACTATTGGTGGGGGACTTGTGTGAGGGAAAACTTAGTGATTAGAGTCTCAGGCTGGAGTTGATTAAACAAATGAAAAGTTTTTACTAAAAGAGGTTTATGAAACAAAGTGGGTCAGGAAATGTGTTCTTTCGGGCAGAAATCTCAGGCTTAAACACAATACTACAAGCACAGCTCTTCTTAAACTTCGGTTACTCAAAAATCAGTTGTTACACTTCAGGTGGTAGTGGTTCAAGTTCAAGTTTCTAGAATAGTTGGTAAAATGCTCAACTTGGTTTCTGTTACTTAGGTATTAGTTAAATACTTTCAGGACCAAAAAGTTTCCTTCATAACTTAATACTTTGGTTCATGAGCGAGGGGCACTTTTCCTCAGTTACCCACTCTCTTAACAATCCCACACCTGAGGTATACTAACAGATCACCAGGGGATCACCGCACCCCTTGTTACTGGGTTGGGAGTCTTCTGTCCCTAGAAGAACTCTCCCCTCCTGGCTATACCGAGATACAGGTAGCCTGAATTCCCACAGGCTCAGACTCAGACCTCCCAGGACACTTCTGTCTGTATACCTTCCCCAGACCCTCAACCTGGTTTCCCTATTCAAGCTGTGAGGTTCTGTCCTCTTGCTACAGATAGTCTCCTCAGTGTGGATGTTTAACTTAACTCAGAACCAGTTCTCCCTATCTCACTCCCTAACTCCCAATCAAACCCTAGCTCTTAACCTGAACCATGGCCCTATCTCTCATCTTAAATCCAGCCCCATCTAACACTCTCCCTCAGAAACTGCTCCTTTTAGTCTCTACCCCCCTAAAGGTGCTGTTTGTCCCCCTTCTGTGCCTAGTTGACTTTGAAGCCCATCAGAGAGAGGCTCCAGCACTCTGGTAGAATTTCAGGGGGGCTGTCTCTGGTCTGGCTCTGCTGTCCATCACAATAACATAAGGGGCTTAGGGGGAAAGGCAAATAAGGGGAGATATGATTGAGACTTAGCCTATGTCACTCTCCCGCACAGAGCACATAGTTAAACTATGCAATCCACTCTCACAAGATACAGCAATGGCTAGCAACTTGGGTGGCTTTGAAAGAGGACCAATGGCTGCCAATGGATACCTGACAAGATGACTATGTTCTATGTCTGTGGTCAGAAACAGTAAGTCTCTGAATACAGTGGTACCTCTGGATGTGAACGGGATCTGTTCTGGAGCCCCGTTCGCATCCTGAAGCGAATGCAACCTGCATCTGCGCGGGTTGAGGTTCGCCGCTTCTGTGCATGACGTCATTTTGAACGTCTGCGCATGCGCGAGCGGCGAAGCCCAGAAGTAACGTGTTCCGTTACTTCCGGGCCGCTGCAGAGCGCAACCCGAAAACGCTCAACCTGAAGCAACTTCAACCCGAGGTATGACTGTACTAGTTGCTAGGAGCACTTTGTCCACCTTTGGGCCCCACTCTGCACTCAGCTCTCACCTGTGGCTCCTGGAAGCTGCTGGCATGCTGTCAACTTGGGAAGGCAGCCCATCTAGGAGAAGGAAAGCTCTGATCCTAAACCTTCACTGCCTTGTGAAGGCAGTGAAGAAAAGGCTAAGGAGTAAACCCGACACAAATTCAGAGTGGAGTCCCTAAGGTGGTTGGATGGTGCCTTGTACGCCTCCTCCTTCCAGCAACTGCTGCAGCCAAACTGTTGCCAAACATCTTGCTCTGCTTTCCTTTGGACCATGTCAGTGAGGCCGAGAGAGGGGTCTTGTTGTCTGGGCAGAGCAAGACCTCCATGCACACTTCCCAGGCTTGCACCCAGAAGAAGTCATTTCACTGCTGCAAACTCAGTGATTTGATTTCACCCCCAGAGGCACACTCCATTGTCACCCGAGAGAGACAGAGGCCAACAACAACCATAATTGAAGTATTCATACCCCACCGGCTAACCGAAGTTTTCAAGGCAGCTTGCAATATATGTAATAGACAATAAAAAACACACAAGAATTACTATGCTGGGGAGAAAGTATATATAAGTCTGTCTGTTCCCAGTTCTCAGATGTTCCCGCTGCCGCCCTGCCTCTGAATCAACCAGATATGAAACTTTGATCTTGTTCGCCCATTGAAGGGTTGCAGTAAAAGTTAAGTAAGCAAAAGGGAAATCAACAACCCTAAGTCACCGTCCTTTCACCCTGGATAAAGCCATTCCTGTAAACAGAAGCAGGTATTTGCTCCTCGTGGGTGGAGGCAACTTTTCCGTAGATAAACTTGTTGCCAACTATCGGTCAATAAAGGGGAATGTAGCTGAAGATAGACCCTATATTTATTTGTTTTTGTGCGGAAGGCTGGGGATGATAACAGCCTCTGGGTCTTGAGGGTGAAAACAAGCCTTTTTCTGCCCTGCCCTGCTTCCAACAACATTGATGGATGAGGGGGAAAGGCCTTTCCTTGCCTCTTAAAACAGGCAGCCATTGAATTGGGTTGGGGGAGAGATTTATTCTAATCTGTCATCTGGAAGTGGCTGTAGTGCATTATTGCCAACGTACTCCATGCAAGGGAGACAAGAGGCAGCAGTAGGCTTTGCAGAATCCTAGACTTGCCCAACAGCAGAATAGCTCAGTCGGTGGCGTATGAAACTCTTAATCTCAGACTCTCTTCCCCACACTGGAGTGAAAACTGTCCTGTCACCCATTGACAGCAATGATAGAAGTAATGGGGCTTAGAACAACATTGAGTCTGATGCTTTACTACCAGAGCCGAATTTATCTTTAAAGTAGGCATATGATTTGGGATTGAAGTATTACATACACTGTTATAGGCGTTGGCAGTGTTACAGGAATTCGAAGGTCTCAAATATAGAATAAATGTTGATAATTGCACAAGGTAAACGTACATACATAAGTATATAATTGCAGTGCTTTTTCTTTCTTTAAAAAAATGTTTAGGGGTTCTCTCATTTTCCTACTCATATTGAAATACTGCCCCTCAAGGAGGTCAAACTTACATTTAGAAAATGTTTAGGGGTATGCGTACCACTGGGTTTCTCCAGAAAAAAAGCACTGTATAATTCTATATCAGCAGCATGCAGTAAAATGGGATTGGAAGCACTTTTTTTTTTTTTGCCTTTCCAGGTTCACTTCTGACAGGCTATGAATGAGGAGATATTTTTTTACATACTAGTCTTTTGAAATCGCTGGAAGGGTGCTTTTTAAGCATGCAGAATTCTGCTTCGGTCTCAGATGCTCAGAGTAAAAATAATAGTCAACAAGCAAGCAAGCAAACACGCAAACACACACACACACACAGCCTTTACACTGTGTATTGACCCCTCCCCCTCCAATCTGATTTGGCCCTTCAGAGTGGCCCTAATTTGACGCAAGATGATGCGACCTCCAATCTGATTTGGGAATCTGGTATGGACATGTGGTCAGAAGCAGGGGTGAGGTGGAGAAAAAGGCACATGAAGGCTGCCAGTAGTCTTCCTCCTCCTGCCCATCTCACCACCAGACCACCATCCTTTTGACAGCCCTGCGTTGCCATACGTCTGGAATTTTCTGGACATATCAGGAATACCGCAGTCGGCAGTAGTGTTGTTACCGGAAAAATCCGAGGGTTCCCTTGGACAAAAACAAAGACACCAACCAGGATAACTTGGAGCAAAACAGCAGCCTGTAGGCTTGGCCTTTATTGAACTGTTGCAACAGGGTGTTCCCCTCACTTGCAGGAGAGAGGAAAGACCCAGAAAGATGGTGTGCAAGACCTTATAAAAACTTTTGAAATTCCCATCCTCTAGGTCAAGCCCACCCCCAGAAACATCATGCATACATTACAGAAGGGGTTGACATCATGCATACATTACAGAAAGGAGGGGTTGAGGGAGGAGTTGTGGTGGTAACCTGAGTGTCCTGTCACCTGGCTTTCCCCCTCCCCATGAGTCACTTCCAGGAGACAAAGGGGAGTTTGCAGTTTCCTGTCCCCAGAGGGAAGATCTGATCATTGTCCTTTGTTTCAGTCCATGCTGAATCCACTCCCATATGCAAGTTCTTTGTGATCTTGATTGTCTTCTGTCTGGGATCATCAGGGTTGGCATAGCAACTGGGCAGGGCTCCCGTGGATGTGCTGGGATGGTGAAGGGATTATGGCTGACCAGAACCAAGCCACCCCCCTTTGATAGTCCTTGTCATATGGAGTAAAATAAAAATGGAACAGTGCAATCCGATGTATGGTTGATTTTTCTATGAATTTATAACATAAATGTGGCGTATGTAATGTGTGAGTGTGAGTGTGTGTGAAGTTTGTACAAACAGAATGATTGGGGTGGGGGGGGTTCCTGCTACAGTGTCTACGGGCAGAAATCAGCATAAAATGTCTGAGAAAATCCAGGCGCGTGGCAGCCCATGCCTGCAGTGCCGATTTTCCATAAGAATAGTTTAAAAACAGCATTTATTATTATTATTATTACTAATAATAATATTATTATTATTATTTGCAATTTTGCCAAGAAAGCCTCTCTCCAAATAAAAAAGAGCTCAACAACTTTTCTGTCTGGATTTTCGCTGTCTGAAACATGGCAACCCTACTACGGGTGCATCAGATCCAACCCAGGGCCATTCGGAACTGCCTCATCCCCAAAACAATGATATCTCAGGTTGACCTGAATCTTCACAGGCTAGCCAAATCTGCCGTTTCTATGAAGAAACAAAACTAGAGTACAGTGGCACCTCTGGATGCGAATGGGGTCCGTTCTGGAGCCCCGTTCGCATCCTGAAGTGAACGCAACTTGCATCTGCGCGTGCGCGGGTTGCGTTTCGCTGCTTCCGCGCATGCACGTGATGCCATTTTGAGCATCTGCGCATGCGTGTGATGTCATTTTGAGCATCTGCACATGCACGAGCAACAAAACCCAGAAGTAACACGCTCCATTACTTCTGGGTCACCACGGAGCGCAACTGAAAATATTCATCCCGAAGCTACTTCAACCCGAGGTATAACTGTAAATCTACAAAGAAACATGAGACCAGAACAGAACCTGGTACTCAGATGGCCAACAGACCTTGCTGATAGAACTTGGGTTACAAAATTTCTCCCCTAAAATTAAAATAAGCAGGAGGAGCACCTTTTCGCTCCAAGTGAAACCATCCACAATGGCAATAAGGACCCTGTTCCTAGAGCAGTTCAAGCTCAAACAAACACAAACTAAGTTGCAGGTAGTTGTTTCCAAATCTCTGCCCCCTCTCGCTGCTTCAAAATGCAGCTGCAATAAGGAATAGCTGTCAAATAAGTTTATAGAATGACGGATTTTATTTACCGTGTTCTTCAGTGATGTATTTCAGGTCAATACCCAGCTCTATATCTCTTTTGCTTTATGTTGTAATTGTCTATTTTCCTTTTACTATTTAGCATAAGTTTTGTATTCAGAAACTGAGAAATAAAATCTAATGATAAATAATGTTTTAAAAATGAAATAAAATTCAGCAGCAGAGACTGTTATCTACCATAGATGCTTTATTCGGCTTTAAAAAAAATCCCTTCCTCCCTCTCTCTGGCAAGATCCACACTATGCAGTGGTACCTCAGGTTACATACGCTTCAGGTTACAGACTCCGCTAACCCAGAAATATGACCTTGGGTTAAGAACTTTGCTTCAGGATGAGAACAGAAATTGTGCTCCGGCAGCACAGCCGCAGCGGGAGGCCCCATTAGCTAAAGTGGTGCTTCAGGTTAAGAACAGTTTCAGGTTAAGAACTGACCTCCGGAACGAATTAAGTACTTAACCCAAGGTACCACTGTACATTTAATGCACATTCAAACACCACACATGCAAAGCATGTTGTCAGGGGTTCAGAGACAGAGGCACAGGTGAGGGGGGAGACGGAGAGCGATGGGGAAGAATCCCAGGACAGTGAGGAAGAGGATGACAATGACTTGAGGTCTTCCATGAGTCTATCAAGTGAATCAGAGGATTCCCAGAAGGGGGCGCCCCTAGTCAGGCCAAGGGGGGTCACAGGGGGAACCTGCCAGGAACAGGGAAGCAGCAGGGAAACCCCGAGTAGGAGTGGGAGATCGGGACCGGCTTCCCAGCAGGAATGAAGTGAAGAGAGAGAAGTTCCCAGTGTGACACACAGAGCGGAGCAGGATGGAGACGGGGGAAGGAGATCAGGGCAGGACGTCCTGCCGGAAGAGGAGGAGAGTAGTACAGGGAGTAGTGTAGCTGTCAAGAGGAAGGTCAGGGGTAGCGAACGCGCGCCAAGTTCAAATGTGGAGGCGCGCGGAAATGGAGAGAGCCCGGAGGAGGAGCCTGGCCCCAAAGCACGAAGGAGGGGGGGACAGGCGTCTGAGGGATCCGCGTCAGGAGAGAGCAGGAGGGAAGGAACCCAGGGGGGCAGAAAGACCCTGCGGAAAAGAAAGGACAGGAAGAGGTGGTCTAGCACAAGCCTCTTAAACTGGTGTAGGGGCGGGACCGATTCAGAGGGGACTTCAAATGTCTAGCCTAAGAGACGCGGGGCTGCGCGCTCCGGTTGTGGAACCGATAATGAACTGCAATAAACATCCTTGTATATAAGAAGAGCCTGGCGTTGGTCTTTTGTGAGCTGAGACCTGAGGCAGCCCTGACAGTAAGTCCCCTCACAAAAATACGCAAATTTTTTTTTGCAAAGCTCACGAAGTTTGGCAGCCATGAGTATGGAGCAGCAGATAGCTGAGCTACGCAACGCAGTCTCCCAGCTTTCCACTGAGGTGGTGGTCTCCCAGAAGAGGGGGGAAGAGGCGGAGAAGCGGTGCCAAGATCTGCAAGCCAGGTGGGATCATGCATGCCAGGTGGGGTTCCCGGGGGCCAAAACTGCTGGAGTAGCACTGGGCAGAAGAGGAGGCAACTTGGTAGCCCACTTCGATGGGAACCTGAAGCAGTACCCCAGTTTTAAAGCAGACGTAGAATATGCGTTGCATTTGCTTCGCGATGACTTTAAAGATGAGGAGGAGAAGGTGGGTTTCATTGTGTCCCACTTGCATGGGGAAGCGAGGGCTTGGCTGCGCAATCTGTGGCGCGAGGATTGCCCTGCTCGAAGGAACTCTGATGAATTTATCAAATGCATGGACGCTTGCTTTCAGTCTAGCGTGGATGTGGATGTGGCACGCCAGCAGATCCATGGTTTGAGGCAAGGCAAGGCTTCAGTACGTCAGTACCATGCTCGCTTTTTCGCCTTGCTGAATGTGCTGCGATGGGAGAAAGATTCTCTGGCAGTCAGAGACTTGTTTTGGGAGGGACTATCTGGCCCTGTGAAAGACGAACTGGCACGGGGGGACAGACCTAAAACCCTGGCAGACGTGGTGCAGCGGGCGCTTGCCATTGGAGTACGCCATGAAGAACGCCCTTGGCGCGATGAGGGGGGTAGCCAGCTTCACGCACCGTCTAGAGTGCCTCCTTTCTTTCCCAGAGATCCAGGACGTACGCGTCCCTCACCTCAGCTGCAGGCAGGGGAAGAACCGATGGAACTGGGGAGTGCAAAGGCTCAGTCAGCAGCTGGAGCCCCAACGTCCGGAGCAGTCAAAACAAGGCCTCCTAGAGGGAACAGGAAGTGTTACATCTGTGACAGTGGGACGCACATGGCCAAAGAGTGTCCCCAGAGGCTCCGGCAGCACACTGCAGCCTTAGCAACAGTAACTGCAGCAGCACAACATGACGACCAATTTCAGGGAAACGACACTGCCTGGCTGGAAGCAGAAATGCTGGGGCACAGTCAGGCAAGTCAATAGGGCAGTCCCCAGCGCTTTTGCAGCCTACAGACCCCCTGCCACCTAAGCCAGTGGTGCAGCTCACTGCAACTCTCCAACTACCTAATGGACGCGCCCTAGAAGTCCCCATTACAATTGACAGTGGGAGCAACGCAGACTTCGTGGGGGTGCACTTCGTCAAGCAGCATCGCATAGAGCTCCTACCAGCCACGCTGCCTTTGAACGTCGTCACGGTGGATGGCAGGAAGTTGCTGGGTGGGCAGGTGGTGCAACAGACGCCACCCATGGTGATGCAGATTGGCAATCACCGAGAAATCATCAGTTTCAACGTCACCCGCCTGTCAGACACGCCTATAGTGTTAGGCATGAGTTGGCTGGATAGGCACAGCCCAACCATGGCGTGGTACCAACGGCAGCTCACCTTCGGTTCGTCCTACTGCGCGCAGCATTGCATCCAGACCGGCCAAGAGGAGGAGGGCCCAGAGGAAGGGCAGCAGCTGAGACTCAGCATGGCGCAAGCAGTACCCCTCAAGTACAAGGGGTTTTTGGAGGTTTTCTGCGAAAAGGAGGCAGACCAGTTGCCACCTCACCGGCCCTACGATTGCGCTATTGACCTCTTGCCAGGGACAACGTTGCCGCCTGTGAAGCTGTATTCCATGTCCGAGGAGGAGCTGCAGGAGCTCAGGGAGTTCCTTGATCACAACCTGCAGCGGGGATTCATCCGAGAATCAAAGGCTGTAGGGGGCAGTCCTGTGTTTTTCGTGAAGAAGAAAGACACGCCCCCAAAAAGATTGATCGTGGACTATAGGTTCATAAACTCGAAAACGAAGCCTGCGGCCTTCCCCATGCCCAAGATTGACGACCTGCTTGGGACGGTGCGGAAAGGGAGGATCTTCACCAAGTTGGATCTCCGCGGCGCATACAATCTCATACGCGTGCGAGAGGGTGATGAGTGGAAGACGGCCATGTTCACGCCGTTGGGCACCTACGAATACAGAGTTATGCCGTTTGGTCTCCAAAATGGCTCCCACTTTTTTCCAAGCTTTTATGCATCACGTGCTAGCAGGACTCCTTTACAAGAAGTGCGTGTGTTTCCTCGACGACATTCTTATCTTCTCGGAATCGCCGGAGGATCACGAGAGCGACGTTAAGGAAGTCCTGCAGAGGCTACGGGAGCACAGGCTCTACGCCAAACTGGAGAAGTGCCAATTCGACGTGACGGAGGTGGATTTTCTGGGCTATAGGCTGTCCGACAGGGGACTAGCCATGGACAGCGCCAAGGTCCGCGCGGTGTTGGACTGGAAGAGCCCGCGAACGCGAAAGGAGGTTCAGAGGTTCGTCGGTTTCGCCAACTTTTACCGCAAGTTCATCAGGGGTTTCGCCAGGGAGACGGCAGCTATCACGGACACTCTCAGCTCCAAAAAGAAGAAGTTCACCTGGACGGACCAGGCGGAGCAGTCCTTCAGGAGACTTAAGAGTCTCTTTGCGTCCGAAGAACAGCTGTTACACGTGAATCCCGGCAGGCCCATGAGGGTGGAAACTGACACATCTGACAGAGCGGTGGGGGCCGTCCTCTTGCAGGAAGACCCGCAGGGGTACTGGAGGCCCTGTGCTTTCTACTCCCGGAAGCTCAGCAAGTCGGAACAGAACTACACCATCTGGGACAGGGAGTTGCTGGCCATCCACGCGGCTTTCAAGGCATGGAGGCACTTCCTCATCGGAGCCAAGCACACCGTGCAGGTCCGCACGGACCACAAGAACCTAGAGTACTGGCGCACGGCGAAGCTACAGAGCCAGAGGCACATACGCTGGGCAGAGTTCTTTGCGGATTTCGATTTCAGGATAGAGTACATCCCAGGCGGCAACAATGTCATAGCAGATGCGCTCTCCAGGAAACCGCAGTATCTCGAGGAAGCGGCACCGGCGGCAGCCAAGCACATTTTTGCACCACAGGTGTGGGCGTGCGCTTCTGCTGCCGTGGACCTGGAGGCGGTGCGGCGCGCGTTGCAGGCGGATCCATTCGCACAGTCCAAAATGGAAGAGGTGCGGAGAGGCACGGCGAAGGACGACGAGTTCCAGATACACGACGGCCTGCTGACCCGTAAGGGTGCTCTCTACGTTCCGGGAGACGATCTCCGCGCGAAGGTTCTGCAGCAGTTGCACGACGCACCCAGCGCTGGCCACTTCGGCAAGGAAAAGACGACGGAATTAGTGGCCAGAGACTTTTGGTGGCCCCAGATGCGAGGGGAGGTCGCGGAGTATGTCGCCAGGTGTGACACATGCCAAAGGTCCAAGCCAGTGCACCAGAAGCCAGCGGGACTGCTGGAACCGCTGGAGACGCCACTGCAACCGTGGGAGAGGGTGGCGCTGGACTTTGTCACTGATCTGCCCAGTTCGCGAGGCAAGACGGCGGTGCTTGTGGTTGTAGACCTGTTCATCAAGATGGCGCATTTCATTCCTTGCGCGAAGGTGGCGACAGCGGAGCAGACTGCCAAACTGTTCATCGACCACGTGTTCAAGGTGCATGGCTTGCCACGGTCCATTCTGTCCGACAGGGGGCGCCAGTTTGTGTCCAGCTTCTGGCAGAAGCTCCTAGGGATTCTGCACGTCAAAATCAACCTGTCGTCGGCGAGACATCCGCAGACCAACGGCCAAGCGGAGAGGGTCAACGCGATCATGCAGCAGTACCTGAGATGTTACGCCAACCAACGACCCGCGGCTTGGGTGGATTACCTGCCGATGGCTGAGTTTGCCTACAACAACACGAAGCACGCGTCGACGGGGGTGACGCCGTTCTTCGCTAACAATGGACGGCATCCCAGAACTTTCCCGGGGCTCGTAACGACGGGGGAGGGGGCGCCACAGCAAGCCGACCATTTTGCAGCAGAATTGCAAGAGGTCCACGACGAGCTACGGAGACATTTGGAGCTAGCCAAACAGGCCTATAAGGTGCAGGCAGACAAACACAGGAGGGAGGGGGAAGACATCCAGGTGGGAGACTGGGTATGGTTAGCGGCCCAAGCAATGCCGGCCAAGTCGTTAGCTAAAAAGAAGCTAGGACACAGGCAACTAGGGCCGTACCAAGTTGAGGCCAGGATCAATCCCGTAGCATTTCGACTGGCCCTCCCCGAAGGTTCCAGAATGCACCCGGTCTTTCATAGGTCGGTGCTCACCCCTTACAGGGCCCCACACAGATTTCAGGAGTCAGGGACGGCACCAGAACCGAGCAGAGAGTCGCCCAAGAGGGGGAGGTCACCTAGGGACGAACCAATCAACGAGGTCACAGAGATTCTGGACTCGAGATGGGGGGAAGAGGGAGTAGAATATTTTCTCGCCAGGGAGGGCGCCCCGGCCAGCGCCAACAGTTGGGTGCCGGACTACGCTTTGGACGAACCCCTCCTCAAGGACGAGTTCCATGCCCTTTTCCCACACAGGCCCATGCCAGCACAGTTTTTCGACGATTGGCTTTTTACGCCCACACTTTCCGCCAGCACCTTCCGAGGGTTCTCCTCCGCAGAGGAGACGACGCCAGAGTCGAGTCCTCCTAGGGGATCGTGTTCGGGGGTGGACACCGACCCTTCTTACTGGTGGGACGACCAACCAGAAGAGGACTGGCGCACGAGGTGGCGGGTGGGTCCTTGGCAAGCAGACCCCACCCAGGCAACAGGGGGAGGGGAAGACGTGAACATGTTGGGGGAGGACCATGGGTTCGAGCACACAAACAATGAACTGGAAGCAGAGGAGATCGACGTCGACGACCTGTGTCCACCAACGACCTCCGCAATGACGGAGCCACCGGAACCTGCGCCCGAGCAGCGGGAGGGGGGAAGGGGGGGCTTCGAGGGGGGGATGGATGTCAGGGGTTCAGAGACAGAGGCACAGGTGAGGGGGGAGACGGAGAGCGATGGGGAAGAATCCCAGGACAGTGAGGAAGAGGATGACAATGACTTGAGGTCTTCCATGAGTCTATCAAGTGAATCAGAGGATTCCCAGAAGGGGGCGCCCCTAGTCAGGCCAAGGGGGGTCACAGGGGGAACCTGCCAGGAACAGGGAAGCAGCAGGGAAACCCCGAGTAGGAGTGGGAGATCGGGACCGGCTTCCCAGCAGGAACGAAGTGAAGAGAGAGAAGTTCCCAGTGTGACACACGGAGCGGAGCAGGATGGAGACGGGGGAAGGAGATCAGGGCAGGACGTCCTGCCGGAAGAGGAGGAGAGTAGTACAGGGAGTAGTGTAGCTGTCAAGAGGAAGGTCAGGGGTAGCGAACGCGCGCCAAGTTCAAATGTGGAGGTGCGCGGAAATGGAGAGAGCCCGGAGGAGGAGCCTGGCCCCAAAGCACGAAGGAGGGGGGAGCAGGCATCTGAGGGATCCGCGTCAGGAGAGAGCAGGAGGGAAGGAACCCAGGGGGGCAGAAAGACCCTGCGGAAAAGAAAGGACAGGAAGAGGTGCTCTAGCACAAGCCTCTTAAACTGGTGTAGGGGCGGGACCGATTCAGAGGGGACTTCAAATGTCTAGCCTAAGAGACGCGGGGCTGCGCGCTCCGGTTGTGGAACCGATAATGAACTGCAATAAACATCCTTGTATATAAGAAGAGCCTGGCGTTGGTCTTTTGTGAGCTGAGACCTGAGGCAGCCCTGACACATGTGATGTGACTTCCTCCAGAGGATCCTGTGAAACTAAAAAACCCCATGCAACAATTCCCAGCAACCTTAACAAACTACAGTTCCCAGGGTTGGGGGGATCCTATGAGCATTTGAATGTGAAGCTACCCCCTCTCCTTTCTTCACAGGCATAACGCACCTGTTTTTCACACAGGTTCCTTTGCCTTGGATTTCGCCCCACCTCCTAGCAAGGATAGGTGAACAGGTGGTGAATACCTACAGCTAAAGAAAAAAGAACACGTGAGGCTACATGTTTGAAGAACAGCAAGGAAAAAAAATACAAAAGCTGTAAAATTATTTACTGGGAGGAAAGTTCACAACGTGCCATGTGAGTTATATAAAATTCTTTCCTTTGATTGGATGCTGTGAAAAAAGGGGGAAATGGATGTTTTTAGGAAGGGATTTAGTGCATTTAGTGCACGGGTAGGCAAACTAAGGCCCGGGGGCCGGATCCAGCCCAATTGCCTTCTAAATCCGTCCTGCGGACGGTCCAGGAATCAGCATGTTTTTACATGAGTAGAATGTGTCTTTTTATTTAAAATGCATCTCTGGGTTATTTGTGGGGCATAGGAATTCGTTCATTTTTTTCCTCCCCAAAATATAGTCCAGCCCCCCACAAGGACTGCGGGACAGTGGACCGGCCCCTGGCTGAAAAGGTTTGCTGACCCCTGATTTAGTGTGTGTCATCCTTTAAGGTAATAATAAATAAGCCTTTGCAGACTAATTAAGAACTGTGCCTTACTTATTTATTGAAAGCATTTATGTGCAGCCATTTGTCAGGGCAGCTCTCTAAAGCAGGTTATGTAAGACATCAATAAACATCATTAAAAATGATAAAATAGTGCAATATTCACTGGTATTAAAGGTCTCAGATAATGATTACATTGAGGCATGCTAGGCTAGGGGAACATATTATGAGTGTGAGCATATCTACTCAAAAGCAAGTTCTGTTAATTTCAATAGGACTTCCAGGTAACTGTTTTCCAGGAATCCCACTTCAGAAATACAAAATACCAGGAGACATTAGGGTTTCTTTAACCTAACAAAGGAAAGTGTTTAATTTAAGCCAATGTTCATCAGGACTTAGAACTAGAACCTGGTTTGAATGAATGGGTCTATCACATGGGGTCTCACAAATCCTGTTGGGAGAGACAGATTAGCCCTAAAGCTGACCTTTACCCTGCCAACAGGTCCTGCAGTCCTGAAAGCAAGCTTTGGGGTGCTCTTTTAACTCCCAAGTGTGCCTAAGGGAGTGCATGTAAACTTATCTCTACCTGAGCAATTATCTACACATACCTGCCACTGAAAATGGACGTGTCTCAACCATGTCCTACTCCCTCACTCCACCTGCCAAAGATAAGATGTGGACACTGGGCTTACTAGTAGTACAGTGGTACCTCAGGTTACAGACACTTCAGGTTACAGACGCTTCAGGTTACAGGCTCCGCTAACCCAGAAATAGTACCTCGGGTTAAAAACTTTGCTTCAGGGTATGAACAGAAATCGTGTGGCAGCAGTGGGGGGCCCATTAGCTAAAGTGGTACCTCAGGTTAAGAACAGTTTCAAGTTAAGAATGGACCTCCAGAATGAATTAAGTTCTTAACCCGAGGTGCCACTGTACATGGGAAAGGGTATCAGGGTCTTGGTAGACCACAAGCTTAACATGAGCCAACAGTATGATCATGCAGCAACAGCAAGAAAGCTAATACTGTCCTAGGTTGCATCAACAGAAGTATCGTTCCCAGATCAAGGGAAGTAATAGTACCCCTCAGTTCTGCCTTGGCCAGGCCACATCTGGAATACTGTGTCCAGTTCTGGGCACCACAATTTAAGAAGGATGTTGAAAAGCTGAAACAAGTGCAGAGGAGGGCAACCAAGATGATAAAGGGTCTGGAAACCAAGCCTTATGAGGGAAGGGTGAAAGAGCCGGGTATGTTTAGCTAGAAAAGAAGAGACTGAAAGGAGACTGGTATTACAGGTCAGGATATTAATAGATCGTGAAGCTGATGATCCAATACTTTGGCCACCTCATGAGAAGAGAAGACTCCCTGGAAAAGACCCTGATGTTGGGAAAGATGGAGGGCACAAGGAGAAGGGGACGAGGACAAAGGACAAGATGGTTTGGATAGTGTTCTCGAAGCTACCAGCCTGAGTTTGACCAAACTGCGGGAGGCAGTGAAAGACAGGAGAGCCTGGCATGCTCTGGTCCATGGGGTCACAAAGAGTCGGACACGACTAAACAACTAAACAACAAAAATCTAGTTTGAAGGAAATATAAGGGTTGTTGATAAGAACAACAATGATAAGCCTAATGAATTAATAAAACTACAAGGAACACAAATAGAAGCACTTACAGGAGCTAACAGAGCTAAACAAACTGAGGAGCTGAACAAAAAATGGTTTGCAGAAAATGCAGGTATCAGATCAAGAGGTCTTCTTGAAGGAGGGTTGGATGTCAGAATTGTTTTCGATTTGGAAGGGAAGCTTCATGTTTTATTTTAAGTGAGAAATGGCAAAAAAGTAGGAATAGAGCATGTCTTCTGGATTACTCATGTGGCTGCAAAAAATATTAACCTTGCCAGGAGGTGGTGTTAGAGAAGAAGTTGAAAAATTAGTTTAGGGTGGAAAGATGTTCAAATGTTAATATCCATCCAGGGATATTAAGAAGAGTGCATAAGTGCATACAGTGGTACCTTGGGTTAAGTACTTACTTCGTTCTGGAGGTCCATTCTTAACCTGAAACTGTACTTAACCTGAAGCACCACTTTAGCTAATGAGGCCTGCTGCTGCTGCTGCTGCCGCACCGCCGGAGCACGATTTCTTTTTTTTTTTTTTTATAAAATTTTTATTGGTTTTACAAGAGTTTTTATAACAAACAAACATAAAAGAAAAACAGACAAACAAACAAATATAATTTCAAAATGTCCTTTCATAAACTTCTTTCCTCGGACTTCCCCATACCTCCCCTTTCTGCATCCTCATGTCCAAATTTTATAGCAACTTATAAATGTTTTTTCCGATCCTAATTCATCATAGTCCTTTCTTAATCTAATCTTATATTACTGCAACCCTTTCTCTCTGTAAAATCTCGACATTCTAAACTTCATCAAGTTTATAATAGTTCTTAAGATAAATCTTAAATTTCTTCCAGTCTTCTTCCGCAGTCTCCTTTCCCTGGTCACGAATTCTGCTCGTCATTTCCGCCAATGTCATATAGTCAATCACTTTCATCTGCCATTCTTCCAAGGTGGGTAAATCTTGTGTCTTCCAATACTTTGCGATCAGTATTCTTGCTGCTGTTGTTGCATACATGAAAAAAGTTCTATCCTTTTTTGGCACCAGTTGGCCGACAATGCCCAAGAGAAAGGCCTCTGGTTTCTTAAGAAAGGTATATTTAAATACCTTTTTCATTTCATTATATATCATCTCCCAGAAAACCTTAATCTTCGGGCATGTCCACCAAAGATGATAAAAAGTACCTTCAGTTTCCTTACATTTCCAACATTTGTTATCAGGCAAATGATAAATTTTTGCTAGCTTAACTGGAGTCATGTACCACCTATAGACCATTTTCATCACATTTTCCTTTAAAGCACTACATGCCGTAAATTTAATACCAGTGTTCCACAACCTTTCCCAGTCAGCAGACATAATATTATGACCAATGTCCTGTGCCCACTTAATCATAACTGATTTAACTGTTTCGTCTTGTGTATTCCATTTCAACAGCAAGTTATACATTCTTGACAAATTCTTAGTATTGGGTTCTAACAATTCTGTCTCAAGTTTTGATTTTTCCACCTGGAAGCCAATTTTCCTGTCTTGTTTAAAAACCTCCATTATTTGATAATAGTGGAGCCAATCTTGTACTTTGGGTTTTAATTTTTCATGGCTCTTTAATTTCAGTTTCTCTCCATCCTGTTCTAAGATCTCACAATACTTTGGCCATCCGACCTCCATATTAACTTTCTTGTGGGCCTTAGCCTCTAAGGGTGACAACCATCTAGGGGTTTTGTTTTCCAACAGATCTTTATATCTCATCCAAACATTAAACAACGCTTTCCTTACAATATGATTTTTAAAGGCACTATGCACTTTGATTTTGTCATACCATAGATATGCATGCCAGCCAAATGCATTATTGAAACCTTCTAAGTCCAAGATATCTGTATTCTCGAGGAGCATCCACTCTTTCAGCCAGCAGAATGCTGCTGCTTCATAGTACAATTTTAAGTCCGGCAGGGCAAATCCCCCTCTTTCTTTTGCATCTGTTAAAATTTTATATTTTATTCTGGGCTTTTTGCCCTGCCAGACAAATTTCGCAATGTCTTTCTGCCACCTCTTGAAACAGTCCATCTTGTCAATAATCTGCAAAGTTTGAAATAAAAATAACATTCTAGGCAATACATTCATCTTAATCACTGCAATTCGGCCTAACATTGACAATCTCAAATTTGACCATATTTCTAAATCTTTTTTAATTTCTGACCAACATTTTTCATAATTGTCCTTATACAGATTCAAGTTTTTAGATGTTAAATTAACCCCTAGATATTTCACCTTCTTAACCACCGTCAGACCTGTCTCTTCTTGAAACTTATTCTTTTCCATATCTGTTAGGTTTTTCCCTAAGACTTTAGTTTTTTGTTTATTCAATTTAAATCCAGCTACCTGTCCAAATTGTTGGATTATTTCCAACACTCTTTTTGTACTAGTGTTTGGCTCCTGCAAGGTCAAAACAAGGTCATCTGCGAACGCTCTTAACTTATAGTGTTTGGTTCCGACCTTTACACCTTTAACCTGCTGGTCGTCTCTAATCATGTTCAGCAACACCTCCAGGACCGAAATAAAAAGCAATGGGGAAATTGGGCACCCCTGTCGTGTTCCTTTTTCTATCTTAAGTTCCTCAGTTATTACATTATTTACAATCAACTTAGCTTTTTGTTCGGAATATATTGCACCCATACCATTCTCAAATCCTTGTCCTACCCCCATCCCATGAAGATTCTTTTTCATAAAACTCCACGAAATATTGTCAAAGGCTTTCTCCGCATCCACAAATATCAAAACTGCTTTAGTATTTATGTTCACCTCTAACTTTTCTAAAATGTCTATTATATTCCTAACATTGTCTGAGAGGTGTCTTTTTGGGAGAAAGCCTGCTTGGTCTCTGTGAATCTTCTCCATCAGTACTCTTTTAAATCTTTTTGCTAAAATGTCTGCAAAAATTTTGTAATCCACATTCAGTAACGAAATTGGGCGGTAGTTCTTCAGTTGAGTCTTTTCAGTCTCTGTCTTTGGTATGAGTGAGATATATGCTTCTTTCCACGATTCGGGTGCCTTTTTTCCCTCTAAGATCTCGTTACAAACTTCCTTTAACGGTTGTATCAGCCATTCCTTTAAAGATTTGTAATATCTGGAAGTCAGTCCGTCTGGCCCTGGAGATGCCGGAGCACGATTTCTGTTCTCATCCTGAAGCAAAGTTCTTAACCCGAGGTACTATTTCTGAGTTAGCGGAGTCTGTAACCTGAAGCTTATGTAACCTGAAGCGTATGTAACCCGAGGTACCACTGTACATGCTTGGGGGGAAAACAGGGATGGTAGATATGGGTGGTGGTGGTGGTGCTCTTTTAGTTAATAGTACGTTTAAGAATGAAGAAGCACATCTACTAAAAAGACAATCTTCCAAAATCAAAGGCAAGCTGTTTACAGGGGTTTTTTGTGTGTTTAATATCATCCTTTGATCTCCCCCATGAGAGATTATGGAATAAGTTGAATCAGACTACTATGGATAGTGTTTTTCTTGATCTAGGGTTTATATCAAATCTCATCAGGCCAGGCATATTGTAGTAATAGCAGTCATTTCTCAGTAGTAGTCTTCCATCTCTGAACTTGGGCTAGTATGCACCATTGTTCCCATCTTATTTAACTGATACTCCCTCAAATTTGTGTTCAGTATCTTCTCACCCTTATAATTACCACCAAAGCTTACATTTTAGTATATGAATATAGTGCTGTTTTCGCAAAGCTATTTGGGTCTTCTACAATGTCTTGCTCACTGGAAGGACAGATCCTGAAGCTGAGGCTCCAATACTTTGGCCACCTCATGAGAAGAGAAGACTCCCTGGAAAAGACCCTGATGTTGGGAAAGATTGAGGGCACAAGGAGAAGGGGACGGCAGAGGACGAGATGGTTGGGCAGTGTTCTCGAAGCTACCAGCTTGAGTTTGACCAAACTGCGGGAGGCAGTGGAAGACAGGAGTGCCTGGCCTGCTCTGGTCCATGGGGTCATGAAGAGTCGGACACGACTAAACGACTAAACAACAACAACGTCTTATTTGATTTTGCAGATTATTGTAGAAATGAAATTCTAGCTATTAAATATGATAAATCAAAGGTCATGGTATTTTTTTTAAAAAAAGGAAGGTCAGGTAATCCTGGACTGTGGCTGACCATATAACAGAACAAGTCCATTCTTGTAAGAATATCAGGATTTGCTTTCGTGAATCTATCTATCTGCAACATGCAGGATAAATGAACAAAGTCATCATAGTGCATACGGTAAGAGCATTGCTTTTATTTTTATTCATAAAAAGAACTCAACTTGTCCCAGCAGTGATTTCAGTATGCATTACAAAAGTTGTGACTGGTTTTGTTTGGAACATTTTTTAGAGCTCTTTTGGGCACACGCAGTCTTTCTGGTACTACTTTTAATTTATGAGCTCATCTTAGCTCATTAGTTTGGCATAGATATATTCTATTCATTATTGGCTTCAAATTTTACATTACCTGATGAAATGTTATTACGTATATTTCTAATAACAACTTACAGAGCCATGGAACAGCAGCAATTGGAGTTATTTGGCAAATTTCATAATAATATTACATAATCCTGAATTTTTAACCATTATCTACAGTTGTTTGTATGACCCAGTGGAACTGTGTGTCCTTTTGTCAAATTTTATTTCTTGCATTCCTTTGTTTGTTCTTTTTCGTGAATTAAATAAACTCGAAAAACCTTTTTTTTATGACTTCAAATCTTCCCCTCTGCCTTTCTCCTCTTGGCAAATCAGGTGCTGGTTGACTATTTTGACCTGATGTAGGAGAATGAATCAATGGATTAATTCTTTTCTGCTGTCACTGGAACTAGTGCAGGCCAAATCTATGGTCAAGCAGAGAACAAGAGACATAGATGTTCAAGGGTGACATGCACTAGTCAGTGGGCTATGTGCAGTCATTAGCCCTGACCTGTTCTGCTTTCAATAACTGCAGACTATATTTAACATTTTAAACAATAACCAAAGAAGTGTGCATGCACACGAAAGCTCGTACCAAGAACTAACTTAGTTGGTCTTTAAGGTGCTACTGGAAGGAATTTTTTATTTCAAATACAGAAGAGCTATTTTCCTCACTCTGGTTAAATGCTTTACCTTCAAAGATTTTTGACAGGAGATTTGCTAGAGTTCCCTTTAAACATAAATGCTGCTGGTACAACCACTCAGAGGCTGAAATGGCTTCCCATGTGTTATTTCATCCTTGTTTTTATTAACCATCTTGTGAGATGGTTTCCTGATTGATCTTTAGAGACTCTTTTGAGTATCTTTCTTGACGGGACCAATACACTTCATTACTGAACTGGAGGTAAAATATCTGAATGTTATCAGTGCTCTTGGATGTGCTACGATTGATCATTCTTAGCTTGCCATTTAAATAATAATAATTGGTTTCACTGAGGCTGGGACTGGTGTATTTTATACTTTGAATTTTCTCTTGTTTTCCAGTTGACTGATTAATTCTCCAGAACATAGGGATACCTTCTTGCCAGAAGAAGGGAATTAAACTCAACTGCCTCCCTTAGAATTCTTCATCACTTTCATCAAGGACACCCACCTATACTGTATGTGAGGGATGGTGGTTCAGAATTTATTGATTAAGTGGACATTAAAAGAGCATTTATCACAATCAGTTTTAAAGGACTTTATAATTTGAAGAAAAATGGCAGACTGCTGAAATGGGAAAAACCAGGAGTGCCTTTCTTTCAGGAGACACAATTAGGGAAAGGGACATCCAACTTCTGCAACAGAGGTTCTCATACTGTGCCTTCAGACCACTGGTTGTCCACACTCCATTCACGAGAGGTCCATGGAGAGGTTGCAGAACAGTCAAGAATATCTGTATGCAATCCTGAACACACACACACTCTCTCTCTCTCTATATATATATATATATCTGACCCATATGAAATTATTGAACAGGCCCAGAATCCATAATTTTTATAATGATGTTAAAACACAGGCTGCGTATGTGCTTTGATTTGCAAAACAAAAAACGAAGTTTATTAAGCGGCCCACCAAGACTCCCACACCAATTTTCAGGGTGAAAAACCATTGTTCTAGAATCCATGATTTCAAAGGCAAAGTGTACACTGCTTTGTTGTTGTTGTTGTTTAGTCGTTTAGTCGTGTCCGACTCTTCGTGACCCCATGGACCAGAGCACGCCAGGCACTTCTGTCCTCCACTGCCTCCCGCAGTTTGATCAAACTCATGCTGGTAGCTTCAAGAACACCATCCAACCATCTCATTCTCTGTCGTCCCCTTCTCCTTGTGCCCTCCATCTTTCCCAACATCAGGGTCTTTTCCAGGGAGTCTTCTCTTCTCATGAGGTGGCCAAAGTACTGGAGCCTCAGCTTCACGATCTGTCCTTCCAGTGAGCGCTCAGGGCTGATTTCCTTCAGAATGGAGAGGTTTTATCTTCTTGCAGTCCATGGGACTCTCAAGAGTCTCCTCCAGCACCATAATTCAAAAGCATCAATTCTTCGGCGATCAGCCTTCTTTATGGTCCAGCTTTCACTTCCATACATCACTACTGGGAAAACCATGGCTTTTACTATACAGACCTTTGTTGGCAAGGTGATGTCTCTGCTTTTTAAGATGTTGTCTAGGTTTGCCATCGCCTTTCTCCCAAGGAGCAGGCGTCTTTTAATTTCGTGACTGCTGTCACCATCTGCACTGATCATGGAGCCCAAGAAAGTAAAATCTCTCACTGCCTCCATTTCTTCCCCTTCTATTTGCCAGGAGGTGATGGGCCCAGTGGCCATGATCTTCGTTTTTTTGATGTTGAGCTTCAGACCATATTTTGCGCTCTCCTTTTTCACCCTCATTAAAAGGTTCTTTAATTCCTCTTCACTTTCTGCCATCAAGGTTGTGTCATCTGCATATCTGAGGTTGTTGATATTTCTTCCGGCAATCTTAATTCCGGCTTCAGATTCATCCAGCCCAGCCTTTCGCATGATGAATTCTGCATATAAGTTAAATAAGCAGGGAGACAATATACAGCCTTGCCGTACTCCTTTCCCAATTTGGAACCAATCAGTTGTTCCATATCCAGTTCTAACTGTAGCTTCTTGTCCCACATAGAGATTTCTCAGGAGACAGATGAGGTGATCAGGCACTCCCATTTCTTTAAGAACTTGCCATAGTTTGCTGTGGTCAACACAGTCAAAGGCTTTTGCATAGTCAATGAAGCAGAAGTAGATGTCTTTCTGGAACTCTCTAGCTTTCTCCATTATCCAGCGCATGTTTGCAATTTGGTCTCTGGTTCCTCTGCCTCTTCTAAATCCAGCTTGCACTTCTGGGAGTTCTTGGTCCACATACTGCTTGAGCCTTCCTTGTAGAATTTTAAGCATAACATTGCTAGCGTGTGAAATGAGTGCAATTGTGCAGTAGTTGGAGCATTCTTTGGCACTGCCTTTCTTTGGGATTGGGATGTAGACTGATCTTCTCCAATCCTCTGGCCACTGCTGAGTTTTCCAAACTTGCTGGCATATTGAGTGTAGCACCTTAACAGCATCATCTTTTAAAATTTTAAACAGTTCAGCTGGAATACCATCACTTCCACTGGCCTTGTTATTTGCAGTGCTTTCTAAGGCCCATTTGACTTCACTCTCCAGGATGTCTGGCTCAAGGTCAGCAACCACACTACCTGGGGTGTATGAGACATCCATATCTTTCTGGTATAATTCCTCTGTGTATTCTTGCCACCTCTTCTTGATGTCTTCTGCTTCAGTTAGGTCTTTACCACTTTTGTCCTTTATTATGGTAATCTTTGTACAAAATGTTCCTTTCATATTTCCGATTTTCTTGAACAGATCTCTGGTTCTTCCCATTCTGTTGCTTTCCTCTATTTCTTTGCATTGCTCGTTTAAGAAGGCCTTCTTGTCTCTCCTTGCTATTCTTTGGAAATCTGCATTCAATTTCTTGTATCTTTCATTATCTCCCTCGCATTTTGCTTGCCTTCTCTCCCCCGCTATTTGTAAGGCCTCGTTGGACAGCCACTTTGCTTTCTTGCATTTCTTTTTCATTGGGATGGTTTTAGTTGCTGCCTCCTGTATAATGTTGCGAGCCTCCACCCATAGTTCTTCAGGCACTCTGTCCAGCAAATCTAAATCCTTAAACCTGTTCCTCACTTCCACTGTGTATTCATAAGGGATTTGGTTTAGATTGTATCTTACCTGTCCAGTGGTTTTTCCTACTTTCTTCAGTTTAAGCTTGAATTTTGCTATAAGAAGCTGATGATCTGAGCCACAGTCAGCTCCAGGTCTTGTTTTTGCTGACTGTATAGAGCTTCTCCATCTTTGGCTGCAGAGAATATAATCAATCTGATTTCGATGTTGCCCATCTGGGGATGTCCATGTGTAGAGTCGTCTCTTGTGTTGTTGGAAAAGCGTGTTTGTGATGACCAGCTTGTTCTCTTGGCAGAACTCTATTAGCCTTTGCCCTGCTTCGTTTTGATCTCCAAGGCCAAACTTGCCAGTTGTTCCTTTTATCTCTTGATTCCCTACTTTAGCATTCCAATCCCCTATAATGAGCAGAACATCCTTCTTTGGTGTCACTTCTATAAGGTCTTGTAAGTCTTCATAGAATTGGTCAATTTCAGTTTCTTCAGCACCAGTAGTTGGTGCATAGACTTGGATTACTGTGATGTTAAAAGGTCTGCCTTGGATTCGTATCGAGATCATTCTATCATTTTTGAGACTGCATCCCAGTACAGCTTTTGCCACTCTTTTGTTGACTATGAGGGCCACTCCATTTCTTTTACGGGTTTCTTGCCCACAGTAGTAGATATGATAGTCATCCGAACTGAATTCGCCCATTCCCGTCCATTTTAGCTCACTGATGCCCAGGATGTCAATATTTATTCTCGCCATCTCATTTTTGACCACATCCAACTTACCCAGGTTCATGGTTCTTACATTCCAGGTTCCTATGCAATATTTTTCTTTACAGCATTGGACTTTCCTTTCGCTTCCATGCATATCCACAACTGAGCGTCCTTTCGGCTTTGGCCCAGCCGCTTCATCAGCTGTGGATCTACTTGTACTTGTCCTCCGCTCTTCCCCAGTAGCATGTTGGACACCTTCCGACCTGAGGGGCTCATCTTCCAGCGTCATAACTTTTATATGCCTGTTGTCTTTGTCCATGGAGTTTTCTTGGCAGGGATACTGGAGTGGCTTGCCAGTTCCTACTCCAGGTGGATCACGTTTGGTCAAAACTCTCCACTATGACCTGTTCATCTTGGGTGCCCTGCTCAGCATAGTTCATAGCTTCTCTGAGTTCTTCAAGCCCCTTCGCCACGGCAAGGCAGTGATCCATGAAGGGGGTACATTGCTTTACTCAACACAAAAGCAAAAAGAATGGGAAAAATAATAATCAAGACCTAGACTGCATAGTGTTAGACTCCATAGGAGATCCAGAAGGGCACTTCATCCTACTTCAGATAGTATTTAATGGGACAATTGTCACATTAAGAAGCATTTGTGTCCCCAAATATTAGGAATGTGTCATAATCCAGCCAAGCGAGGGAGATTTCCAACAGTCTGAGGGTTTTATTTGCAGGAAAAGAGCTGTCCAGAAGTTTGTAGGACTAGGAGCCAATCTATGGAGGCTGTTATACTAGGAGCAACTGAACAATCTGGGTACACCTCCCTTCCTGGTCCATAGTTCTTCCTCTCAAGTAGGAATCAGCCTTGGGATGCCTCTTGTTGCAGCTTTGAGACTGAAAGATGGTTTGGATTTATTGTCATCTCCTTTATGGTCAGACCTCACCTGGAGTACTGTGTCCAGTTCTGGGCACCACAATTCAAGAAGGACACTGACAAACTGGAACGTGTCCAGAGGAGGGCAACAAAAATGGTCAAAGGCCTGGAAACGATGCCTTATGAGGAACGGCTAAGGGAGCTGGGCATGTTTAGCCTGGAGAAGAGGAGGTTAAGGGGTGATATGATAGCCATGTTCAAATATATAAAAGGATGTCACATAGAGGAGGGAGAAAGGTTGTTTTCTGCTGCTCCAGAGAAGCGGACACGGAGCAATGGATCCAAACTACAAGAAAGAAGATTCCACCTAAACATTAGGAAGAACTTCCTGACAGTAAGAGCTGTTTGACAGTGGAATTTGCTGCCAAGGAGTGTGGTGGAGTCTCCTACTTTGGAGGTCTTTAAGCAGAGGCTTGACAACCATATGTCAGGAGTGCTCTGATGGTGTTTCCTGCTTGGCAGGGGGTTGGACTCGATGGCCCTTGTGGTCTCTTCCAACTCTACGATTCTATGATTCTATTGAGAACCTGGCTCCATCCAGCAGGCGGCAGGTGGCAGCGGGTGGAGGTGGCAGTGACAGAGGCAAGGCAGCCACAGCAAAAATTTTCTGTGTGCTCGGACCCCCAGGAGTTGGCCTCAGTGGTGCATAGTTGGTACTTCACAGGTAGAGAGCTTCTCAACGAGCTTCGTGCTTCGCAATGGACACTCATCTTTTCCCATTTTCATGGTCTGACATCCTTGGCAAGACATTGATTTTTTCTCTTTCTCTTTTGGCACCTGGTTCCCCCCTCTCATTTCCTTTTAAGCCAGTTTAGCCAGTGGTATTTTTTCCAGAAAAAGAGTTGTCGGAGCTCCCACGAACGTCTCCCTTGTTCTTTTATAAGGGCAATGAGAGGTGCCCGAACTGAATTTTGGTGAGTTTTGGCTGAAAAAAAGCCATGCACTGCCCACCGTGCTCTGCAAGCCGGTGGTGGCTACCGCCTTACTTCTGGTGCTCTGGCACCGCAGTGGCAACTGGCCCAGAGCCTGCGCCTCCACCGTGGGGCCTCTGTTGAGGCCTGCTGCAGCCATGGATGTACTTCAACAGAGGCCCCACAGCAGAGGCGCAGGCCCTAGCCCAGCCACCACCACAGCACCGGAGCATACAAGCGCATCGCGTGTCATGGTGTGGTGCCGTGACATCAGAACATTGTGTTGCAGTGATGTCATGACAGTGTGGCGTGATACGCATGCACCGGGCATCCATGGTGCGGGGCCCCAGTTGATGCACCTGTTATGCACACCAGGCACCTTTTGGGAACTGTGTTTGAACAAAGCCACCCAAAACCATCTTTGGACGGCTTGCAAAGGTGAGGTTTTCAGTCACTACTACTGAAGATGGCTAGATCACCTACAGCATTAGAAGCAGTTGCTTCCAGTCACTGGGGAACATAAGCAGGAGAGGGTCGCTATGTTCTTGTCCTGATTGTGAGCTTCTCGGGGGCACTGGATGTTTTATTGCGTTTTCAATATTTTGTTGGGAGCCACCTAGAGCGGCTGTGGCAACGCAGTTGGATGGGTGGGGTACAAATAATAAAATTATCAGCTTCATCTGGTTGGCCACAGTCAGAACAGAATCCTAGACGAGATGGTTCTTTGCTTGATCCAGGAGGGCTTTTTTCAGGTTCTTGACAGGGCCATATTAAGCATATCCGGTGCCGTGGTGCAAAGCTCCCTCTGGCGCCCCCCCCTTCCCAGAGTTTTTTAGGGAGGACGACGCTGCCGGCGGGCCTGGAGGAGGCGGGCAGCAGCTGGAGGGCGGCTCCTCTGGCAGGGAAGAGGCAGAGGCTAGACTCAGTGCCTCCCGGCTCAGCTGGCCACTTCGTGCCACGGTGGCCACGGCAGACGGAGGCTCCGGGCGCGGCGCTGCTTTGGTGCAGCATGGCAGAGGCGGGTGAGGGCAGTGAGCTGATGCCGGGAGGCGCCTCTTCCCTGGTGCCCTCCAGAACTTGGCGCCCCGGCACCTCGCGCCACTAGCCTCTATGGATAAGAAAGCCCTGGCTCTTGAATATGCAACGGTGCCTCTGAGGAAACCCTGGAGGGAGGAAAATGCTCTCTCAGAGAGGTGAAGGGGAAATGATTGTGAGATACTGACTGAACACCTAGGTGCACACATGGTGACCACACTTCACTTTCCTTCCAGCAAAGATGGGAAAACCTGCGGCCTTCTGGATGTTACTGGACCAGAATTCTCTTCAGCCTCAGTCATAGGAGCCCAACTCCTAGGAGCTGAGGTCCCTTTCCCCCCTCCATAAAATATTTGAGCACCCCACCCCACCCCAGTTAACAGACGTTGCCATTCAAATGGTATCCATGCACCATGTCTTGCAATGAATTATGTGGGGTGGGACTTACCTTCCAATATCTTATTCAAGTTGGGACCCCTGGGCTTAGCCATTGCTTAAAGTCCTGGTACTCAAGTGCCATGGGGACCACCACAAAATGGCTGCCATGGGCAGGAGGTGGGGAAGAGGTGCTGGTACTGGATCCTGTCACAAAAGAAGCCCTGGTCCCAGCCAACATGGCCAGTGCTGGTGATGGCAGTCGTTCTGGGGCAACACCTGGCGGGCCACACAGGTTCCCCACATCACCTTTCCCCCCTCTGACCCAATCAGTGGACGATTCCATGCGGTGCCGGAGGGGGGGGCAAGGGTCCCTCACCTCACTCCTTCCTGTCCCTGGACCCTTGTGGCTTTCTGAGGAGAAAGCGCCTCTCCCCCGTTGCTCCTTTGGTGCCTGCCTTGCCTCAGGATGTTTTGGTGTGTGCGTGTGTGTGTTTCCCGCCCTCTGGCGTCGCCCCCCAGGAGCGGGGTGTCGCGGTGCCGCCAGGGAAACCCCGAGCGCGGGCGAGAGGCCGGAGCCCAGACCTGGCGGCGACTTGGAGGCCAATTGGCAAGGCGAGGAAGGCAGCGCTCTCTCGCTCGCTCCCTCCACTGGAATGCTTTCCTCTGAGGAGAGCTGGCGAGCTGCGTCCGGCTCGCCGCCGCTCTCCTCCGGCCGGAGAGCAGCGGGCTCTTCGAGGCGCCTCTTCCCGCCCTGAAGTCCCTTCTCTTCCTCCGGACTCCCACCCCACCCCACCGACTTCCCATCTCCCGGCCATTCCTGAGGACGGGCGCCCAAGCTTCTCCTCCAGCTCTCCGCGCCTCGCGCTCTCTCTCGCGCGCCCTCTTCTCCTGGGCGCGCGTTTGTTTTGCCCGTGACGGCGGCGAGGCACCGGAGCGGACTTTGGCAAGGCGAGGGGCCGCCCTTGCGGCGAGTGCTCGGCGGCGGCGAGCCCCCGAGGGCAGCCTTGGTGCTTATCTGCTCCGAGGAGCGAGGCAGGCGCGGCCGTGGGCAGGGTCTCCGGGGAGCCGGCGGCAGCTTTATAAGCCGGCGCTCTTCGCGGGGACGGCCTCGTCTGGCGCCGAGATGCCTCCTGCCACCACCTTCCTGCTGCTGCTGCTCTTCCTCGGCGGCGGCGGCGGAGGGGCGCTCGCCCTGGAGGACCCCCTCATGCCCGGAGAATACAACCACACCGAGGAGGGAGCCGTGCAGTTCGCCCAGGACTACAACAGCACCGGCGAGACGGTCTTCTTCGAGAGCGTCTCCGCCAGCTGGAATTACAACACCAACCTGACAGACTTCAACTCCCAGCAGCAGGTAAGCTCCGGCCGCCCGAGCAGACACACCTGAGGCGAAGCCCCTGCCCAGCCCCAGCCGCAGCAAGCAGACTTTTCTTGTGAGTGCATCTTTCTCACTTTTCTGCGCCAATTCCTTTGGCCCTCCTTCTGTAACTTTGACACTTGAGCCAGGCTGAAAGGTCACAGCGCCAGCCTGGGCAAACAGGGGTGCCAACTTGAATAAAATATTGTGGGGGCGCCCAGGTAAGCATAGGCAGCTGCATGACACTTTTTGAATGGCAACGCCCATCAACTTTGTGGGGGTCAGCCCCCTCAAATGTTTTATTGTGGGCGGAACAGAAGCCCCCACCCCTTAGGAGCTGGCTCCTATGGGGCGAAATATCCACCTCCAGTTGGGCCTAAAGCTCTCCCAGTGGCGTAGCGTGGGGGGTGCAGGGGGGGCCGGGCGCACCGGGCGCAACATCTGGGGGTTAGGGTTAGGGGGCGCAAATCCACGGGTTAGGGGGCGCAAATGACTTGCCTTGCCCCGGATGCTGACAACCCAGGCTACGCCACTGAGCTCTCCTTCTGCCCCATAGGGGACAACTCCTAGGGGCCGAGGACCCTTTGGTCACCCCCACCAATAAAATATTTGAGGGGGTCGCCTCTCCAAAGTTGATGAGTGTTGCCGTTTAAATGGTACACATGTGCCATGTCATGTGATCAGTTCTGCAGGCGGAGCTTATCTGTGTGTGTCCCCCACCCTCAATATTTTATTCAAGTTGACATCCCTGCTCTACCCTGCCACAGTGAACGCAGCAGTTTATCTCCTTATCAGTTGCCTCTGGTGCCAAAGTGCCAACATATATATGTGTGTGTGTGTGTGTGTGTAAATTAAATATAATTTACAGTATATTAGTGTCACGGAATAAGATCTGTTGCTTCTAACTTCAGGACCCTGGAGCAAATTCTGGATCTTGAGCATAGCCTGGGGTTTCCCTGTCTTGATGTTTTCCCCCGCTGCCATCCGATCTGACCCCGTCTTGTTCATTTTAACAGACGTTCCCTGCAGTGGGCTTTTCTGGTAGCCTTTATATCCTACAGTACCTTTTGGGAGTACTGCCATGACATTAAAGATAATCAGCTGTGGTAGTCAACATTTATTTTTGTATGCCCTGCCTTTGTATGCTATTTCTCCTCCTTGTGATGCTGTTGGTGTTCCATTTTGCAGACGGAGAAACTGAGACAGGTTTCCCTGAGGGTGCTTGTTGTTGTGGTTTAGTCGTTTAGTCATGTCTGACTCTTCGTGACCCCATGGACCAGAGCACGCCAGGCACTCCTGTCTTCCACTGCCTCCCGCAGTTTGGTCAAACTCATGCTGGTAGCTTCGAGAACACTGTCCAACCATCTTGTCCTCTGTCGTCCCCTTCTCCTTGTGCCCTCCATCTTTCCCAGCATCAGGGTCTTTTCCAGGGATTCTTCTCTTCTCATGAGGTGGCTAAAGTATTGGAGCCTCAGCTTCACAATCTGTCCTTCCAGTGAGCACTCAGCGCTGATTTCCTTAATGACCCCCAAACTGAGAAGTCAGAAAACGCAGCGATGGAGAGCTGTGGACACGGTTACGCCTTCAAAGCTCATTCGGCGCTCATTGTTTCCCTCAAAGAATTATGGGCGTTGTAGTTTCTCCCTCACAGAGTTACAATTCCCAGCAGTGCTTAACAAACTACAGCGCCCAGAATTATTTGAGGGGGTGGCTGTACTTCAAGCACCGTTTAACGGTATCGTGCGTTCTTGGTGTGCAGCTATTGTTCCCCCCACTCGCTGCCTGAAGTCCCACGCAGAACCTGATTCCTCCTACTGAGACGTTGATCTCTTGTGGCTTCTCCTCTTCCTGGGCTGAGCCTGCATTGGAGTGAGGTGGTGAGGGACTGGGGGGAGAGTGTAAAAACCAGTAAGCCAGGTAATTTGGCTAGAATACCTCTCTATCTAAAAGGGACACACATGGCGCTGTGGGTTAAACCACAGAGCCTAGGACTTGCCGATCAGGAGGTCAGCGGTTCGAATCCCCGCAACGGCATGAGCTCCCGTCCCTCGGTCCCTGCTCCTGCCAACCTAGCAGTTCGAAAGCACGTCAAAGTGCAAGTAGATAAATAGGTATCGCTCCGGCGGGAAGGTAAACGGCGTTTCCGTGTGCTGCTCTGGTTCGCCAGAAGCGGCTTAGTCCTGCTGGCCACATGACCCGGAAGCTGTCTGCGGACAAACGCCGGCTCCCTCGGCCAATAAAGCAAGATGAGGGCCGCAACCCCAGAGTCGGTCACGACTGGACCTAATGGTCAGGGGTCCCTTTACCTTTACCTTTACCTCTCTATCTAATTGAGAACTAATTGGTGATATTCATTACTATAAAATATTGTTGAGAGGGGAAGATGTTTAGATAGAAGTTTGGGGGCTTAGGGGAGATGATAAGGGCTGGTGGTTAAATGGACCCTGCATGAACTGGGGCGTGCTCTGGTCCATGGGGCTACGAAGAGTCGGACATGCCTTAACGACTAAACAACAACAATCCCTGTTGATCCTGCCGCATCTCAAATAAGGACATTGTAGGGCTGGAAAAGGTGCAGTAACGAGGAACCAGAATGATTGGTTGTGGTTCACTTCTCCAGTGAAGAAAGGTTGCAAGAGTGGTGACTTCCTTCTGTTTAGGAAGCAGGCGATTTAAGGATGGGCATATCTAGAGGGTTCCATAAGTCTGCGTGGTGTGGAGAAAATGGATGGAGATAGGATTTCCTCCCTCTCTCATAATGCTAGAACTTCGGGTCATCCAGTGAAGCTGCTTAGTGGGAGATTTAAGAGAAAGAAGAGGAGTCTGCCTAGCTGAACTGCGGAACTCATTGCCACAAGATGTGTTGGCTGTCAGCTTTAGGTGGCTTTAAAAGGGGGTTAGACAAAGTCAAGGGTGATAAGGCTACCTATGACTGCCTCCTCCAGGACCCCAGGCAGCAGGGCCATAATTTGTATCTTGGCACCTGGAGCAAACAATGTGAAATACTTATTTATTACATTTCTACCCAGTGTTTCCTCCAAGGAGCTCAAGATGGTGTACATAATTCTCCTCCCCATTTTATCCTTACAACAACCCTGTGAGGGAGGTTAGGCTGAGAGTGAGTGACTGGTCAAAGGTCACTCAATGACCTTCATGGTTTGGGTGTGTGTTTGTGTGCAGATTTGAAACCAGGTGTTCCAGGTCCTAGTCTGATGCTTTAACTCAGGCATGTCCAAAGTCCGTCTCAGGGGCCTAATCCAGCTCGCCGGTTGGTTTAATCTGGCCCCCGTGGCAGTTTATTTTCTGTGGTAAAATCCTAAAAAAACCCTCAACAACATCAATCCTAAAAAAAGGTCAACAACTTTGGCTGGCCCTTTGGTTGGCCCTTCACTTCATTAAATCTGTCACTCTTTGGAAAAAGTTTGGACACACTGCTTTAACTACTACATTATACCAGCTTTTCCGTCCCTAAGCCAACCGCATATTTTACGACATAAAACATTAACAGCAGCTGCGACAAAATGATAAACAAGTAAATCCATGTAATGTAGACTATTTAATAATATATGACCGTATTACTAGAATAAATCAGAAAATGGAAAATGGAAGGAATACTTATTAGATCTCACAGAACACTAAAAAGAATATGAAAAAAAAAATCACAATATTATACAGATTTATTTAGGATGTAACCCTCCAAGGTTTAATGGCAGGAAAAAAAAATGTTTTTCACTTGGCTGAAATTTATTTGTTCTGCAATTTCATGTTCAACTGAAAAGATTGTCATATTTGATCTCAGGTAAAGGTAAAGGGACCTCTGACCATAAGGTCCAGTTGCAGATGACTCTGGGGTTGTGGTGCTCATCTCGCTTTATTGGCCGAGGGAGCCGGCCTACAGCTTCTGGGTCATGTGGCCAGCATGACTAAGCCGCTTCTGGCAAACCAGAGCAGTGCACGGAAATGCTGTTTACCTTCCCACCGGAGTAGTACCTATTTATCTACTTACACTTCGTGCTTTCGAATGGCTAGGTTGGCAGGAGCAGGGACCAAGCAACGGGAGCTCACCCTGTTGCAGGGATTTGAACTGCCGACCTTCTGATTGGCAAGCCCTAGGCTCTGTGATTTAATCCACAGCACGACCCACATCCCTTTGATCTCTGGTAGGTTTTAATTAATTCTCGCTTGCTGAAGCTTCATTCACAGGATGCTACCATAATGTTTACACAGCTGCCACTAACTTGAGTGGTACACATTATTATTTTTCTTGCAGCGACACCTCACCCCCAACCACAATAATATTTAGTACTGCCCATTACCAATGATTTCGACTAACACATTATTAAAAGAAACAAATGCTATTTTTGTTAACGTATGTGTGTACACTGTTGAATTACTTTGCAGAGTTAGCACATCTTTTATTTGTATTATAAAATTTATATACTGCTTGATTGTAAGGAAAAAAGAAAAAACTAAAGACCTCAGAGCAGTTTATAAAAAAAGAAAAGCTGGCTGCGTGTCAAATAGTTGTTGCCTTAATTCAAAGCAACCACACTCAGACTTTAAGACTGAAAGATAAGAAAGCTTATTATAAGTAATACATAATTGGATAATGAAGACATCATGTTCTAACTAAGTTGGAGATGCAGAGGAGCCGTGCTTGCCCTTTGACCTCTGCAGGAGAAAGTGTTCCTTCACACAGCACAGAGTTCAGCTCAACTCCCACGGGAGGCAATGATTGCCAACAAACTGAGCAGCTTTGAAAGAGAACTGGAGGAATTCATGGAGGAAGAAGAAGAAGAGTTTGGATTTGATATCCCGCTTTATCACTACCCTAAGGAGTCTCAAAGCGGCTAACATTCTCCTTTCCCTTCCTCCCCCACAACAAACACTCTGTGAGGTGAGTGGGGCTGAGAGACTTCAAAGAAGTGTGACTAGCCCAAGGCCACCCAGCGGCTGCATGTGGAGGAGCGGGGACGCGAACCCGGTTCACCAGATTACGAGACTCTTAACCATTACACCACACTGGCTATCGGTTGGTGCTAGCTTTGGCAGCTATGCCGTGCGTCCGCAGTCGAAGGTAGTATGCTTCAGAAATGAATCCCAAGTTGCTAGAAACTGCACAAAGGGAAAGTGCTCTTGTGTTCCTGGTTTCCCACAGGTATGTAGTTGGCCACCGTGAGAACAGGATGCTGTGGTCTTTGGGCTCATCCAGCAGGCTCGTCTTACGTTCTTATGAGAGAGGCGCAAGAAGATATCCCTTCCTCTTTCTTGACTTCAGAAGTATGAGCGGGGAAGCAAGAAGTTAGGGCAGCAACCCTGAAAACACCAGTCTAGGATCAAATGAGAAGTCAGCACTGGCAAAGGGCAGTGAGGTTGTCTAGGGAGCTTGGAGGTACACCCCTCTATCTCCTTTCTCCCCATGCAAACCCCACCAGTATTAGGTACAAGCTGAGTTGCATCCCAACCTTTTCAACATAGACACCTTTCAGTTATCATGGTTATGGTGGCCCCTTTAATCAAGGACCCCATTTACTCCATCTTTTACTTCCAATCCTTCAGAGCAGAACCTGATTCTGGGATGGTGTTACTTCTCAGGGTGGACCCTGATTCCAAATACAAGCTTCTGGAAAACAACAGCAGGAGGAAGCTGTTGCTCTTGTGTCCTGTTTGGGGGCTTCCTGTGGGCATCTGCTTGGCCACCTAGTAGAAGGAACAAGTTGGGCGAGATCAAGAAGGGCTCTTGTTATGCTCTCTAGTGTGCTGTTTGTGGGCTGCCTAGACAGATCTGTCTGACCACTGTGGAATAAAGGTAAAGGGACCCCTGACCATTAGGTCCAGTGGTGGCCGACTCTGGGGTTGCGGTGCTCATCTCACTTTATTAGCTGAGGGAGCCGGCGTACAGCTTCCGGGTCATGTGGCCAGCATGACTAAGCCGCTTCTGGCGAACCAGAGCAGCGCACAGAAACGCCGTTTACCTTCCCGCCGGAGTGGTACCTATTTATCTACTTGCACTTTGACGTGCTTTCGAACTGCTAGGTTGGCAGGAGCAGGGACTGAGCAACGGGAGCTCACCCCATCGCGGGGATTTGAACCGCCGACCTTCTGATCGGCAAGCCCTAGGCTCTGTGCTTTAACCCACACAAGATACCAAATTGGAAGAACTCTTACATTTGGTCTGCAAGCTTTAGCCCTACGTTCTTAAGTAAGCATGCCAGCCAGGGCATGTAGTGTGAAGTCAAATGGTATGGAATCACTGGGCTGTATTTTCCACCCTGTGCTTCTTCTCCAAGCTGTGGCTGGAACGTCTGTGTCCAAGGGGAGCAGGTCATGAGTGAAGAGGAAGTTTTGCCACATACTAAAAGCAGATTTCTGTTTTTGATATCTTAGCCTTCTGTTCCAGGTTAAGTAATCCAGAGTGCCCCCACAAGTCAAATTTAGTTCTCGTGGTTGGTAATGCAGATTTGAAAGTGCACTCTGTGCAAAAAGCAAAGATGTCCTCAGAAAAGATTAAACATTAAACAGCAGCAGCAGCCTGCTTTGTGGGCCGTTGCAGTTGATTGCCAGCATGGAGGTGGCAGTCTGAGAATTGCTGCAAATGTCTACCTCTTCTGAACTCTTTGCAGCCTCCTCTCTTGATGTACTAGCACAGGAAGGGAACTTCCTTCAATGTTAGCGCTCACAATGAAGAACGAACTGTTTCCAGCTTGCATACAGGATCTAGGAGCTAACAGAGGAAGAGAGTGTTTAATTGTGTGTTTTAACGGGACAGCAAAGTGACATGGCTTGCCAAAGAACAAATAGAAGTGAGGGCTGGTGGCGTATACATTTTCCAGGCATGCCCTTCCAACAAGTCTAGGTAGTCTAGAGCTGTTTCTTGCACAGTGACTGCACTTCCAGTGCTGGGCTTTTAATCCACGTTCCCACAATGATATTCAAAGTGCATATGTATTCTGTTCTTTGTTAAAAGGTACTACTGTTTGATGTGTATTTGGTGGTTTCTCAAAACAGCTTTGTCCTGTCTGCAGTCCATAAGCCATTCCTAATTTGTCTCTTCGACGTGGGTGGCGCTGTGAGTTAAATCACAGAGCCAATCAGAAGGTTGGCGGTTCGAATCCCCGCAACAGGGTGAGCTCCCGCCGCTTGGTCCCTGCTCCTGCCAACCTAGCAGTTTGAAAGCACATCAAAGTGCAAGTAGATAAATAGGCGGGAAGGTAAACAGCGTTTCCGTGCACTGCTCTGGTTCGCCAGAAGCGGCTTAGTCATGCTGGCGGAAGCTGTATGCCAGCTCCCTCGGCCAATAAAGCAAGATGAGCGCCGCAACCCCAGAGTTGGTCATGACTGGACCTAATGGTCAGGGGTCCCTTTACCTCTAATTTTTCTCTAGCCAACTTTGTACAGGGCAAAGACATCCCTGCACATCACGACCCCTCGGTGTGTTCACTGTGCTCTAAAGTTGTAATGTGAACAAATGCCTTTTGACTGCTTTGTGCAGTGGGCAGAAGATGAGGTGGACTTTTCCTTCCCTGTATGTTTTTGTGGATATTTTCTGCTCACACAAAGGGCAAAGGAATTGATGTTGCAGGGAAGCTAGGAGAGGCCAGGTGGCCTGCAAAGGGGCTAGCCAAGAAGAGAGAGGCTAAGCAAGAATGGAAGGTGTTGGAAACATGGAGAAGGTTTAAATGTTGAATCCCGGTACTGTAGAGTATCGTCAATAGCGTTAGCTGGGAAACTGACATGCCAACCCAAAACTGCCAGAGGAAATACTAGTCCCTTAAAGGTAAAGGTAAAGGAGTAAAGAGACCCCTGACCATTAGGTCCAGTAACGGACGACTCTGGGGTTGCGGCGCTCATCTCGCTTTATTGGCTGAGGGAGCTGGCATACAGCTTCCAGGTCATGTGGCCAGCATGACTAAGCCGCTTCTGGTGAACCAGAGCAGTGCACGGAAACACCATTTACCTTCCTGATGGAGCGGTACCTATTTATCTACTTGCACTTTGACGTGCTTTCAAACTGCTAGGTTGGCAGGAGCAGGGACTGAACAACGGGAGCTCACCCCGTCGCGGGGATTCGAACCGCCGACCTTCAGATCGGCAAGTCCTAGGCTCTCTGGTTTAACTACAGCACCACCCGCGTCCCTTTTATTTTATAATAAAATAAAATTTTAGTCCCTTATTATTTTATACTAATTTTGTAAAAAAAAAAACAAGAATGTGACAGAAATCCTCCCACGGCATATGTAAGAATGTGACGACCTTTTGGAATAATTTTTGAAATGTTTATCACAAGATTTTGTACATGCTGGTACACTGACCAGGATGTGTTTTGTAATTTGTTGTTATATGAGTTCCTTAGTTTATTCTTCTTGTTATTCGAAAAACAAGGGGGGAAACCCCTTATTTAAAAAGAAGAGAGATGCTAGAAGTCTTAAGGATTTGGGATGGGGCCAGGGGTATTAGTAGTGCTATTTTGCTAGAAAAAGAAGTGCCAGAACTCATCACCAGAACTTCTGCCTTGTTCTCTTATAATAGCAATGGCGCCCACTTGAGAGGTGCTGGAACTGAGTTCCGGAGAGTTCCAGCTGAAAAAAAGCCCTGGGTATTTGTCAATGAAAAGGTTGTCATGGACCCCAGCAGAGACTGACAGCCAGTGTGGATGTGTGGTGGAGTCCAATGGCAAGACCGTGTGTGTGTGTGTGTGTGTGTGTGTGTGTGTGACTGAGCATCAGTTTTTATCTTGCTCTTCTTGCAGGATGTTGGAGACAGGCACAACAAGAAGTAGTGCAGAAAGAGATCCCTCAGATTTTTGAGATGACGTTTCATATTTGAGGTCAGGAACTAGTTTCCTCCCCAGACGGGATAAATATTTTGCCTCCCCACTCCAACCCTCAGCTTTATCTGTGGCACTTGTGTGCGGCACACAGGACACAGCACTTTCAGCTAAAGCTGCACAGATTCCTGCGACGGGAAAATGTTTTCTCGTTGAAATCAGTGAGACCTGAAAGTAACTAACAACAGGTGCGTTGTGACAGATGGGTTCCTCTGTCTGGCAGGACACCTGTTTTATACACTAAACAAGCTGCAGTCAGATAGGGCCAAAATACTTCTGACCATTGTGTGACCTTCCACCATCTTGCTCAACAAAGTGCTAAGGGCCCCAATAAACATCTTTACGTGACTTTTGTGAACTTTAGCTATGGCATGTGATTCAGCTGATAGAAATCACCTATGGTGCAAGTTGGGTAACACTAATATAGATAACTGCCTGTTGGCAGAAGCCTGGATAGTTAGATGTCAAGAGTGGAAAAAGCAAGATTCCTCGCTATCACAAGACTCTTGGAGAGACAAAGATATGGAACGCTGATTTATTTAAATATTTATAAGCCATACTTTCATGAAAGTACAGCAAAAAAATCAATAAATGCTGGTTGGTTAAAAAAAGGGGACGGGGAATTCACATTTTGATGGTTAATCTAAGGTTACCAGATGCCCCCGTTTCCCAGATTTACAAATCAGTCCCCATACAAAATCTATTGAAGTTGAAAAGTGTCCGCAGATTCATTGAAAAAAATCTGGTAACCTTAGGTTAATCATAGCTCATATGGTTAAACAAACTAATATAATAAGGGTCAGAGAAGGCAGGCAACAGAATAATAATTTTGTTCATTTTATTCTGGAATAACAAAATACAGGATGCACACACCTTGAAATATAGATTACCTTACTTTAAACTTAGCAAGTTACACACGATGTCATTTTTTGGGGGGTGGTATGTTTGCACTAAAATTGATGTGATTTTTAGTAGAATCATTTTGTATAACCAGTTTATAACTGTTATGCAAATTTGGGGAAGTAATGAAAATTTCAGTATATCACTTCCAGCCTTTAAGGGAACTTAATGGAAAAAATATAGATGGAAGCAAAATAAATGGTTCAGGTTTTGTTTGGGGCAGGAAAATGGGCCGGGATGGTTTTTTTTTTGCAAATTATGAATTTGGAATCTCTACAGAATTTTTTTTTAACACAGTTTGCTCTCTTAGTCCTTCATCAACTCTTATTTATGCAGAAGTTGCACTTTAACTGTGGTCCAAGTCCAGAATGCTATAATTAACTTTTTTAAAAAATTCTGAAACTCTTCCAATAGATATCTTTCTAAATGTTATCTTCAGACACAATAAGAGACTTGCTCTAGTTGGTCACCCTTAATGCAGATGTTAATGCAGATGTTTTAAAGAAAGCACGTTGTCTGTTAGAGCAATAATTTCAAGTCCAAAAATTTCCTGATAATTTTTGATGTATATAAATGACGATATTTGTTTCATATTTGTTTCATCTTTTCCTATTTTTTATTAGTTTTCAATTTCAGTGGTACCTTGGTTTTTGAACAGAATGCGTTTTGGGTGTCTGTTTGACTCCTGGGACCGTTTGAAAACCAAAGCTTCTGATTGGCTGCAGGAGCGTCCTGCAGCTAATTGGAAGCCGCGCTGGACATTCGGCTTCTGAAAATCATTCGAAAACCAGAACACTCACTTCCAGGTTTCAATCGTTCAGGAGCTGATTTGTTTGAGAACCAAGGCATTCAGCTTCCAAAGTACGACTGTACAGTCCAATAATAGCCTAATTATAACAATACCCATTTATAATGCAGTTTATTAATACCAATTCAGAGCTAAAGAGCGGGTTTCCCCTAGGAAAGGAGCAGAGCAAGAGGGAAACCACTTGGACCTGGGCCTAGAAAGCATGAGTCAAACGCAAACCGCTTGGACCCACGCTTTCTAGGCATGGGTCAAGCGGAAGTGTAGGTGAGCCCTAGTCTTGACTTCCAATTGCAGGACGTGGCTTGAGTCATTTTATGGAGCCATCTGAAGCTATTTGGTCTGCAATCTGCTTTCTGTTGGGTTCATGCTCTCTGCTTATGGTGAATTGTGGTGTGGATTGCCAGTAAGCAAATCTGTAGGGTGGATGAACATCTGGTCACATCTGGTGCCGCCCCCCAAGACCTTTCTAGCCCTGCCAGTCAACTCTAGATCACCTATTTATGAATCCAGATTTCTCTCCTCACTTTAAGTGGCTACAGTTTGTGACTGTGATCATGTTTTATTTATTTTGCTCTCAGGCACTGAAGACAGTTTACACTGATTGGGGATTTAGACTGTTTTGAGGAAGTGTAGCCAGTTTTATACTAACTACAGAGCAAGCTGATGGCATCATGCTGTACCAGTGCTCCCATTGAGGATTAAAATAAGACAAGGTGGCCCTGTCAGAGATTGGTGGAGAAGCTGTAAATAAAGGCTAATGAGGTATAAGATTAGGCATCGCCATTGTGAAGTCTATATTTCTAGCCCATCAGCTGGTTGCAGGCAAAGTAACTCTACAGATAATAAAGGCAGCTGAGATTGGCTTTATTAAATATATTTCAAGACAACAGTCTGGATTAATACGATACGATAATCTTTATTGTCATTGTCCCATACAGAACAACGAAACTTGAAAAATCTACATAAGACATTCAAAAACCAACAAGCCTGCTATCCCAGGTATCCCAACCTGGTTAGCCCCCTAAATACTCTGATACCCCATTTTTAAATACAATATACTCCCATAGAGACTCCTTATACTGCGTTTAAAACCAAAATCGCATTTGGGTAGAAACTGTTTCTCAGGCAGCTAGTCCTAGTCTTTATAACCCTGTACCTTCTTCCAGAAGGCAGAAGCTGAAAGAGATCATTTCTGGGGTGCACACTATCCTGCACTATATGTGCAGCTTTCTTATGGCACCTGGAAGCATAGATTTGATCCAAGGTGGGAAGAGTGCACCCATTTATTCTCTCCGCAGTCTTTACAACCCTGGACAGCATTGTTTTTTCCTTGACTGTGCAGCTCCCAAACCACACACACAAACTATAAGCTAATACACTCTCAACAGTACAATGGTAAAATGCCATCAATCAATTAAAGAATTAATAAACCATTCATTATAAGAGGTGAGATGCAACACAACCAGACACAGGGAAGACCTTTCTGGCACAAAGACAGGCCAGTCTGGGAAACCGCCGTCCTTGGGAGAATAACAAATAAGCTATGGTTGACACATAGATAGATCAAGAAAGATCTGTGTGTGGGTTAATTTCACAACATATGCCAGTACTTCAGGAAATGAACAATCCACGCATCAGTGTTTTGCTCAACATGGTTGATCTACATTTATATTCAAACATATATATAGTGTTGTTCTACTAATGAACACAGGAAGTGGGTTCAAAGTGAAGATTAATTTATCTTCACCTTGAACCCACTTCCTGTGTTCGTTAGTAGAACAACGCTTTATATTGCTTAATTGGTAACATAATAGGAAAAATGACTATTACTCATACTCATTCAGCTAAGCGATGTTGAATGTTATCTGTTAACTCTGTTCTATCCTGCTTCCCCTTTGTTTTGTTTTTTGTTTAAACCAATTCATGAACCAGAAACTTCTGTGCTGGCCACTGATGATGAACCATAAGTTGTAGATATTACTAACATTTTATTGTGCTGTTTTTGCGATACGCAGACGACATGAGAGGACTTGGGACTATTGAGGGGGTATAGAGTTGCAGGCACAATCTTGATAAAGGCCACAACCAGGAGCAAAGGGCTAAAGCCCTCTACCTTCAAAACTAGGGTCCTAATTCAGATTACTTTGGACCATTTGTGTCCTAGCACTCAAAAAATAAATATATTTTGAAGGCACAGCTATACGGCCCAGATACAGTGGTACCTCGGGTTAAGTACTTAATTCGTTCCGGAGGTCCATACTTAACCTGAAACTATTCTTAACCTGAAGCATCACTTTAGCTAATGGGGCCTCCTCCTGCTGCTGCTGCTGCTGCCGTGCCGCCGGAGCACGATTTCTGTTCTCATCCTGAAGCAAAGTTCTTAACCTGAAGCACTATTTCTGGGTTAGCGGAGTCTGTAACCTGAAGCGTATGTAACCTGAAGCTTATGTAACCTGAGGTACCACTGTAATGTGTGCTATATGGACTGTTGGCTGGCTTTGGCTGGGAATAAAAAAAAATTCAGGGGTGGAGGTCTGGCTGGGCAAGACGGCAAGTTGACAACAGGGTTGTTTAGGTTTATGAAGCAAGCTGCTGAAATATGGCTGTTAATTCCACCCCAGCTGATTTTGTTGTTGTTGTTGTTTAGTCGTTTAGTCATGTCCGACTCTTCGTCACCCCATGGACCTGAGCACGTCAGGCACTCCTGTCTTCCACTGCCTCCCGCAGTTGGGTCAAACTCATACTGGTAGCTTCAAGAACACTGTCCAACCATCTCGTCCTCTGTCATCCCCTTCTCCTTGTGCCCTCCGTCTTTCCCAACATCAGGGTCTTTTCCAGGGAGTCTTCTCTTCTCATGAGCTGACCAAAGTAGATTTTAATATTGTGTTATTTTTATTTTGTGTAACACATCCTGGGACCTTATGGCAAAAGGGCATGTTAGAAATGCGATGGAACAAATAAATACTGTAGATGGAAATGTGGTCAAAGGCTCAGTAATTAGTGGGGGGGGCAGACTGCAGCTCTGCCACAAATCCCTGTTTTCTTGGAATCTCAGTTCTGTCACCCTAGCCTTTCAAAGCTGTGGTGGAGGAGGGGACACTCTTATCTTAAGCAAGAAATGATGTACTGTAACTGATGGATTTCTGCATGCAAATAGGCTTGGTACACAGGATTTCCTTTCTATTTATTTTTGGCACAGTTTGCCCATATTTCTGTTCAGGCTTTCTGTTTGTTGTTTCGTAACTCTCAATTACCTGCTACATTGGGAGTTTGTTTTCCCTACGAAGTGGCATGTTATTTTTGGAAATTGCCTCCTAATCTGCAAGGAAGCACATTTCCTGGTAACAAAGTTAGCATCCATCCACCACCTTCTGATTTGGTAACTATATTTTTCCTGGACTTCAGTTTACTCTAGCATGCAGTTTTTGTATGAGGTTGGGAAACTCTTACACTTGTGGACTTCTTGTTACATTTTGAGGACCTGTACTTTCATATCCTTGAGGTCTCCAAACACAGAGGTTACAGCTGAGGGGATTCCTTTTCTGTCATCAGCTAGAAGTGGAATTTTAAAGGGTGATCCTTTTATCCTGTTTACTCAGAAGTAGGGATGGGTGAAATTGGCAGTTCTGGGTTCTCTCTATTTTTCATTGTTCCAGCCTTAAGTTCACATTTCCACATTAGTTTGCCATTCAAACAAACAAAATCTCATGAAAATTCATCCACATTTTAGTCCAAATCTCTCCAAATATACATATTTTCTATGCAATTTTTTCTAATATACATATTTCTGCAGACCATTTTTCCTTAATATAATGAGTTGTTGTATGTCATTTTCACTAATACAGTGGTACCTCGGGTTACATACGCTTCAGGTTACATATGCTTCAGGTTACAGACTCTGCTATCCCAGAAATAGTGCTTCAGGTTAAGAACTTTGCTTCAGGATAAGAACAGAAATTGTGCTCCGGCGGCACGGCAGCAGCAGGAAGCCCGATTAGCTAAAGTGGTGCTTCAGGTTAAGAACTGTTTCAGGTTAAGAACAGACCTCCAGAACGAATTAAGTACTTAACCTGAGGTACCACTGTATATGCCTTTTTGTACACGTTACTTGACTGGAGATTTCAAAGGACGGCTGTGGTTTGTTTTCTCTTCCTGTTTTGGAAAATGTGATTCATCTTTAAATGCAGATTGAATCAAATTTCTACACCATCCCTAGTCAAAAGCAAAAAGCATTCAGCAGCACCCTGCAACTTTGATTAAACACTTCCTCCTTGCAGCTTTTGCCTCCAATTGCTTCCTGTTAAAGTGACACGGCATTAGTGATGAGCTGCCCCTTAATTAGTAAGATCTCATTCCTTGGGGTGGGGGTGGAGAGCTTCAAACAGTCTTTCCCTCTCATTGTTTTTTTCCTTTTTTTATTTTATGGCGAAATACTGTCATTTCACACTTTAATAAAGTAAAAGGAAAACCTCAGTAATTCAAGCCACTCTCCTTCAGGGAACAGGAACTAACCAGTTAATGGTCAACGCCACTAATGCAACGCCGTGCTGAACAGGAAACAATTAGAGACACAAGGTACAAAGTGAAAGTTTCTAACTGAGACACAGAAGCCCTAAAGAAAATATAATAACTCCAATACAAGCTGGTGGCGCAATTCCATTGGCGGGGGGGGGGGGGAGCAGGTAGGAATAATCACCATAGGCCTGAAAATGATGGGAGGACAACAGCAGCCGCAGCAATTTAAATGCAGCAGGTTGGCCGTAACTTTTCCTGGATTCCACATAACAAGCAAGTGGTTGCAGACTAAATCACTAGTGTGAAATCAACTAGGAAGCTACAATGGTAGTAAGCCTTTTGGATTATCACTCTGATCCAGGGCTCTGTCCTAGACCCTCCTGCTACAAAACACTTAAAAGAGTTCCCCTATACAGTGGTACCTTTGGTTATGTACTTAATTTGTTCCGGAGGTCCGTTCTTAACCTGAAACCGTTCTTAACTTGAAGCACCACTTTAGCTAATGGGGCCTCCTGCTGCTGCCGCGCTGCTGGAACCCGATTTCTGTTCTTATCCTGAAGCAGAGTTCTTAATCTGAAGCACTATTTCTGGGTTAGCGGAGTTTGTAACCTGAAGCTTATGTAACCCAAGGTACCACTGTATTGCTTATTGTTGGATGGAAAGGCCTTCTTGCAAAATTCAAAAATATAATGTTGATAATAAATAAATATTGTGGAAGATCCATGTCTAAAAAGTGTGCTGTTGGCTTAAACCAGAAACTGCAATAATCACGGAGAGGATGAAATTCCCCAGCTCCACTGCCAGGGCCCATAGGTGCTTCAAAGCCAGCCAAAACTAATCATTTAGCTCAGTTGGTTACAGTGTGGTGCTGATAACACCAAGGTTGCAGGTTCGAATCCCTGCATGGGACAGCTGCATATTCCTGCGTTGCAGGGGGTTGGACTAGACTAGATGATCCTCAGGGACCCTTCCAACTCATACAGTTCTATGATTCCGTCACTGTGCTTTTGCTATCTTGAGGAGAGAGCACAATGGAGCTACCACAATCTCCTTGCCTGATTTTTAAGGGCTGAAAAATGCATCAATGGCAGGCAGTGGTGTGCTGAACACACACACACACACACACACACACACACACTTATTTAATGATACAATAAATTGCAATTAAATTTTTTCAGAAGGGGGAGAAAATTTTAGTGAAATTCTCATGAGCCAGGTGCAGGGTTTTTGTTGCACTTGCTTTACTTTTGGGGTGGCAGAGGGGTGCTCTGAAGCACCCTTTCGCCCATGCTACAAATCAGCTCGCCAGTGGTCTGCACCCTGCAGCCCTCCCAGGTGCACTCCCAGGTCGCTCCTTCCCGTGTGGCGTTTTCAGATGAGAACGACTGGGCAGCCAGGGAAGCGGCAGAGGAAAAATGCACCTGCCACGCTTGACCTCCTTGCAATAATAATAAGATACACTCAAAACCCCGCTTCTATCAGAAGTCTGAAGAAATTCTAAAACGTATTGAGGATGAGACCAAAACAACCCCCAAAAAGGAAACTGTTGCTTTGCAAGACCTTTCAGAAACTGCAGGGCAGATTTCAGCACAGCACTAGTGCCAAGGTTTTGGTGGCTGCCAGTCTGTCTGGGACCAACCAAGATGGACCGTTGAAGGTACCCAGTTACTGTGTGCTTACCTGTATCTATGTATTCCACCACCACCCCTTTGCAGGTAGCAGCCTCTTTGAAGGAGCAAGAATTCACAGAGGTTTGGGGGAAGAAAGCAAAGGAGAGCTTTGGCAACATCTGGCAGAACTTCACTGATCCTCAGCTGAAGGAGATCGTCAGATCCATCCAAACCCTGGGACCCTCCAACCTACCCATGGATAAGCGGCAACGGGTAAGGACACAACTCCAGACAAAGGGAGTCTACACCTGCTCGGTGGATATGGATGATTCAGGCTTACATACTAAGCAGTATATGTAAGGTAAAGGTAAAGGGACCCCTGACCATTAGGTCCAGTTGTGGCTGACTCTGGGGTTGCAGCGCTTATCTCGCTTTATTGGCTGAGGGAGCCGGCGTAAAATTCCAGGTCATGTGGCCAGCATGACTAAGCCGCTTCTGGCAAACCAGAGCAGCGCACAGAAACGCCGTTTACCTTCCCGCCGGAGCGGTACCTATTTATCTACTTGCACTTTGACGTGCTTTCGAACTGCTAGGTTGGCAGGAGCAGGGACCTAGCAAGAGGAGCTCACCCTGTCGCAGGGATTCAAACCGCCGACCTTCTGATCGGCAAGTCCTAGGCTCTGTGGTTTAACCCACACCGCCACCCGCATCCCTTAAGCAGTACATAAATTGTTAAAATAAATAAACTACAAATACATAAATAAATTCCTAGTGACATCTCTGAGGAAGCTGATTATCTGCTGGGGTAAGGTAAAGTATGTTCCAGCTCCAGCCTTTTGGGACTCTACAAACTACATTAACAGTGCAATTTTAGATAGGTCTACTCAGAAGTCCCATTAGGCTCAACAGGGCTTAACTCCCAAGTCAGGGGATATAGCATTTGCAGCCTGGTGTTGAAGTCTCCGCCAAAGGAGCCATTTGTGTTATTCTTCATCTTAGATCATATGCAGCATCCAAAAGTCATGGTAAGGTTGGAGGGAAAGACCAAAGAATGTATGTAAGCTACTGCAGGGCTGCCCCACGAGCACTAGTGACTTGTGTCAGAGAGACTGGCCATGGAGGCTAAATTCCTGCTAAGTTTCCCAAATATGCCATGGAGATAAGTGAAGCATTTAGCAGCAAATTCTGCCAAGGCAGAGAGCGAGAGAGAGACAGCTCAAAGGAGTTCTTATCCCCTCCTGCTAGTAATCCATCCCCTTTCCTGTTCTTAGTGTTCTGCAGCTAATTCTTTCCAACTAGTCTAGTGGAGCATGTAAAGCAATTTCACAGTGATGTTGCTTCAAACTGGAAAGAGGGAGTCCTTTTTTTTTAGTTCTGTGGATAGAATGATCTGACCACCATCCCTGTACGGGAATCCCTGTTGTTTTAATCCAAGGTCAAAGTAGGTGGTCGCTCGTTTCTAAATTTTAGCAATTGTGGCAGCATAGCAGTGGTTAACAGTTCCCCCCAATGGGCAAACAGCAGCTTTGTGGAGTGATTTTCAGTGGGAAAATAGCTAGCTGCGGCGTTTATGCATCATTTCCTCAGCCTCAGGGTCCCGATCCAAATGGGATGCTGTTGCCCTGAATTTATCGGTATGTACCAGCAGAATATGGGAACATAAAACGGACTGGATTTCTTTTCCTTTTTTAAAAAAATCATTTTTATTAAACAAAAAAAGAAAACTTTTTTTAAAAGCATGTTATTACTAACTGTTTGGTTCATTGCAAAATTCCCAACTGCTAAATAAAAGTTTAAAAGTTTGAAAAATGTAATTTATAACACAGGAAAGAAAAGAGAGAAGGAAAAAGGGGGCATTATCCTTTGCATGCCAACATGTTATAGATGCCTAAAAAGGTAAAGGTAAAGGACCCCTGACAGTTATGTCCAGTCGCGAATGACTCTGGGGTTGCAGCGCTCATCTCACTTTACTGGCCAAGGGAGCCGACATTTGTCCACAGACAGTTTTTCTGGGTCATGTGGCCAGCATGACTAACCTGCTTCTGTTGAAACCAGAGCAGCGCATGGAAATGCCGTTTACCTTCCTGCCACAGTGGTACTTATTTATCTACTTGTGCTTTCAAACTGCTAGGTTGGCAGGAGCTAGGACCGAGCAACGGGAGCTCACCCCGTTGCGGGGATTTGAACTGCCGACCTTCTGATCGGCAAGCCCTAGGCTCAGTGGTTTATCCCACAGCGCCACCCGCGTCCCTACTTTCCCATAAATCCATCAGTCTACATTCCTAAGAAACATGTTGTATTATCATGGTGATCCAACAGCCTGAGGGCTACATTCCGCCCGCAAGGCCTTTTCTTGGTGGCCCCGGGCAACATTTGATGGCCCCCTCAAGCCATGAGGCTTTGACAGGTCCTAGAGTCCTCCCGTCTCCTTCCCAAAGCCTAGTTAGTGCTTTACAAGCTTTGGGAAGGAGGTAGGAGGGCTCTAGGACCCTGCAGAGCTTCGTGCCTCCTTCTCAAAGCCCAGGTTCCCTCTTCTCCAGCTTTGGGAAGGTAGAGCAAGGGCTGGGGGGCATCAGATATTGGCCTTGCTCCCCCCCACGTCTGCATGCATACTAAATACAAAGCAATGCAAGCTTAAATAAGGGAGCAAACAGTGTGTGAAGATAGCACATTCTATCATAAGTTAAAGGAAAGCATATTATTATTCCTCTTTTTAATATCTTTACCTAGAAAAACTTTCATTAAAAGGGGGGGGGAGGAAAAGAATTGTCTGCTATTCCAGATACAACTAGCATATTTCATGGGGGCTGTTATTATTGATGTTGTTTTTATTTTCAAACAAGATAAAGCTCTGCCATTTATTCGAAAAGGGCTGGATTTGAATATTATCTTCCTGCTGTTCCTATATGGGTACAGCTAAGATGCTTAGTTGTAACCAAGAAAGAACAAATTACCCCCCCCCAATCCCCTACTCCTCATTCTCCTGCTTGATAAGAAAGAATACGTGAGCTTAATTTACTCCTGCCAGTCTGGTTCCCAGGGCAAGAAGCCAGTTTGTGGAATTGATTTTTTAAAAAACAAACAAAACTATAAAAAAACATGGGAACTGTAGCTGAGACTGTAGTTGCAATGATGACAAATATTTCATTTTGCCTCTCCCCCCCAAAGAAACTGTCATAAAGTTGTTCCTTGTACTTTCAGAGTAAACATATCCCAACCCATCCAAAGCTTGTTTTGTGAATGGAAAACCAATCTGAACTTTGTTTATTTTTGAGTTGATATAAGGAAAGATTAAAAATAAAACAAACAGCTGCATAGCAGAGTACATCTGCAAGCTAGGAATTCTACCCAAGTGGCTTTTGTTCGGTGTCTTTTATATAAATAGTCTTTTACTAACTTTAACTCGGTGATAGAGGAGCATTGCAAGCTCCCTTTAGTGAGTCGCACCACTGAACTACACATTGTTGGCATTGAATGGCAGCAACCTTCCAGGGGTTCAAAGAGGGTTTCTTCCCAGCCCTAGCTGGGGTTCTCAGGGATTGAACCTGCGACCTTCTGCATGCAAAGCTTTGCTGCCAAGCTTCTCCGGGGACTAGCTCAGCTTTGTTAGCACACCATCAGCCAGTGGTACCAAATACCCATTCTGGCCACCTGGGATTCTGCACTGAAAAGGTACAAAGAGTGTGGCAGAATGGGAGCTCACAGCCCCAGATCCTGGCGAGTTAGCCCTTCACTACCTATTAATGAAAGACACAGCCAACAAGAAGGCCCACATGTCCCAGATGATTGGCTGCAGTGCACCTTATGAACCCTACTGCTCTAATTGACCTCTTTTCTGAGCACAATTCAAAGTGTTGGTGCTGACCTTTAAAGCCCTAAACAGCCTCGGCCCAGTATACCTGAAGGAGCATCTCCACCCCATTGTTCTGCCTGGAGACTGAGGTCCAGCGCCGAGGGCCTTCTGGTGGTTCCCTCACTGCGAAAAGCCAAGTTACAGGGAACCAGGCAGAGGGCCTTTTTGGTAATGGTGCCCGCCCTGTGGAACGCCCTCCCGTAGAAACGCAGTATCAATCAATTAGTGACAAAAGCCTCGGAAATAGCTTTCCACATTCCAAGGACTGGTGCACGCTCTATCAGCACACTCTATCAGCACAGCAAAAGATGCACTCAGCAGACTACATGAGCGCAAAGGCCTCAGTCAGAGCATCTGATGCGTCTGACAATGAACTGGAAGAACCACTGTTCACCATTGGTCACTTTTCTCCTAAGAAGGAGGAGATGAGTCCAGAAGACTTGTGTCTAGTACGCAGATCTGAAAAAGCGACCAAAGGCAGACCTCCAAAGAGATTTGCTGATGAGTTTGCTAAGACGGCAACTGCTGTTCTTAGTAGCTCAGAGAAGGTATGGGAACCTTTATGGCATTAAACCAAGGCTCAGCATCTTTAGAGGTTAACTCCTGAACCTCTTTGAAGCTTGAAGGTCCAGCACCATAATTCAAAAGCATCAATTCTTCGGCGATCAGCCTTCTTTATGGTCCAGCTCTCACTTCCATACATCACTACTGGGAAAACCATAGCTTTAACTATACGAACCTTTGTTGGTGCCCAGTCTTACTCCCTGAAACTTATTACCTTTCTACCCCTGCCCCGGAGTATTATACTTACTGGAGATGGTTATCTAACATCAAAGCACTTGCTAACTCCTTTTGCTCTCTTTCATGTTCTCATGTGCCCTGAATGCAGGCACGCTTCACAACCTTTTCTTCCAGCAATCAGCCTTCATCCTAACACGACTCCCTTCTCCCACTACTGTGCCTCTCCCCACCCCCAAGAGCAACTTTCTTCTCTTATGTACCTTACCCTAAACAGGGCAGACTTTGGCCTTTCAGATTTCAGAGACTCCAAAATTGAGCACCCCCTGTGCCTCTCGTCTTCCATTCTGCTGAATTCACTACGTCATAGTTGCAGCGCCCAGTGTGGTGGAACTGGTCACACTGCCCAAAATCCACCTCTGCCCTGAAGGCCGATGCAATGCTGGCCTCCTCCTTTCCAAATTCCGCCATTATCTATCCTTGCTCGCCACCCTCCCCTCCCATCGCTTTTTAAGTTGTGAAGAATTGATTCTGTACACCTCTACTGCCCTCTGCCACCCACTTTGCATTTCCCATTTTCTCCCAGCCCACACTGAATTTCAGGCCGGCCTCCTCTTGTTCCTTTGACCGTGCATGCCTTGGCCAGGTTATGGTGGTGAGGACACCAGAGTCCTGACTTCCACTCAATGGTGTGTAGCGTAGCCTGATCAGGGCCTTGATGATGCAGGCAGCAACGCCACATCAAAGTCATGTGAGAAGGCTTTTATGCTGAAACAAAAGGGACTCGCCCAATAGTTTTGTACTTTCAATAATGCAAGATTACAGGGAAAACGAAGGTGTTTTTTTGTCCCGTTCCTGACTTGGCTGGCTACAGACACCTAAGTTTCAAGTTCATCATAAAATAAATAATTTTGAACCCTACTCAGGAAGCCTGTGTTTGAGGCAGCCTCCCTGGGTGTTCTTGCTGTTGCCACCCGGCAGCCATTCTCTGTTGAAACTATGATAGATTATAGGGTACAAAGGAGACCTGAGGTGTGGAACAGGTAACAATGTGGCTGGGCCGAAAAGGAGTGACTTCGTAGAACTAGCAGGTATGGGACTATCACACTAACCTGGACTATTTCTCTTTCCTTTCTAAGTATAACACTATTCTGAGTGAGATGGACAATATCTACTCCACTTCCAAAGTATGTCTGCCAAATCAGAATTCCAGCTGTTGGGCTTTAGAACCAGGTGTGTATCTTCCTGTTCTCATTAGCATGACCCTCCCACACCCCAATCTACGTGATTGCTTTCAACACGGGAGCACCTCAAGGGGGAGGTGATTTGTTGAGATCTGAGGGCTGTGTCAGAAATACCACAAGTCCCATGGTCACTGGTAACTGTGACATTGTAGTGGCATAAAATGTCACATGCTTGCTTTGATGTTTACAAATATTTACGTGGTGCTTATCATGCCACAGATTGTCTTGGTTCATATTCTACAGCACTTGTGGAACATGTGGCTATCCAGCTGTTGTTGTTGTACTAGTATTATTCCAACTCCTAGCCACTCTAGGAAGCTAACGCAGCCAATGGTGAGGGATAGTGTGAGCTGTAGTCCAGAAACACTCAGAGACCCATAAGTTCTCAGCTCCTGTTCAACAGTATGCTTATTTTTCAAGTGTGAGACCATCTTGCCCCCACAACCCCTGACACAACTCTTGAAGAGTCTGATTGATTTGGAGCTCTTAAAAATGATGTCTTCCTTTAAAGTGTTTCAGCCATTTATTTGGCCACCAAATGTATCACTCTACATTAATAAGGGCTAGAATAGAAATTATGTGTAGCAGCTGTGTCCAAAGATTTACATACAGTGGTACCTTGAGTTAAGTACTTAATTCGTTCCGGAGGTCTGTTCTTAACCTGAAGCACCACTTTAGCTAATGGGGCCTCCTGCTGCCGCCACACCGCCAGAGCACGATTTCTGTTCTCATCCTGAAGCAAAGTTCTTAACCCGAGGTAATATTTCTGGGTTAGCAGAGTCTGTAACCTGAAGCGTATGTAACCTGAAGTGTATGCAACCCGAAGTACCACTGCATTTCAAAAACTAGGGCACTTTTGAGAGAAGTTACAAGCGCTCAGCTGCCAGCAAACCCAGAATTAGTGTTTCCCAGTTTGAAAGACAGAAACTGGTGCTGTTGAGATGCTTCTGAATCTACCACCAAATCAAAAATAGCCCCAAACATGAGGGGAGGGGACTCCTTTGTCCCTGAACAATAACACTGAATAAATAGCACTGCCCTTACGATGAGGTACATCACCCACAAAATGGGTTCTTTTCAACCTATGACCATTTTCTGTGTTTTTTGTTTTTGTTTTTTTGTTTCTGGTCTCTTCTCCCGCACTCACTTCTCAGAGATAACGGACATCATGGCCACCTCTCGCAATTACAGGAAACTGCTCTATGCCTGGGAAGGGTGGCACAACGCAGCTGGCAATCCTCAGCGGCCCAAGTATCAGGAATTTGTTGAACTAAGCAACGAGGCCTACAAAATGGATGGTGAGATGCTTTAAATATGGATTGGGGGGTGGAAATAGGAAATGGGCCACTCATGGGATCGAAAGACCGCCTTACGAAGAAAGCTGCAAGCAGCTGGGGCATTTTACGTTAGGCAAAAAAGGTGATTGAAAGCTTCAGAGAAAGCTTGAATATTGTAGCTCTCCCTACTGCCCTCCTTTCAGAAATGTATTCTCCATGTTTCCTAAGAGAGGACCCATTTGGACAATGGGTCTGCAATGCCAGAGTGAAGCCACTGTGATCTGATGATTTATGGTGTGTTACCTCAGCACGCACATTCTCAACTGATTCCCATCCCATTTTGAAAATATTTGAGGGAATGGTGAGCATGTGTCAACATGTTTGGGAGAGGGTCATCACTGCAACAATAAATTTTGACTTACCCCGCCACACAACTGTTATGTACTGAAGTTCTCACCCTGGGCCAGCAGGGGGATACTGTAGATAGTTATGCAAATAAGGGATTGAAAGTGACGTTCAGTGATTGGATAGTTACAGAAAGTGGTTACTGTTGCGTTGTAGTGGAGCTCTATATAAGCAGGCTGGCTGAACCCTTCAGTTCAGTTCTGGCCTGGCCTGTGAATAAACAAGAGCCGTTTGAAGAATTGCTGTGTCGTCTAATATGTTCACCCACAACTTAACAACAACCATGCCAAAAATGATCATGTGAATTGGTTTTCAGTTTGTGGTTGTGTGCTCTGTGCCTTTAGAACAGACAGACATTGAACAACATGGATATATGATGTGGTGGGGGAATGATTCTCCTACCTTGTGTTGAGATTATGCATGTGTGACTTCCTTTGGGTTCTGTGCTCTTGTTGGCGTCCAGGCTTCAAGGATACCGGTGACTATTGGCGTTCCTGGTATGATTCACCAACTTTCGAGGATGACCTGGAGCAGCTCTATCACCAGCTGGAGCCCCTTTACCTAAACCTGCATGCTTTTGTCAGGAGGAAACTGTATGAGCGCTATGGCCCTACGTACGTCAACCTGAAAGGCCCCATTCCAGCTCACTTACTAGGTAAGATGGCAATAAAAAAGGGGATGAAGTGGAAGTCATGCTAGAGAGAATCATGATGGCTCATTTCTGAATGCATGAAGTGTCCTGCCACACTCTACACAGGCTGACCAGTTGGACTGCTTGAAGCTGTCATGCCTAAGAGTGAACAGGTCTATTTCTATTGAGTCTCAACAGTGCTAGAGATGATGATGATCTAGTCGCTTTTCTCACAAATGTGACCCAAAGCGATTTACAATGGACGCTCGGGTTGCGAACGTGATCCGTACGGGAGGCACGTTCGCAACCCTGCAGCACCGCATCTGTGCATGCGTGGGATGCGATTCGGTGCTTCCGCACATGCGCAAAGCGCAATTTAGTTTTTCTGTGCATGTGCGAGTGCCGAAACCCGGAAGTAACCTGTTCCGGTACTTCCGGGTTTGGCGCAGTGTGCAATCCGAAAACGCGCAACCTGAAGCATCTGTAACCCGAGGTATGACTGTACAAACAAAACTGAAATAGGGGGGGGGGGAAACAGTTGCAACAAACAAAACCAATAGAAACCTTAAAAACCAACATCTATAGCAATAAAACTGTGATCTTAAAGATCCTATTCCACTGCAAGAAGCCACAAATGCTTTAAAAAACATCACATCAAGGGCTAAAAGTCCAGGTAAAAGGGGGGGGAGAATGCATGGCACCTAAAAACAGGTAAAGATTACGGGATCATAGCTCGGTCAGTAGTCAGCAGACCCTCCGTATGGGGAGAACATTCCACAAGGGGAGAGCCATCACTGAAAAGGCCTATTCTCACGTTGCCACCCTCCAGACCTGTGCACACAAGGGGACACAGTGAAGGGCCTCAGATGACAATCAAAGGGTTGGACTTGTATGAGGAGATGTGGTCCTTGATGTATTGGGGTCCTGCACAGCTCCCCTGCACTTTGAATGGAGCCTGGAAACTAATTTGTAGCCAGTGCAGTTGTGCAAGAATTGGTGTAAGTTTCGCCTGTCCTGGTCAACAATCTGGACAGCAAATTCTACACCAGTTGCAGTTTCTGAACCATCTTCAAAGGCAGCCCCATTTATAATGTGTTGCAATAACCCAACCTAGAGGTTGCCAGAGCCTAGGCCAGACGTTTCCCACCTTTTTGAGTCCACCGCTCTCTTGACCCAACTACATTATTTCTGTGGCACCCCTATGAGTTTGAGGCAGTCCTTCCAAAATGCATCTTCCAAGGGGTGGGAGAATAATGTTCACAAGAAGCATAATCTCTCGCTCTCATAAAAGCCTTGGAGTAAGTGCTGCCAGTCTTTCTGGAACTTTGGCCAGCCTGGGCTTCTTAGTTGTTTAGAGCATGGTTCTGATAGTGCCAAGGTTGCAGGTTTGATCCCCATAAGGGACTGCTGAATATTCCTGCATAGCAGGGGGTTGGACGTCCTCAAACGTGGCCCTCCAGATGTTTTGGGCCTACAACTCCCATGATCCCTTGCCAGCAGGACCAGTGGTCAAGGATGATGGGAACTGTAGTCTCAAAAACCTCTGGAGGGCCGAGTTTGAGGAAGCCTGGACTGCATGATCCTTGGGGTCCCTTATAATTCTACAATTCTATGATCTGTAAACCAGGGAAACTATCATGGTTGCCCCATCGTCCTGAAGCTGTTCAGACTACCCACCCCCAGCTACTAATAACATACCGTATTTTTCGCTCTATAAGACGCACCAGACCACAAGACGCACCTAGTTTCTGGAGGAGGAAAACAAGAAAAAAAATATTCTGAATCTCAGAAGCCAGAACAGCAAGAGGGATTGCTGCGCAGTGAAAGCAGCAATCCCTCTTGCTGTTCTGGCTTCTGGGATAGCTGCGCATCCTGCATTCACTCCATAAGACGCACACACATTTCCCCTTACTTTTTTAGGAGGGAAAAAGTGAATCTTATAGAGCAAAAAATACGGTAATTAATGTGATATCTTCAATGGCCCTAAGGGATCTAACAAGACTTGGGGAGAAAACCACAGTTGTTATTTTTTTGCCTCCATGCCCCAAATGTGGAAAATTGACAAATATAGCTTCCCGGTGATATTGCACCATAAGCTTCTTCTTGCTATTATTCCTTATGGTAGGAAAAGGCTGAAACTAACTGTCCGCCTCAAGCTAAGCTGTGCTGCTTTGCCCCCTGCAGGTAACATGTGGGCGCAGCAATGGAACAACATTTACGACATGATGATCCCTTACCCAAATAAGCCCAACCTTGATGTCACCAATACTATGAGGCAGCAAGTAAGGTCATCGGTGTTGTTATTACATACACTTTTCTTCTTACACTTTTGCTGCTTTGACTGCAGCCTTCATATAGACAGCAGGGATTGCGAGTGAAAACAGCTACCGTATTTTTCGCTCTATAAGACGCACAAGACGCTCCTAGTTTTTGGAGGAGGAAAACAAGAAAAAAATATTCTGTATCCCAGAAGCCAGAACAGCAAGAGGGATCGCTGCGCAGTGAAAGCAGCAATCCCTCTTGCTGTTCTGGCTTCTGGGATAGCTGTGCAGCTTGCATTCGCTCCATAAGGCCCACACACATTTCCCCTTACTTTTTAGGAGGGAAAAAGTGAGTCTTATAGAGCAAAAAATACGGTACATACCTAAACATCACTGGGGGTGGGGTGGTATTGCTACCATTTTGCAGTGAGATGCTGCAGAATAAGTGCACACCTTAGGGGAATAATGAGTACTCCCAACAAGAGAATGCCTGTATTGTTATCTATTACGAGTTGAATCTCAACCTACCATGCTTAGAATAGTAGATCCATTGAAATCAGTGGGGCTTGAATTAGGAGCAGCTGAAGCCCCTGATGTTGGGAAAGATTGAGGGCACAAGGGGAAGGGGACGACAGAGGACGAGATGGTTGGACAGTGTTCTCGAAGCTACCAACATGAGTTTGACCAAACTGCGGGAGGCAGTGGAAGACAGGAGGGCCTGGCGTGCTCTGGTCCAGGGGGTCACGAAGAGTCGGACACGACTAAACAACTAAACAAAAACTGATTTCATTAAGCATGGCTATGTCTGGATCCAAGAAAATGCATGCTATCTCATTCTGTGGGTGGGTCCTTTCCTAGAACTGGAACGTAACACGCATGTTCCGGGAGGCGGACGCATTCTTCACCTCACTTGGCATGATTGAGATGCCACTTGAATTCTGGAAGGATTCTATGCTGGAGAAGCCAACAGATGGCCGAGAGGTGGTGTGCCATGCGTCGGCCTGGGACTTCTACAACCGCAAAGATTTCAGGTGCCTACTGCATGTGAAAGGGCCTTGCTTTGGAAAGGGGGAACCAAATGCCCTCTTGGAAGAGAACCACAGAATGCGTTTATGCAGATCCCTTTTAAAGAAACATAGGTCTTGGGGAAAATATCAACGTCCAGTTTTAGTAACAACATGCGGTTCAATTTAGGCGGTCTAGAAATGAAATGAATAATGATAATAGGTATTAGTTTCCTCCTCTCAGAGCTACAGATCTCAGTACAGTGGTACCTCGGGTTAAGTACTTAATTCGTTCCGGAGGTCCGTTCTTAACCTGAAACTGTTCTTAACCTGAAGCACCACTTTAGCTAATGGGGCCTCCTGCTGCTGCTGAGCCGCCGGAGCATGATTCCTGTTCTCATCCTGAAGCAAAGTTCTTAACCTGAAGCACTATTTCTGGGTTAGTGGAGTCTGTAACCTGAAGCGTCTGTAACCCGAGGTACCACTGTACCCTTAACAAACTGCGGTTCACAGGAGTCTTAGGAGGAAGCCGTGTGCCTTCAATGTGCATTGGATGTGCTTTAAATTTATAGCGTGTATCAGCGATAAATCTACTAAATGTATAAACCAGTTCTGAAAACCTTTTCTGTTTGCTAAATCTTTCCTGGAAACCATGGGAACTATAGCGTGTGGGAACACTTAATATGTTAAGTCGTCTTTGAATCCCTTGCAAAGCTACCAAGAAGGACTGGTGTTCCAAGGATTACACCTGTGAGAGCTTTAAACAATTTAAATTCTATATTGACAAGAGGACAGGGGCAGACCTTGGTAATAAGGTGCCCTGAGTGAGGACAAGATTTGCTGAGGACAAATAGTTCTTATTTTCACAATACAGTGGTACCTCTGGATACGAACAGGATCCGTTCTGGAGCCCCGTTTGCATCCTGAAGTAAACGCAACCTGCGTCTGTGCGTGTGTGGGTCGCGATTCGCCGCTTCAGTGCATGCGTGTTACATCATTTTGACCATATGCGTATGCGCGAGCAGTGAAACCCGGTAGTAACGCGTTCCATTACTTCCGGATCGCTGCGGAGCGCAACCCGAAAGCACTCAACCTGAAGCAACTTCAACCCAAGGTATGACTGTATTTCCTTTTGGTGCAGTTGCTATTTTTAATGGATCTTCTAAATAGGTACCTGTATGAATATAGGGTGGTGATGATGGCTTAGCAACCCTTTGGCTCAGTGCCCTGTGCAGGGAAACTGAAGAGGGACTTCCTTTTCAACTCTTCTGAGGACTCCGTGTGTAAAAGGAAAGCAGGAACAACCTTTTCAGTCTGTCAAGCAGGCTATTAGCTCAACTGGTGGATTTTAACAGAACCAATGTTGCATCCTCACCTTTCTGCTCCATACTTTGCAGGATAAAGCAGTGCACAACCGTCACCATGGAGCAGCTCTTCACAGTACACCATGAGATGGGGCATATTGAATACTACCTGCAGTACAAGGACCAACCCATCTCCTTCCGCAGTGGGGCCAACCCTGGCTTTCATGAAGCCATTGGCGATGTCATGGGCTTGTCCGTCTCCACCCCCACCCACCTCAAGAAAATTGGGCTGCTTGACCAAGCCACTGAGGATATAGGTAACCGTTGAGCACTGTGGGTGATGTAGGAGAACTGTGGTGAATAAGTAATCGATAGAGTTGATGGGACATTTCTCAAGGGTCAGGTTTCCAGCTGAGATTAGTTGCTTTTGGGACGTGGAGCCAGACTTGTATCACTCCAGGGCTTCCCAGCTGCTGAAGAAGAAAGAGAAGATCCTAGACCAGGCATGGCCAAACTTGCCCTCCAGATGTTTTGAGACTACAGCTCCCATCGTCTCTAGCTAACAGGACCAGTGGTCAGGGATGATGGAAATTGTAGTCCCAAAGCATCTGGAGAGCCAAGTTTGGCCATGCCAAAACCCAAAATTTGCTCTCCATTCTTTATTGCTGTTAGGGATTGGGGAGCCCTTCATATCCACACCTGTTCCCTTTGGGCAACCCAGAGGGCAGCTTTGTGCCTGCTCAGGGTCTGACTGCTGCCATCCGTTGGGTTGGAAAGGAATTTCCTATAAAGTCAGGTGGGTCTTTGTGCCCCAAGGCTTGTGGGTCACTTGCCCAAGTCATCTCAAGCTTCTTACTCTGCTTTTGACTTGTGGCACAAGATCTGCAGAGTGCTTATTCTGCTCTTATTCCAGCTCTGAGTCTTCTTTCCCCTTTCCCTTCTTCTTTGCAGAGAGCGACATCAACTACCTATTAAAAATGGCCCTGGAGAAGATCGCCTTCCTGCCCTTTGGCTACTTGATAGACCAGTGGCGATGGAATGTCTTCAGTGGGCGCACTCCTCCCAGCCGCTACAACTATGATTGGTGGTATTTAAGGTAAAGCTCCCCCCCCCCAGCAGTGCAACTGTGGCGGGTGGAGGACTGCCATGATGACTGAGCAAGGGAAGCCATTGTTTCAAGAAAGTGGGGGGGGGGTTCCCCAAGCTGATTTCGGGTGATAGGACTGAATTTCAAAATTGGGAAGGGGCAAGTCCATGTTTGCTTGAGGGACCCATATACCTTCTCAACAACTCTCTCTCTGTGTGTGTGTGTGTGTGTGTGTGTGAGAGAGAGAGAGAGAGAGAGAGAGAGAGAGAGACAGACAGACAGACAGACAGAGAGGAGAGGGAAAGAGAAAGAAATTTATGAGTATGTGTGAGTAGAAGCAAAGTTAAGAAGGAAAAATATTCAGGAATTTATTCAGTTATTTTGCTTATACTCCACTTTATAACCCTGAGAGGTTTTCAAAGCAGTTTCCCAAAGAACCCTCAAACCTACATAGGTAGGTAAAGGTAAAGGACCCCTGGACAGCTGAGTCCAGTCATCTTGACTATGGGGTGCAGCGCTCATCTCACTTCAGGTCGAGGGAGCCAGCGTTTGTGTGCAGACAGCTTTCCGGGTCATGTGGCCAACATGAATAAACCGCTTCTAGCACAACGCGACACTGTGATGAGTGCCAGAGCGCATGGAAATGCTGTTTACCTTCCCACCGCAGTGGTACCTATTTATCTACTTGCGCTGGCGTGCTTTTGAACTGCTAGGTTGGCAGGAGCTGGGACAGAGCAATGGGAGCTCACCCCGTCGTGCAGACTCAAACTGCTGACCTTCTGATCGGCAAGCCCAGGAGACTCAGTGGTTTAGACCACAGCGCCACCCGCTCCCTCTAAAAGTCATATTCAAGTCAGGAACAGAAATAATATGGTGACTTCTCTGTTGCCAGGACTATTCAGGTGGCATTCCCTGCCCTGGTGTTGCCCTTCAGCTTTTGCCTACTAGGCAGCAGTCCGCTGATGATCTTTTGAGGCAAGGAAGTGGGGCTGAGCAGCCGGATCTTGCTCAGTCTGTGATGGAGGGAGCTCTTCCCTCACTAGCAGATAGGCAGATCGTCTAAGAAAAATATAAATTACTGGAGGAAGAGAGAAATGCATGCACCTGTATACATGTTGATCCAACATTGATTGACATGAGTTTCAGTTTGCTCCCTTCTTTGTGCCACTTTATTAGGGCAAAACTAGACATAAACTGTGGTGCTTAGTAAGGAAAACGGGTGGCATGATGTCATCACATCAGGCACTCCCAAACAGCCAACCATGTGGGGTGGAGGCAGAGTAATCCATGATGCGGTGACAGATAAAGAAGGGGCAACTGGGTGCAAGGCAAGAGAACCAGTGTGGCATAATGGTTAGACCAGAGCTTTCCAAACTTTTCAAACTGGTGACACACTTTTTGCACATACATCATTTCACGACACAGTTACAGTGATACCTCTGGTTGCTAATGGGATCCATTCCAGAGGCCTGTTTGCACCATGAAAAGAGCGCAACCCGCAGCGGCGCGCCTGCAGGTTGCAATTCGCCGCTTCTGTGCATGCGTGCGACATCATTTTGCGCTTCTGCGCATGTGTGAGCGGCGAAACCCGGAAGTAACGCTTTCCGGTACTTCCGGTCGCCGCGGGATGTAACCTTAAAAGAACGTAACATGAAGTGGACGTAACATGTGGTATGATTGTAATTCAGTTTTGCATCATTTCGCGATACAGTAATTCAGTTTGACTAGCAAAGTGGAGGTTAAGCTAACCCTTTCCTGCCCGAGGAGGAGCATGGGGAGCATTCGCGTGACACAGCTACACACTGCAGCCGACACACTAACATGTGGTGACACACAGTTCAGAAAGCTCTGGGTTAGAGTGTTGGACTATGACCGGGGAGGCCAGGGTTTGAATCCCCACTCAGCCATGAAACTCACTGAGTGACCATGGGCCAGTCGCCATCTCTTGGTTTACCTCACAAGGTTGTTGTGAGGATGAAAGGGGGGAGGGAGAGAACAAAGTACACCACCTTGAGCTCCATGGAAGATAAACGTGGTACAGACATGTGACGAATAAATAAATATAAATAATAAAAAGCATATCCATGATCAGCATCAAATCTAGATTAAGAACAAACAACCTGGAATCTTCTTCGTTTCTAGAGACTTGTGCTAATGCTGTTCTGTTTCTTCTCTGCCCACATGGCTGACTTTTCTCCAGAACAAAATACCAGGGAATTTGCCCTCCTATTGCAAGAGATGAAACCAACTTCGACCCTGGTGCTAAATATCATATACCTGGCAACACACCTTATATCAGGTACCGGGAGCTGAAAGAGTTGGGGGATGTGGGATGTGTAAATGAAACATGGTGAGTTTCACTGATGTTCTTGAGGGAGGCTGGTGTATATGCCTTCATTATTCATGGAACGTCGAATACATTGCAATGTTCTGCAGTGTTGAACTACCTGAAGGTTCTGACAAGCAGATCTAAGGTGGTAGAGAAGGACGTGTTGAATTTCTCAACTTTCGAATTCCCAAAATGAGCGGTGCTAAAAAGTTGTAATATGACATGGGAATTAAATATATATATATTGGTTAAATTAATATAATTTAGTTTTGCCTGGAAAGTAAAACGTGTGTAAAATTACATAGAGACCATTAAAATTTTGAAAAGTACTTGCAGTTATATTATTATTATTATTATCTGACATTTTCAGAAGGTAAATTAAAACTCTGGTTTTCCAAAAGCAGTTTATGTGCTTCTCCATCAAACCTAGACTTAGCAAGCTAAATGTTGCTCAGTCACACAAAAAATAAATAGCAGATTTGAATTCCTCACACCCAAAAACATATTTTCAAGACCCCATGCTGAAGAAATTTGCAGAAATTAAGTTTCACCCCCTAAGATGACACCCCCTAGTGGCAGAGGAAGGCTGCATGGAGTTAAGTCCCCCAAAATCAATTCTGAACTCCATACTCTTTAGTATAGGAACGAGGAGCCTTTGACCCTCCAGTTCCTGTTGGACTTCTGCTTCCCCCAAGACAGAATGACCCACAGCTGAGGATCATGGGAGCTGGAGTTCGATAACATTTGTAGGTCCAAAGGCTACTCCTCCCCCAGCTGCTTTAGAAATGCAGAACTTGCAGAGAGTTCTTGACTAGCGTATTCTTTTAAGGCGAGGAATTGTATGAAGTTGTTTAAATTTAAAGGTGACTATCAAATTCACACTTTCTGAAACAATATCAGAAACTAAGCAAGGTTGTCCTTTGAAATTTACACTTATCTGAATTTTGCGGTGCAAACAGTGTTTGCAGAAGTGCTTATATTAGGGGAAATTGCTCATGGAAATGTGCATATTTAGGAGAAATTTGCCCTAAAACATTGATAATCCTGCAAGAGAACTTTAAAAAAAAAAATCACCAATTTGCTGCAGAAAATGGAAAAATGAAAAACTAAGAACCAAACTGGCAGATCTTTCCGTGCTTCATTTTTTTGTAACGTTATGCCTTCAAAAATTGACTCTTGTTCAGTATGGCAGAATTTGCTGTGATATTAGTAGTAGTGGTAGTAGTAGTATTGGGCAGTGGGGGTGGGAGTGGGTGTCCTACTGAAGAACTGATGGGTACCAGAAGTATACGGATTTTTGTTTTGTCTGGGGCAGGTACTTTGTCAGTTTCATCCTGCAGTTCCAGTTCCACAAGGCGCTCTGCCAAGCTGCCAACCACACTGGCAATCTTCATACCTGTGACATCTACCAATCCAAAGAAGCTGGACAGAAGCTCAGGTGACAGCAGGGAGAGATGGGGAAACAGCAAGGCGTGGTCTCCTACCTAAACGGCGTTAGAAGCAAGTGGGAAGACGTAGGCTAACAATTCTCTGCTTGGGGGCATTTCCTCCTTCCTGGCACCCTGATGTAACAAGAAGGGGTACACCTGTGTTGGAAAAAGCAAGGGGGTTGTGACATGCAGACCTGAGGACTGCGGTCACACAGGTGTGACCACACTCAGGTTGCAGAAGTGATCCTCTGGTGTAATCTTGGCGTAGCTTGAATGCCACTGGGCACTTACCCATTAGCGGGGACCAGATATTCTAGTACCCTGGGAAAGGTAATCGTACAAGCATGCAGTGTTGGAGAGAGACCCTAAGAATGGCATCACCCACACTCTTCAATGGAAGGGTACCTCCGACACCTATCATGCTTGTGGGGTGGCCACCTAGGCACCTAGGCAAGCAGATTCCATGAGTTCCAAGGGCTGAACTCACCCCTACCACTCCCACTGACCATATAATGCAAAGCACCTTGCAAGCAAAGAGCAGCAGGAATTGAAGTGCTTGCAGAGCAAGGGGTTGCAAAAGTCTGCAGGACATAAAAGTTCAACTATTCATGGCTGGTCACCAGGTGGGGAGGGGCTGGGCAAAGTAGACCCTGGCCAGCTTACCTGGCAGTGGTGATGCTCCAAGCACCACTGGGTGGCTAGGACCTGCCATTTTATTTCCCCAAAAGGTCCCAGAGTCATGCTTCTTCTGGGAGTTTAGTGGAAAATTTAAATCCTAACGGGACCCAGCCATCCAGGGCACCAGGCAAAACAAACACAAAAACTCACACTTTTAAAATAAAAAAGAGGGGGTGTTGGGGCACTAGCAGCTAGCTGCCCACAGGAGCTGGCAATGGCTTCAGTTCCCACTGCTTAGTTGCTGGCTGCTTCAGAAGATGTGGCAAGAAAATAAACCCAAATGGCAAGGTCAAATCCCTTGTGTGGTGTGGGAATCCACAGCAGGTAGAGACTGGAGTCGCCTGGTCTTGTGGGTCTTCCACAGTGGCTATCAACACGAGTAGCTGCATCTACATCACTACCCATTCCTCTCTTTGTTTTCTTCGCTGCAGCGAGGCACTAAGGGTTGGCTCTTCCCAGCCGTGGCAGAATATTCTCCAACAACTCACTGGCACAAATAAGATGGATGCATCAGCACTGCTGGAGTATTTCAGTCCCGTTACTCAGTGGCTAGAAGAACAGAATAAGCGAACCAATGAAACACTGGGCTGGCCGGACTTTGAGTGGCGTCCCCCCGTCCCAGAGGGCTACCCAGAAGGGCTTGGTAAAGTTTCCAAGGCATAAAGTTATTGGGGGGGGGAGGCCTACAGGAGGGTGGTTTCACTATGACCTCGGTGCTTGGGCATAATGGTAGCAGGTGTCCAAAGAAAAAGGGAGGATACCAGATGACCACCTCACTGCTTGGCTTTGCCATTGGACCAGGGCAATTATAATCCACAAGGGGGCACTCAGCTTGTTTTATATTTTGCAGTGGAAAATAGGAATGGAAGTGGCGGTCTCTTGCATAAACAGGGGGAACAACACAGGGCATCCGACTGGGAAGAAATGGCTGATGCAGCTGGAATATGGAGTGGTTTTTGTCTTGTTTGTCTATGGGAGGAGGAGGACTGTGAGAGCCCTGGGGAACAACTGACTTCACTGCAGGATGGCTTTTAGGGAGATAGCAGGCTGTGCTTTCCTTCTAGCATTGATAAACCACAAGTATTGAACCTTAAAGCACCTGCTGTTTTGCCTCTGGGCTGGCACTTGGTAGGGCAGGAGCCAGGCAGCAGCCCTTTTGAGGGTGAGATTTGGCTAGCAAGCTGCTGACTTGATATTTTGCTGTTAAGGGGTATCGACCCCCTTCATAAGGACCAGGTGATACTAATAAGGGGGAGTGCAGCCCTTATCAAAGCAGTGGGGGGCCAGCTGTTATGTCTCTCTGCTGATGAGCAGTGCAGCCCTTGTCAGCATCGTGAGACTGGCTCTCCAACATGGAGTTCCATGCTCCTGATGTAACAGATGAGTTGGAAGGTGGGATGAGTTGCCACCTGGTGAATTGGCTGAGCAGCGGATTCTAGAATGTGGGCATCTCCATCTGTGTGCTCATTTTAACTTCCCAATGAGCAAAGGCAGATGCTCAGCTAGTACTTACCTACCACTCATCTGCTGGCTTCTCCTAACATTTCTCTTTAAGGGGACGGGGACGCCAGGGAATGAAAATGCCACAGGTGGGTCTTCAGAGTTATCAGGTCTCAGCCCTGGAGTGTGTTTTAAGTGATAGGGTTTGGTCCAAGAAGTGTGAACTATAATATTAAGAAGGATAGGTTCCCTGAGCATGTTCAGAATGCCTTGTCTTCATCCATGAGTAACCACAGCCAATAATTGCACATCATAGGTAGGGAAGGGAGTTCTGATTCCATCAGAGAATGTAAAATATCTGCAGGAACCTGGGACTTGTCTCTTTAGAAATTAGGTACTGGGAGTTAACATGCTAGACTAAAAGGAAGGAAGACAGGGAGGTGAGTTAATTTCCCTACTTTTTCCTGCTTTTTGTTTCTCCCTTCCCACCCTTTAACCTTTTCCAGATAAAATAACTGATGAAAACGAGGCTAAAACATTCCTGGCAGACTACAACAGCACAGCCGAAGTGGTATGGAATTCTTACACAGAGGCTTCTTGGACATACAACACCAACATTACGGAGCCCAACAGACAGATGATGGTAGGAAAACCAGCACAGTGCACAGGGGAACCTACCCAATGTCCTGTATACCTGAAGGAGCATCTCCACCCCCATTGTTCTGCCCGGACACTGAGGTCCAGCGCCGAGGGCCTTCTGGCGGTTCCCTCACTGCGAGAAGCAAAGCTACAGGGAATTAGGCAGAGGGCCTTTTTGGTAGTGGCGCCCACCTTGTGGAACGCCCTCCCATCAGATGTCAAAGAGATAAACAACTACAGTCATACCTCGGGTTGAAGTAGCTTCAAGTTAAGTATTTTTAGGTTGCGCTCCATGGTGACCCAGAAGTAACGGAGTACGTTACTTCTGGGTTTCGCTGCTTGCACAGTCGCTTAAAATGGCGTCATGCACATAAGCGGCGAAACGCGACCCACAGACGTGCAGTCGCTTCTTGCATTTACTTCAGGATGCGAACGGGGCTCCGGAACGGATCCTGTTTGTATCCAGCGGTACCACTGTAGCTGACAGTTAGAAGACATCTGAAGGCAGCCCTGTTCAGGGAAGTTTTTAATGTGTGACTAAAATACAAAGATTAATGTATTTTTAATCTTTGTTGGAAGCTGCCCAGAGTGGCTGGGGAAGCCCAGCCAGATGGGCAGTGTACAAATAATAAATTATTGTTGTTGCTCTTATTAATAGGGGTGACTAGACAGTTGTGGCAGTGGTGAAGTTAGAGAATGAGCTCGTCCTTTCCCCCTCTGTGATATAAGTGTGCTGGCTAATGCCTCTCCCTCTCTCTCCCATATGTGCCTTGCAGTTTCAAAAGAACATGGAAATGTCAAACCACACCTTGCAGTACGGCCTTCGGGCTCGGATGTTTGACCCTACTGATTTCCAAGACCCTACTATAAAACGTATCCTGAAGAAACTGAGTGACATAGAGCGGGCAGCCCTACCTGACGCACAGCTGAGGGAGGTGAGAGCGAACCATAGAGCCGTAGAATTGCAGAGTTGAAAGGGTCGCCAAGGATAATCTGGTCAACCCCCTGCAATGTAGGAATCTCAGCTAAAGCATCCTCGACAGATGACCGCTCAACTCTGCTTTAAAACCTTCATTCCATCCTTGTTCTTGATGTAGATCTTCACTCACCCCTTCTTCCCTGGTGGGGAGATAGGGGTGCCATCTTGTGGTTCACACCAGGTGCCAAAATGTATTGGGCCCAGGACATAGCAAATCAGTTATGGAACTTCCTATCCATGGAGACCTACAGAATTGCCCTGTTATTCGCTTTCATGGAAGCTGGTGGGGTTTTTCATCTGGTAGAGGTTTAAGGTGGAAGGAGTGATGTTATTATCCTGACTTGGGTGCTGTTCGTGTGTTTTCTTAATGATGATGTTTGTATGGGATGTTTTATGGGTGTTTTTTAAATTGCAGGCTGTTTGGGGACTTGTTGAAAACAGAACTTAAAAACCTGGAATGAATAAATAATGTGTAGTTAAGTCCCCAAGGGACAGTTCTGTAATGAGGCCCCAGATCCTTGGAATTGAATGTGTTGAAAATTAAGCTGGAGACATAAATGAAGAGCATTCTAAGAGGCAGGCAAGCACAGGGCACCAGAATATGAGCACACTTGTGTTTGATTGCTTGCACAAATTCAGCATAGCAGGGCTCATCCAGCATGTTGACACAAGTATTTGTCTGGGGAATGAAAGCAGGAAGCAGATGCACGATCAAGCCATAACAATAAAATATTTCTGTTCAATTCAAATGCATATGATAATACAGTTTCCGCCAATAGTCCTTGGATCTCGTTGTCAGGCAAATGATGCCGAGGAGAGAAGCCCATATTTTACCTCCTAAGCAAATGAATCCTTTTTTTCCCTTTCAGTATAATCAGCTCCTCTCAGACATGGAGACAATTTACAGCGTAGCCAAAGCCTGCACTGGAAACACAAGTTGCAAGTCCCTGGATCCTGGTAAGTCATTTATACATCTCCTGGCCATAGCTGTCAACTTACAGATTTGAAAATAAGGGACCAGCAGCCTTGAAAATAAGGGACCTGCAGCCTTGAAAATAAGGGACCTGCAGCCTCACCTGTTCCAGGCACTCCAGTCTTCCTGTCCTCCTGCAGTCTGGTCAAACTCATGCTGGTAGCTTCGAGAACACTGTCCAACCAACTTTGTAACCAGAGGTTCAACTGAATAGAGTCTGAATCACATGCACCACAAGGCCTATGCAGCCTCAACTTAAGATGGCCCCCCGGCCTGGCTTTGCACTGCAAAGTTTGCAGCAGCACGTGCAACAAAATGGCATCCAGCATTCAAAACCCCCCTCAGCTTGCATTAACTAGCCACACACAAGGCATGCAAGCTCCACCACCCCAGTCATTCTTAGACTTCTTATTGGGTGAGCAACACAGCCAAGCAACACAGTTGGAGCCTCCCTCCTCCCTGGCCGGCAGGGAGGGAGGGAGAGGAGCTGCTTCCTTTGAAATTTAAGGGACATCATTTAAGGGACATTTAAGGGACATCCATCAATAAGGGACAGCAGCGGGACATGGCGCTGGAATAAGGTGCCTATGAGAAACCCACAAGGAGGACACGACCACAACAGCACTCCTCACTTCCTGGTAACTAGTATGAAATATACTCAGAGTCGAGTGTGAATTACGTGCTCCTTATTCAGCTCATAGTAGCAATGAATGAAACTTTCTCCAAAACGTCTAGCTATATATACATTATTTACACAATGGGCCCCACGTGATTGGCTAATTCTGGGCTGCTCCTGTAGGCCAATCAGGTTGTAGATTCACCTCCTCCAGAAGCCTGATTGGCTGCTCCTGCAGGCCAATCAGGTTGCTGATTCACTTCCACCTGGAGCTGGATTGGATGGCTCCTGCGGACCAATCAGATTGCTGCATTCTGGATCCTATTGTTCTAGGATTCAGCTCAGTACATAACATAGTATTCCATGGCACATGGCCTCTGATACATCATTGGAGAAGACTCTCTTGAAAGTTGGTGGACTCCCCTTCACTGGAGGTTTTTCAGCAGAGGTTGGATGGCCACCTGTCATTGATGCTTTAGTTGAAATTCCTGCATTGCAGAGGGGTTGGACGAGATGACCCTCAGGGTCCCTTTCGACAGTACAGTTCTATGATAGACATCGTGACAAGTAGCCATTGGTAGTTTTATCCTCCATGGTTTTGTCTAATCCCCTTTTAAAGCTAACCAGGTTGGTGGTCATCACCACATTTTTGTGGAAGCAAATTCCATTGTTTTGTTATATACTGTGTGGTTCGTCTTGAATATCTCAGCCATGAGCTTCATTCAAGTCCTGTGGATTTTAGCAAAGGATGAGAAGTAGTGGGGCGAAACAGCCTTGTTCCTGCCATTAAACTATACGAGGCACATTGAAGTTCATGAGAGCAGCCTGGGTGTGATTTGTTGAACAGAGATAAAAGAGAGGGGGACGTGGCTTGATGAAGAGTAGAACCAGGGCTTTTTTTCCAGCTGGAACTCACCAGAATTCAGTTCCGGCACCTCTCAGGTGGGCGCCATTGCCATTGTAAGGGAACAAGTGAGGCGTTCATTCATGGTGAACTCCTACACCTCTTTTTCTAGAAAATAGCACTGAGTAGAACAGGCTATGAAACACATTATGTAGGAAGGAAAATCTCTGTGGCGCAGGTGGGCTTTGAGAAAGGATATGAAGGGAGGTAGAGGGAGGTGGCTCCACAGTTAAAGAAGTGTACCGTGTTTGTTTGAAGAGAACATAATGGAAGCTCAATAGGTGAGCCTGCACACGGTGTTGGATTTAGGGCAGTGCCAGCCAAGGGGGCGCAAAACTGAGAAGATCCATAACTGAGAAAATCCATCAGGGCCGCTGAATTTTGGCCTCGCTCAGAGCGCCATATTACCAGAGTATTACCAAAGTCCACCGCTGCTGCACAGTGCAGAGGGAGCAAAGGTAGGCCAAAGGGGAGAGATATACACATTACAGCACATATGGTGCATAGTCTCATACCTAATTCTTGCTTGTCTTGGCTCTTTCTTTAGAACTCATGGACATCATGGCTCACTCAAGAGACTACAACGAGCTCCTCAATGCCTGGAAAGGCTGGCGGGATGTATCAGGGAAGAAAATCCGAACCATGTACCAGAAATATGTAGAGCTGAGCAATACGGCTGCCATATTGAATGGTAAGCATGCTTTGCAGTGCTGACTGCTCCAACAAAGGGAACAGTGGGTTGTAAGGGCAGAGGATGACTCTTACGAATGCGGAACCCAAACTGTTTGAGGTGAGCCTCAAAAGTCAATGCAGACATGGGAAGCATTGTAGTCTTTTCTTTGTAAGTTGCTCTGAGTTGCCTGTGGCAAAAAAAAAGCGAGTAATAAGAATAATAGCAGAAAGTGTCCCTCAGTGGAAAGCCTACCTTGCCATCAGTAACTGAAGCTTTCCAGCAAAGTCCACTGGTCTAACCACCAGAACAAAGGCATGCACCGTTTTGCTTCTTTGTTGTTGTTGTTTTTTAAACTACAGAGCCACGCAAGAGCAAGGCAGATAGATGCAGATGTCCACAAAGTTCACTTACTCTGTTCCCATGGCAGAATGTCAGACTTGGGAAGGGGGAGCTGGAGCCTTTTAATGCTTTAAATGAGGAACTTAGAAAAGATATTCCTTGCTATGGGCTTGCAACATTTCGGTTTGGGGCGCCTAGCCAACCCTACCATCAAGCAGCATGAAACAGCTGCCTTAGACAAGCAGATTTTTTGGTTTCATGGTGAAAGAGTAGTAAGCTATTCATGATTTCATTTATTATGGTTGTATTTTGTATTTTCACTGCCAGGCAGGGGAGAAGGGCTTTTAAGATGTTCTGCCTCAGATGCCCAAATAACTAGATCTGTCTTGGCTTTGAGGGAGGGTGTCGCCTGGTGCTCCACCGCAGGCAGTAACACCAGCCCTGGGGACACAACTGGAGAAGATGAAGAAGGGCTTCTATATTCTCATGTTCATGTGCAGGTCATTCGGACAATGGTGCTTTCTGGAGATCCCTGTATGAAACACCGGATTTGGAAGATGTTCTGGAGAAAATCTGGGAAGAGCTTCAACCATTGTACCTCAATCTTCATGCTTATGTGCGCCGGGCTCTCTACAAGAAATATGGTGAAGGTCACATCAACCTCAGGGGCCCTATCCCAGCTCATTTGCTAGGTAAGCCTTTCCACACCAAACTCCTGAGCCAGAAGACAATATTGGGCAACTCCCCATTGTCTGTGTGATTCTGAAGGCCTACTCCGTGGTTGCTTTTCCTTGTATTAGGCCATGCCTAGTGTCTAGGTTTTTAGGATTAAGGATTTTGTAGGAGGTCTGCAGCATATTTTGCCAAATGCACATTTGTTGAGCATAGCATATAGTGGCTCTTAGATATGTTCCTTACACATGGAGAAAAGTTATCAAGAGAGGCAAAATATAATCAATGATGCTATTAATTGACCTAACCTAAAAGTCAGCTTATCTGACTATTATAAGGTTGCCTTAAAATGCTTACAGTGTTAAAATGCTTGTTGTTGTTGTTGTTGTTTAATATTTATACCCCACACATCTGGATGGGGAAAAGGCTGAGTTGCAAATAAATTCAGGGGAATTAGGAGGAAAGAGGAAGAAATAGTGACATTTTCCAAAAGTCAGACACTGTAGGCTAGGTGCTGGGATGAGCAATTTGGAACTAGGTGTATAGGACATAAAGTGGCAATGAAGGATTACTGAAATTGTTAAGAGCTGCTATCTATAGCATCACAGAAGTTCAGAAAGAATTGAGAAACTGTCAGGTATCAAAACTGCAAAGGCTATCAAAAAATTGGGTTCAGGATGGGACATGACTAAAAGCTGTGGCCTTAGAGAAGACATGGAGACAGGATATGGAAAAAATATTTTGAGTGACCAAAATTGGGGTCTTAACAGACATGCTAAGACATAAAAAGGGAGAAGTTGACTAGTTTGGGACCCTTAGCAAGACTCCAGGAGGCATGGGCAAAGGTGAGATCATGAAAGGAAGAAGCTTTATATGACATCAAAAATAAGAACTGTCCAATCATAATGCCTAAAATTCAGATGTCATAAAGACTTATGTCGTTTTTGAAACTATAAGAGATATGCCTCAACCTCATGAAGGGTCTTCTCTTCTCTTCTCTTCTGACTGGGAGGTCCCACTTTCAGAAGTGACAAATGTCTATTCTGCTTTAATATTGTGAACGTTTAAGCTCTGGCAGTGTGTGGGAAGGTTCATTTTTCTTGCTAAATAATAAACTAAACAATATAATAAACTAAATAATTTCTTGCTAAATAATAAATGCCTTTACAGTGGTACCTCGGGTTAAGTACTTAATTCGTTCCGGAGGTCCATTCTTAACCTGGAACTGTTCTTAACCTGAAGCACCACTTTAGCTAATGGGGCCTCCTGCTGCTGCTGTGCCACCGGAGCACAATTTCTGTTCTCATCCTGAATCAAAGTTCTTAACCCGAGGTAGTATTTCTGGGTTAGCGGAGTCTGTAACCTGAAGCATGTGTAACCCGAGGTACCACTGTATATACATTTGTCTGTGTTCCGTATTTACCCTGGTCCAGTTGATGTCCCTGCTATTCCACTCGCCTCCAGGTTGCAGGAATTGCTGGGTGTGCTTTTTTAAGCACTGTAGCCTCTTTGCAGCTCTTGAATAATCAGTAAACAAAACAGACAGATTCTTTCAGTGGAAGCAGACAGAACTAACACTTCAATGCTATTCACTGGCCTCTAATTCTCTGTAGATGTCACCACCGAGACAGCCAATGATGCATTTAGTAGCTCTTTAGGAAGCATAAGACGGCGCCTTAAAGGCTGCTGCATAATGACTCTTGAAGAAGATATGCAGAAATGGAGTTAGAGCTGTTCTACACAGCTAGACAAAATATGACCTGGTTTCACTACTTTTCCTTTACTTCTGTAAGCTCTGATTAAGTAATCATACTATGATCTCCAATCCGCATTGTGGATAGAGGGGAAAGTCTTGTTTAGCGTGGACAGAGTGATGACCCACTGTTCCCATTTGCACTCTCCCCCCCCCAACCCCAACCCCCTGATGGTTTGTGTGCTGGAGCACAGGAATGGGGAACAAGCAGCCTCTAAGGGTTTTCGTATTTTTATTTTATTTTAAAAAATGAACGAAACAATTGCTGGGGGGAAAGAGTGAGTTGTCTTGCTCCTGCTAACACTTTCATGAATATTCAAGAGATGTCTGTAACATTTCCAGAAGCGCTTTCTATATGGCAATGGCAATAATTACTGGATGCACTTTCTGGGATGTCACCTTATCACATTTCTCCCAGGTGCAAAACATAGCACTCTGAGCAGTTCACAGAATGTGATATTCCTCTAACTGAAGCCCAACTTTGAGAGAAGACATGGGAAGCAAAAAATGCACTTCTTGATCAAGTGGAAAGACCACTATTATACACATTGTACCTCTAATATAGTGGGAGCCAGCGAGGTGTAGTGGTTAAGAGCGATAGACTCGTGATCTGGTGAACTGGGTTTGCATCCCTGCTCCTCCACATGCAGCTGCTGGGTGACCTTGGGCTAGTCACACTTCTCTGAAGTCTCTCAGCCCCACTCACCTCACAGAGTGTTTGTTGTGGGGGAGGAAGGGAAAGGAGAATGTTGGCCGCTTTGAGACTCCTTTGGGTAGTGATAAAGCGGGATATCAAATCCAAACTCTTCTTCTTTAGAAATGGGAAGGAAGCTATTGGAGAACAAAGTTACTGATTGTCTAGTGGGAGCTCCATCCATATGAATTCACCTTGAATCACCCAGCCCTTCTTCCCTCAGAAAGTGGATGTTGGATCTAGTTGTTGTCTTACCCTTGGGCGTGGGGCTCCTTTGCCCCCTACCTACGCATTAACTCTATTTTCTGTTTCCTAGGAAACATGTGGGCACAGTCATGGTCAAACATCTTTGAACTCGTCATGCCCTACCCCAACGCCATCAAAGTGGATGCAACACCCGCCATGAAAAGCCAGGTTGGTGCAGCCAGGTTTTATTCAATTATTATTTGAAACGGTTTCTCTTGGGGACTAGCCTGAACCTTCATCCTGTTTAGAAGCTCCCCAGGGCAAAAATCTAAGGGAATTATTTAGCAACCTTTTAAGGTGGGGCTCAAGATTGTTGAGTTGTTGAAGAAGCATCCAGTTCCCCTTAACTGTACTGAAACGTTTAGCTCTCAAGGAAGGTGCTTCGGAGAGCATGTAGAATGCCTTTTCTTGATATCTACCCCAGCCTAGTATCCACAGTTCCAGGCCAGGAAAGGAGATTCCAGGTGGGCCAGAAACGAACCACTAGTTTTCTGCCCTTACTTCCTGCTTCTCTCTGTACAATCGTACCTTGGTTTTCGAACAACTTAGTTCTCAAATGTTTTGGCTCTTGAACACCGCAAACTCAGAAGTGACTGTTCCAGTTTGCGAATGCTCTTTTGGAAGCTGAACGTCCAATAGGGCTTCTGCGGCTTCTGATTGGCTGCAGGAGCTTCCTGCAGCCAATCAGAAGCTGCGCTTTGGTTTCCGAGTGTTTTGGAAGTTGAACGGACTTCCAGAACGGATTCCGTTCGACTTCCAGGGTATGACTATATTTTGTTGTGTATCTGACATATAACATTGTGAATTCTTGGTGCATGTAACAGCCCAGCCAGACCTGTAGGAATCCCAAATCTGCTCAGCTGCAGCTATCAAGAGGAAGGTCTTTTAGACTTTGCAAAATCTTTATGGCAATGAGATTCTGCAGAGGTAGGGCAGGCCCCAAGGATGACTTCCTTTGTGCTTTTGTACTGTATTTGACACATGGGTGTTTTTAGATTATGGGAATGTTTAGGGAAAGGACAGAGAACCTTTTGAAGCTCAATAGCTTCATCCCCTTCTGTGCAACCTTCAGGGGACGAAATGTCATTGGTGAGCAGGCCCAGAGGCAAAAGTGGGTGGAGAAATTTGTACAACAGGCTTGTTTACACACACACACACACACACACACACACACACACACCCTTCTCTGTCCTTCGTTCAGGCAAGCAAGAGGCATTATCAGAGTTCAATTCCAGCCAGTGGGGAGAAACACCCAAGGATGCTACAACGCAGGGGCATGCTAGGAATGCGGCTGAGGAAAGGGTGTGGCCTAGCAAGAATATTGAGGGCCTGATGGAGAAGTGTGGAGGGCTATATTCCGCCCTTGATTTAGGGTTCGGCTCTACACCCCATCAGTCTGATACCCCATCTGTCAACATATCACATTCCCGATTTTCCATGCCAAATACAGTGGTACCTCAGGTTAAGTACTTAATTTGTTCCAGAGGTCTGTTCTTAACCTGAAACTGTTCTTAACCTGAAGCACCACTTTAGCTAATGGGGCCTCCTGCTGCTGCCGTGCCACTGGAGCACAATTTCTGTTCTCATCCTGAAGCAAAGTTCTTAACCCAAGATACTATTTCTGGGTTAGCGGAGTCTGTAACCTGAAGCGTATGTAACCCGAGGTACCACTGTATTTTGCATATCTTTTTCCTGTTTTCAGCTAGCATGTAACATTACACTGCAGCAGAAGCAGGAAGAATCAAGCCAGAAGGGGCAAGCCTTTCACAATTACCTTGCAGGTTCCATGCGACTGTTCAAGTCCCACATTCAGCAAAAGATCCCTGCATTGCAAGGGGTTGGATTGGATGACCCTCACGGTCCCTTCCAACTCTCCGATTCTATGTGCTCTTCGTCCATCTCTCTGCTGGTTTTTCAGCTTGCCTCTTCTACACTCGCTCTCCTTTCTGCAGGGCTGGACACCAAAGAAGATGTTTGAACAATCTGACAGCTTTTTCCAATCCCTGGGTCTCATCCCTATGCCACCTGAGTTTTGGGAAAAGTCCATGCTGGAGAAGCCAACAGATGGGAGGGACGTGGTGTGCCATGCCTCAGCCTGGGACTTCTTCAACCGCAAGGACTTCAGGTGCTTCCATGGTGACTGGGTGGAGAAGGGCTGGAGGCAGTAGAGTCTTCTTTGTCCCTCCACTGCCATGGGCCTGTGGTCATGTGGTTCACCACCATCTTGACCCTTGGGTAGATCCATAAAGGGGAGGCTTTCCTCTTACCCTTCTGTGCTTTGGCTGCCAGTGTGGTGTAGTGGTTAAGAGTGGTGGACTCGTAATCTGGTGAACTGGGTTCACGTCCCCGCTCCTCCACATGCAGCTGCTGGGTGACCTTGGGCCAGTCACACTTCTCTGAAGTCTCTCAGCCCCACTCAGCTCATAGAGTGTTTATTGTGGGGGAGGAAGGGAAAGGAGAATGTTAGCCGCTTTGAGACTCCTTTGGGTAGTGATAAAGCGGGATATCAAATCCAAACTCTTCTTCTTCTTCTTCTTCTTCTTCTTCCTCTTCCTCTTCCTCTTCCTCTTCCTCTTCTTCTGGGAGAGAGTTTACCCCCACTGCCACGTAACAATCTCCCCCCCCCAAGAGATTCTGCCTTCTCTTTTCTTGAAGTTGGTTGTTCACTTCTCCAGGTCCCCACATGGCTGGATCATGCGACTTGCTATGCACCACTCTGCATAGGCCTCCCCCCAAAATCAGGGTGTACATGTCCCCCCCCCCACATTTCCACCTGCACCAATGCCACATTTTTGCTAGGATTAGATATGGCTCTGTTTCCCACCCTTGTCTGCTGGGCTATTTGCTCCAAAAATCCAGGGTTCAGGTGGGTTTTTCAGCTTTGGGTCTGGTGAGTGAGAGACAGGGAGGCAGACGTCTCCATTGCAATTTGTGGCTCTGTTCACTTGCATAAATCATCTGGCTGCATAAATCATCTGGAGCCATTGCTCTATTAAAAAATCTTTCAGCAATCTGCCTGCTCTCATGCCTGACTCTCGGTTTGCTGGTGAGTGAACTAAATCGGCTGTTCCTCTTTTCCAGCTCTAAATTTCCCTTCCATTTCACTTTCCCTTCTATTATTTTACATGGCCGTGACACCTTTCCCCCATCTTTCTCTTGCTTCAGGATTAAGCAATGCACCTCTGTGAATATGGATGACCTAATAACAGTTCATCACGAGATGGGTCATGTCCAGTACTTCCTGCAGTACAAGGACCAACCAATCTCGTTACGTGATGGCGCCAACCCAGGCTTTCATGAAGCCATCGGAGATGTTATGGCCTTGTCAGTGTCTACCCCAAAGCACCTGTACAGCATCAAGTTGCTGAGTCAGGTGGAAGACAACCCAGGTAAGCAGGAGGGGACCACATGGGGACACTTAGTTGCAAAGTGCTCTCAGCAGCAATTCTTTAGAATTTTTGAGCTTTGTAAAACACCAGTGTTCATGATATCTTATGATTCGCCAAAGCAGAGGTTGAAATGGGCATATGCTTCCCAGAACCAAGTCTCAACACACTTTGCCCCAGATGCCACAGACTCAAAAGCAGGGATGCACTTAACCATTGTTGTGTTGCCTTTCAACCCAGATTGGCTTTTCAAATTGGCTTGGAATAAACTGAATTATAGAGGGACACGGGTGGCGCTGTGGGTTAAACCACAGAGCCTAGGGCTTGCCGATCAGAAGGTCAGCGGTTCGAATCCCCACAACGGGGTGAGCTCCCGCTGCTCGGTCCCTGCTCCTGCCAACCTAGCAGTTTGAAAGCACGTCAAAGTGCAAGTAGATAAATAGGTACCGTTCCGGTGGGAAGGTAAACGGCGTTTCCGTGCGCTGTTCTGGTTCGCCAGAAGCGGCTTAGTCCTGCTGCCACATGAACCGGAAGCTGTACGCCGGCTCCCTTGGCCAGTAAAGCGAGATGAGTGCCGCAACCCCAGAGTTGGCCACGACTGGACCTGGTGGTCAGGGGTCCCTTTACCTTTACCTTAAACTGAATTAGACACCATAAATGTTGACTGACTAGCCCTTGTTTAAGCATGTGATGCAGGCATAAGATTGGTTGTGGGAACTTGTGGGATTTAGGAATTTGATAAATAAGGTGTTGGGAGGTAAAGGGTGGGATACGTGGAATGTAGTAAGACCACCAGGAGAGATGGGGCAGAAGGTTAAGCGCTGGGGTCTAAGACTCTTCTTGTTACTTTCTTTCTCCTGGCCAGAGAGCAACATCAACTACTTGATGAGCATTGCACTAGATAAGATAGCCTTCCTACCCTTTGGCTACTTGATGGACCAGTGGAGATGGAAAGTGTTTGATGGGCGCATTCCATATGAGGAGTACAATCAACAATGGTGGAATCTTAGGTGGGTATTAGGTAGCTGCCTGGAGAAGGAAACTATCTGACAATTTGGTTGTGCTGCATCATGGCTGAGTTCTGCCCATATGTTTATGCTGGGAGCAAGCTTGACTCAGAACTGAGTGGAGGCGAAGAGCAAACATGGCCTGGTTTCTGAAAATGTGGGTAGAACATTGCTGACTTTCCCCAGGTGGTGTTCAAGGTCAAAATGGAGCCTCCCTTACTGGGGGTTGCCCAGGGTGCTACTTTGGAAAGTATTCCCCTTCCAGACATGTCCATGATGTGTATATTTTGGCCACAGAAAATCTAGGGTAGGAATGGAGAATCTGTGGGCCTCCAGATGTTGGATTCCAATTCCCTTCTGCTCCAGCCAATGTTGGAGGTGCCACATCCCTGCTCTATGGGATGAAGAAAGTATTGAAAGTAGGTCTCTTTCTGGGGCAAATAAAAGCATGCCAGTAATTGTGGAAATAGGTTGTTGGCGATTCCCAGGGGGATCTGAAGAAAAGCAAGCCCCTCCAGCTACACAATGGCCCTGTCCTGTTCCGAAGCAAGACACCTGCTCCTCCGGAGCAAGGATAGAGGAACCTTTTTTACCTTGTGGGTCACAGGCCAGGGGTGAGCAGCAGGGCCAGAGGCAAGTATGGGTGGAGCAAAGAATTTGACTTTTACCTTTGTACTTTATGGGCATGCAAAAGCCAGAGGTTCCTACACAGAGACACACAAATAGGCAAGCAATTAAGCACGATTCAAGGGAATATTCCAGCAATGCAAAAGCACTCAAGAGAGGTGTGGCCCGGAAAGAGCCCAAGAAGCTATAGAGAAGGGCCTGGAGGGGCTGTGTTTGGTCCCAAGATTTCAGGTTCTTCCATCCTTGTTCTAGGTTGGACACCCTGTGAGATCAGCACTCAGTGTTGGCTTTTGGCTGGTGATTTCTCTCTCTCTCCCCCCCCCTCCTCCTTTTATCCCAACTGCATAGGTTGAAGTACCAAGGTTTATGTCCTCCTGTGCCAAGATCAGAAGAAGATTTTGACCCAGGGGCAAAATTCCACATTCCTGCAAATGTCCCATATGTCAGGTAAGGAGGTGATTCCCTGCCTGGCCTGAGTTATTTAGAAAAAGTTAGGCCAGAGTGTCCCGTCTTAAGGGCTGTTTCATTTGAATATGGTCCAAGAGATGATAAATACAGATAAAATAAAAATGGATAAATATAAAGAATTAAGTAGGAAATTCCTATTGAAATGGTATAGAACCCCGGCACAACTGGCATACATAGTTAAAGGATTGAGTCCTAAGTGCTGGCACTGCGGTCAAGAGTTAGGGGTATATGCACATATGTGGTGGGAGTGTATTTGTGTGAAGGAATATTGGCAAAAGATTATAAAGGTTATTTCTGATGTATTTCAGGTTAAGATAGAAGTCAATAGAGAAATGCTTATCTCAGGAATACTGGGGAATAGTAAAATAGAAAGAAAAGAGCAAGATTGGTATAAAATTATGATCTTAGCCGGTATGCTTATTATTGTACCAGGATGGAAAGAAAATGATAAATGGACAATGGAAAACTGGAATGACTATGTTTTTGAATATATACAGTCTGATATATTTGAACAGGTAATGACGGAAGATACATGGGAAAACAAATGTCAAAAGATTTTGAATAAATGGACAAGTTATAGGAATTGGATAGCACAGGGGGAAGCCAACCCAAGCATCCAAATTAGAATGCATAATATGTGCACATGGTTAAAGATTTGAAGAGAGAACAATTTGAGGGGGGGAGGGGTTAAAGGGGGAGGGTGGAAGGGGAAAAATTAGGATAAATGAGTAGGGACAAAAGAATATACTGTTATGCATAACTAGTAGGAGGATAATTTTGATGTACGTATGTTATAGTTAGATTTTTGACTGAAGGATTTTTTTGTAAGTTATTCGACATCCCTGGAGGAAAGTGCGATTATTATTATTACTAAATAATAATAATAATAATAATAATAATAATAATAATAATAATAGTGTCCCGTCTTCAGCTCTGGCCCTTGAGGAGGGGGTGCCGGGAGCAAGTGTGACCTTGGACCTCCCATTCACCTGTTCCATCTCTCTTCCAGATACTTTGTCAGTTTCATTATCCAGTTCCAGTTCCACCAGGCCCTGTGCAATGCCGCTGGACACACAGGACCCCTGCACAAATGTGACATCTACCAGTCTAAGAAAGCTGGGACAATCCTAGCGTGAGTAGCAAGCCGCATCTGCTGGGTGGGGCTACACTGTAAGACTCTACCATAGAGCTTTCCAAACTTTGTCGCGATACGTTAACAGTGTCAGCTGCGGCGTGGAGGTGTGTCACGCAAATGCTACCTGTGTGGCTCCCGGGGCTGGAAAGGGGCTAGTTTAACAACTCTGGTTTGCTAGTAAAAAGTGAATTGCTGTGTCGCGAAATGTTGTGTGTCTGAAATGTGTGCCGCTGACATGAAAAGTCTGGAAAGCTCTGCTCTGACCCTTTGGTTAGAAGCTTCAGATATCAGTCCCCTGGGGCCCTCTCAGTCCTTTGGGTGTTCCTGTTTTGACTCACAACGCCCCTTTAAAAAAAGAAAGAAAACCGATGTGGAAATATGGAGAACTGAAAAATGAGAAACGGAACGAAACTGAAATCGACATATCCACAGTCCATCCTGACTTGGGTGTAGTAGGACCCGTTACAATGCTAGGTCTTGCAATCCTACTAAAGCCCTGCAACTTGGCAGCATGCAAAATTGAATTCTGATAGGGTGCTGTCAGCAGCTCCCGGCTGGTTGTCCAGGAAAGTATAAAGACATGGAAAAGCTTCTTACAGTCCTTTTTAAATTTCAAACAGTACAGAGAGAGGCTATAGAACCCAGCCTCTTGGATAATGGCATTGTCCCGAGTGAATCTCCACCACCCACCCCCAATCTCTCCCACTTCCTCGTTTGTCGTCGCCATCACCTCCTCTACGGGTGCAGCTAAGTGCCCTCTGTCTTTGAGGTCTTTGCTCTCCTACTTTTAAGGCTCGCCGGTTTCTGGGAGATGGTGGGTCTGGGATGCTTTCTAATGACAACATGTCAGGCGGGTGTTGTTCTGTCTCTCCCACTATTTCCCAGCTTTACCCCTCATCCGCTTCTGAGCTGCGACTTCCCTCAAACCCCTGTTGTAAATCTATACTGTCTTCTTCTTTCTTGTCTCTGGAAGGGTCAGGATGGGGAGGTGGTCTCCCTCATTCCTCCTCTTTGCCCCAGTCCCTGACATCTGCTAAAGGAGCTGAAATATACTGGGAGTCGAGTGTGGATTTCATGCTCTTTATTCAGCTCATAGTAGTGCGGAATGAAAGTACCCCCAAAATATCTGCTTTATATACATTATTTACACAACGGGCCGCACGTGATTGGCTAATTCCGGGATTCACCTGTAGGCCAATCAGGTTGCAACTCAGTACATAACAGGAGCCCAGGGCTGTCCTATCAGATGTTGGGAACAAAACAATACGAGGTAACATTACCCCCTGTTTGTTAGATTCTCAGAGGGATTGATCTCACTGCAGTGGAAGACAGGGAGGCAGTTCTTAGGTTGTTGCAGCATTTCACCCACCCACTTCATGTCCTGTGTGTGAATGTGCACACCCACCCCACACACCTTTGTGTCGCTGTTTTGCTTTCCGCAGGAACGCCATGAAGCTGGGCTACAGCAAACCCTGGCCCGACGCCATGGAACTTATCACAGGGCAACGCAACATGTCAGCTGCGGCCTTGCTGACCTACTTTCAACCGCTGACAGAGTGGCTCGCTAACGAGAACAAGCGAAATGGAGAGACTCTGGGCTGGCCAGAATATACCTGGATGCCCTCTGCGGGTACTGAAAGGCTCTGAAATGAGTCAAAATCCCTATAACATGGAAATGGGGGGGGGAGGGGAGGGGAGCAGGAGGCTCCCTCTCTTAATTTTATTACTTCAAGGAACTGGCCCGTGGTGGCCATTCCTATACTCAAAGAATCACTAGACTGGACCACAGGTTTTGAAATAATTTAACTGCATTGCAACTTACCCCCTTCTGGCTGAGGGCAAAGAGCTGTTGAGTCCTTTGCCATCCAAGCCATATTCCATTTGAGCTGCCTCCTTCCTTTTTTCTGTTTTTCTTGGTTCTCACCCAGGCCAGATGCAAGGGGATAACAGAGTCAATTTCCTTGGGATGTCATTGAGCAGCAGTGAAGCCGCAGCAGGCCAGTGGACCTTGCTCATCATCGGGCTCTTCCTCTTCATCACGACAATAGTTTTGGTGGCCAAATGCGTCATGAGCAGGCGAGGGGGCAAAGACGGCTTCGAAATGGAGCTGAAATGAGTCTGGGTGCTTCCAAACTGCTGTGCCTCCGTGTGTGCACGAAAAGACTGCGGGCGGCTGTGTGTGAGAGAGGGAGTGCGCTGGTCCTAATGAGAGTGTGAATGCGAGTGTGTGTATGTGTATTCATAATATGTTCAATGGACATGAACAGAAATGCAGATGAGCTCTGTGTTTGTGAAAGGTGCAGAGGCTGTCTTTGTTTTACCCACAGGTCTGGAGAGAGTGCGAATGCATGTTTGTGTGCATATATACACAATGCATGCCTGCATACAAGGGTTCCATGACTAATGTGTGTATGCACATGTGTGTACATGGGTTGTGAGTACATGTACATGCATGTATCTTGTGTGTGTGGCCTAAGGCCTACTTCAGGTGTGGACCATTTACTCTGCACATGTACTGACAGATCTGGTTTGTGTGAGCTGCTAGGAGGGGCAGCCTCCCTGAAGCAGGCAGTTGTGTCAACAGAGGCGTGAGAGGACTCTTCCTTCTAATTACTTCATCAAACCTTTTGATTATGCAAGAGCCAAAGCATTAAAAAAAATTCCCACACAATTTTTTATTGTAAATATTTGGATTCTTGAAAGAAGAAAAAGGAAGAAGAGGAATGAAGAATCGGGCAAGGTGATCCAATTTGCTCATGGGACTGACTGGACTTCATAAATCAACATGGAATCAATGGGTTTCCTCAAGTTTGGAATATATGCATTTGGGGAGCAGGTGAATTATAAATGGACTGTGGCCATTCTAGCAGGTTAAATGTTATGCAGCATTAAGCTGTGTTGGGCTTCTCCGAAAGCTGGAAGGACATTGTGTACGTTTTGCATCAGGCAGTTAAAAAAAAAATCTGTTTGGTTCCTGGGTGACAATTAAAATGAATCACAGTCTCCACAAATTTAGTGGCTCTGCCGTTTTATGATAAAGGGGAAGGGAACAGCACGAAATAGACTGCAAGCCAACCGTTGGCTCCTCAGAGAAGGTCTATGTAAGAGGAAAGAAAACGAAATAGTTGCTCCCTGGTTAAGTACACACACACACACACACACACACACACACACACCAGAGACTGGCAGCTTTCAGGAAATCTAGAACCCAAACACATTTTACAAAGGGTGTCTAGTTATGTTTTGCCTTGTTGCATCAGAAGCAGACACACCAAAAAGAGCCAGATTATTAGCTGAAAATCAGAAACGTCGACAATCTCAAAGGGTAAATTTTATCTCAATCTAGTTGTGTTTTTGTGGTAGGGTTGGGGTTTTTTTTTGTATGTGTGCTGTTCCTGAGTGTGCGGTTGGACAGGGCGATGCATTCATTGTTTGCTGTTCCACAGACATTACTGATGGGAAACATTGCTTTAGGCGCTGTGTTTTGAGTCTGTCCCTTGCAAGAAAGTGAATTTGCTCTTAATCCTGACAGCCTGGACTTGAGAGTCAGAAAGAAGATTAAGCAAATGATCCCCCCCCCCCGGAGTCTGTCGATTAAAAGCACCGTTGGGGCAGAGCAGCCGAGTTGCCACCATAAGGCTGCTTCCACACAAGGAGGCGGGGGCGGTTGATGCTTCCAGGGGTGACATCTGTGCTCATCTCTTCCTCCAGGGCAACAGGAAACGCTGCACCAGCCCAAACACAAGGAAGACGCACCTATAGAGTGACTTGTGGCACAATACCAATGATTTTTAAATGGGTTGAATAATTGCATCAAAGAGCTGGAAGGGAATCAAAGGCAACCGAGCCAGTTCAGCGTACGTAGTCGAGACCAATGTGTGGCACACTGGTACCCCCAGAAAGCTGCCCACAGATCAAATAACTCACCCAATCAAAAGAGCCACGCAGCACGTAACTAATTTGGCACATATGCCCAGTCAAACGATCCTGTGCTCTGATGCAGACAAGTACTGTATATCTCTACTAGAAAAAAGAAGACTGTAATGAATTCTTCAGCTGTGGTTCCTGGACCAGGTGATTCTTGGGGTCTCTTTTAACTCCACATTTCTATGATTCTGTGATCATTTGGCAGTGATAAACCGCTATCATCAAAGCAGGTCCCTGCTTGTAATTCTTTCTATGGCCATGAGATGTCCCCATCTAATTCTCCCCCTCTGCTGTACCACATTTGCTGCTAAAGGGAAGCAGGACAGCTGTGAACTGAAACTGATAGAAGGGGAAGCTAGTTGGGTGTTGGAGTGGGGGAAATAACGCCATCATTATTCCTCAAGGCACAGACTACAGGCAGTAAAAGAGAATTGCCTTTTGTCCTCTGTTCCCTACACCTGCCCGGTGTTCCACAAGGCGTGTGTCTATCCTAGAAGTTTGAGACCTGGCTTCTGAAGGAGAATTCATTCCAGAAAGGTTCATAACTGTTCCCAAAGCAAGCTGCCCTTCAGCTTTCAACAGCAGTGTAAGATAATGCCAATGCACCGAGAGAAATAATGAGCTTTGAAAACAGATTGCAGGGCTGAGTCGGAACTGTAAATTATGCAGGGGGAATCCTCAAGTGGAACCTGGCAGGAGTTTAGTATTTCCTAGCTCATTTGGTAGAGCCTGAGACTCTTAATCTCGGGGTTGTGAGTTCAAGTCCCACACTGGGCAAAAGAGTCCTGCCTTGCAGGGGTTAGACTAGATGACCCTCATGGTCCCTTCCAAATCTATGATTCCAAGTCTATGATTCTATTAAGTCCACAGGGTGTGTGCTGGATATTTCCCTGCCCTGCCACCCAAAAATGTAGCAAACATTTGAGCCAGCTGATTCATCGGAGAAAACTGCTTTATCTTTAAAACTGGGAAGTTGGAACCAAATTCCTTCTGGAGGAAAATAAAGTAAAATTTGGATAGTCAGGAGATTGAATATTTTCTGGACTGCAGGTGTTGGGGGAGGCAGGCAAGATGGAGATGGACATGGTGAAAGAATCTGTTTTTCCGATGGTCTGCCTTTTCTCTGACTTGGGTTCGATGGTGGAAGAAAGATGGAATCTAAATGTAAAATATCTGTGAAAGTAGATTCTGGTTTCTGTTTCAAGCAGGAAGTCAAGGGGCATAAAACGAACCAGCAATATATATTTTTAATAATATTTTTTATTCATTTTCAAATACAGATTTATACAACCATATCACATTTTATCACAGATTCCTCTTTTTTTGACTTCCCTCAGTTTCTCTGCCAATCTTCCGTTTTAATTATATTGTTAACGCATTTCCTAATTTTAATATTGCCTTTAAATATACCCTCCCCAGTCTTATGAACCAGCAATATTTCTTAAGCAGCCTTCCCTTCTTTTCACAAACCTTGATTTTGCAGACTTGCAGGAGCATGAACCGAAACCACAGCTCCTGATAAATTGAAGTCCACAGAAAGTACTGCAAATCATTCACAACCCTGAGTACAACTGGCGGATACTAGCCCTTTTCTTTTTTGCATCTAATTGGACTGCTAAATAAACATATTATCTGAACATACTGGGGAGGCTGCTCCTCTAAATGCTTCTGAGTCTGGTAAGACGGTTTGGATTCATTTACTACAGAGTTTACAACCTTGAACTTCTAGCCTTTCATTTATATTTTATAAGATGCTTCCATCCTATCACCAAGTAACGGAAGAGAGAGAAAATTGCTCTAGACTGAAAAGCAATTCAGTGTTTAGTGCTTGATGATGAAACACAAATGGCTGCTCCCTTTAAAGGCTCCCTCTTGGCAGTCTCCCACCCCCCACCTCTGCAAAGTGCAACGCTATTTCCAAGTCAAGATTAATTTAAGGGATCAGATGAGATATTCTGACCCTGGCCTCAGGTGGTGGTGGTGGTGGGAGGAAACCCTCTCTGTTAAAATGCGGGCAACGTCTGAACTTCATAAAACTGCCAACAAAAACTGTGTGGCATTATGGATGATAAGATTCTCCAGTTGCTGCAATTATCTTGCTGTTCATTCAAACGACCCCTTTGCAGTATCCCTGTTTAATATCTGCTGTGTCATCCATAATATGGCTCAAAAGCATACTAAAACAATAGATTTCTTCCAGTGCATAAAGAGGCGGGACTGATAGGCTGTTAATGATAATGCTTGAGTTAATTCATCTAGAATGAAAGCCACCAGCGCTGGATTAAGGGCAGTGCGCGCGCGCACACACACACACACACAGTGCTCCGAGTCGAAGGGGCACAAAATTAAAAAAACAAAAAAACAACTACAACTGTACCAAAAGGAATTATTGTGAAAATTAAGAAATATTGGGTGGAAGGGTGCCAAATTTTGGCCTCACACAGGGCACCATATTACCAAAGCCTGCCCCCGGAGTCACACCCAAGGACCCTTGGAAAATTAAAGACAAATGAAGGTTGACATAACCTTAGCGTAAAGGTAAAGGGACCCCTGACCATTAGGTCCAGTCGCAGACGACTCTGGGGTTGCGGCACTCATCTCGCTTTATTGGCCAAGGGAGCCGGCGTACAGCTTCCGGGTCGTGGCCAGCATGACTAAGCCACTTCTGGCGAACCAGAGCAGTGCACAGAAACGCCATTTACCTTCCCGCCGGAGCGGTACCTATTTATCTACTTGCACTTTGACGTGCTTTCGAACTGCTAGGTTGGTGGAAGCAGGGACAAAGCAACGGGAGCTCACCCCGGGATTCAAACTGCCAACCTGATTGGCAAGCCATTATTTCTCTTTCAAAAATCTAGCATGTTTATTTAAGATCATCACCCCCCATACACTTTTCTGCTTCTGCCCCCCCCCCCATTTCTTTTCTGGTGCCATCACTGCACATTAATAACTGAAAAAGTAAGCATTGTTTTGAAAGTTGTCTCCAGTACCGAGAGAGAGGACAACAGGTTGTGTCTAGGTGTGTTGGCATTTTCAGCTGCCATTTCTAGATTGCATTTTGCTTGTACCAAGATGCTTTTCAGCCCTGCTGCTTCTGCTGTGCTGAGCTATTTCCCCCCAGGAATTACAATTTGGCTTGTAAGCTCCTTTTAGAAATGCAAAGATTTGCCCAAACCACTCCACTTACAGAAGGAGTGGCTTTGATTTCAGCTTGTTGATTTACTTTGCTGACCGTAATGGGGTCTGTTGGGTTCACTGTGTAAACAGGATGCTTTCTCAAACATCCTGCCTTTTTCAACAGAAAAAAGGGGGGGAGGCTTTCAAGAGAAAGGGGGTAGTGAATGAAAAGGAGCAAATCAAAGGATTTTGTGTGAGAGATGCATTGATCATGAGTTTTCTCCAGATTGTGCACACATCAGTTGTCTCTGCAGGCCCAGAAAACATGTAATGTAACCGCAGCAATAGAAAATCAAATCCATGACCCAATGAGACACAGAGAATCAGTCATTTTGCCCATGGTTGCAATCCCTTGTGTTACCAATTTGTATGTATCCAAAGAAGATGTTGTGGGGGAGAACCAGTCTTTGAATGCCTGATTAAATGGTTCCAGGAAGGCAAGCAATTGAAAATGAAACCTCACATTTCATTGGAAATCTGTGACCAGTAAAATCCACTCTCTTTGTGAAGAGAAAGACCATATTTTTCGCTCTATAAGATGCACCAGACCACAAGACGCACCTAGTTTTTGGAGGAGAAAAACAAGAAAAAAAATATTCTGAATCTCAGAAGCCAGAACAGCAAGAGGGATCGCTGCGCAGTGAAAGCAACAATCCCTCTTGCTGTTCTGGCTTGTGGGATAGCTGCGCAGCCTGCATTCACTCCATAAGATGCACACACATTTCCCCTTACTTTTTAAGAGGGGAAAAGTGAGTCTTATAGAGCAAAAAATATGGTAATTGTTTGGCTCAGTTATAATATGTTTCATCTTTGATATCAGGCATCTGTTTGACTAATCAGAAATATGCTTAGAGGTTAGTTCCACCTCTCTGATGATTTGGAGCTTACATTAGAAATGTGCTAGTTGGTTTGGGCCAAAATTTAGACTTGGATAGGGGAGAATTAACCCGAGGCTGTATATTCAGAAGCAAAACACTGGAAAGTTGTCTGTTCAGGATTTTCTGCAGGGGTGAAAAATCCCAGGCATGCTAGGTGGCAGTATTGAGCTACTGGGGTTCACCACTGCCATAGTCAAGAATTCCAGCAGCAATAGGAAAGCGAGGCAAATAATTCTGGTATTTGTATTATTTTGCAAAAGGCAGCATGCCTAAAACTGTACCTGGGGTACCCCAAAAAGCATACCTGCCCACCCCCCGCACCTCCTCAAGCAATGCAAGAGAGGAATAAAAAGTTCCATGAGATAAAAAGCCAAAGCTACACTCTGACTGAAACGTGGCACTTGCTGTGGCCTCTGCTTCTGCGTTGAAGGCTAACATCAGAAGGAATTTGCCCCTCTTTTGTGTTTGTGAAGTGCCCTGGAATATTAATTGAAAGGATCCCTGGAAAACTGTAATGCAGAGATGGTAATGGACTGTAATTCGCTTAGACCAATTTCATGCCTGAAAAATTATGTAGTACAACAACTGAGAAAAGGAAGCGTACCCTTAGAATGGCCATTCTTCTTCTGGCCTTTGGGCAAGGCAGAGAGGGGAGGAGTACTCTGCAGAGTTTTCTCTCTCTCTAGCGAAGGTCATTCTGAAGGAGAACAGCAGGAAGGACATTTTGGCAAGGAGGAGACCGCAGTGGCAGCAGCCTATTGGATCTGGTGTTGCAGGAGCTCCAGAAGGAACAGGAAATGGAAGGGGTGAGTTACATACGGAGAAGTCATAAAACCTGGGTCTGGTGCCAAGGGAAGACGATTCTACTTGACCAGTGGGGACCTGCAACAAAGCATTGCAACGTATCGCCAGCCCCTAACAGGAGTGCTTCTCAGGAAGTTGGGAACTGGCACCTTATAGCACTATTAGAAATTCACAGAAGACATTTTCCTTTCCTTTCCCACTCTCCTAGAAACTTACCCAGCAGTGTTATAAAATCCTAAAGGGCTCAAGAGTCGTGCTTGAGGGGAAAGTGGTAGCATGGGCAGTAGGCTGGGATCCACTTACACACCACCCACAAAAAGGATCTGCACCACATTTCAAAAGATGGTGGTACAAATTTGCATAGAATTTGCATAAGCTAGTTCAAATGCATGGAGGCAAATTTATAAACCATTTCAAGTAGGTAATTTTTTTCAGAAGGCAAGACAATTAATTTCCCAGCCAAATCACGCCGAATAATTAAAAAAAAACACTTTAATTAATTTGCACCCCAGCCCATCAGTTCCTCTACAGTTAATTTGCTCCCAATTAATTCCCCTACCCAGATCCTGCTCCAAAATCATTTCCCTTCCAATTAACTGCCCCAGCTCATCAGTAACAGCTACCCACTTCCAATTAAGTAAATAAATAGGGTGCCTGGGTGTGCAAATCCGTGGCAGGAGGTCTTACTTTGAGATGAGCTGGCTGGTAGGTGGTGGCCTTACTTCGACTAAAAACTGAAATAATTCAAAGGCAAGCCAGCTGCTCCCACGCCATGCTGCAAATTGAGTCTTCAAATGCCTTTGGAAAAAGGACGGTGCTTCCATTTCCAGGTGCATTGAATGGGAAAGAAATGGCTGCTCCTATGGGCTCAGAAGGGTAAACTTTTCTTCTTCTTCTATATAATGTTTCTGGAAATGGAGATTATATTGTTTCCCCAGGGGCTTCTGATGATTTTATTTCATAGTGCAGCAGCTGAGCTGCCAGCATCCTGATTAATTAGCTTAAGACAAACAAACAGAAAACACCAGCCACCTCATCTTGCTCAGAACATCCCAGCAAGCGTCTGGCTCGCCAGATTTTTTACCAGACATGAAGGGAAAGAGGGCATCAACCTTGACTGTGCAGGAAATGGCCATAGCTCTGTGGCAGAACATTTGTCTTGCATGCAGGTTCAGCCCTGCCTGAAACTCTGGCGAGCTGCTGCCAGTCAGTGTACAATTTGGAGCTACAGATGGACCACTGTGACTCAGTCCAAGGTAGCTTCCTATGGATGTGGGACTTCTTTGCATCTATGGTAGGACTGCACCAGCACCTCTGGATTCTGACATCTGATCTTTCAAGTCATCTCAGTTATCACCGGTGAGCAACTAAACCCTGACCCAAAGCTGCTTCTGTTAACTTTAGAGAATCCTTCAAATCCTTTGATGACCCACAAAGATCTGATCATCCTATTGCTAGCTGTGGCATGGATGGAAATTGCTCAGCATTGCGAGGACCCCAGAGGTCCATCCAAAATGGGATGGATGGGAAAGGATTGGGATATAGAGCTCTCTGAGCATTTAATACAACATAGACATGTGGTGCAAGGGGCAAGTTAGGCATGACTCATTTGGTACCATTTGCTTCCCCATTATCAGTTACAAAACTAAATCAGATAAATCTGGGAGCAGCTGCCAGGACCATATAATACCAGTCCTAATGGATCTATGCTGGGTCCCGGTGCGTTTCTGAGCACAATTCAGAGTGTTGGTGCTGAGCTTTAAAGCCCTAAATGGCCTCGGCCCAGTATAATAATAATAATAATAATAATAATAATAATAATAATAATAATAATGTTATTTATACCCCGCCCATCTGACTGGGTTTCCCCAGCCACTCTGGGCAGCTTCCAACAGAATATTAAAATACAATAGTCTATTAAACATTAAAAGCTTCCCTAAACAGGGCTGCCTTCAGATGTCTTCTAATAGTCTGGTAGTTGTTTTTCTCTTTGACAGCTGGTGGGAGGGTGTTCCACAGGGTGGGTGCCACTACCGAGAAGGCCCTCTGCCTGGTTCCCTGTAACTTGGCTTCTCGCAGTGAGGGAATCGCCAGAAGGCCCTCGGCACTGGACCTCAGTATACCTGAAGGAGTGTCTCCAGCCCCATTGTTGAGTCCAGACACTGAGGTCCAGCTACGAGGGCCTTCTGGCGGTTCCCTCATTGTAAGAAGTGAAGTTACAGGGAACCAGGCAGAGGGCCTTCTCGGTAGTCACGCCTGCACTGTGGAACACCCTTCAGATGTCAAGGAGATGAGTAACTATATAACTTTCACAAGACATCTGAAGGCAGCCCTGTATCGGGAAGTTTTTAACATTTGATGTTTTATTACATTTTTATATGTGTTGGAAGCCGCCCAAAGTGGCTGGGGCAACCCCGCCAGAAGGGCAGGCTATAAATAATCAAATCATTGTTGTTGCTTATTGTTTGCTTGTAGTAGCAGCAGCAGCAGTTGCTGTTATCAGGACCCCCCCCCCCCAGCTGCCCAGCTGCTTAGTCCTTATTTTCATGGCTAGAGTCGTCATAAAGGTAAAGGTAAAGGTACCCCTGCCCGTACGGGCCAGTCTTGACAGACTCTAGGGTTGTGCGCCCATCTCACTCAAGAGGCCGGGGGCCAGCGCTGTCCGGAGACACTTCCGGGTCACGTGGCCAGCGTGACATCGCTGCTCTAGCGAGCCAGAGCCGCACACGGAAACGCCGTTTACCTTCCCGCTAGTAAGCGGTCCCTATTTATCTACTTGCACCTGAGGGTGCTTTCGAACTGCTAGGTTGGCAGGCGCTGGGACCGAACAACGGGAGCGCACCCCGCCACGGGGATTCAAACCGCCGACCTTTCGATCGGCAAGCCCTAGGCGCTGAGGCTTTTACCCACAGCGCCACCCACGTCGTCATAGCTATCTATAGTTAAAAGCAGAAGTTGGCAAATGTGTCCTCTTTTTTTGCTGTCCAAAATATGGCAACCCTAACTATGGAGGGATAATGCACTGAGTAAAAGAGATTAAAACTAATGTCTATTTCTCTTCTCTATACAGAACTTTTTGTTTCTATCTCCTGCCCCTACACCGTTGTACTGGTTTGTTGCCTTATGAAATACCAATGAAATTATCTTGCAGAATATTAAAACAATCTACAGGTAGCAGTTACTCAAGAAGAATCAGTAAGAGAAGAACAGGCTGCTGGTCTGCCTATCGCCTTCCCACTGGCTCAGGTAATTTATTGCAAGCACTGTTGCTTGACTCACAACAGTGCACGTATTCGTGTTTACTCCAGCTCCAGCATGTTCCCACCACTGAGTACGCATAACATTAGCCACAACCCATTGGTAGCCTGTACCTTCTTGAGAAATACTCCTGCGCTTTGCCTAAAACCGTGTTTCATCTGAATAGAAAACAGAAGCTGCAGTTAAGCTGAAGGGTGTCTGTTTCAGGCAGCCATATGTGAATTGGACATCCTCACCCCATCTCTGGTGTGTACAGCAATGTAAGAAAGGGATTTGAAATGCAGCGAGGAGCGGGGGGGGGGGCAGGAATCGACCTTGTCTTGTTTCAAGCTACACATAGCCTGAGTCAGGAAGGGGGCTATATCAGCAAATGCACCCCCCTTTTCTCTCAAAGAAGAATAGTAAACACAGTCCAGCTCACCCACATCTGGAGTCCATGACCGTAGTGCTACAGAAGGAGAAGGCATGATGGAAAGGAAATTGGGTAATAGGTTTTACTGGTCAAAGCCTGTTGCTGTTGAACGGGGTCTGTTGTACCATGTCAGATGCAATGAAAAACATTTCTGGCTTCAATGAAGTAAAGGCTCTTTGACAAGCTGTTTTTCTCCTCATCCCCACCCCCATCGTGCTTGTTTACTAGCTTATCTCAGTTAGCGATGATGAAACTAAGTGGAGGTTACATATTTTGCCCCAGCTCCCACAATATGCACACCCAGCAGTGAAAGAATAAAATCCTTCCCTCCGTAATTTAGTACTGCCATTCTGGACCTGTCTGCTCCTGCCCTCTTTCAACACTGTTGGCAAGACACCGTGCAGAAAACAACATAAATCTTGGACTGAAAGAAAAGAGAAGTGAAGATAATATTAGAAAGGAAGGCCGAAGGAGAATTCTTTTGCGAGAATCCGCAAATGGATTTGAACTTGAACCAACAATGCTCCAATTCCAGAGTTGATTGGTATACCAAGGTCCTAAGTAAATGTTCCAGCCAAAACTTGCCAGGGTTTATTTGAAGCTTCCCAGCTCCACAACTGCACAAGCAGCATGAGAACAGAGAAGAGGGAAGGGAAATAGACAGACAAGGGAAGGGCCAGAGCTCAGGTTCAATCCCCAGCAATTCCAGGCAGTGAATACTGAGCTAGATAGATCAAGGTTCTTATGCATCCTATGTTCCTGTGGAAGAGGGAAGGAGCATTGAAAATGAACAGAAACTGAAAGAGAAACTGAGTCAGAGACACAGGAAGGAAGAAAAGCAAGAGAGCGAAATGAAGGGTGAAGAGAAAAGGCCTTTCTGGATGTAGTCTGTCTCTCTGTTTTCTTTTTCTTTAACATACAAACTATTTTTTCTATGTATGTAGAAGTCTCCTAAGTATGGAGACAAACCCCTTGATTTTTCCTGAAAGTGACCTGCACACCTACTAATGGGTGTGGGGATGCAAAATTCACTATTAATATACAGAATCAGAAGCACACAACAAGATTTTGCAGCATATCCCCAGACGCGAACAGACCCTCCAAGTGTCCCTATTTTCCTGGGACAGTCCCGGATTTACAGAACCCATCCCAGTTTCTGATTTGACCCTGGAATGTGACGCTTTTCTTTAGGACGTCCCTATTTTCATTGGAGAAATGTTGGAGGGTATGGAATTATGCGACCTCTGAGCCAAGGAGATAAGTAACTAGACAACCTTTAGAAGACATCTGAAGGCAGCCCTGTATAGGGAAGTTTTATAATGTTTAATGTTTTATTAAATCTGAGAGAGGAGGTTTTCATATTTAGGGGAAAGGAAAAGTTGTTCCTTTTCCTTTTCTTCCACCCCTTACAGTGCAGAGAAGAGTTTATAAGCTTCATGACACACAGGTGGTGTAGTGACAATAAAGGTTTCCTGCTTGGCAGGGGGTTGGACTCGATGGCCCTTGTGGTCTCTTCCAACTCTATGATTCTATGATTCTAAGGTTTATTATTATTATTATTATTATTATTATTATTATTATTATTATTAGACACGGGTGGTGCTGTAGGTTAAACCACAGAGCCTAGGACTTGCCACCCCGCGATGGGGTGAGCTCCCGTTGCTCGGTCCCTGTTCCTGCCAACATAGCAGTTCGAAAGCACGCCAGTGCAAGTAGATAAATAGGTACCGCTCTGGCGGGAAGAGAAACAGCATTTCCATGCGCTGCTCTGGTTCGCCAGAAGCTGCTTAGTCATGCTGGCCACATGACCCGGAAGCTGTACGCCGGCTCCCTCGGCCAATAAAGCAAGATGAGTGCAGCAACCCCAGAGTTGTCCGCAACTGGACCTAACAGTCAGGGGTCCCTTTACCTTTACTTCTTCTTATTATTATTATCCTACTGACTCTGATATGCCTCACTCAGGATACCAAAAATGATTAGGGACTCATGTTAGCCATTGCATGTCCCTGCCCACAACTCACCCTCAGTATTGTATAGGGCTTGAAGATGTTTGTCTGGCTGTTTGGGAAATGAGGGTAACTTGTTTTCTTTATGATTTACAAACTAACACCATTCTTTGTATGTGGGGAGTCCCTTAGATATGCAGAGACTGCTACCCTGTTACATTTAAGATGTCCGGATCCAGAATTGGCTTCCACAGTCACCTACCGACACACTGTTAAGACCACATTCATGGAGCACAATCTTACTCGGCTATGAGTGATCGCCAAAGATGAAGATGATGAGGAAGACATTTAAGAAGGATATTGACAAGCTGGAAGGTGTGCAGAGGAGAGCAACCAAGATGATGAAGGGTCTGGAAACCAAGCCTGATGAGGAACAGTTGAGGGAGTTGGGTATGTTTAGCCTGGATAAGAGGAGACTGAGAGGAGATATGACAGCTACCTTCAAATATCTGAAAGGCTTTCACATAGAAGATGGAGCAGGCTTGCTTTCTCCTGCTCCAGAGGGTAGGACCCAAACCAATGGCAGAGCATGAGACCCTTCATCTCAGGATTGTGAGTTCGAGCCCCACATGGGTGAAAGTTTCCTGCATTGCAGGGGATTGGACTAGATGACCCTCAGGGTCCCTTCCAACTAGACAATTCTATGGTTTTTGGACGTTTCTGTTTCACTGTGGAAGTGATAGTCATAGGACCACCAAAGTTGAGGTTTGGATGGGTGGAAGAATATGAAGTCCTTCTATTAATATAAGGTTATGAAGGTTGAGAGCAAACATGTTTTATCGTCTTTTTAAACAAATACAGCTCCTTTTCAAATCCCATAAGCTCCACTGCACAAAAACTTAGTTCTCATTGCAGTTTCCCCGCACTGCACAAAATGCTTTCAGCAGCATGTTTAGAACAAACCCTGAATCTTGTTACAGCTTTATTACTATAGCTATCTACGATGGATGCCAAGTGCTAGACGGCAAGGTGTCTGCTGAGGAGCGGGGGTGAGATCTCCATCTCTTCTTGAGTGATCGGGGGCAGGAATCCTTTGTTTCCTCCACGTCTCCTTCCCTGACCCCCCCCCCAGCAAAAGACTTGAGAGCGCAGTGCCAAAAAAGCATGCTGAACAAAGCGGTCTAAGCAAAATGTCATCTCCCAAGTTTCTTCTGCTGGGAGTCAGCTTCCCTGCCCCCTTTTTTTTCCCCGCTGCCCCCGCCCCACCCCACCGGCTCTTCCTTCCGCTCCCGGATTACCAGCCGGCAACCCGGGCGGCATCCTCCCTTGGACGGGCGCTTCAGCACCACAGCTTGCGAACAGCTCCCGCTCTCATCTGGGTCGGGAAGCGTTGCCTTGCCTCTGGCTCTGTGAAGGAGGCGAAACGGGTGGGGTAGTGGGGGGGAGAGAGGAGAGGAGGAGACCCCTCCCACGCGCCCGCACCCTCCTCCCAGGCAGCCCGAAGCCTCCCCTCCAGCACCCACCGTGCTGAGCTGTTAGAGCAGAGGGCAGCGAGGTCTTTCACTGGTCCTCGCCTATTTAGCATCCCAAGAAGAGGGATGGGAGGTGGCTGCTGGCTATTGTCAGATTAACAGCTGTTGCTGCTGACAACTCTCTTCGGGAGACATATATGGAATGGGACACTGATGACTAAGCATCATCATCGTTTTCTTTTTAAGGGAGGGGGGGACCCAATCAAACGTGGTGCCTCCCATCCCATCTCTTTCCCTTTGGCGCTCATCTTTTCCCCTTGATTCACAGCGACCCACCCCCGCCTTTGATGGAATTGCATTGGCCACAAACTAAGGGAACCTAGAGGAGGGGGCGGGAGGGTTTCCCCCTTCTCCAAGGCTTCACCAGGACAGATCCGCGTCTTCTTCTCCCACCCAAGAGAGAGAGAGGGAGAGAAATTGCGTGGACATACCAAGCCAGCTCATCTTCTCGTGCAGAGCGGAACTTTCTTTTTAGCCATTGGATGTGAACGACAATTCGACAATGCCTGTCAGGAGGGGGCACGTTGCCCCCCAGAACACCTACTTGGATACAATCATCAGGAAATTTGAAGGACAAAGTGAGTAACGCGTCTCTGTTGCCTTCCCTTCTCCGTGTTTGCTTTGCTTGAAGGTCAGAACTAGCAAGTACGAGGAAGCTCCATCTTTTGCCTGCTGATATTGATGTGGAATGTGGGGCAGGCAGTAACGGGGGGGGGGGGCTTGATGCCTGGGTATATTTCAGAGCATTCCTCATTCTAGTTTGGGTACTGCTGCTTAAAACTTCCAGGATATTAAGGTAGCCTGCTTCCCTGGGCATTGCCCAACTCGCACCTGTGTGGTGACAGATTGTTGCAAAGGGACTGCCTCGGGTTTTTATTGTAAACCTGGAATCAATCCCACTGGTTTTAAAAGCACAGACTTTGGGTAATGTATCCGATTAAACAAAAATAACAAAAATGGCTGTTTCGTTAAAAACCTATCCCTGGGCAATTAGGCTTGTCTCCTGGCCTTTTGGTTGGTGGTGGAATGCTATTCAGTAAATTTACTGGATCTTAGTTTTTTTTGGGGGGGGGGAGGTTGGCCATGTAACTCATGCTATCAGTATTTTCAGTATTTTCCTTTGATAATATTGCTACTTGCTAGAAATAATCCCATAAATCAGAATTTTCCATTAAAACAACGGCACCGCTAAAGTTTTGCAGCTTGACACTACAGCAGAAAGCCCTGCCCCTTAGCCCAAACATCAGAACTGTCTAATTTCACTGAACACCACCACTATAAAGCCACAGGCAATCAGCCTGCCACTTGCGTGCATGCCTGCTTATGGCACATTTTTTGCACATTTTTGTACATACACAACTCCAAACTTTTTCTTTCTTTCTTTCTTTCTTTCTTTCTTTCTTTCTTATTGTGCACAATATCTGAATTTCCTGTATTCTGGCTGGATAAGTGCAGGATCAGCAGAAGGCTGCCTACCATATGTTGCCAGATCTTCAGTGCATGGGTGTACAGACTAAGCCTTGGGTTTTCCTACATACGTTAGTGGACTGTAGGATGTAGCAGCATAATTCTGTGGAGACTGGCCTGAGGAAATCTGTGTCTTCTATGTTAATTTCATTTGCTGTATTGGGCCTACCACGTAAAACCCAAATCTCCTAAAGAACCTATGCTGATGTCACAATGTGGTCCAAGAGCTCAAATCCCAGCATGGTTGCCAAAAGTCTCAGGTTCCCATCTCAAAAAAAAAATCAGATTTGTAATAACCTAATTCACAGGGATATTGTGAGGCTAATAAAGATGCAAGCTACCAATGCTGTATAAATGTTAAATGTAGTCCTATTATTTATCTGAACCACAGGGGTGTCTGCTGGCATCAGAATAAAGCCTAAGTTCAGTAGACGTATTGAAATTAATGTACTTAAGTGAGTCACATCCATTAATTTCAATGGGCTTGCTCTGAGCAGGACTAACATTGGATACAGCCCAAAATATTTGTACACATCCTCAAGTGAAATAAATAGTGAAGTTGCGAGCTAGCGAAAGGGAGCTCTCTCTTTTTTAACCTGAACACAGTTAAACATGCGGAACACATGGCTACTGGAAGCCGTGAAATGCCAGGGGAAAAGGAAAGGGAAAAGAATTAGATCAGCAATGGAAGCTGAATTTGTTGTTGGCTGCTTTTACGATACCCAGAAGTGTAATTTTCAGGCGCTTATCACCAATAACTAAGGGTAGATATCATCCTGCCCAACTTGTGACTTACAGGCTGCTTACACACCAGATGTATAAAGCAAATTTAAAGTGTATTGCTCCACACCCCAAGCCCTAAAGAGAAAAGATTCCCAGGAGCTGTTGTTTACTCTTCACAGAGCTACAGTTCCCATGATTCTTTGGGAGGGCTTAGATGTGGTTTAAATGTCATGTGTGTGCACAGCCCCAGGCACACCTGTGCTCTCTGTGTGTGTGTCAGACACATTTCAAGTCAATGGGAGTTTTCATTTGTCCACTGAGGTGAATCACAGCCTTACTCTACATTCATTTTTATATAAGTTTCTAAGTTGATCAATACACATCAGTTTCCCTTAGGTGCTTTGCCTAGATGAATCCTGATGGCTTAAGAGAAAGTAGCTGCCCTTGTAAACAAATGAGAGAGTCTGAATGTTCTCTTTATGTATTGCTTATAACTCTGAGCCACTGAAGAAGACGCTTTGGGTTGAAGTGACTGGAAGTTGTTGAATAATATGATAAAGAGCTTACTGACTTGTTTGTGTGTCAAACAATGGTGAATGCAAAGTTGTACCCATCTGCTCTTGATATTGAGTTTAGAGCCATTAAATAAACCGTAAACAAAGAAAATGTATCTCATTTTGGAAGTTTATACACCTTTATTTGTTTTATTGGCCCTAGTCTTTATGAGTGGGCTTTTATTTTATGTGCTGGTCACCAACTTATGACCATTAGAGGTGGAACAATATGTTTTTGTTGCAGGGTATGTAATGCCAAGGTAGTGTAGATGGAATAACTTTCTGGATAAGACAAAGGTCAGGCAGGCTCTGAAATCTAATTCAGAAAAAAAGACCTCATGATTTATTTTGGTCTTTTGATATTGCCCTGTAGCTCAGAAATCCATCTAGCCTGTCTCCTGAGAATCATTTATTCAGTGTTTCTCTTGAGGGCTCAGAGCAAATGGTAGGTTTACCTTAAAGAATCTCCAGTCGAGCCATTTGCCATGAAGCAGAATCTCATAATATCCATGGAACCAAAATATATTGATTAGTCTCTCATTAGTACCCCAGCAACCGCCACTCATATCTTCAGGGCTTTACAACCTGGTGTCTATGTGTGAAGCTGTCTTGGAGATCTTTTAAGGCAGAACAAAGTAGTTCCCTGGATGTGGAGGATGGGCTTCAAGGAGGAAAAGGCACAAATCCTGCAAAGTCTGTTTTGGCTTCTCTAGTCTTCCATTCATGACTCAAGGGCCACATTCACAAGGGCCAAATACCAGCAGTTGATATGTCTACAAGAGTGTAGATGCTACATCAGGGTCAGAGAAAGGTGTGCCTTCCAGAGGTTGTTGTACTAAAGTTCCCACCACAGAGAAGAGAGTGCATCTATTCAGCCATAAGATAACTGTTGCTCCATTTAAGATTTAATTTGTACAGGCAACCCCCAATTTGCTACCCTACCCCATTAAGCCCTGTTACACCCCCCCTTCCCTGCCACTTCCGGGTTCGTGGCTAATGCACACGAGCATGGTTGCAAATGCTTTGAATGTGTGCTGTTGATGTTTTGAATCAGTGCCTGGAGGTGGTAATGGAATAGACGAAAGCCAAGAAATTAAAGCTTGCTCCAGACACCACAGAGTTGCTCCTGGACGGGAAAGGGGCCAATTCAAAGGACAGGTGTCGCAGTCTGCTTTGTGTAGAGCAGAACCTCGGAGGGGGGGGGGTCATATTTGTAATCTAGGAAGAGCACTCCTGGGTTTGCTCCTGAATATCCAATGCTTTTGCCTAGCTAGTGTGCCCAGCTAGGCACACTGTTGTTGTTTAGTCGTTTAGTCATGTCTGGCTCTTCGTGACCCCCTGGACCAGAGCACGTCAGGCACTCCTGTCTTCCACTGCCTCCCGCAGTTTGGTCAAACTCATGCTGGTAGCTTCGAGAACACTGTCCAACCATCTCGTCCTCTGTCGTCCCCTTCTCCTTGTGCCCTCCATCTTTCCCAACATCAGGGTCTTTTCCAGGGAGTCTTCTCTTCTCATGAGGTGGCCAAAGTACTGGAGCCTCAGCTTCAGGATCTGTCCTTCCAGTGAGCACTCAGGACTGATTTCCTTCAGAATGGATTCTTGCAGTCCATGGGTCTCTCAAGAATCTCCTTCAGCACCATAATTCACTAACTACATAAATTCCTGATGTCTGACCTGACCATCCAGATCAGGTTCCTGCAATATAATGCATTGAATAGCCTCTAGAAATCTCAGTTGGCGCAGTGAGGGTCTTGATGAGTTCTTGCCTGTCAGATCATATTGCACCCATTGGGACTGGTTGCATGTTTGTGGCTGTGCCAATATTATGAAACTCCTGGCCATTTGGCTCCACTTTTTCCTTACTTTCTCTGATCTACCCCAAAAAAGTCCAGCATGCACTTGACCTGCCAGGCTGATACGTGGGTTTTAATGGTTGTTTTTACCGGTAATGCCTGTCTCTCTCTGTTTCCGTTCCTAATTGTGCTGTTAAATTTTGTTTCATTTTATTGTTATAAATGTTTTGCGAGGTGCTGTGAATACGAAGGCAGGACATGATATAATGCGCCCCGCCCCAATAAGTAAAGAAGCATTTAGGAGCATGCATTGCAGACACTTTGCATTGCCTGTGGTTTCCAGTCCAGGACTTTTAATTCAATTTCTCTGTAAACAGAATTGTGCTGCCAACCTCAAAATCAACATCCCTTTCCCCCACCCATCCACACACACACACACACACACACACACACACACACACACACACAGCTGCCCATTCTCTTACCCACCCTGCTTTAAGCTCTAATTCACTGAAATATTGGTAGGCAACCTAATCCGCTCCTGGTGCCTTTGCCAAGATACGTGGAGCAGAGCCCAGCTGGCTTCTTAGCAGCAATGCATTTGGATGGGCAGAGGGATAACATTCTGCAATTGCCCTTTGAGAAAGGGGACTGGCTGCAAAATGAGTGTGCTCAAGCAAGCACAGCTGTGGCCATGCCCCAAAGGGAAGAGGGGCAGGAATACCCTCCTCTCAGCCTCTGGCAGGTTGCACTTCTGGATGCCAGGCTAAGCAAACGTGGCCATAACATTTGGCTGTGCTCTGCTTCAGCACAGAGCTTTCACCTGGACTCTCTCTAAGGTCCAATTTATCTGTGAAAGTTGCTTATTGACCCAACTGCAAGCGGAAACAGGTTTCCGCTGGTTGTACAAGCGGTGCAAAAACCTTCTCTGGCATGGGGGGCAGAACCCATCCAGCAATGTGCAAGATTCACACATAATCCCAAAGGAATCCCCATACTTTATTTCATTTTTCTTTTTAATTTGACATGCTCATACCTTGCCTTTTCCACAAAGTTCAAGGTGGCTTACCTAAGAGCACACCATAGCATCAAATTAAACCATCAGTCACTGAGGTAAACATCACTAAGGGCTAGTCCACACTTGTCCCTTGTCTAGAAAGCATGGTTCCAAGCAGTTTTCACTTTGTTTCATGCATTATAGGCACAGATCCAAGTGGCTTTGCCTTTGCCCCAATGCCTTCCCCTGGAAAACCTGCTCTTTGTCACTAAATCGGAACAAACAGCAATCTGCAGATAACCCGAGTGCCACTTGTTCCAATTCAGTGCTAAATATTGGATTTCCCCAGGGGGGAGTGGCGGGGCAAAAAGGTGTAGATAAGCCCTAAAACAGCAAGGAACATCTAAAACGGTAAAGCTTGGGACCCACTAATGAAAAGACTCTGCACCTAGTAGTTGACCACCATGAAGCAGAATCTGGAGAACATCCTCCTCAGCATGAGGGGGAAGAAAGTATTGGAAAAGGCAGCCTTTAAGGTCCTGTAAATCACCATCTTATGCACTGGGTGCTGTTCTCCATACATGGTAACAGAAGGGGAATATAGAGAAATTATATTATGTTGCAATACTATGTCCCTATATATAATATTGTAAATAGATGTATAAACGTATATTCACTGAGTAATGATTCCCTCCAGTAAGTGATAACCTCTAAAATAGTGGAGGGGGACATTTGGTCCTCCAGATTTTGCTGGATTCCATCATCACTGATGTCACAAAGCAAGCCGGTCAGTAAATAACACAGTTCCAAGCTGGAGCTAACTCTTCATTAGCAAAACACGATCTTGGCTAAGTTTCGCCTGCCCTGTAGGTCTTGCTCTATGAAATCAGTTGCTGAGGCCAAAAGTCCCTGCCTTCCCACAGCTGACTATGTATTCTCCTCTTCAAGGTTTCTTGCAAGCAATCAGAGACTGCGCCTGTGTGAAGCCTGCCACTGCTCCACCTGTTTCAGCTCTCTTCTGGTTCTGGGAGAGCAGGGGATCTTGTTGCAGCAGGAGGGGGAGACACCCATGACTTTTCACCAGCCTGACTCATCTCTGCCTCTTGTCCTCTCTCTGCCTGCTCACCTGCTTCAACTTCTGCCTCTGATTCTTGACTTCTCTCTGCCCCAGACTCTCCCAGCTCACTAAGCCCTGTTACCCCTTCAGCCTGTGACACCTCCTCTTCTCAGTCTTCTCCCTCTTCTTCCACTGGCAACTCATCCTTGTCCCACCTCAAATCCCCAGGCTCTGAGCCTTCTTCCCTTGGGGGTTCCCCAGTTGGTTCCTCCCACCACTCCTCTGTCCATCCATCCCATGGCAGCTGACCATTGCCCATGCTGGAGAGCTACAACTCTCCACCCCTCCTCTAAATGTTGCAACCCTAAGCATACATAAAGGTAAAGGGGCCCCTGACCATTAGGTCCAGTCGTGGCCGACTATGGGGTTGCGGCGCTCATCTCGCTTTATTGGCCAAGGGAGCTGGCGTACAGCTTCCGGGTCATGTGGCCATCATGACTAAGCTGCTTCTGGTGAACCAGAGCAGCGCACGGAAACCCCGTTTACCTTCCCGCCGGAGCAGTACCTATTTATCTACTTGCACTTTGATGTGCTTTTGAACTGCTAGGTTGGCAGGAGCTGGGACCGAGCAACGGGAGCTCACCTCGTTGCGGGGATTCAGACCACCAACCTTCTGATCAGCAAGTCCTAGGCTCTGTGGTTTAACCCACAGAGCCACCCACGTCCCTCTAGGCATACATAACAGCCATTAAATCCTATTGAACTCTGAAGACTTGCTTCTCTGAGTCAACCTTGTTGGGGGGTTGGGACTGGGTTATGACCACCAAAATCGTGCTAATAGTAAGTGTATGCCCAGTCTAAGTTTGAAATGCTATTGGTGGGAAGCCATGAGTTCACCTCAAGCCACCATCTGTCTTGCATGCATGAGCTTAGAAAGGCCTTTGTCTTTGGCAATGGCTCTGGAGTCACAGGCATCAGCTGGTAGGTTTTTGTGCTCAGTCTGGGATCTGGGAACATCTGCTCTGAATTTGGGTTCACAATCACCAGGGCTCACTCCCAGAAACTCTTTGCAGTGCCAGCACTCAACTCTTGAATGTGTGAAGTGTTCAGAAAGAGGAGAGTGCCTCTCAGCAGTGGCAAGACTGCCTTTCCCGCAAGACCCAGTAGTCACGGTCAGCCTTCATACATCTGGGTGGAAAGGCTTCAAGGGTGTGACGTCCAAGAAGCATGAACACAGCACCTCTTAAATGCTGGTAGTTACATGACTCTCTGGGTTGCAAGCCAGATGTGCTTAGGTACTTGCTTTTGAGTTAATGTGACCATTTAATGCAAAAGGGAAATACAGGGTCAAAACCCAACATAGGAGAAGACACATGCCTGCATATTGAATGAATGGATGAACTTTATTACGGTCACAGACCAGAATAAAAAAAAAACAAAGAACAAACAATCAAACAAACAAAAGAGAAACATATAAATAAAATAGCAGTTAGGATTTTTTTAACTGATAAATGTTGGAGCAGATAAGGACAAAGAAACAAATATAGGATAAAACGTCTGAATAAAATACAAGATTAAACACGGATAATGGATGGATAAAAACTGATAATTAAAACAGATAAGAACTAAAAACAAATAAAAACATGCAGTTAAAACAACTGTAAGAGCATAAGAACTAAAAGACTCACAGTTAAAACAACTGTAAGAGGCTGCAGAGTTTTAAAATTTCTAAATTTACATATGCAAATTTAGAAATACGTGTTATAACAGCTTTCCCCAACGGTGAAATCTTCACAATTTTTTTGGGACTACAACTCATCATCCCTAACTAATGGCCATACTGGCCGGGGCTGATAGGGGTTGCAGGCTCGAAACCTCTGGAGGGAAACCAGGTTGTGGAAGGCTGTAACAAGTCTCACTGGACAGCTCAGACGGCAGAGTATGAGACTCTTAAGTTCAAGGTTGTGGGTTCAAGCCCCACGTTGGGCAAAAGATTCCTGCCTTGCAGGGGGTTGGACTAGATGACCCTCGTGGCCCCTTCCAACTCTACATTTCTTGGTTCTTTATCTTTTAAGCAGGACTTGGGCTGGGCAGGACAGCCCCTTCAAACAAAGGCATGTCCTTTGTAAAGTAGGGCACGCAGCCGCTCCATCCTGAGTTGTCCCATTAGCAGCGTCTGTATCGGAGTCTTGAGAAAGACAAATAACTCCGCTCCTAATGTTACGCAGAAGCAGAGTGCATAGAAGCTGGAAAGAATTGCACTGCGGATGGATAAATTCAGTACGTGTAATCAGAAATTAATTAAGGATTGTGCTAAGAGCCATCCTCCAAATGGCCTCTCGGTGCTGAATAATTTTCTACGGCTCCAGCCAAAGCAGATGCTAACATATAAGAGGCACTCAGGCATGGAGAGGGAAGATGGCTATTGTTAATGGTAAGCCATTAGCTTCCTATTTGTTACATTTATGGTGTCACACCCTTCCTCCAAGGAGCTCTGGGCATGGTTCATGGTTCTTCCCCCTCTTCCGATTTTAAGCTTACAACAACCCTTGAGGTGGGTTAAGGCTGAGAGATAGTGTAATTGGCCCAATACACTTAATGGTCCAATACACTGTACCCAACACATCTCCTGGTCCAATACACTATTGAACTGCACCATGCTGCTGGGCGCACAACATTCATTTTGATTTTATGGCTGACAAAATCAGTTGTTGTTGTTGTTGTTGTTTAGTTGTTTAGTCGTGTCCAACACTTCGTGACCCCATGGACCAGAGCACGCCAGGCACCTCTGTCTTCCACTGCCTCCCACAGTTTGGTCAAATTATATGCCTGTTGTCTTTGTCCATGGAGTTTTCTTGGCAGGGATACTGGAGTGACTTGCCGGTTCCTCCTCCGTTTTGGTCAAAACTCTCCACTATGACCTGTTCATCTTGGGTGCCCTGCATGGCATAGCTCATAGTTTCTCTGAGTTATTCAAGCCCCTTCGCCACGGCAAGGCAGTGATCCACGAAGGGGTCAAAATCAGCAGGGAGGACAAAAAAAAAATTGCTTTGATCCAGATGAGTATCCCAGGCTGAGAATTCAAGTCAAACCCACCCACCCACCCCTGGTGCCTGTACAGGGTTTCCCCGCATCCTTCCCCCCCCCCATCTTGATTTTATGTTGTTCATTTATTATTGCAACCGCATCCCACCTTTACTCCAAGGAGTCCAAGGTGGTACATTTAGACATTTCCATTACATTTTTATTACATCAGAAATCATGTTCAAAAACATCCAGCTTCTTTTAAGTAGAGAATAGGCCTTTGAATACCTATGGTGTTGGCCTGGTATAGGTGATTTGTTGCCATAGCAGCTAATGGTCAGAAATGTTGTTTGGAAGCAGTGCTGCCAGCATAGCATACACAACATTGTTACGTAGTGTAATGATTTGAAAATCCCTCTTGCATGGAGCCAAAAAACCACTCATTAATTTTCTGCACAAACTGGTGGAACCTATGTAATAGACCATAAAGAAGAAATGGAACATAAAGAAATGGACCATAAACAAGGCTGATCGCCGAAGAATTGATGCTTTTGAATTATGGTGCTGGGGGAGACTCTTGAGAGTCCCATGGACTGCAAGAAAATCAAACCTATCCATTTTTAAGGAAATCAGCCCTGAGTGCTCACTGGAAGGACAGATCCTGAAGCTGAGGCTCCAATACTTTGGCCACCTCATGAGAAGAGAAGACTCCCTGGAAAAGACCCTGATGTTGGGAAAGATGGAGAAGGGGACGCCAGAGGACGAGATGGTTGGACAGTGTTCTCGAAGCTACCAGCATGAGTTTGACCAAACTGCGGGAGGCAGAGGAAGACAGGAGTGCCTGGCGTGCTCTGGTCCATGGGGTCACGAAGAGTCGGACACGACTAAACAACTAAACAACAACAAAGCTCAGGAATTCCTCTTCAGCTTGTATTTCTCCCATCACATCTCCAAATCCTACTATTTATTCATTTATAGTGGTTAGGGGAAACCCCCCCCCATCTATAACAATATGCTTTGTATGCACAAGTACTTTTGTCTGTTTGTCCCGAATCTACTGCCATCCTGCTCCCTTGAGGTTCATGGAGAGAGCCCAAGTTCCAGGACTATAGAGAGAAGGAGGGAAAGTTCTCACTTTCCACTCCCCTCACACAATACAGAACTTTATAAGTCAGAGGTTTGTAACCTTTTTGAGTCCACGGCTCCCTTGACCAACAACATTCTTTCTGTGGCACCCCTGTGTGGCTCAGGAGTCCAGTTATGTCACCCCTTGCCTGCAGAGCTGGCAGCCTCTCACCCTTTTTTGAACACCCTTCCTTGTGGAGTGTTCCTCAGCCTCCTCTCCTCTCCCCTCTCCTTGGAAGTCCTCCTGAAAGCCTCTGCTGCAACAAACAGCTGTGCAAGCCTTTGGGAGGCAGAGATGCTAGAGGCCATCAGAGGAGGGAGCAAAGGCAAGAGGGCCAGTGTTACCCATGACAGCCCTGGCCATCCTTCAAGGCACCGCAGGGTGCCACAGCACACGGGCTGAGAACCACTGGCATAAGGGTCTCCATGTCTCCACCCCCTCTACCCACACAATAATTATCTTATTTTTATTTTTAAAAAAACCCAAATGCTTACACCTTCCTTCACAGGGAAGATGCTCCAGCTGCACCACTTGGATGGTCTAGTTGCTCTTATCTCTGCCTTTCCCAACTTTCTCATGATTGAGACAGGGAGAGCAAAACTGAACATAATCTGCGTCGATATTCTCCAACTTGGTGGTTGGGCGAATGGTACCATCCACAATATTGGTGTTATGTACTGAGTTGAATAGGATCCAAAATGCTGCAGTCTGATTGGTCCGAGAACGATAGGATCCAAAATGCAGCAGTCTGATTGGTCCTAGAAGAATAGGATTCAGAATGCAGCAGTCTGATTGGTCCTAGAACAATGCAGCAGTATGATTGGTCGGCAGGAGCCACCCAATCCAGCTCCAGATAGAAGTGAATCCACAACCTGATTGGCCTACAGGAGAATTCTGGAATTAGCCAATCACGTGCAGCCCATTGTGTAAATAATGTATATAAAGCAGATACTTGGGGAAACTTTCATTCCCCCTCCCACTATGAGCTGAATAAAGAGCATGAAATCCACTCTCGACTCTGAGTATATTTCAGCTGGCTTCCTTGCTGGTCTTGGCAGATGATTTACGAATAACATTGATTGAAATGGCACTAGTTTCAGTACAGATCCTTGGGGACCCCGCTGCTTATTTGCCTCCGTTGCATTCTTACATTTATCCCATTTCCTGTTCTTTAACCAGTTCCTGATCCATAAGTAGACCTGTCGTCTTATTCCATGGCTGTTACTCAGGAGGACTTTGCCAAATGATTTTTGGAAGTTTGGGTTTACTGTTGTTTAATGCATCACCCTTTCCTACATGCCTATTGACATTCTCAAGGAACGACACAAGATTGGTGAAGCCTCCCTCTGGCGAACTCATTGATTCCTCCTTGGGCGAAGCTGTTCTTCTAAAATGCTAAATATTTTCCACCTCTTTACCCCCAAACAGACATTGAGCTAGCTGACTGCCTTTTTTAAAAAAAAGACTGGCGTTGTGTTGGCTTTCTTCCAACGCTCTAGAAAGGAAGGAGAATCTTAGTGACATGCTTCATATTTTTCTTAGGAGAGGAGCAATTTCACATTTTAGTTCTCTGAGAACTGCTGCGTGTATATGCCATCGGGAGCTGGTGATTTGTTTGTTTTAATTTGGCAGTTAGCCCTAGAACTTTATCTCCCATCGCCTCTTTTTGGTTCAGTTCTCTGAACACCCTTCTGGAAAAAGTGATTTAGAAATGGGAATCTGTCCAATATTTTTCACAGTAAAGATGGATGGGAACTTCTTTGCAATCGCTGTATCCTCCTTTCTTTGTCTGGTGCTCTGGCACATTCTCTGTCTTCTTATGTATTGAAATAGCTACTTATTCTTCATCTTAATTTTTTACGAATCAAAGAACATATTGCTAAAGGCCAACAATAAACAATTATTTCAATATATCAGAAACAGGCTTCTTTCCACTTGCCTCATCACCTCATATATGTTTTGCAAACTTCTTCTTGTCCTTCTTGCCCATTTTTAAGGGTATCTCCCTTTCAACTTCACTTTAACCCGGACCTTTCTGTTATGTAATGAAGTTCTTACCCTGGGCCAGCAGGGGGATACTGTAGATAGTTATGCAAATAAGGGGTCGAAAGTGACGTTCAGTGATTGGATAGTTTTAGAAAATTGTTACAGTTACATTGTACTGGAGCTCTATATAAGCAGGCTGACTGAACCCTTCAGTTCAGTTCTGTCCTGCCCTGTGAATAAAAAAGAGCTGTTTAAAGAATCGCTCTGTCGTCTGATATGTTCACCCACTACTTAACACTTTCCAAACTGTGTGTTGTGACACATTAGCGTGTCGGCTGCCATGTGTCAATGTGTTGCATAAATGCTCCCCTGCACTCTTAAAGGAGGTTAGTTTAACCTCCAGTTTGCTACTAAAACTGAATTACTGTGTCACGAAATGATGCATGTCTAAAAAGTGTGTCACCAGCATGAAAAGTTTGGGAAGCCCTGCTTTTAACCACTGCTGCTGCTGTGAGAAGGGAGAAAATTCAGAGGCTGAAACAGGAAGCAAGGGAAGACCTGCAAGATCCACCCAGGGGCAGATCTACTATGAAATGAATAAATCCCAGAGGGGGCCTAGAAGTGACTTCATCCCACATTGCTTAAAATATTTGGGTCTAGGAGACCCAATTTGAGTCACATGAGGCAAAATTTATTAATTTTTTGTTGGATATATTTCAACAATCCCAAAGTTTGAGAGTCAGCAGCACAGATGATGATGAAGAAGAAGAGTTTGGATTTGATATCCCGCTTTATGACTACCCGAAGGAGTCTCAAAGCGGCTCACATTCTCCTTTCCCTTCCTCCCCCACAACAAACACTCTGTGAGGTGAGTGGGGCTGAGAGACTTCAGAGAAGTGTGACTGGCCCAAGGTCACCCAGCAGCTGCATATGGAGGAGCGGAGACGCGAACCCGGTTCCCCAGATTACGAGTCTACCGCTCTTAACCGCTACACCACACTGGCTCTCATGCTGTAAAGGTTGAGTGTTGCGGCAGTGGCAGAGCTACATGCTCCAGCACCTAGAGCGGCGGACATGCGGGGGTGTGGCTGGTGCACGTCCTAGGGGGCATGCCGCCCACAGGGGGTGTGACGCATGTCGCAGGGGGCACGGTGGGCGGCCCGCATCCTGGGAGGCAGCTGTGATGTAACCCCTCTGGATGGCACCCTGGGTGGCCCGCTCCCCCCGTCGCCACCTACATCCGCCAGTGTGTTTCAGTATGTTGGCTGCTCTGCTGTGGCTAATGCCAACCCCCCCCTTTTTTCAGAGCTCAGGACCCTAGAGGAATAACAGTGAGTTCATGAAAGTACTTAAGTGGATACCCCATCTGTCATGGAACAACCCCATTGATAACAGCCTCATTGCTGGCTGTGAAGGGGCACTCAAAACAGTTCAAAATTCAGGGCCCCCCAAATCAGAGCTTGAAAGGATCTGCAGCAGGCGGCTTCAAGCAGCAGGACTGGGAGCAAGAAGAAGTTTCCATCAAATGCAAACTGCTTCCTCCTCCTTTAGCAAGATGCATCCCTCCCACCCGTCAGCTGATCGGCATTTGCGAGTGCACCTGGTTCCAGTAAAAGAGCAACTGGGAGCGCCTGTTAAACTCCTGTGAAATATACTCAGAGTCTAGAGTTGATTTCATGCTCTTTATTCAGCTCATAGTGGTGAGGAGGAATGGAAGTTTCCCCAAAATATCTGCTTTATATACATTACTTACACAATGGGCTGCACGTGATTGGCTAATTCCGGAATTCTCCTGTAGGCCAATCAGGTTGTGGATTCACTTCCATCTGGAACTGGATTGGGTGGCTCCTGCAGACCAATCATACTGCTGCATTGTTCTAGGACCAATCAGACTGCTGCATTTTGGATCCTATTCAACTCAGTACATAACATCCTGGTGATTCCTTTGAAGCCACATCCTTACCTGCTCCACATCTGACGTCATGTATGATGTCAGGTGGGTGGGAAGGACTTCCCCAAAACAGCCTGGGGAAGCCTGTGGGCTACACATGTCCCCCTGCCTAAGCTGATCCCTTCATTCTTTAGAAACTAGGATTCTTATTTTTGTTACCTAGAAATCTGATGTGACCTAAGTAACAATCTATTGATGTATGTGTTGCATTTCATAGCACCGTGGTCACTGTTCTGATTTGGTTTGGCAACACTGACGTGTCCCACCAGGTTTAGGGCATCGTTTAGGATTAAGTCTAGGGTTGCCTCTCCTCTGGCTAGTTCCATGACCTAATAATCTAAAGCAAAGTCATAGATTGTACCTAAAATAAAATGTTGCCTCTTTGTTGAGACCTGGCTGTACCTTAAAAGCAAAACGAGCAGGAAACAGAAAAGCAGCTTTTCCTGTAAAGATCAGAATGACGAGGTTCTTCAAGGTATGAAACACAATGATGATGAAAAGCACATGGTCACGGCGGAGAGCTAAATTTCACTTCAGCAATACAAATGTTAAAAACTATTTCTTTTCCCAGTTCCCAAGGCAAGGCTGTGTCTTAAAACAATATTAAGAGATCTAGCCTTTTGGGTGTTCTTCCATTTATTTGAAGTCTTTTGTCAGCTGCTGCAGCAGAGCTACCCTTGCTTAGCCTGAAAGAATTGTCTTTGGTTTCAATGTTTAGGGAAGTTTTTAATGTATGGTGTTTTATCGTGTTTTAATATTCTGTTGGGAGCTGCCCAGAGTGGCTGGGGAAACCCAGCCAGATGGGCGGGAAATACATACATACATACACATACATACATACATACCTTGGCCCACTAGATTGGTGTACCAGACAGTCACATGTTTACTTCACTTGACATCTCCTTAGGTAATGGTAAAGGGACCCCTGACCATTAGGTCCAGTCATGGCCAACTCTGGGGTTGTGGTGCTCATCTCACTTTATTGGGCGAGGGAGCCAACGTACAGCTTCCGGGTCATGTGGCCAGCATGACTAAGCCGCTTCTGGCAAACCAGAGCAGTGCACGGAAATGCCGTTTACCTTCCTGCCAGAGCGGTACCTATTTATCAACTTGCACTTTGATGTGCTTTCGAACTGCTAGGTTGGCAGGAGCAGGGACCGAGCAACGGGAGCTCACCCCGTCGTGTGGATTCGAACCGCCGACCTTCTGATTGGCAAGTCCTAGGCTCTGTGGTTTAACCCACAGCGCCACCCGCTTCCCTGACATCTCCTTAGCTGATCCTTATGAATAATTGTCCATGAGGATAACATAGCCCATTGCTACAACACTTTGGCTGCACACACACACACACACCAGGCATTTAAAGCAAACAGGCACCCCTAGAGTCCTGGGAACTGTAGCTCTGATGGGGTGAACTACAATTCCCACGATTCTTTGGGCTGGCGGATGTGCCTCTCCTTTGTCACCATTCCTGGTTTCTTTCTACATCTCAAGACCAGCTTCAGAGTGTTTGCTCAGGGGCGCTAAAAGCATTCTTGTTTTGACAGATGCTTAGAGAGTTGTGATAGTTTTAATCTGCTTTAGCATTTTAACTTTTTGTATGATTTGTTCTACTGTTGTAAATTGTGCTTGGCTTTCTTGTTTTATATTATCATAAAGAGCTTTGATCTGGGTGTGCCTGTCAAGTGGGGTATAAATCTGTGAAGTAAATAAATATGCCCATGTCTCCAGTATTAAATTGCTTATTAGGCAATTATCACCCATGGTAAATCTGTGGAGTTTACATTATGTTATGCTATACTTAAGTTACCTGTACCGGGGGGGGGGTGTCAGCTACTCATGAGAAAGAGAGTCTATGTACCCCTGTTCCCTGCAGAAAGAGATATTCTGCTCATAATAATAATATTATAATAATTTATTATTTATACCCCGCCCATCTGGCTGGGCTTCCCCAACCACTCTGGGCGGCTTCCAAAAGAATATTAAAATACTATAATACATCAAACATTAATGTATCCCTGGCTTCTCTCCACATGGCATTGGTCATCTGCAAGCTTCTTCTCAGCTGGGATAGCTCAGTTGGTAGAGCAGCCTCGTAAAAATGAGACTCACTGTGAGTTAAAAGCTAGATGCAGGCGTTGATTTGATGCTGAGCTGATTTGTTGCATGGTATCCCATTGCCTCACTAAAAGGATTGACATCTTTTACGGGACACGGGTGGCGCTGTGGTCTAAACCACAGAGCCTAGGGCTTGCCGATCAGAAGGTCGGCAGTTCGAATCCCCGCAACAGGGTGAGCTCTCGTTGTTCGGTCCCAGCTCCTGCCAACCTAGCAGTTCAAAAGCACGTCAAAAGTGCAAGCAGATAAATAGGTACCGCTCCGGCGGGAAGGTAAACGGTGTTTCCGTGCGCTGCTCTGGTTCGCCAGAAGCGGCTTAGTCATGCTGGTCACATGACCCGGAAAAACAAACGCTGGCTCCCTCAGCCTATAGAGTGAGATGAGTGTGCAACTCCAGAGTTGTCTGCGACTGGACCTAACGGTCAAGGGTACCTTTACCTTTACCTTATGCCATTGCCTCACTGAAAGGATTGACAACTTCTTTAGAAATACATCTTATTTAGAAAGAAAGCCATATGCCACATGCCATTTTGAATTTATTTTTTTTGGAGTACTCCCTACCATTGCAACCAAAACAACACTAAACAAACATACACAAACTTTTAACATGTGAGGAACACTTTTCCCCCTATTCACATGCATCTACCACCAAAGCAGGTAATTCTGAGTAATATAATGAGAAGAGGGGCACAGGAAAGAGATGGCTGGTTCTTATTGCTACCATTCTTGCCTTAAGTTCAGAAAATCATGAGGAAACCTATCTGTCTAACAACATGGGTCAAGCTCTATATAATCTGCTTCCTGTATGCAACTTGCTTCTCTGTTGTCTGTCATAGAATCATAGAGTTGGAAGGGACCAGAGAATCATAGAGTTGGAAGGGACCAGAGAATCATAGAGTTGGAAGGGAATCACCACCTGAGGCCCTTCTTTCCGTGCCTCTTTGTGTGTCTCCTCCATTACAGGCCCAGAGGGTGACAACATGAGAACAGGCCTTTTCTGAGGTGGCTCCCAATTTTTGGACTGCTCTCCAGAGGGAGACTCGCCTGAACCACTAATATATATCTTTAGGCACCAGGCAAAAAGCTTTCCTCTATAACTAGGCCTTGGACACTTAATTAACTCTGGTGCGATGTTTTTAATGTATTTATTTCCCCCTTCATTTTATTTTATATATGTGGGGTTTTTGGTTTTTGTTTGTTTGCATGTGTCGCTTTGTGTTGTCCTGGGCAAGAGAAAGTGACCGATAAATGTAATAAATACTTAAGAAAATAAAAGAGAAACTTCCATGCTCTGAACTGGCACCAGCAGCCTCTAGATCCATCTTTTGCATTGCCCAGTCGATGGCTTCATGGTAACTGAAATATACTCGGAGTCCTGTAGTGATTTCATGCTCTTTATTGCAGCTTGTAAAACAGTGATTGAATCCCCCCCCCAAAAAAACCTCATAATGTAATGTAATAATGTAAATATACATTATTTACACAATGAGTCCCGTCTAATTGGCTGATTCTTCTTCCCTCCTGGAGCCTGATTGGTCTTTTCCTGCAGGCCAATCAGTTGTTGCATTCTATGATCCTACCAGCCTAATAGGCTGATTAACTTCCTCCTGGAGCCTGATTGGTCTTTTCCTGCAAGCCAATCAGTTGTTGCATTCTAGGATCCTACTTGCCTATTGTTCTAGGACCCAAGCTTAGTACATAACAGTAACCCTTGGCATGTCTCTCTTATTTCTACCCCAAGACCGCAAGTTCCTTATTGCCAATGCTCAGATGGAGAACTGTGCCATCATTTACTGCAACGATGGTTTCTGCGAGATGTTTGGCTACTCCCGGGTGGAGGTGATGCAGCGCCCCTGCACCTGCGACTTCCTCACCGGGCCGGACACAACGCACAACTCCATTGCGCAGCTGGGGCAGGCTTTGCTGGGAACCGATGAGTGTAAGCTGGAGATCCTCTACTACAGGAAAGACAGTAAGCAACTATTTTATTTATGCATTTATTTGCCAGCCAAGTGGCTGGACCTGCTACTTCTGCCTTGTGACCCCAAGTCATCTGATTATACCAAAGTCAGATTTAAAGGTTGCTTCTCCTGACATCCCTGTGTGTTCTTCACCGGGCATGTGTAACAGAGACTTGGTTGGATGAAGCAGATGGGTCTCCACCCCCATCCTTCTGCCCAGACACTGAGGTCCAGCACTGAGGGCCTTCTGGCGGTTCCCTCCCTGCAAGAAGCGAGATTACAGGGAACCAGGCAGAGGGCCTTCTCAGTAGTGGCACCCGCCCTGTGGAACGCCCTGCCATCAGATATCAAGGAAATAAACCACTATCTGACTTTTAGAAAACAACTGAAGGCAACCCTGTTTAGGGAAGTTTTTAATGTTTGATTGTGTTTTTAAGATTCTATTGGGAGCTGCACAGGGTGGCTGGGGAAACCCAGCCAGATGGGCAGGATATAAATAATAAATTATTTTTATTATATCATTATTATCTGCTTTCTACTGTGGCAAGCAATATGGATTCCTTCTGGCACGATTTCCTGCCATCATCCAAGGTGACACCTCCGCATGCCTGTCCAGTGACCCCAGGCAGATGATGGATTGTTGCAATTCCTCAGAGATAGAAGTTCTGCTGTACAAAGGACAATGGGATGAACTAATGTGTGGATAGGCAAAAAGTGAGGAGGAAGTCAGAATTTCAGGTTCCTAATACCTTGCTGGTATAGTGGGTCCTACTCTATGCCAAAAGGGACACGGGTGGCGCTGTGGGATAAACCACAGAGCCTAGGACTTGCTGATCAGAAGGTCAGCAGTTCGAATCCCCGCGATGGGGTGAGCTCTCGTTGTTTGGTCCCTGCTCCTGCCAACCTAGCAGTTCGAAATCACGTCAAAGTGCAAGTAGATAAATAGGTACCGCTCCAGTGGGAAGGTAAACGGCATTTCCATGCACTGCTCTGGTTTGCCAGAAGTGGCTTAGTCATGCTGGCCACATGACCCGGAAGCTGTACGCTGGCTCCCTTGGCCAATAAAGCGAGATGAGCGCCACAACCCCAGAGTCAGCCATGACTGGACCTAATGGTCAGGGGTCCCTTTTACTCTATGCCAAAGGGCAGTTTGTTGCAGTCAGATACTATGAATTAAGTGGAATTTGCTGCCAAGGAGTGTGGTGGAGTCTCCTTCTTTGGAGGTCTTTAAGCAGAGGCTTGACAACCATATGTCAGGAGTGCTCTGATGGTGTTTCCTGCTTGGCAGGGGGTTGGACTTGATGGCCCTTGTGGTCTCTTCCAACTCTATGATTCTATGATTCTAAGTGTGCACAGTTCCTTAGGTGCAATCTGGTCTCCAGACTCCCATCTCTTTCTCCCTTTATCAACTAGGAGAAATCCTGTGCAGGCTTATGCTAGGAACCCTGTGAGGGAACTGTATGTAAACCCTTGTAAATAAGGGCTGGCAGAACAACCATCTTGAACAGGAGTGTTGGCATCAGTATGGAGCCCACAAAAGCCCGTTTCTCTGTCTTCATCTCATAGAATTTTAGAACTGGAAGTGATCACGAGGGTCCAAACTCCTTCAATGCAAGAATCTGTTTAGGGAAGTTTTTAATATTTAATGCTGTATTGTTTTTAACACTCGATTGGGTGCCGCCCAGAGTGGCTGGGGAAACTCAGCCAGATGGGCGGGATATAAATTATTATTATTATTATTATTATTATTATTATTATTATTATTATTATCTTTTGCCAATGAGAGTGACACGAAGGCAGAAACTGTACAACTGAAAGTAGGACGATCCCTCTGAGATGGTTGAATCCAACCCATCTGCAGGATCTACAACGATGAAACTACAACTTATTTTTTTTATTAAAAAAAATTCCACAAAAGAAAGATTTTGGGGTGCCCTTTGCAGAAGGGAAATTCATTTTTAAATTTTACTTGGTATGGATTTTACTTAAAAAACAACAGGAAAAAGAGGGTAGAACTGTTTTGCTCTCTGTTAGGCATAATACTGCAAACGTACCTCCGGAATGATTGATCTCTGCACCCCATCCTCTCTCTCAAAAAAAATTTTTTTAATTGGCTCCAAGAAAATTGGGGAAACTGGGGGCTTTTGTGGTAATAGCAACAGGAGGAAGGTATGGAGCTGGTTTTGACCTATAAAGCCTTAAACGGCTCAGGACCGCCATACCTCAAGGACCGCCTCTTCCCATATGAACCTACCCGGACCCTGAGATCATATTCTGATGCCCTCCTTTGTGTGCCTCCTCCTCGAAAGGTCCGGAGGGTGGCAACACGAGAACGGGGCCTTCTCTGCAGTGGCTCCCCATCTGTGAAATGCTCTCCCCAGGAAAGTTCGCCTGGCACCTTCATTGTATATCTTTAGGTGCCAGGCTGAAATGTTCCTTTTTAGCCAGGCCTTTGGTTGATCTTATTGACATCCAGCACCCTTTTAGAACCTGGTTCTTTGGGGGGGGTGTTATTGGGTTATTGCTTTTGGTTTGATTTTATATGTTGTGGTCTTGTTTGTCAACCGCCCTGAGACCTCCGTGTATAGGGCGGTGTATAAATTCAATTAATAATAATAATAATTGTTATGTACTGAAGTTCTCACCCTGGGCCATCGGGAGGATACTGTAGATAGTTTTCACTCAGGTTCACATATGCAAATAAGGAATTGAAAGTGACGTTCAGTGATTGGATAGTTACAGAAAGTTGTTACTATTGCGTTGTAGTGGAGCCTAGATAAGCAGGCTGGCTGAACCCTTCAGTTCAGTTCTGTTCCGGCCTGTGAATAACCAAGAGCTGTTTGAAGAATTGCTGTGTCGTCTGATATGTTCACCCACAACTTAACAATAACCAGCCTCACATAGGCAATATGCTTAAGTCACATTAACACATGAAGGGGTTAATACCATAGAGGAAGCTGTCCAACTAGGCTTAGCTATGTCACTTCCCTTCACTTCCTTGGGAGGAAATAGATAATCATGCCTACTTGAGTAGCTCAGCTTGGAAGGATGAAAGACAGACCCATATCCTTGCCTCTTGCCCACCTAAGCATCTGAGATCTGCACATGGTCAAAAGTGCACTTGTGATGTAGGAACTAACCAATGGGGATGATGCCCGCTTGGACACCCACCCCGCAAAGGCACCAGGACCCCCTGGCAGAGCCATCGAAAGGAGAATAAGCAACATCTTTATTAGACTGCACTGCCATAGACACAATATAAGACACACTATGGCGTTTAACCCCCCCCCCCCAAATGTGGAAGGACTTTGATTTAACTGACTGCCATCATGGCCTTAGGCATTGCCAGCAGTGACACAATACTCCTGTTTCCTTTCTGTATGTTGCATTTGGGTACAGTGAATTAATGGTGAACTTTCCCCTTGAGTATGGCCCAAGTATTCAGACTCTGAACTCCTGCTTCCGAGCAGCCCTGAGTTACGAACCTTGCAAATAAGGCAGTTCAGTTACCAACACTTTCTGCGGAGCCTGACTTCAACCATCAGGGTTCAGAAGACAACCCAGGAAGCACTGTTCATATTCCGTTCAAATGTGGAGCAGGTGGCCGTCAGACGCCTTCCATCTGCTTTCTTAAGGCTGTCTATCCTGCACACTTTCATGCTCCAAATCATCACTAGGCTAGCCCGCCACGTTTGCGTGTGTAAATGGGACTGCAGCAGTGGAAGAGAGCACAGAGAAAGTAGCACAGAGAAAAAGAAAGGAGGAGGAGGTATGCTAGGTCAAACAGTGTCAAATCCAGTCATACCCAGCAAAAGAATCCAGGGATCAGAGGATGTAGCTGCAATTTTATTTTTTTTAAAAAAATTGCTTCCTATCAGGGGAGTCACTGACAGTTAAGGCATGTGTGCCTCTTCTTTTATGGGGATTTGCTGAACACAGGCAGGTGAGATTCTCCCCTCCCAGGTACGGTGCGACAAGCTCTTTCCAGATCCGATGCTGGCCTGCTTTTCTTTGAAATGCTTCTGGCTGTGAAAGAGGAGCAACAGGTTCATCATTCAAATCGTGAATCTCTCTCTCTCCTTCCTCTTTTTCTTTGCCAGACCAGAGGAGGCCTTCATGTCTATTTTTAAAACCCTTGCTCTGCTAGCATGCGGAATATAATTGTCTCCGCTCGACCCTCTGCCTGTGATTGCCCGCTCCACTGTTATAAAGTAGTGTTATTGGCAGGGGAAAGACCCTGTGTTGTTGGCAGCCAAGGTTTAATTAGACAGCTGGACCTTCAGTCCGTCTGGTCCGTGTTTCATAACGCTACCAGACCCCGTTCGGCAGTTTATTGCTCTGCGGCTTGCAATGTTGTTTCCTTGCTTTTGCAGCCCACCGGAGACAAAACAGCAAGTGGCGAGGGCTGTTCAGAGGCAGCAGCTCGTTCCAGTGGCAAAGGGAAAACAATGGGCAGGTTGTCAAACATATCCAGAAGAGACAGGGACATGGATAATGAGGGTTTTGGAGCAGCAGGAGGAAGCAGAACAAGAGAGGCAAATGTAGATCTACTTTTCTATGTGTGAGCGCATATATGGTATCTTGGGCTGTGGGTGGGAAGGAAGGAAGGAAGGAGGTTAGGATGGGGGATTCAGGGCCAAATGAATGTAAGGAATGGAAAGTAGGCAGTGAAGTCTAGTTGTGCTGGTCCTGGGAGGGTTACCATGCAACGTGGTCTAAGTCCGGTCCTAGGTCAAGGGTAAGGAGGCTGTCCATCAGGGCCAAAGTGAGGTCCAAAGCAAGGAGTCGGGCGTGGTCAGGAACTCAGGAGAGCAGGTCAGGGTGCCGGCAGGAACAGGATACCAATGATGTTGCTCCCGCAACCTGGGACTGGGCTGACTGGCCTTTATCTCCTTTGAGGCCTAGGGCGGTCCCAGCCCACAGGTGACTCGCCTCTCCTGGCCTTAAGGCGAGCACTCCTCCTGAGAGAACTTAGTTCCCTCCGCCTCTCTGCCCTGAGCCTCTGAAGCTCAGGAGAGGCTGGAGGGTTACTGGACCCAGAGATAACCTCACCTTCCCCTGACAGGGCTGGGAGAGGCGCACCTGCAGGCAATGGGTCCTCAATCACCTGCGGAGTCAGAGCGGATTCAGCTGGTGTCTGCTCCTGAGGATCCGGCACAGGTGAGGGCCCTTCCGATTCAAGCCTCTGCCCCGTTTCAGCCGGCCCTGGAGGTGGGGACTCCTGGGCAGGCTGGGATTCCTCAGGTTCAGCCTCTGAATCAGATTCCCAGGCCATCACACTAGTCCTCAGTGGGGATGGTAGGGCAAAAAGGTAGGGAGAGCCAAAAAAACAACAACAAAACACCTTATAGCATGAGAAGCCAATGGGAGGCAGAGACACAAATTCTGCTTTTGCCCTCCCACTCTTCCTCTTGAGTTTTACAAGGGCAGCATTAAGACTGAGGAGGCTGAGAGCAGGGGCAGATTTAGGGCTGTGCGAGTGGTATGCACACACTGGGCGCTGAGCTGAGAAGGGGGCGCCATCTCAAAGCCCAGAAAGCAAGGTGCCTGGCTTTTGGAAGGAGGCATGTGGGTTCTGATAGGGTCCTGGACTCCTCCTGCCTCCTTCCCAAGGCCTAGTTAGCGCTTCCCCAGTTCTGGGGAAAAGGAGGAGGGAGGGCTCTAGGACCTGGCTAGAGCCTGACTGCTCCTTCCTAAAGTTGGGTGCCTCCTTACCCACCTTTGGGAAGGTAGCTCAAGGGCTGGAGAGGGGGCAAATTGTTGCCTTGCACAGGGCGCCATGTTGTTGTTGTTGTTTTGAGTGCTATACCACCCTTTATCCAAAGATCCCAGGGTGGTGTACAACATTAAGAACACATTTTACAGAGCCTGATAATAAAAGCATAATACAAAGCATAATATCAGACAGCATAATAATAAAAAAATGTAGCAATGGCAGCAAGGTCCTTGGGCCATTGTATAACAGACAGTGGGTGTTTATATTTCTGCTTGCTAGATCTGCTGAGCCGTTTAGGTTCATTGAACTGACAGAACATCTTCTTAGCATTGTGATGCTAAAACAGGGGCAATAGTTTGTTGGTACAGAGAGAAGCCTGCAGCCTCTCTTGGCTACAAGTTGCCCAGTCTGAGGGGATGGCTGTGGATCTGTGAACTTTATAGAGTACACAAGTCCGCCACTGCTGAGAGACCCAGTCCTACCCCTTAGACTGGTTAGAAGCTAGGAAGTGGGCAAGCGGAAGGTGGCAGAGGGCAGGTCGAGCGTGGTGGCGCAGTGCTCTACTTGCTGTAATGGACTAGCTGCCACTGGGAATAGGTTTCGCAGAGGCAGATGTTGATCATTTCAGCCCCAAGCAGGGAACAGTGTGCTCCAATCTGAATTCCAGGCAGCTAGTCCTCAACGTGCTAACACCCACTGCCACTGGATGTGGGTGTCCACGGCAGCTCTTTTAGACTTGGCCACCCAGCATATGCCTTCCTAAATCTGAGAGCACAGAAGAAAACCACTGGTTCCTGCGTGCGGCTGAGACAGAAGTGCTAATCCAGACTTCACGGGGATCAGTCAAAAGTTAATTTCCTTACAAGAGGCTTGACAGCTGGGCTTGACAATGACAGAGCATAGCAGCTCTGAGGTTAATTACAAGCTAAGTCACTTCAGCCAGAGAGCATGGAAGAGCAATGCGTCTGAGAGGAACGGCTGCTTCTGCTCCCCCAGAAAACACTAGAAGTTGTCCCTAAACTCTTGTAGGTCTTATTTTATCATCTGACCCCCAAATACCACCCTCCCAGTTGTCAAGAGACACAAGAATGCAACTCCCTCCCCCCCCCCTGCTGCTAATGCGAGCTCGTCCCAAGCTGTTTCTGCAGTCCTCCAGTGGGCCTGAAAAAAGCTAAGGTGGAAGCAACAAGCACTCTTCATTTTTATTGTTTCGTAAGTGCCACTTCCCTGAACAGCAGGAAGCTCCAGAGGCAGACGGCAACAGGCTCTCTTCACTGTGAGATGAGAGTCACAGAAATGGGCGACATTTCTGCTATAACTGTTTTTGTTTTGTTTTTACAGACGTATCTGTTGAGCATGGAATGGGGAGATGGTGACATTGCTAGTCTGTGAAATGGCATCCGTTTCCCCAAAGCACAACAACATGCATTTCCTTCTTCCTTCCAGCGTAACCCAGACTTCTGTATCGTTTGCTAGCTACGCTACGAGTTGCATATCCCAGCCAACTGACATAACCTGGTGAACACGATGGTGTCATGGCACCACATAGCCAATTAGATTTGGCCCCGTGGGGATGTCACTGGTGGCAACTGAAGCCTTTACATTTCCCTCACTCTTATTGGGGCCAGGGGAAAGGGGAGACAAGGCAACAGGCTGATACTACCTGTCTTGCATCACTGCAATGTTTTCATTGCCCACTATCCCTGTAGCTGGGGAAGCTGGAGAATTCCAATGCAAGCAAAAATGGGAGCAGAAAATGCTGCTCTCTGCAATTTACGTCAGTGATGATGTCCCTCCCTCCCCCCCCAATTTGTATTGTGTTTCTTTGCATTGACTGAATCGTGTAGAATAATGTAATGATAACATAATTAATTGTGTAATTGATTACGTAAGGTTTTACCGTAGCAGACAACAAGACAAATAATGTATATTTTGTTGGGAAACAAACTGCAGTGGAATGGAAACAGTGCTGCATGCAATGAAGCTAGAAACCAATGCCTTCTTACATCCCTTACTGTAGTGCAGCAAAAATCCCCCCCAGATACGCATGACTAATTGTGGCAGAATAGGGACCTAAGGAGGACGCAAGATTTATCAGGGTGTTAATGCTGTGAACCCCTCCAGCCTATGCTCAGGTTCTATCTATGTGTAAATAAGTATAACCTAAAAACACCACAAAAAATGAAGATCATGGCCACTGGTCCCATCACCTCCTGGCAAATAGAAGGGGAAGAAATGGAGGCAGTGAGAGATTTTACTTTCTTGGGCTCCATGATCACTGCAGATGGTGACAGCAGCCATGAAATTAAAAGATGCCTGCTTCTTGGGAGAAAAGCAATGACAAACCTAGACAGCATCATAAAAAGTAGAGACATCACCTTGCCAACAAAGGTCCGTATAGTAAAAGCTATGGTTTTCCCAGTAGTGATGTATGGAAGTGAAAGCTGGACCATAAAGAAGGCTGATCGCTGAAGAATTGATGCTTTTGAATTATGGCGCTGGAGGAGACTCTTGAGAGTCCCATGGACTGCAAGAAGATCAAACCTCTCCATTCTTAAGGAAATCAGCCCTGAGTGCTCACTGGAAGGACAGATCCGGAAGCTGAGGTTCCAATCCTTTGGCCACCTCATGAGAGGAGAAGACTCCCTGGAAAAGACCCTGATGTTGGGAAAGATGGAGGGCACAAGGAGAAGGGGACAGCAGAGGGCGAGATGGTTGGATACTGTTCTCGAAGCTACCAGCATGAGTTTGACCAAACTGCGGGAGGCAGTGGAAGACAGGAGTGCCAGGCGTGCTCTGGTCCATGGGGTCACAAAGAGTCGGACACGACTAAACGACTAAACAACAACAACAACAACAAAAACACCACAGTCTCCGTTGCCCTTCATTCCAAGGAAACTAACCCCCGGGTACATGGTCTGGAGTCTCTTGCCCCTCAGAGATAGGAGTGTGCACAACATAACATTTTGGGCAGTTGACATTCTGCAGAGAAGCCCTTCTTCTTACATGTATTGTCACTGGGATCTGGGGCTCATAGCTCTCAGCAAGTTAACTCCAATAGTACTGTAATGCTCTTCCGGTGAGAACTGGAATCTGTTTAATAAAAGGTTCCCTTTGCTACTTATCTTCTTTCCTTTCGTCTGACAGCCTAATCATTAAGCAAAAGAGGCAGCTCTGACATTTTAAAGGCAGGCCCATGGGAACAATTTCTGAACTGATCTATCTATCCATTAACACGAAACAGTGTTTGCATTCTGGGCTTTCAGTCCTGCTCCACTTGGGGATTCTGTCACAGAAAACACACTCCAGACCCTGGTGAAGATTCCTCCAGCACAGCAAACTGTTCTTTTGCACACATCCATACGCACAGAGAGAGAGAAGCAAGCAAAAATCAGCCGATGGATGTCTGGAGTAAAGCTGATCATAGCCTGTATAAATCAGACAGGCAAGTGGCTATGTAATGAAAATCCCCAACATTTCGAGACCAGTGAAAACCAATTTCTGCAAATGCACTATGAACAAAACAGATCACACAGATTATGCAAAATGTTGCATGAGTATAAATACTGATTTCATTTGGCACCAGCAGTTAATAGTTTGAAACAGTGCCACCTATGCTAGGTCAGATGGTCTAAAATAATTGCAAAATAATGGAGAGGATAGAGGAATGGAACACAGTTAAACAGTAAATGGGTACAGTAGGGTTCACAAGGAGGGGGAGTTGCAAAATGAGGAACCTAAGACAGTTGAGCCATGGGAACTCTCAGTCTCACTGATCTGAGTTGTTGTTGTTTTGTTGTTGTTGTTGTTCGTGTTGCTTTCAGAACATTCAGCTTGTATTTGTGATCAAACACACTAGAATGCTTTAAGTATAAAAACTGGGGTTCTGGAAATAAGGGGAATATTGGCAGGAACCAAAATCCAAGTGCAATTGCAATCATTTGTTAAAGACCCGAAAAAGGGAGTACAGTACTGTATTAGCCTTGAAAGTTTTACTCCTATGGATATTCCTGGTCAGCAGCTATCAACAGATGGAGTGCCCCACGCAAGAAGCAGGCTAGGTAAACGTAAAGGGACCCCTGACCATTAGGTCCAGTTGTGACCGACTCTGGGGTTGCAGCGCTCATCTCGCTTTATTGGCCGACGGAGCCGGCGTACAGCTTCCAGGTCATGTGGCCAGCAGGACTAAGCCGCTTTTGGCGAACCAGAGCAGCGCACGGAAACGCCGTTTACCTTCCTGCCGGAGTGGTACCTATTTATCTACTTGCACTTTGACGTGCTTTCAAACTGCTAGGTTGGCAGCAGCAGGGACCAAGCAATGGGAGCTCACCCCGTTGTGGGGATTCGAAACGCTGACCTTCTGATCAGCAAGTCCTAGGCTCTGTGGTTTAACCCACAGCGCCACGCAGAAAGAGAATCAGTGCTTATAAAGATGTTCCACTAAAGATGTTTAGGGCTCCCTTCAAAATCTACAGCCAATCATGGCTTCCTGGCAAGTGTGCTTGCAAAAAAAGGAGTTGGTTTTGTTTCCATTTTTATGTGTGCATTTAAAGCATCATAGCTCATCTTCATCATGTGAAGTTATGGAATGTAGAGAGGGAACTTGTGAGGATGGTGTAAGGAATGATCATGTTCAAAATATGTATCACCGATAACACAGCTGTTTTGCCAGTGACCCGAGTTTGCAGAGAAGCTGCCACATTCCTGCTCCACACATTTTGAATGATATCTTTGGCTGCTTCCAGATAGGCGGCTCTCAACACTAACCCAATCTTCGGCTGTTCGCCACAAGTGGAATTCCCACACTGCAGGGCGGATTGTGCTAATCTGCTTGTTCTGTTAACTTGTTGCTCCGTGGGTTGGGAAACAGAAAAAGTACAATTCACCTGAGCAGCCAACATGAGCACCCGCTTTTAAAAAATCACCCCTCCTCCATGCCTTCTCCTTTTTCGGAAGCAATTATTTAGTTAGCATGTTAGCATGTGTTTATTGAAGGGTAATTGCTGGTTACAAAGCTTTTGAAATAAATAAATTGATTTAGTTGCACTCCAAAATATTTAAAAGGGGGGGGTATTCCTTCTCTCTCCCTATCTGTTGGCAGCAGTTCTTTTCTGCCTCTCTCCAGCAAATATGAGGAAGGGAAGAGCATGGATTCTCAGAATCCCATTTAATTCAGTGGTATTTACTGCAGCATTAGTGTTTGTCAGGGTTGCAGCAGGCTAGAGAGGTACACAATTCTCTCTCTCTCTCTCTCTCTCTCTCTCTCTCTCTCTCTGTGTGTGTGTGTGTGTGTAAGCCCCTCTGGGTGAGTGAAAACTGTACTTGGGAAGCAAGTGACCTTGAGCTTGAGTTTAATTCAGCCTATCCCTCTATCGCTTCCAAGTCAAATGAATAAGCAGAGGCAGTATCACTGAAGATGACAAGCTGTGTGTCAATTCTGCCTCCACCGCACCTCTCCTCTCTCTCACACCCTCTCCTGGGATTAAAATCAGTTTTAACAAGCTGCTTCCTTCTTCCCCATTTCTCCCAAAGAATCCACTGATTAGTTCCGTAAGTTGTTGCAAGAAGTTGCTCTCTCACCCTTTCCCTTCATTTCCTTTCCTCTGTGTTTTTAATTTTAATTTGTTGCAATCTCACTTTTGTGTAACAGCACCCATTTAATATTTTTTTTTAAGGAGGAGGAGAAGGGGGGGGGACTGGGATGCTAAAAATGGCACTTGCCAGAACCACAGCCTTGACACAACAGGCAGGCGCAGACCAGGAGGCAGGATAGAGATGGAGTCACCAGCTGAAAGCAGCAAAAGGGAAGGGCTTAAACCAACAATTATGTTCCTGAAAGATTGCACCGCTGCCTGATGAAAATTCTTCCTTTTTCTCTTTCTCCCTCTCTCACCTAAATAGGAGGAGGAGGGAGAAAGAAAGAAAGAAAGGTGCATATTGACTAATTTGTTTAAAAGTCTCTAGGGCTAAATGGCGTTGAGGAAACTGGCTCAGTGTCCCCAAACATTGCTGCACACGTAAAATTTGTTGTTGTTGTTTAGTCCTTTAGTCGTGTCCGAATCTTTGTGACCCCATGGACCAGAGCATGCCAGGCACTCCTGTCTTCCACTGCCTCCCGCAGTTTGGTCAAACTCATGCTGGTCGCTTTGAGAACACTATCCAACCATCTCGTCCTCTGTCGTCCCCTTCTCCTTGCACCCTCCATCTTTCCCAACATTGGGTAGCCCCAATGCTACCCTTCAGTCTTTTTTCAAAGAGGCTATTTTACGTGATGTTGGGAAAGACATGTAAAATAGCCTCTTTGAAAAAAGACTGAAGGGTAGCATTGGGGCTAACAGCTCCTGTGAGTAAGTTACTGTTTGGTTCTTGTAAACACAAGGGCAATGATTCGGTGGTGAGATTGTATAGCTGCCCCATAAAAAGTGAGTGAACCACCCCCAAGGTTGGCGCAAGACCCGTAGCTCATTCAGTAACGTGGACCCAAGTCTTTGGCGCTCCCTCACAGCTGAGATCAGTCAGGCTGCCTCCCTGTTAAACGTCAGGTGCTTGGTGATGGGTTTGCAGGCACCTTAAGTTAGCTTTCCTGATTTTATGGTCAATTTTAACTGATTGTATCTCTATCACATCTCTTTTGTAGACAACGCTTAGAAACAGTGCTATTTTTCTAGAAAAAGAGGTGCCGGAACTCACCATGAACGCCTCCCTTGTTCTCTTATACAGTGGTACCTCGGGTTACATATGCTTCAGGTTACAGAGTCCGCTAACCCAGAAATAGTACCTCGGGTTAAGAACTTTGCTTCAGGATGAGAACAGAAATCGTGCTCCGGCGGCGCGGCAGCAGCGGGAGGCCCCATTAGTTAAAGTGGTGCTTCAGTTTAAGAACAGTTTCAGGTTAAGAACAGACCTCCGGAACGAATTAAGTACTTAACCTGAGGTACCACTGTAATGGCAATGGCACCCATCTGAGAGGTGCCGGGACTGCATTGCAGCTGGGGGGAAAAGCTTAGAAACGATGGTTTTAAGTGGCATATAAATTATTGAAATAAATAAATAAGAAGCTGCAACCCTGACTCTTCTTCCCCCTCTCTCATGGCCAGCTCTTCCCCCTCCTTCTGCTGTCTCCCCCTCCTCCAAAATAATAATAATTATTTTTCACTACACCATCAGTGCTAGCAGTGGCTTGCTCGCCTTCTTCCTCTCCACATGGCCTCACTGTGAGAGAGGACCAAGCGGAAGAGTCCTTCCTCAGAGTGAGGCAGTGTGTGGCCAGTACCACCCGATCTTTAGGTTTTCTTTAAAGTTAGGTACAAATGTAAAGTTTAAACAGAGCTTCTAGCTACTATGGCAAAGTGGTGGCAGTACAGGCACTATCTTGGCCACGTAACTTATTTTTATGAAGCTGCTTGTTCCCTGAGTTGGTGAGGCTCATTTGATAACAAGAAAGAGAGACTGTAGTGTCATTGGCGTAGTAGTCTTGTGGAACAGAGATTTGGCAAGTGCCTTCTTGTTTCAGCTTTTAATCTGTGGGATAACTGTTATGTACTGAAGTTCTCACCCTGGGCCAGCAGGGGGATACTGTAGATAGTTTCCACTCAGGTCCACATATGCAAATAAGGGATTGAAAGTGACGTTCAGTGATTGGATAGTTACAGAAAATGGTTACTGTTGCGTTGTAGTGGAGCTCTATATAAGCAGGCTGGCTGAACCCTTCAGTTCAGTTCTGTTCTGGCCTGTGAATAAACAAGAGCTGTTTGAAGAATCGCTGTGTCGTCTGATATGTTCACCCACAACTTAACAATAACCAGCCTCACATAGGCAATATGCTTAAGTCACAGTAACACATGAAGGGGTTAATACCATAGAGGAAGCTGTCCAATTAGGCTTAGCTATGTCACTTCCCTTCACTTCCTTGCAAGGAAATAGATAATCATGCCTACTTGAGTAGCTCAGCAGGTGAAGAGGTCCAAGCTGGTTGCTCCAGCTCAGCTTCAGTGGCCTTCGCGAGCTACTCTTGAGTTCCTATATCTAGGAACTTTCACCCCTTTGTAACTACGCTAAGTTTTACTGCCTGTGCAACATTTCTGAAGCACGCGAACCTGACCTTTGGAGAGTTTGTAAGTAAACCATTTTTAAGCTTCCCAAATGTGTGGTCTTTTCCTATGCTGGGGGGAAAGGGAAATGTTGGAACTCACTTGGAAGGCCATATTTTAAAGGTCTCACAGCTTATATTGCCAGTTTATTTTGCTGCATATTTTGTGACTTTAAATCTCTTCTGGGGTCCTCAGCAGGAATTTATGTTGGTGATATATATAGACATAGGCCTAGTGCATGGGTAGGCAAACTAAGGCCCGGGGGCCGGATATGGCCCAATCACCTTCTGAATCCGGCCTGCGGACGGTCCAGGAATCAGCGTGTTTTTACATGAGTAGAATGTGTGTTTTTATTTAAAATGCATCTCTGGGTTATTTGTGGGGCATAGGAATTTGTTCATTCTCCCCCCCCAAAAAAAAGTCCAACCCCCCCACAAGGTCTGAGGGACAGTGGACCGCCCCCCTGCTGAAAAAGTTAGCTGACCCCTGGCCTAGTGGCATGAAAAGTTTTCAGCAGGCATTCATGTTGGTCACACACACACACACACACACACACACCACCAACATAAATGCCTTCTGAAAACTTTTCCATGCCTCTAGGCCTATGCAAGGCAATTAAAAATACATCTTTCCACAATGGTTAAATTGATGTATGTTTTTAATCTTTTTTTATATTGTTTTCAACGGTATAATTTTAAGTACATTTGTCGTAAACTGCTTTGATATCTTTTATGAAGTGGTGGCGTAATATATATATATATATATATATATATATTTGCTTTCGTAGATTTTCACGGGTACAGGAATGCAGGTTTTGGTGTCTTCGGGTGTCTTCCCGTGTAAGAGTCGGGGTGTCTGTGCGACGTTTCGACGAGGTCTCACTCGTCATCTTCAGGCTGGTGCTTTCGGCTTCTTGTTACTGGAACGAGTAACAAGAAGCCGAAAGCACCAGCCTGAAGATGACGAGTGAGACCTCGTCGAAACGTCGCACAGACACCCCGACTCTTACACGGGAAGACACCCGAAGACACCAAAACCTGCATTCCTGTACCCGTGAAAATCTACGAAAGCAAATATATATATATATATATATATATATATATATATATATATATATATATATGTGTGTGTGTGTGTGTGTGTGTGTGTGTGTGTGTGTGTGTATATGATATATTTTTATTTCCTGCCTTTCACCACCAGGTCCTAGGGTGGATTGCAGTTTAATATTCAGTATTAAAAACTGTCAAAACAACTTACGGTCACAGGAAAAGGGTGGGGTCTTGAAAACACCTATCTCGGGTCAGGGCAAAGAGGGATATCTTCAGTACAGTGGTACCTCTGGTTACGAACTTGATTGGTTCTGGAGGTCCATTCATAACCAGAAACCACTCATAACATGAGGCACGCTTTCACTAATGGTTCCTCCCGCTGCATGTGCGCCGCTGGAGTGCAACTTCCGCTCACATCCCGGGGCAACTTCCAGGTTAGTGGAGTGCGTAACCCAAAGCGTTCGCAAGGGGTACGGTATGTAACACGAGGTACCACTGTGTTCACCAAATGCTGTTTAGTGAAGGTGCTGGATGCACCTCTGTGAAGAGGGAATTCCACAGCTTAGGGCCTCTCCTGAGCCACTGCTGAACTTCTGTGGGTAGTACAACTACCAAGAGGGTCCCTTCTTCTGAACTTAACATCTGAGAGGGCCTGTGGAGAAGGAGGTGATCTCTCAGAATGACCTCCTTGGCCCTTTCTCAGAGAGAGGAAGCCAGAAGCGGGGAGGAGAAGAGTTTCCTGCTGCCTCCAATGTGTGCTTACCTTGAGCCCTTCAGGTCTGCCTCAGCAGAGAACAGGTGACCCAGAAGTGAGTCAGTAAATAGTTCGGCACCATCCTGTGCTCCCACAAGCATGTCACTTGAGACAAATGGTCTCAGTTCATCCCATGATTGGGCCAGCCAATTGCATACAAAAGGCCTAGTGAGAAGCACCCTTTGGAGACCAGCAATGTCTACAAAACTCTCAAGAGTAAAAGGATCTATAAATGAATGGAGCCATTCCGTAAGAAAGTCTTTCCTTCTCCTGCTTGGCAATTTCAAAGCAGGAGAATAGTAACTGCCCCTTCAGATTTCCATCTCTAACAACTGCCATTGCTTCAAGGCAAGCACCATATACTGAACGCACATTTTTAATGCCTCTGTGTTACAGGGGAAGGACGGTTGACCATGCAGCGAGCCCTTGAGCTGCTTCAATGTTCCAGGGATATTTTTATAAAGCCGGGAACCTTCCATGTCGCCCCCATTCAGAGAAGTCTTTGTGGCATTAATAAATAAAGTCGCTCTGCCGCAAACACAGTTAACTCAGCCACCAAGTTGGGAAAGTGTCGGCTGTTCTGAAAGACTGGTTTCAATTTGGGTTCCTGCTCAGCTGAGTGTTTGCAGGCCTACTTTCAGGTTCTAGAACATGGGATTGCAAACCTGTAGATGTGGGATAGTTTCCTGAGAACAAGCTGAGCTAATCAATCCGGTTAATGTAGAATTCTTCACTAGAGCCCTGGATTTCAGTCTATGGCTATCTCCCCTCTGTATCCAGTACATGAAAGTTGCCACCACCTTCAATTTCCAACTGCTGCAACAAAAGTACTTCACCTAAATTTCTGTCCTAGGTGCCCACTAGAGGTCACCTATTGATAAGCCTGCAACTTCTCAATAATATTTATTAGTTTTCAATTTCAGTACAAAAAACAACAACATTTCTTATCCTTCCATATATTCTCTCTCCAGTCCACTTCTTCCTTCCTTCCCTCTAGATAGCTTTCTAATTACCTTTCCTGTCTTCTTCGCATTTCTATTTCCTCTTATTTACTTTATCTTGCTTAATGCAACATACTAAAAGGTAAAGGGACCCGTGACCATTAGGTCCAGTCGTGACCGACTCTGGGGTTGCGGCGCTCATCTCGCTTTACTGGCTGAGGGAGCTGGCGTTTGTCCGCAGGTAGCTTCCGAGTCATGTGGCCAGCATGACTAAGCCGCTTCTGGTGAACCAGAGCAGCACACAGAAACGCTGTTTACCTTCCCGCCGGAGCAGTACCTATTTATCTACTTGCACTTTGACGTGCTTTCGAACTGCTAGGTTGGCAGAGCAGGGACCGAGCAACGGGAGCTCACCCCGTCGCGGGGATTCGAACCACCGATCTTCTAATTGGCAAGTCCTAGGCTCTGTGATTTAGACCACAGCGCCACCCGCGTCCCTCAATTCAACATACTACGTAATTGTAAATAAGTTACAGAGTCTGTTTGCAAAAACCTTTAACTCAATCCTGTTAGTGTTGTCAGATTTTTACAATGTTCTTTTAAGCATATTATAAATTTACTCCAGTCTCTTTCAAACAATTGGTCTTGCTAGTCTCGGATCTTCCGGGTCAGTCTTGCCAGTTCTGTGTATTCCATCATCTTAATCTTCCATTCACTTAGTGTTGGTATTTCTTGTTGTGTCCATTTCTGAGCTAAAAGTATTCTTGCAGCCGTTGTGGCATAAAGAAATATGTTATGGTCTTTATTGGGGATTTCATCCCTAATAATGCCTAGTAAGAAGGCCTCTGGTCTTTTTGGAAATGTACTTTAAAACATTTTTTTAGTTCATTGTATATCATATCCCAATTAGTACAAGTCCACCACATATGATGGAATAACCCCTCATGTCCCCTACATTTCCAACATAAGATAATCCTGCAACTTCTCAGTTGTTGTTGTTGTTTAGTCGTTTAGTCGTGTCCGACTCTTCGTGACCCTATGGACCAGAGCACGCCAGGCACTCCTGTCTTCCACTGCCTCCCGCAGTTTGGTCAAACAGCCTTGCCGTGGTGAAGGGGCTTGAATAACTCAGAGAAGCTATGAACTATGCCGAGCAGGGCCACCCAAGATGGATAGGTCATAGTGGAGAGTTTTTACCAAACGTGATCCACCTGGAGCAGGAACTGGCAAGCCACTCCAGTATCCCTGCCAAGAAAACTCAATGGACAAAGACAATAGGCAGTTTCTCAATAGCAACTGATAATTACTTGCAGTCTTATAAGAATGAAAGGAGAAAATACATACTTCATCCTATCTCTTTGAGGCCCACTGGTATAATGGTGAGATAAGGTCAGACCTTGACTTTCAGAGTGATGTTACTTGCACTGGCTATGAAACCGAGCAAGCGGGGTTGGTTTATGGTGTGTGCGCGCGCCCTGAGAAGATATTCAGTTCATCATTATTGCCAGGATATGCTGGGAAACCAAAGTAGCTGATTGACTGAGCCCTCTGATAATCAAGTAGGAAACGCATGGTGCACATTAAAATGAACAGATGTCTAGGTGCAAAAAAATGTATGATTGTACACCTTCCACATTTCCTGTGGAGGAGATTGGTCATTAGCTAATCTGTGACAACACAAATTTCCACCCTCCTCATCTGCCTTGGTCACCCAAACTCCTTGCAGTATTTATATACCCAGCAGCCCTTTGAGATAAAGTGAGTTTTATTATACAAGCAAATATTTCTCCAGGGGGAGAAATACTAGGCATTGAAAACGTTCATAAGTGAAGGAGCGCATTAAATACATTCTAAATATGCAATTTTGTTTGTTTTTCTGGGACTAGCCCCGCTGCTAATGGCATTGTTGTAAACCACTATTGCCTCTTGGGTTTTGTTTAAGATTTACAGCCCAATCAATCACTTGTGAATGAGAGAGCCAACTGCTCTGCCAACACAACCTTACAAAATGTGACAATATTTTGTAATGTCGTTATCACCATAGGTGTTTAGTAGGAATGTGCCAAGCCAAATCCTGAACCGAAGTGAGCTGCTTAAGGCATATTTGGAACATCTCCAAGCTGAAGCAAGATCTCTGAAGCAATTAATGGTGCTTTGGAGATTTGGACATTGAAAGAACATTACAGAGTGTCTGCAAAAACTGAAACATTTCTCCCCAAACTTGGCCGATATGGAATACACCAGAGGGAGAAGAGAGAGCTATTTTGTAATTTACGGGTCTGGCTTCTAATCAGAAGGCATTGTTTTACCAGGGCTTTCCCATCACAGTGTTTGGGGGAAGGAATGTTGAAGAAAATCAAACTGTTCTGTGTTCTTTGCTAGTTTAGGTAGTGGTGATAGTTGGAAAATACTGGATGTTAAAGTCCGTCTTTCTTCTGCATGCCCACATATCCACTCCTGTCAAATCAGCTTTGCACTTAGTTTCTGCTGCTTTTGGTGCCAAAAACTTGAAGCTGGTTGCTGTCAGTGGCGTAGCGTGGGTTGTCAGCACCCGGGGCAAGGCAAGTAATTTGCGCCCCCTCTGCCCTAGGGGCAGAGAGCTGCGAGTGCGACCCCCCCCCCAGATGTTGCGCCCGGTGTGGCCGGCCCCCCCTGCACCCCCCACGCTACGCCACTGGTTGCTGTTTTTCTTATAATACATTCCTAGCCCCTGTTAATGGAGAAATCTGAGGGCTCCCTTGGACAAAAAACAAGGACACCAGCCAGGAATACCAGAGCAAAACAGCAGCCAGTAGGCTTGGTCTTTATTGAAGACTGTCGCAACAGGACTCCCACCTGCCACCAGGTGAAACAAGATGGAAGCCCTGAACAAAAGGAGACCCAAACTTTTATTAGCTACTAATCCCCCAGGCTACACCCCTAGAACTACATCACAACTACATCATGACTACATCATTGATACATCACAAAACGGAGGGGTTGCAGGAGGGGTTTGTGGAGGTAACCTGAGTATTTTGTCACCTGGCTGGTCCCTCCTCTCCCCCTCCCCATAAGTATTTTCCAAAGGACAAAGGGGAGCTGGCAGTTTCCTGCCCCCAGAGGGAAGAGCTGATCATTGTCCTTTGTTCCAGTCCGTGTTGAATCCACTCCCGTATGCAAGTTCTTTGTGTCCTTGATGGTCTTCTGTTTAGGACCATCAAGGTTGGCATGCCAACTGGGTAGGGCTCCTGCATACATGTTGGTACGCTCAAGAGATTATGGCCATCCTGTATCAAACCATCCCTTTTGATAGTCCTTCCTTCATGGAGCAAAATAAAAGTGGACCGGTGTAGATCCGATGTATGGTTGATTTTCTATGAATTTATAACAGAAACATCACATATGTTGTGTGTGAGTGTGTGTGTGTCGAGTTTGTACAAACTAAATGATGGGGGGTGGAGGGTTCTGCAACACCCCTATATCTACCTCTTTGCAATTTTACAAGTTACCTGCCTAAGAGCATCTCTACAATGTATGCCATTTTCATACTAAAATAATTGCCCACGAAACAAGAGACAACGAAATGAATCCAGACCTCACCCCTCAATCCATTTGAAATGCACCTAGCACAAAAAATGTCCATCAGTGCTTCTGAAATTTAGCAAATTTCTTACCTATGGGCACCTGTATGATCTCTGCCATTTTCATATAAATTGCTCACAAAACAATAGGGCTGATTAAATTAATCTTTTTTAATCTTCCAAACACTGCATAGGTTGCTCTTGCAGGAAAACCACTACAGCTTTCCATCTGAAATGTGGTAGCTATGATCCCTTTGGAAGGAGCTACCTTGCCTGCAAAGTCCATGAATTTCTGCCAAAAAAGTTAAAAGCAGTTCCTTTTAAAAAGAAAAAAAGAAAATCTGTCCAGCGCACACACAAAAATCTGGATCTATTGTCATTTCATAGTATCCTTGCTTAGGTGCCCCTGTATGTTGTGTGCTATTTTCATATAAACTGATCACAAAACAAAAGGGGAGGTTAAGTGAATCCTTTTTTAACCACACCAAAACTAAAGAATGCTCTGTTTGCCTATAATTTGACAAGCTTTGTCCATGGGGAATGAAAAAGTAAATGCCAATGCCTTTGCTTTTGTATGCCTAGCTAGCAACAGTCATCTCTGTGACAAAATAGAGAAAACAGGCAGAATTAGGACCCCCCCACACACACTTTACTTTCCAGCAAGCAATTCCTTCCACAGCAGTAGAAAGGAAAATGACACATCACAAGGTATTTATCACCGCGGGTGGCGCTGTGGGTTAAACCACAGAGCCTAGGGCCTGCTGATCAGAAGGTCAGTGGTTCGAATCCCCATAACGGGGTGAGCTCCCGATGCTCGGTCCCTGCTCCTGCCAACCTAGCAGTTCGAAAGCACGCCGGTGCAAGTAGATAAATAGGTACCGCTCTGGTGGGAAGGTAAACGGCGTTTCCGTGCGCTGCTCTGGTTCGCCAGAAGCGGCTTAGTCATGCTGGCCACATGACCCGGAAGCTGTACGCCGGCTCCCTCGGCCAATAAAGCGAGATGAGCGCCGCAACCCCAGAGTCGGTCACGACTGGACCTAATGGTCAGGGGTCCCTTTACCTTTACCCAGCAGCCAGGCAGCACCAGGGGCTGAACTTCATGAAATAGCAATTCACAATAATGTACTTGTTGCAATGGTCAGTTATTCCTCTGAAACCCAGAGACATGCAAAGCGGGCAAGAACTTTCACCTGTTTTGAGTGGCGTGCCTTGGAAAGTGGGCATGTCCATAAAAATCCATTTTAGGACTGTACCCAGCTGGTTTTTGATTAGCCACCGGGTATGCTTAATCGCATCTGGGACATGCTATCCTTTCTTCTAACTACCAGGGCCTCTACAGGCATCCTTCCCTGCTGCTTCCATTATGTAACGCTGGTATAGATTTAGCTTTAGTCTTGCTATGAAGCCTTTGAGATTAAATCCTCTAGCAGGCCAATAGACGTTCGGAATGAATGAATGGAGGGAAAGATTTCAAAATAGCTCACAGGGAAAGATTAATAGCTCCCTTTTTCATTTGCATATTCCCATGTCCAGCCTCTGGAAACTCCCCTGTTTCTCTGATTAGTTTAATACCGATGATACGGATAAATACATTGGAAGAATCCTGATCCTACTGAGCAAGGGGGGGGGAGGAAGGGGGGCACACAAAAGCTCTACTGTGATGATATTTTATGTTATTAAATGCTAAGTGCTTGTCCTTTTATCAAGGTCAAGTGGTAAAGGAGGGTTGGATGGAAACAGAATCCACCTACTTATCGCCAGTGGAGTAAACAGGATGCAAACCCCGCTGACACAGTGGATGTGGAATAGATGGTAGAACACCTTGTTCCGAGGCCACCTGTTTAAATAGACTTCATAATTCACCAAAGAATGAATTGAAGTTGTTGAGTGGATCGTTATTCAAAGCCCTGATTTCTGATTGATTGGTGTTATCGTATGGCCAAGCCCACGTGTTTTTGGGCAAGGCACCCTGTGTTCATTTACATCTGCATGAGCTGAGGCAGTGTCGTTATGGCAGATAACATACCCTCCAACATTTCTCCGATGAAAATAGGGACATCCTATTCCATCATAATTTTTTTACTATTTATATCCTGCCCATCTGACTGGTTTGCCCCAGCCACTCTGAGCGGCTTCCAACATATATTAAAGCATAATAAAACATTAAACATTATCTGAAGGAGTGTCTCCACCCCCATCGTTCTACCCAGACACTGAGGTCCAGTGCTGAGGGCCTTCTGGTTCTCTGTAACTGCGAGAAGCCAAGTTACAGAGAACCAGGCAGAGGGCCTTCTTGGTAGTGGCACCCGCCCTGTGGAACGCCCTCCCACCAGATGTCAAAGAGAACAACAGCTACCAAACTTTTAGAAGACATCTGAAGGCAGCCCTGTTCGGGGAGCTTTTAATGTTTGATGTATTACTGTATTTTAATATTTGGTCGGAAGCCGCCCCAGAGTGGCTGGGGGAAGCCCAGCCAGATGGGCGGGGTATAAATAATAAATTATTATTATTATTATTAACATTAACATTAACATTAAGATTAAAAGCCTTGGGGGTTGGATGACTCCATACCCTCCAACCTTTCTCCGATGAAAATAGGGACATCCTACAATACCCTCTCATGAAAATAGAGATTTCCAAAGGAAGCATGGGACATTCCAGGATCAAATCAGAAACTCAGACAGCTTCTGTAAATCCGGGACTGTCCCTGGAAAATAGGGAGACTTGGAGGGGTCTGAGATAAGATCATGGACACAATTTAGGAGACGTTTTAAGGGAGGAAGACTGAACAAAAGTGCTTTAAAATGTAAATGTGTTGTGAATGAGCAAAAGACCCAGCAATAACCCTATTATGGTTGAGCTGTAGATCTTATTATCCTAAGCACAGCCGGCCCTCCTGTTAGGCAAAGTGAGGCAGCTGGCTCAGTAGGTGAATGCCAGGGGGTGGCAGCAGTCCCACTACTTTTGCCCTAAGCTAGCCCTGTACATATCCTAAACTAGCCCTCTGCCCTCTAGTCTGGTGGATGATGATGTCCCATTAAGAGTCAACTCCTTATCTGATTGGATTCTGTGTATGGAATGGCCATCTTGCCCTTTGCTTCAGGCAGCAAAATGTCTTGGGCTAACATCAACCCCAAACAGCAGCTGATTGTAGCTAGCTAGCTTTTAGTGTCAAAAAGATGAATATAATGGATTTGCGTGGGGATTCCTGTTGGTGGCTGATAACTTGTCCTCATGGAACAGGTTTCCCAGAAAAAAAGAAAAACCTCCCATTAAGACATCAGAAGTGCAGCGGTATCCTAAAGGGCTGTTTGGGGGAGTTTGACATCTCACAAGATAATGATGATAATAATAATAATAATAAACTCAGAGCGGCTAACAGCAATAAAAGTAACACAGCATTCTCAAATCAATTCATTTTAAAATCAATTCAAAATCAAATTAATGGCAACCATTGGGCTAGAGTTCTGTGAGGGTTACCAAAGGAGGGGTCAGACTGTGCCTTGGCCAAAGGCCTGGTGGAACAGCTCTGTCTTGCAGGCCCTGTGGAAAAATGTCAAGTCCCGCAGAGCCCTAGTCTCTTGTGACAGAGCGTTCCGCTAGATCGGGGCCACAGCCGAAAAAGCCCTGGCTCTGGTTGAGGCCAGCCTAACCTCTCTGTGGCCCGGGACCTTCACAATGTTTTTGTTTGAAGACTGCAAGGTCCTCCGTGGGACATACCAGGAGAGGCGGTCTTGTAGGTAATGCACACAGAAGAGGGAATATACAGTGGTACCTTGGGTTAAGTACTTAATTTTTTCCGGAGGTCCGTACTTACCTGAAAGTGTTCTTAACCTGATTCACCACTTTAGCTAATGGGGCCTCCGTGCCGCTGCTGCACGATTTCTGTTCTTATCCTGAAGCAAAGTTATTAACCTGAAGCACTATTTCTGGGTTAGTGGAGTTTGTAACCTGAAGCGTATGTAACCTGAAGCGTATGTAACCCGAGGTACCACTATACTAGCAAATACTCCCTTGGGTTTGAGGTCAAGGTATCCTATGGGCATGCTGTCACAATTGCCAGCCTGGAATTAATCAGCAAGCATAAATATGGACTAACACACTTTATTCAGTTTCCCCTACAAAGCTGTAGAATGTTGATCCAAACTCATAAAAGAGGAGCTGACTGCAGAAAGTGTAATTAATAAACATGTGCATCCATTACTAAGAATAATTTGTAATGTAGAATTATATCCCCTTATGGAATTGCTGTATGTATGTCATCACTATTGCTTATTCTTCCATACTAGCTGTTTTTCCCGAAGCTGACATCTTGCAGTGCACCGATTCAAGTGTTAGGCTCGAACCTGGAAAATTCTGGATCAAACCCCTGTTCAGCCATAATGCACAATGAGTGATCCTGGGCCAGTCACTATCTCTCAGCCCAGTCAGGGGTGTTTTCAGGATAAAATGGAGATGGGAGGCCATGTGTAGAATCATAGAATTGTAGAGTTGGAAAGGGACTACACGGGTCATCTAGTCCAACCCCCCCCCGGCAACGCAGGAATCTTTTGCCCAGTGTGGGGCTTGAACCCACAACCTTGAGATTAGACACCTTGTGCTCCACCAACTGAGCTATCCCACCTTGACTGTTTTGGAGGATTGGAAGCGTGAAAAAATGAATACAGTGGTACCTTGGGTTACATACGCTTCAGGTTACAGACTCCGCTAACCCAGAAATAGTACCTCAGGTTAAGAACTTTGCTTCAGGATGAGAACAGAAATTGTGCTCCGGCGGAGCGGCAGCAGCGGGAGGCCCCATTAGCTAAAGTGGTGCTTCAGGTTAAGAACAGTTTCAGGTTAAGAACAGACCTCCAGAACGAATTAAGTTCTTAACCCGAGGTGCCGCTGTAAATATTCCGTCACTGGTTGCAGATGGTGTTGCTGCCAAACTGTTGCAATCAAGGGTTTTCCAAGTCGTCCCTCCATCTTTTTCTGGACACTTTTTTGATTTACGAAAGAAAACGCAGTGCCACTCTTCCCAGCGTGGACTGGGAAAGTGCTTTTGAGACACAGTAGGGTCCCTGAGGGTCACTGTCTACAGTGGTACCTCGGGTTAAGAACTTAATTCGTTCTGGAGGTCCATTCTTAACCTGAAACTGTTCTTAACCTGAGGTACCACTTTAGCTAATGGGGCCTCCCGTCCTGCCACACGATTTCTGTTCTCATCCTGAGGTAAAGTTCTTAACCCGAGGTACTACTTCCGGGTTAGCGGAGTCTGTAACCTGAAGCGTCTGTAAACTGAAACGTCTGTAACCCGGGGTACCACTGTATGCTATGTGGCAGAAGGGGTGGTCAGTGAGACAGCTGCCAGTGTGTTTGCTGACGATTTCTATACCATTGCACATCTATACCATTGCCATTTCCTGCTTTCTATACCACTGCACATCGCTGCAGCCGTTTCCTTCATTGCTTGTAAACAGCCAGAGTTTATGCTCCCTTTTTTTCCTTTTCTGTATCCCCTTCTCACAAGTGACGCAATTAACAATACCTTTTTCTGCTACTAAAAAACGAAAGCATGTTCCTAGGTTTTTTAAAAAAATACGGCAAATTAATCTTGCCCTGTGACACCACCCTCTTCTGTGATTTTGAACCGTTTCTTTGACAGAGGAGCAGTTTAAAAATCTGGCTGGCTGGCTGGCTGGGGTTGCATTGCTGCTGGAGCTGATCTGCAGTGTGGGTGGAAGTAAAGCACAGAGCTTGCCAGTGAAAAACTACCATAGCTGCCTTAGATCTGCTTGTTTTAAAGGAGGGGAGATTTTTTCCTCTTTCTCCCCTGTCCCCACCCACCCACCAACACAATTGATAAATCACACACGCACACACACACACACACACACACACACACACACACACTAAAATAACCAAACCCATTTAAATAATAACAATCAAAATTATTGTTTTATTTTCCCGACCCTTGTATAGTCCCACTGATCAACCTCTCGCATAGGAGAGATTTCACAAAAATGTTAACCATGGAAGCAGATCAAGGAGAGTTTTCAATATTTTTTACCAAAGGAGGTATGAACGCCTTTAAGATTTCAATTTACTCTGGGGGTTTTCAGATTGCGGCCATGGCAAGTTTGTTGATGGACCAATCAGGAGGGCTGTGAAAGAACACAGGAGCAATAACTTACATTTTCCCTAGATTCACTGTTGTGGTGTATGTATTTGGCCACATTGTACTTTAAAAAATCCATCATTTCGCACAGTTTTTAAAAGTGGGAAACAACTGGACATCTCCCTCCCATGACAGCTATGTTTTACAACGAAGAATACCTGTATTAATGCAGAATCTGCGGATCTGGGAACCCACGAGGTGTGAGGACAGAGAAATTGTGTAATAGCATTAAATGCTTAAAAATGTGGGTAATGAAGACCTCTTCTCTTCCAACATTTCTAAGTAAGGTGTTTCCTGATTAATATTCAGTACAGTACGCAATACATAGGAGACTTGCCTCTATATGCAAAACCCATGAGTAAAATAAAAAAGAGAAATATGTTTGCTGTCCAGGTTCTAAGATATATTAATTTAGCTTGAGGGGAAAGTAGAAAAGGAAAGCTTCAGACGCTTCTGTGGAAATGGGTGGAAGATATTTTTTCCCTAGAAGAGGTGCACTTATTTCCCCCCTTAATGAGGTTAAATACACTGTTGATACAAATTAAAAGCGGAAACATTTCAGGGTCATTAGACACGACTCTGCTTTTTTTGCATTATGTCACCTTTAAGTTCTCCCTGCGGTTATGCAGCAGATTAGTGCACAGTAAACAAAAGGAGGTGATTAATAATTTAATTATAACTGCATGAATTGGGATTGCAAAACATATATGTGGAAGAACAATTTAGGAATGGATGTAGAAGATGGGTTTCAGTGTTCATGCAAAACACTTTACCTGATTAAATTGACACATTTAGGTCAGTCCATAATAAAATATCTACCATCCATTTAATCACGGATGAAGAGCCCAACCTGATTTGCATTATTGAAAACTGGGTAAATGAGCTTGGAAGAGCTGGCATCTCTCAGCTGTGTCCACCTGGGCTTTCAGCCCAGTACCAAGACAGGCTTGAGGGTTGGGCAGAGGGAATAGCTGTGGTCCAACTCTCTCTCCCTCTCCAGGATTCCTGTCCAGCAAGAATCTGGTTTTTAGTGTTCACACCTGGTCTTGGTCACAGGGGACAGATGGTTTTGCAATGCATAGGAGAAGAATGGAGAGAACTGGTGGGACAATGGTTATCCCTGAATATAAACTCTATAGGAAGGATAGAGTTTACTACTTATCCCTTTCTTCTCTCGAAGATATCCACACCAGAGTGGAGTCCTTAAGATGGATAGCACCTCATGTCCCTCCTTCCAGCAACTCCTACAGCCTAACTGTTGTCAAATCTTTTGCTCCACTTTCTTTTGGACACATCAGTGAGGCTTAGAGCGGCGTCTTGTCGTCTGGGCAGCCCAGAACGTCCAGCCACACTGCTGCCAGGCTTCAGGGAATCTGACCCCCCGCCCTCATAGCAGGCTGCCAGTATAGTGGTACCTAGGGTTAAGTACTTAATTCGTTCCGGAGGTCCGTACTTAACCTGAAACTGTTCTTAACCTGAAGCACCACTTTAGCTAATGGGGCTTCCTGCTGCCGCCATGCCACCAGAGCACGATTTCTGTTCGCATCCTGAAGCAAAGTTCTTAACCTGAAGCACTATTTCTGGGTTAGCAGGGTGTAAACTGAAGCATGTGTAACCTGAAGCGTATGTAACCTGAGGTACCACTGTAATGGAAAGACAAGAAGCTCTAAAAGGTAAAGGTAAAGGGACCCCTGACCATTAGGTCCAGTAGCAGATGACTCTGGGGTTGTGGCGCTCATCTTGCTTTACTGGCTGAGGGAGCTGGCGTTTGTCCGCAGGTAGCTTCTGGGTCATGTGGCCAGCATGACTAAGCCGCTTCTGGTGAACCAGAGCAGCACACGGAAACGCCGTTTACCTTCCTGATGGAGTGGTACCTATTTATCGACTTGCACTTTGACGTGCTTTCAAACTGCTAGGTTGGCAGGAGCAGGGACCGAGCAACAGGCGCTCACCCCGTCACGGGGATTCGAACCGCTGACCTTCTGATTGGCAAGTCCTAGGCTCTGTGGTTTAACCCACACAAGAAGCTGTTACCAATGTCTTTATTCAATATTCACAGAGAGAGGAGTAGAAATGCAGCCTCTTTGGTAATGGCGTTGCTCCGAGTAATCTCCTCCCCCCTCCCCTTCTCAGTTGTCAACGGCTCCACCCCCCTTACGGTGGCTGCCTAGGGCCAATTGTCTCTTAGCTCTCTGCTCTCCTACTTTCAACGCTCGCTGGGTTTGGGGAGAAGGGGGTGGGGTCTGGAATGCTCTCTAGTGATAACGTGTCAGCCAGCTGTTTCTGCTATGCTTCTCCCATTATTTCCCAGCTTTGCCCCTCTTCTATCTCTGAGCTGTGACCCTCTGCAAACCAGGCTTGTGTCCGGGGAGGTCACTTTGGTGCTGCAAACGTAGCAGTTTGACTTCACTCCTGGATACAGGAGACAAGCAAGGACAGGGAAGGAGGTGATGTCACTCTGCATGTCAAAGAGAGCACAAATCCAGCAAGCTAGAAATCCCCAAAGGGGCAGATTCCTTCACAGAATCACATTGGGCCCCAAAGGTAATTTACTATTGGGGATATTCTATTGTTCCCCTGGACAAAATGCTCAGGGAGATCTTGAGATGAAATCAAGAAAGCAACTAAAAGAGAAAATGTAGTTATGGATGACTTTAACTAACCTCACATAGACTGGCTATATACATGGTAAAATTTCTAGATACCCCAAACGATCGTGCCCCAGAACAGTTGTGTTTTTGTCTTTTTATATTGTGTGTTTATGTTGTGAACTGCCCTGAGACCTGCGGGTATAGGGCGGTATACAGATTTTAAAAACAATAACAACTCATTAGCTGTGCACAATATTTTGACGTTCCTACATTAGCTGAACATAAGTGAATTCTGTCTTGAAGAATTATAAAGGTAAAGGTACCCCTGCCTGTACGGGCCAGTCTTGACAGACTCTAGGGTTGTGCACTCATCTCACTCTAGAGGCCGGGAGCCAGCGCTGTCTGCAGTCACTTCCGGGTCACGTGGCCAGCGTGACGAAGCTGCTCTGGCGAACCGGCACCAGAGCAGCACACGGAAACGCCGTTTACCTTCCCGCTATAAAGCGGTACCTATTTATCTACTTGCACTTTGACATGCTTTCGAACTGCTAGGTGGGCAGGAGCTGGGACCGGACGACGGGAGCTCACCCCGCCGCGGGGATTCGAACCGCCGACCATGCGATCGGCAAGTCCTAGGCACTGAGGTTTTACCCACAGTGCCACCCGCGTCCCCTTATAGACCACACTAAAAAGTAAAAGTAAAACCTGAAGCAAATGTCTTGTGTGTGTCTATGTTTTCATGCAGACAACAGAAGTCCGCCCATAACAGACACAAGGGGACAATGTAGTATTGTAATAGGCAATATACTGCTATAATTAAGTGCTTATGGAACTACCGTTTTAATTCTGCTTCAAGCTGACTGTGGAATAGCAATGACTCCACAGCATAAAGAACCCTGGTGTGGAAAGAATCTGTGTCTACCGATTAATTGCAATTTATCTGGCATTCATGATAACAGTTCATTCAACCTCAAAAATATGGGATTGGACACCATAGTCTCTCTTCTATTTCATGAGGTTCAGAACATCCAAAACCAAATTGTATGATTCCTCCTGAATCTCCAGTCTGTTGTGGGAATTGTGTGTGCATGTGCTGCTTGTTCTATGAGGACGACCAACTTGCCAGAGACCATCCAGCCACTGGAGTCCCTACACGAAACAGTTTGCATTTGTCTTTTGGCTGTAAGTCAAAAATGATAAAAACAGGAATAACGTTTTTAATTGCAGTGAAGGAGAGATCTAGCACCTTTGCCCCCAGGTGGTGTGATATGCCAGACACCAGGGAGGCTTGAATGTGTGGGTAGAAAACTGTGATGTTGGGAACATCAAAAACAATGCAAATACCGTCCAAAAACAGAAAAGAGAAGATGCAAATGAGCTTTCAGCAAGTGTTTGTAGATGTGTTTGTACTGAAACAAACCTGCAGATTGTGTACTCTAATGTGCCCCTGGATAACCCTTTTAGAAGCTGTGGCTGGTACACAAGACGGTGGGTCATTTCACCTCCTACGATGTGAGGCTTTTTGGAAACAAGCATGTTACATCAGAACTCCAGCATCCGGCTTGTATTTCATCTGAGTATGTTTTGAACTGACTAGTTTTGGAGCCTACATACTTGCCCAAAGGAATGCCTCATTTCCTTTGCCCTATCCAGACTTCCATTGGAGTCCCGATTTCTAGGCACAGATTTCTAGTTCTGTGCCTGAGAGGTTTATGTGTTTTTTCATCCTGCTGCTTTCCCCAGGAATACCTACTGTTTATCGCAGAATTGGAACAAACGTCAGTCGGGTTGACGTTAGTTCCAGTTCAGCAGTAAACAGTGAGTTTTCCTGGGGAAAGCGGTGGGACAAATCACATGCACTCTGTAAATCACGGACCTGTGCTTAGAAATCGCTGTGCAAACAGATGTCTGAATGAGTCTTGAGATTCCTGCTTTGCCCTCCTGGGTCTGAATATGGCAAGAGCAAAAAACAATCTTGCTTTGGTTGTCATTTGGAGGACGTTTTTTAAGAACTTAAGAAAGTCCTGCTGGATCTTTTTATCTTTCCAAAATCCTCTCCTCCAACCTTCAGCTTCATTGGACGCCTGTGAGTTCTAGAGTTATGGGAGAGAGAGAGAAACTTTTCTTTATTTCCTTTCTCCATGCCAAAAGTGCGGACTGGTCTGGGGGGGCCTTGAGAGGTACAGCCAGGGGGCTGCCGCAGGTACCTCCTAGCATCTGCTGCCTGAAGCTGTTGCCTCACATTGCCTAACAGTAAAGGTAAAGGGACCCCTGACCATTAGGTCCAGTCATGGCCGACTCTGGGGCTGCGGCACTCATCTTGCTTTATTGGCCAAGGGAGCCGGCGTACAGTAGTCATGTGGCCAGCATGACTAAGCCGCTTCTGGCAAACCAGAACAGTGCACGGAAACGGCGTTTACCTTCCTGCTGGAAGATTTGAAAATAAGGGATCAGCAGCCTCACCTGTCCCGGGGACAGTCTACAGGATATCTAACAATCCGGGAAGCAGCAGGAAACGGTGCTGGAATAAGGAAATTTCCCACAAAAAAGGGGAAGGTTGACAGCTATGGCGGTACCTATATATCCACTTGCACTTTGACGTGCTTTGGAACTGCTAGGTTGGCAGGAGCAGGGACCGAGCAACGGGAGCTCACCCCGTCGCGGGGATTTGAACCGCCGACCTTCTGATCAGCAAGTCCTAGGCTCTGTGGTTCAACTGCAGTATTCCAGGTATGACCTGGAAATTTTGAATGTATGGCAACCATACGTAAATCAGACCCTGCCTGAGCCAGTGGGTGGTCAGAGAAGGAAACCGGAAAAAATTTCAGCTAAGATATCTGTGCCACCCAAAGCCTTTTTGCCTTCACCCCTAGTCTGGCTTATTTGCTCTGGAATAGTTCAGTTTCTGCACATGTATGTGCCCTTCAGCTCAGCAAACAATTCTTAGTGGTAATAATGCTGCAGCCAGTGTTAGTCCTACTCAAGAGTAGACCAGTGAGATAACAAAATATAGATTCATTCATTTCATTAGTTCATGGGTCGGCAAACTAAGGCCTGTGGGCCGGATCAGGCCCAATTGCCTTCTGGATCCAGCCCGCAGATGGATCGCCAGTGTGCATGTTTTTCCCCTCTCCCTCACACAGCGGCAGCGCCTCCTCCCTCCCTCCTCCTGGCTTCTCCCGCCCTGCCTAGAGGAGGAAGGGGGCTGGGCTTTGTTGGTGCCAGTAGCAGCCGCCATTTTAAGCAGCCCATCTCCGGAACCCTTTTGCGCACTGCTCACCGTCCCTCCGCCACCAGCACCGCCAGCCCCTGCCACTCACAAGACACAGGTAAGCAGCCACCAGGGCTCATGGTGCCCTTGCATAATCCCCCCCAAAAAAAATATAGTCCAGCTCCCCACAAGGTCTAAGGGACAGTGGACTGGCCCCCTGCTGAAAAAGTTTGCTGACCCCTGCCTCAGTTGAAGTCACAACCCACAATGAACATGTCAGGAAGATGGAGGCATTGATATTCTATTTCTAGGGTAGAGGGTCTACCAAGTTACAGTCCCCAAGAGAGGAAGAGGCCCCAGAACTATACCTCCAGCAAATACAGTATCACCTAGGGCCAATTATTCCATTTGCCCAACATGCAGCAAAGACCTCTCCTGTTAATTCTTTGTACCTGAGCATTACTGGTGTCACTCCTTTCATTTCACTTCTCCCTCAATTTGGAGGTACTTTAAACAGAGCGCTACTGCAGACTTGTGCACCCTGGTACTCAGCTGTGCTGCAGATATTAACAACTACTGATAAAACCTTTCCTATGACTAATTCCACCACTTTTTTCCCCTGGAGACAGTGCCCTCTGCTGGCAGCATATGTTTTTCCCCTAATAAAGCCTGTAAAAAGTCACTTGGACCTCAATGTTTTGAGCCTTTTGTGGACTGCTAATTTTTTTCCCATTGCAATCTTCAGCTAAAACAATAAATCAAAACAAGAACGCCACTGTGATTGAGGCTGCTATGTGTTCCTCGCTTATGATGTGCTAAAGCCCGTTCCCTAAATACTGGTAATTTCATCGTTGAACCCCCCCCCCCCCCCGGCTTCTAAACCACCTGGTTCTTAAATAGATTTTAAAATCACAGAGCCTGGATTTAAATGGATACAACCCCCCCTTCCTCTCTCCCTCCCTTCCAGCAGCAACTTGCATTGTGTGTAGCTGACGTCACTGTAGATTTTGAAATTCTGAGACGCTGGCCATCTGCTCCTGGCTATGGGAACCTGAGCTCTTTAAAACTGCATGGGCAAAAGCAATCTCATCCGCTCTCCTCCCGCTGCAGCGGCGACAGATGAAGAAGGAGCGCTGCCAGGGAAAGCATAGAATCAGCGCTACGTAGGGCCGGGTGCTATGTTAAGCCTTGTCCCCTGTGCAATTGCTTGAGCTGTTGAGATAAGAAATATGTGCCTTACACAACCCGGGGACTAACTGTGTCACTGGAAGATGTATTGAGGGGGGAAAGACTGGGCAGAGAAGGGCAGAAGGAATATCCTGTCTAGTCTTGATTTCTTCATTTTCTTCCATTTTCTCCCCACTTGGTCCAGTAAACATAGCAGCTCTTTCTTGCCAGGTCAAAGGGCAGGTTGTCGTCTGCCAGTGCAGTTAGATCATTGACCCATGTAGCTCCTGCAGCCAATCTGAAGCCACATCTTGGTTTTCGAACAGTTCTAGGACTCAAACGGACTCCCGGAACAGCACAGGCTAAGATTGCCCACTGCACTCCTCCCCCTGCTGCCGCCCAAGCACTCACGTGTTGTGTGGAGGGGAGCATGATGTCACACGACGCTGGGCCCCCTCAATGTGAGAGGCATGTTGGTGTCTCTGGGTTGCAACTGTAGTGAGATCTTCAATGCATTGAATAAATGGACTTTAACTTTCCAAGGCAGCAATATCAGTCTTTTGTCCATAGTAAGGGCACAGAGAATCCATTTACATTGTCCAGTTATCCAATTCCATGTAGTAGGTATGTAATTCAAAATAATATTTGCCTCTGAAAATTTTGGCATTATTCGTGCAGTCATGCAATATAATACAATCTGCATTTTTTTTAAAAAAAAGAACAACACACACACATCTAAGCATCACATGTTGTTTGGCCCTGAGACAGCATTTTGTTCGATTGTGTGTAGTAGTGTAGCGTCTGTTACTACCATCACCACAGCCGTAGTGGCACAAATGAACAGGCAAGTCATTGTCACGTGGGAAAGACAACATGCCAAAGAAAGGGCTATTTCACATGTTACTTTTTTCATCAGAGAGAGACTATAATCAGTGAGCTAAATCCAGACTGTTTTGTGCTGTGTTGTGGTTCAAGCTGCTTAGAAGATACCATATTTTAGCATTGTTTTGGTTGTAAGCCAAAATACTGCTACTATGACTACTCTTGCTTCTACTTTTCTTGGTTACTAGAGAGCCGTAACAAGAAGCTGCTTTCTTTGGTTTTGAAATCTAAACCCTGCATTAGAAGTACCTCTCATTGCCTCCTTGTTATTTTTTTAAAAAAATAATCAGACATAACTTTCATTAACTCCAGTGAGTAATTGGCTGGCTATGTTCTCATGGCAAAGTTAATTGGTCCTGGGGTTCAAAGAACTGAGTGAAGCTACCACAACAGACCCCTTAATAGAGCAGGGGTGTAGCCATCCAGATGTTGTTGGTCTACAGCAGGCATAGGCAAACTCCAGCCCTCCAGATGTTTGGGACTACAGTTCCCATCATCCCTAGCTAACAGGACCAGTGGTCAGGGATGATGGGAATTGTAGTCCCAAACATCTGGAGGGCCGGAGTTTGCCTATGCCTGGTCTACAGCTTCTGTCATCCCTGGTCATCCATCCAGGATGGATAGGAGTTGGAGTCTAGTGGCATCCAGAGTGCCAGAGGTTCCCAATCCATGTGCTGCATATGGCTGACTTTTAAATGAGGTGGTGCTTTTCAGAATGTAAGGCTCTGCTGAATTCACCGCATGATAATACGTTTTGGGGTGGGGACTTTGCAAGAGAATGCTAGGGGAGAGTCATCCTTCTGTTGTCCTTCTCCTGTCTACACATGATCATACATGACCATAAAGGTAAAGGGACCCCTGACCATTAGGTCCAGTCGTGGCCGACTCTGGGGTTGCGGCGCTCATCTCTCTTTATTGGCCGGTGTACAGCTTCCGGGTCATGTGGCCAGCATGACTAAGCCGCTTCTGGCGAACCAGAGCTGCAGCGCACGAAAACGCCGTTTACCCTCCCGCTGGAGCGGTACCTATTTATCTACTTGCACTTTGACGTGTTTTCGAACTGCTAGGTTGGCAGGAGCAGGTACCGAGCAACGGGAGCTCACCCCTTCACAGGGATTCGAACCGCCGACCTTCCAATCGGCAAGTCCTAGGCTCTGTGGTTTAACCCACAGCGCCACCCGCGTCCTGTACATGATCATACACAAAGATTAATTTACCAAAAGGTCTTGGTTGCAATACCCGTCCTCTCAGACAGCAACACTGTCACAGCACCATCCATAGGGACATATAACTTGTAACTGTGATGCAAAACAGCACCAGTTCCTCCGTTTAGCTAATTTAGTGTGTTGGTTTCTTGTAACGTCAGTGCAGCTTGTTTTCTGTAGGCTGCAAGTTTGTGCTCTTTCCAAACTATTGGTACTGGGATATTTCACCAGAACACAGCAACGCTGTCTCATATACATCTTCTTGAACATTGAGGGCAGCCGGGGACAGTGTGGAATTGAATTACGCATTCAAATAAAATGTGCATGGATTATTATTATTATTGATATTATTGTTTCTAGTATGCTTTCCTTAAATTAAAGAAAAAAACATTGATCACATGAGATGTTGTGAGCCACTTTGGGCACAATTTTGTGGGAAAGTGGCATACAAATAAACAGATGGTGATGATACAATGACATCATTAAAAAACAGTTTTGAGCTGAGTGTAGTCTAACACTGGCGATGGCTGGGTGATGCATTCCTTGCTGGCTGAGCTGCTTCTCCATCTCATCTTCACTTGTTGTGTCATGTTTTTTTCATGGCAGCATCCTGTATCCGGTGTTTGGTGGATGTGGTCCCGGTCAAGAATGAAGAAGGAGTCGTCATCATGTTCATCTTGAACTTTGAAGACCTGGCAGCTCTCATTGCCAAAAGTGCCCGGCAGAGTCTACACCAGCGCTTGTCCCAAGGATGGCGAACAGGTGAGAAGCCCAAAGTGGCTCAGAATCCTTTACCTTGGGCAAAGGCACATGGTAGTTTGAGGTGGGGGGCGGAGTCTACGGAGGTGAGGGGGTGGCATTTCAGCAAGTGGGTGGTAAATGGAATCTCTGAATTTTCTCTGGAACTTGGCATGAACATGGCTGATAGTATGGCATGCAGATACCTCTTTGTATGTGGCCGCGTTGAGTGAGTTGCGACCACACTGGCAACTGTGGGAGAATGTTCTGTCAGAGGAAGATCTTCAAAACTCTACAGCCATAGGAAGTGAATTCTCTAAGATGGTGTATTGGGAAGGAAGAGTGTCCTTAGGTGGGGAGGCAACAAATCAAATCAAATCAAAACTTTATTGCGGTCCAAAGACCCACAAAGCAATTTCAAAACTAGATACAGTTAAAACAAACAACCAGAAAGACAGATGGAAGAAACCAAGGCAGTTATTTTGTTTTATCTAGGGCATAATGATCTTTGTTTCTTATAACCTCCGAAAGAAACTTTGCCACGGCCAGTGTAATATCATTTGACCTGTCTTCCAAAAGGTATTTAATATGCAGTGGCGTAGCGTGGGTTGTCAGCACCCGGGGCAAGGCAAGTAATTTGCCCCCCCCAACCCGTGGATTTGTGCCCCCTAACCCTAACCCCCAGATGTTGCGCCCGGTGCAGCCGGCCCCCCCTGCACCCCCCACGCTACGCCACTGTTAATATGGGAGGCTTCAGATTTCCCCAGCAAATTTGCCAGTAAGAGTTTGATCAGTTGATCCCTTGCTTGCTCATATTGCCCACAATGCAGTCGGATATGCTTCGTACAATCAACGTCCTGAGAACGTAAACAAAGCCTGTTCTGATAGGGGATGCCTCTCAGTCTGCCATTTAGCACTTCCGAGGGAAATACATTTAGTCTGGCTTTGGTAAATAGCCAATAGGTAGGCACAGACAAATTCCTAAGGTATGAGGATATCTGAAAGTCGTACCCATATTGGATTCCAGTTGCAACCGGGCTACAAATTACATAAGACCGGGATCGCGGGTCGCTATGTGAGATGTCCCAAAACCTTTGGAGGAGGCAACGAGAAAACCAATCCCTCATAGAAAGGAAGAAAGAGAGAACAAGAGGATAGAGTATCAAATCACGGACAAGGTTCTAAACATGAACATCAAAATTCTTTGAGCTGGCCATACAAATTTCCTCAAGCATGGATTGCCAAGGTGCCTGTAGTCAGGAGGGCTCTATTAGCAACTCCCTGCAGCCGTAACTAGACATGTCATCAAGCTCATACTTCTCAACCTACAAGTGTGAGCTCCAGAGAGCTCACAATATTGTCCCATCTACTCCGTGCGTGTAAGTCTAGGTTTTTCCACATATGCTAGGAATGACTGGGGAAATGGGGAGAAGTAGCAGGTGGCAGTCTACAGCGATCCAGTAAGAATCAGAATTACTTTCAACCAGGCCAAGACTGCTGTTGATTCCAGATGTTGTGTGCAACTTGGAGAATTGGGCAACTCAACAGCATTTGTAGAAGGGGGGTGGGTTTGGATCTTTGTGAAAGAACTGGGAATTATTTGACAGAATTCCCCACACCTTCTCAAAACAATTTCCAGGGTTCCTCATAGAGGAAGATGACAGCCAGTATAAAACCAGTTCAGGTTTCCAGTGCAGATGTACACTTAGATTCAGGGACAAAGTAATAAATTGCCTTAAAAGGTAAAGGTAAAGGGACCCCTGACCATTAGGTCCAGTCGTGACCGACTCTAGGGTTGTGCGCCCATCTCACTTAAGAGGCCGGGAGCCAGCGCTGTCCGGAGACACTTCCAGGTCATGTGGCCAGCGTGATGAAGCTGCTCTGGCGAGCCAGCACCAGCGCAGCACACGGAAACACCGTTTACCTTCCCGCTATAAAGTGGTACCTATTTATCTACTTGCACTTAGGGGTGCTTTCGAACTGCTAGGTGGGCAGGAGCTGGGACCGAAAGACGGGAGCTCACCCCGCCGCGGGGATTCGAACCACCGACCATACGATCGGCAAGTCCTAGGCACTGAGGTTTTACCCACAGCGCCACCTGCGTCCCAATAAATAAATTGCCTTAGCTCAGCATTAATTCAGCAGGCAGCAGCTTTGAATTCTACTAGGAGGCGTTATGTGTAAAATTACTCCAGCCCCTGGGGTTTTCAAAAGAACTCAGTAAATTAAGGAAATGATTGGAACATAGTGATCCCGTTTTGCTGTGCAGGCTGGGCTTGAAGTTCTTGTTCTAAGGTTAGGAAGTGTGTGATCTGATGCATTTGTGATAAGGCTGCAATATAAATTAGCAGTAGACTTAATGAGTGTTTGTGCTTGTGGAAGAAGCATTTCCCTCCTCTGTGCATTCCCAAACATGTTCAACAAATATGTAGCAGATGTTAAGATTAGGAAAAGTTAGTGCTTTTTTCCTGGAGGGTTGCAGGGGTACGCATACCCCTAAGCATTTTGTGAATCTTTGTACTTTTGTCCATTTGCTGTATTTATTTTCACTGATTTGAACTATAAAATGGTTATTTTCTTGAGTCAAAATGAGGGTACCCCTGAACATTTTTTTTTAGGGGGGGAAGCACTGGGAAAAGTTAACTTGATTCAGTCAAAAGCTAGAAATTGTATTATAAGCCTTTTATGAAAAAGAACTTAAATTACTAAGGTTGTAATCCCAGGCATTCTTCCCTGAGAGTAAGCCCCACTGAACTCAATGGGACTTACTTTGGAGTAGACATGTATATCTTGTGTTTAGCACAGTTACAGAGATCTTTGCAGGCTCCCTTCCTCTTTGCCTGTCAAGTTGTAGAAACATTTTGGGCATCTGTATCTATACATATACGCTAAACAAACTGAAGGATTTTAGGGGTTTGGAGTTCTTAAATCTGGGTTTCTCACAAACTATTTATTTTTTAAATATTTGTGCTTTCTTAAAAGGGAAACTACAAACTATTACATCACAAATCAAGATAATAATATAACACCCCACACTCTAAAATATACCCCAAAAAAAGTTATTATAAGGAGGAGCTGAGCATATAGCATAGGCATTGATATAACCTGAAAACAACTTGTCTGTTTTGGGTTAGATTCTCGAAGGAAGCTGGTAAACAATTTAAAAGAATCACATTTAAAACATGATATGGAATCCTTTTGGTTTTAATTTTGCAGTCTGTTGCAAAAGGTTACGGGTAAACACATAACTGCAGCAAGCACCCCAACTTTGCTTAATGTATACATCTATCAGACTACAGTCATACCTCGGGTTGAAGTAGCTTCGGGATAAGCATTTTCGGGTTGCACGCTGCGGCAACCCGGAAGTAACGGAGCGTGTTACTTCCGGGTTTCGCCGCTCGCGCATGTGCAGACGGTCAAAATGACATCATGTGCAGAAGTGGCGAATCACGACCCGCGGACACGGGTTGCGTTCGCTTCTGGATGCAAACGGGGCTCTGGAACAGATTCCATTCGCCTCCAGAGGTACCACTGTAAAGAGAAATAGATTAATGAATTGATTCCACAGTCCTCTAATGGCCAGAGCTCAGTGGTGGAGCAACAGCTGTGGATGCAGATGTTTCAAGGTTCAACCCCCAACATCTCCAGGGAAGGCTGGTGATGTTTCCTGTCTGAAGTCTGGAATGATGCTGCCATTCAGTGTAGACAACACTGAACTAGATGAGTCACTGGTCTGACTCGACATAAGGCAGGTTCCAATGTTCCTGTTTTAGAACATGCATTTGTACAGAACTGCTGCTCATATACTTGCAGCCCAGAAGCCTCGCTGCATCCATGGCCAAAAATTTTGAGGCCAGTGGGAATTAACTGCTGCACTAGGTCAGCCTTATAAAGCAGAAGGGCATAATGTCAGTGTTGCAAGAAAATTGCGTTGGTGCAATGAATGCAAGCGATGCTTTGCAACTAGGATCCACAATGCTGAAGCATTCCAAAAGAAGCAAGATCACAGAATGATAGAATTGTAGAGCTGGAAGGAACCTTGAGAGTCATCTAGTCCAGCCCTTGTCTTATGCTGGGTACTAAAGGTAAAGGTAAAGGGACCCCTGACATTAGGTCCAGTCGTGGCCGACTCTAGGGTTGGAGCGCTCATCTCGCTTTACTGGCCGAGGGAGCCGGCATACAGCTTCCGGGTCATGTGGCCAGCATGACTAAGCCGCTTCTGGCGAACCAGAGCAGTGCACGGAAATGTCATTACCTTCCCGCTGGAGTGGTACCTATTTATCTACTTGCACTTTGACGTGCTTTCGAACTGCTAGGTTGGCAGGAGCAGGGACCGAGCAGCGGGAGCTCACCCCGCCATGGGGATTCGAACTGCCAACCTTCTGATCGGCAAGCCCTAGGCTCTGTCGTTTAGACCACAGCGCCACCCGCGTCCCTATGCTGGCTACTAGGCAGCATCAATAAACCTGTTCCATGTAGTGCAGAGCAATGGTGCATTGCTCAATTTCATTGTTCTGTATGGGACAATGACAATAAAGATAGCGTATTGTATCATATGAACAGTGTCACTCCCATGGGGGTAATGGGAGGAGAGAACTTTCTCCTCAAGGGTATGTGATTCACAGACCCTGCCCCCTACTTCTAGATTACACTTAACAACAGATCACAAGGTGGTAAAGCAGGTATACATTACCTATAATGTTTCTATGATCCACCCAAATAGGTGCAACTCAGCATCCATCATAGTTTCAGTGAAGAGAGCTATTCGAATATATTGTTTAACTTACACTATAAGAATAAATCAAAGCTAAGCATAAAAGGAATGGGGATGTTACTGTGTTAAGATGAGAGCTCTATGCCCCTCCACCAAATATTCGGCCAGCTACTTACATGTATAATTTGGCAACCAAAATATTAATTTATATTTGGTGTGTGATGCCTTGAGAACCTCCCCTACAGCTTAAAATCATATCTTAGAGCACCTTTGTCACTCCTAGCAGATGAGGGTGAAGTCCCCGACTTAGTGCCTAAAAACCCTCGGCCACAGGTAAGAGAACCTGTGGTCTTCCCAATGTTTTGGACTCCCATTAGATTCCCCAGCTGGCCTGGCTAGTGTTCAAGGATGATGGGAACCGGGTGTCAACAGCATCTGCTGCTACCAGTTCCCCATCCATGGTCTGCACCATGGTGTTGGCAGGGATGCGGAAGGAAAAGCACATTGGCCACATGTGGTTGGGACTGCAAGGTTGCCAGGTGTGTTTACGCTGAGCTATCCAGAATTACAATACAAGTGAAGACTGCACGCCACAGGCTATTACCGTACTTTTATCAACAACAACAATCTTTATTACGGTCCAGAGACCCAACAAATTGTTACAAAGCAATACACAATTCATACAGCCTACCTCCAGGTTAAACAAGCATTTTGTTCAGAATATAGGGATCGTTGGTTCTTGCAACCACCGATAAAATCTTTGCCACTGCTAATGTTCTAGCATTCCAAAAGGAACCTGACATAGTGAGCCTCTGATTTTCCGGTCTTCCAAAAGGAACCTGACATAGTGAGCGTCTGATTTTCCCAGGAAAGGTACCAGCAAGGGTAGTATCAGTTCAGCCCTGGCTTGCTCATATTTTGCACAGTGCAACAAACTATGTTTTATGGAATCGATGTCTTGAGCACACGAGCAAAGTCTGTCCTGGTAGGGAACTCCTCTCAACCTGCCATCCAACACTGCAGAAGGAAAGACGTTTAGTCTGGCTTTGGTGAAAAGCCTTTGATAGTTTGGTACTGTCAGGTTTTTAATGTAAGATGTTAACTTAAAGACATGCCCATATTGTACCCCTACTGCCAGCGGACTACAGACTGCGTGTGATTGAGATCGCAAGTCACTGTGTGCATTATCCCATAATCTTTGCTTTAACATCTTTTGGGCACCTTCATATAGGCTATTACTTTTATCAATTTTTGATGGGGTGCAAAAGGACCTTTCACATAAGGAACTGGGTTATATTTCTTGATAATAGCCACCAGGTTTGAAATAGCCCAGTAATGCAAAACTCCAGGCATAGGAGCCAACTCTTAGGGACCGATGTCCCTTCGCTGCCGCCCCCAATAAAATATTTGAGGGAGTTGATGGGCATTACCATTCAAATAGTGTATGTGTGTCTGCTACATTATGTGATCAGTTATTGGGGGGGCAGGGCTTACCAGCCTCCCCGCCCCCCACAATATTTTATTCAAGTTGGCACCCCTGGCTCCAGGAAATGATTCTGAAGAAATTTGGTAGCAGTGAGTTTGGCATCTCAGTTGGGAAGAAAAATTAAACCGCAGACCTATCTCTCTAAAGGCCTAGTCAATCCACAAAGCAGACTCAGTGTACTACCTGAAATAGCTTTGTGTTTTGTATGTCAATAGCAGAAACCCGTGCATAAAATGGCCCTCTTCATATAGATCATTTAGGAAGAGTCTTCTTGGGATAATATATGTGACTTTTTGTTGTTGTCTTGGATACCTTAAGTGTTTTGATCCTTGCTTGTGCTAACACAACTTTCTGTAATGACCTCTTCTTCTTCTTTGTTGTTGTTTATTTGTCTTGTTTGTACTTAACTATTTTTTAAAAAGAAACCCAAGGTATAATACAGCAATTGTTTCAGTTAAAAAGTATAACTTTACCTACTCTAGTATTTTGTGGGTGAATGCAGCGGAAGGGTGAGGATCCTGTTACGCCAATAAGTACAAAATCACCAGATTTGGTCAACCCAGTGGCCACTCTGGTTGGGAATCCTGTCTACTGACAGCAGCAAGACAGATATCCCAAGACCCTACAAACAGAAGGAAGGCATAATCAAATAATAATAATAATAATAATAATAATAATAATAATAATAATAATAATTTATTTATACCCCGCCCATCTGGCTGAGTTTCCCCAGCCACTCTGAGCGGCTCCCAATCGAGTGTTAAAAACGATACAGCGTTAAATATTAAAAACTTCCCTAAACAGGGATGTCTTTTAAAGATAAGATAGCTACTTATTTCCTTCACATCTGGTGGGAGGGCGCTCCACTGGGCGGGTGCCACCACCGAGCAGGCCCTCTGCCTGGTTCCCAGTAACTTGGCTTCCCGCAGTGATGGAACCGCCAGAAGGCTCTTGGAGCTGGACCTCAGTGTCTGGGCTGAACGATGGGGGTGGAGACACTCCTTCAGGTATACAGGACCGAGGCCGTTTATATGTTCACATCCTTGGTCTCTACGCCCTCCTCACCTTGCAGTCAGAAGCAGGGTTTTTTTATGATGTTCTGATGTTTTATTAAAATTGCTGTTAGGGAGAATGAGGCCTAGTGCAACCGAACCGGTCGTGCTCCCCTAAATCTGCCTCTGCTTGGAGGCAGCAGTGGTTGTTCCTATCTGCCACTGCGACTGTGAACAGAATGAGGAGGAGCCATCTTGTCCTTTGCCCCTAGGCACAAAAATGTCATAGGCTGGCCCTGGGTTAACCCTTTCTCCTCATGTCCCCCCCCCAAAAAAAATTCCTCCTCTCCCCCATTAATCTTTCACCAGAAAATGCTACTGTATTTGCTGCCCTTAGCATCTGGGGAGAATTTTCTGTAGGAAAACAGCACAGGGTGGGGCAGGACTAACCTCGCTTTCCCCCACACTGTGGTCCCAATTCATTTTATATCTGGAACTTACAATCTGTAAACCACTGAGGAAAAGCAGGGAAGACCAGCTATTCTTTAAAAAGCAACTCAAGCCATGAGATTCCATAGCACAGATGGGAAATCTTCAACCTATGAGGTGCATGTGTGGATAGGTAAATATGTCAGTCCCACGTTCGCTCAGCTTTTAATTTTTCAGTCTTAAATTCAATTCTCCACATTTCCAAATCAGTTTGCATTTTGTTTTGTTTTCCTTTTTTTAAAAAAAGTTATTGTGAAAATTCACCAGCATTGTTGTGCAGAACACATTTTTTACACACCACATTGCTAAGCAACTTTCCCTACTATAAAGCATTTGGGTGCATTATTTTCACCAAAATATATGCCCTTCTATGCACACTTTACACTAGTACGTGTATTACTTGGCTGAAGAACTGCACTGCCAGTTTGGAAGAATGGCAGTGTTTCATTTCTCACGTGGTTTCAGAAAAATATGAATTAGGTAAGTTCAGCGAGAACTGAGTTGATCTCCCATCCTGAGCTGCATGTGACCTCCTGCTGCTCTAGGTGTGGGCCGCTAAGCCCTGAAGAGCCCTGCCCACGTCCCCCCACAGCCAAGATTTCAGCCATCAGCCAAATGGTGGGGAAACAATTATTGCTCTCATGCCATTAAGCAGCACAGGAAAGGCAATTTGGACTTTGTGTGGAGTGCCACGGGAGACTTTGAGCTCCCCCACCATCACTTCCATTGCAGCCAAGATCACTGTCCTCAAAGCTACCTCTATTTAGTAGTAGTCATAGTCCTGGGCAGACCAGGACCTCCATATACGCTGCCCAGACTTGCACCCTACAGAGGTCACTTTGGTGCCTCTAACTCAGCAAAAAGAATGCAGGAGGCATCAGCTACAAGTTACGCATCTCTGCAGCCACAGCAGGCGCTGCGATTCCCCAGCGTTTTGACTTTCCCCCCTGAGACACACTCGGTTGTCTCTCAAGGCAAGAGTTAGGAAATCATGCCGTGTTTTCATAAATACATAACCAGGTAACCGCATGGTAAAAGGCAAATTCCCAATGGATAACTTGTTTGCTTGTATTCACCCAATATCCAGAAGAGGTAATTGTGTTGTTATACGTATATTAAGTTGTTAAGGTATTGTTGCTGGATTTGCAGGACTGTTACTGTCCACCCATTTCCCTCCTCCTCCTCCTCCTTCTGTCAATCCTGTTAATTTGTTTGGACTAGCCGCTGCCCTGTAAAGGAACTGGCACAGTTGATGTCTAGATAGCAGCTGCCTGGTAAGCCAGGATGCTCATCACCCAGAAAAATGCAGTGATCACCGGAGAAAGCCATTGTCTGAAAGCTGTAATGGAAGGGTGGGAATTTCCTCCCACAACAGTTTTGTCAAGAAATGGTACCATAACTTGGATCTAAAGATCCCCTTCCATACATATGAAGCCATTATTCTCCTTGTACAAGCAAGGCACCAGATAAAATTAAGCCGCAGCTAGAGATTCTGTCCTGCATATTCTATCATTAGGTGTGTAGCATGGGAAAGGGGTTGTCTTCTGTCTTCCAGAGCTACACAGGAAGTATTTTTAGGGGCCAATTCTGGACGCCTCTTTAGCTTGGCACGTCTATGAATTCAGTTGCCTTGAGAATCCAGTATACGAAGTCTATGTGGAGATTTGGAAGGAAAAGTCTCTAAGTGGACAACATTGCTTCCTCTCTAGAATTGGCCTTGTTTCCCAGAGACGTGGCTTCTTCCGATACTTTTCTAAGCTTTTTGCCAGAAGGGGCAAAACTAGCTGGTAGAACACAATGCAACTGTGCCAGCTGCGCATGTCTGTAGGTGTGCTTTTCAGTCTTTGAACCTGACCGTCCTTCCCCAGCCCCTCGTGCCTTGCCTGTTGCATGTTGCAGATAGGTTACATTTGGGGGTTTTTTGTGTCTTTTTGTTTTGTGTGTGTGTGTGTTTTTCTTTTTCTTTTCTTAACAAGGTCAAAATACGAGCTTGAAGTTTAGTCTCCCGCCCCTACAACGTCTCACACTGCGGCGGAAATCTCTGAGTGCCACTGAGTTTGATGGAGTAGCCATTGACTATGGAAAGGTAATCATTCACCGTAGACTTTGTATGATAATGATAAGCCCATCTATTTGGTTAGCCCCCACCCAACCCCAACCCCTGTTCCTCGGCTCTCCTGCTACACCTTCCGTCTGCAAATTAGGGAAAAGAGCCAAGGTCTCCTTGCGGCTAGGCCAGGACAATGCGACAGGAGCAGTCAAAATCCCGGGAGGATAGGCTTGAAAACATTTGATCCTGTCCGGCACATCCCACAAGGGCATGACACCACCTGTACCATACCAGGCTGCATCCAGACGTGTGGCTTCTAGTGCTACCCATTCATTGTTCTCTTCTGGCAAACCTCAAGCAAAATTGCAGTTGACTGTCCTCCCTATAAGACTATTGTGCTTTTTCATTGTTGACACATGTTCCATCCACACCACTGGGCATGGAATAGGTGCTGTGGGCAAGCCCATTTGAAACTCAGCAAGCGTCCACCAGAATTTAAATCTGCAAATAAAAATTAGTAATTGAGCGCTGATTTTTAAATGTTTTGGAAAAATAAAAGATGGAGCTATCGAATGGCAACCGTCATGAAGATTATAGTGAATGTGTGAAGAGCAGATTCCCTTTCCTGATAAGGTCCCGGCCCATGTCAAAAGGACAGAAGAGTAGCACTAAAGTGATTTTTAAACATCATAGAGCCAGATTTCCCCAGTAGGTTTCTTGCAGAGATTGCGCTGCTCTTTCATTCTTCTGGGGGAAAAGCTGGCGTTTTGGGCATCTGAGAAAAGCTGGAAGAAGCACGGGGAAGACAATGATTGGCTGGTGGCAATTCCGCACTAAGTATTTATTGTAGAAACACTCTAAGGACTCATCCACACTACTGCTTGTCTCATGCCTAGAAATTACGGATCTGAGCAGTTTCCCCCTTGCTCTGCTCCTTTCCCAGGGAAAACCCGCTCTTTGGAGATAAATCAATACGAAAGGCAGTCCGTAGAGAACTTGAACTGCCGTTTGCTCTGACCAAGCTCTGAGGAGCGGTTTTCCCTGGGAGAAAGCAGCGGAACCAGGGGGATGCATGGATGAGCCCTCAGTCTCTGGCTTGTGGAAGCTGAGGCATGTTGTGATCCCTGAAGCTCCCAGTCTTTTGGGCATGCCCTTGCTTTTCCTGCGCAAAGGGAATCTGTAGGAGCTTCTCCCCTAAGGCTCCTTGCCTTGTGGCAGCGCAGTTTTCATTGTGGCTGCAGCTGAGGATGGAAGACACATCCTCCAACATTTCTTCGATGAAAATAGGAATGTCCTATTATTATTATTTTATTATTATTTATTATTATTATTATTATTATTATTATTATTATTATTATTATTATTTTCTTTATACCCTGCCCATCAGACTGGGATGCCCTAGCTGGGTGCGGTGGCTTCCAACAGATATAAAAACATTTTTTTAAAAAAATTATACATAAAAAAATCCCCATACAAAGCTGCTTTCAGATGTCTTCTAAAGGAGATATCATATTTTTCGCTCTATAAGACGCACCAAACCACAAGACGCACCTAGTTTTTGGAGGAAGAAAACAAGAAAAAAAATATTCTGAATCTCAGAAGCCAGAACAGCAAGAGGGATCGCTGCGCAGTGAAATCAGCGATCCCTCTTGCTGTTCTGGCTTCTGGGATAGCTGCGCAGCCTGCATTCGCTCCATAAGATGCACACACATTTCCCCTTACTTTTTAGGAGGGAAAAAGCGAGTCTTATAGAGCAAAAAATACGGTAGTTACCTATCTCCTCAAGGGTCACATAACTCCATACCCCCCAACATTTCTCCAATGAAAACAGGGACGTCCTAAGTAAAAGCAGGACATTCCGGGATCAAGTTAGAAAGCAGGAAAGCTTCTGTAAATCTGGGACTGTCCCTGGCAAATAGGGACACTTGGAGGCTGTAGGGAAGAGTTAGACCTCCCGTTCTCAAGAGCGACAATCTAGATGAAAATCAGCCCATTCCCTTGCCCACTGGTACCTAGTATTTAATCCTTTCCAACAACCAGATGTGTTTGGAATCCATAATGCTAAAGATGTCTGGTTAGAGCCTAAGCAAGCGCAGGCATTGAGGTTGATACACTTTTAATTTAAGCCATTCTAAATCAGGCCATTAGAGGGCAGCGCATGACACACAAGGCTACTGCCAAGAATGTCGCCAGAGCCGTGCTAGATGGGAAATCGGGGGGGGGGGGGGGAGAGAGATGCAAAATGGGGAAGGATGGACTCTTGCACCTTAAACTTCTCTGCAGAGGAAGGAATTGTCAAGCTGCACCTGCCAAAATACCCTAGTCTGCGCAACTATTAAAGAACTAGGAGCCCAGTCCCCTTTTCATAGAATCATAGAAATGTAGAGCTGGAAGGGATGCCGTGGGGTCATCTAGCCCAACCCCCTGCAAGGCAGGAATTAATTTTGTATCTGGCCACCCTAGATCTGTGATCGGGTTCTCCTGCATTTTTAATATATATATAAAATAGTGGGTGGGAATTTGGAACATGGAACTGTGGGAAGAGGCTTTCTCGTCCCCTCTGTGCCATTTTCACAGTACACACACACACACACCTGCTGCTGCTGCTGCTGCTGCTGCTGCTGCTGCTGCTGCTTGCTCCATGGGGTAAAATAACAGATTTGGCATGTGTGCGTGATTTTAATTGAGAAAATGGTCTGTGAGGGGAGAGGATTTAGAGGGCGGAGGGAAGAGAACCTCCCTTAGCACTGTGATCTTGATCTAATTCAGACTCCCTGCTGGCTGCTGTTATCTCTGTTTAGGAAAAAGAAAAAACAAGGGCAATCTGAATCATAGATTTCCTGAGGATATAACACAAAGCGCAGCAGCCACAGAATCTTAAAAGACAAAGAGAATTGTGTAAACGGAGTGGGGGACCAATTGTGCTGGTTGATTAGAAAGGAATTGTGGTGATAAAATTGCATCCCTTTTACCCAGGTAACTTATTATAATCACATTTTAGGCATGCACAAAAAGAACTACAGTGGTGCCCCGCAAGACGAATGCCTCGCAAGACGGAAAACCCGCTAGACGAAAGTGTTTTCCGTTTTTCAATGCGCTTCGCAGGACGAATTTCCCTATGGGCTTGCTTCGCAAGACGAAAATGTCTTGTGAGTCTTGAGATTTTTTTCTCTCCCCCCCCCTTTTTCTAAGCCGCTAAGCCTTTAATAGCCTTTTAGCAGCTAAGCCGCTAAGCCTTTAATAGCTGCTAAACCGCTAATAGCGCTAATCCGCTAATAGGGTTGCTTCGCAAGACGAAAAAACCGCTAGACGAAGAGACTCGCGGAACGGATTAATTTCGTCTTGCGAGGCACCACTGTAGAATCCAAACACTGGCGAACCTATGGCAAACGTCTGCATGGCAGCGACGAGGCTCATGTGGCGTCTTGTTACTCTTCTCTGCACTCTGCGTAAAAATATTAATTAATTAAAAATTAATGGTGCATTTGAAGTGAGAACAATTGTGCCTAGAATAGTTGCTAGAGAAAGAAGCAAGCCTCTTTTTAGCTCGTCATCAGTTGCTTGTTGAGAGAGTCCTGTTGTTCTGATCCTCCCGGCTGAAAACGTCCCAGGTAACACCAGACAGGAGGTTTCAGCTGCACTGCCAAAGGTTTTAGGTTTTGTTTTTTAACGAGGATAAAGAAATGCAGAGGATCGCTGCATTTTCTAGAGAGTAACTGGGCAGCTCTGGCGTTGCTTGAGACGTTAGCTTCGGCTATTTGGAATACTGTGCTCTCAAGGTATCTAGGATGTAGATTTCCCATAGGTATGTAGAAGTCCCTATCTCTGCATCTCAAGGGTTCTAAACATGGGTGGAAGGCTACTCCCCGCCATTAAATGCTCAAGGCATGTTGAAAACAAAAGCACATGGTATTAGGAACAACACACCAAGGGTGAGGCTGGCAGATTGCATGACATTATACTGAGCTGCAAAGATCCCATGTCAGGGGTGGGGAGCCTGTGACCTTGCAAATGCTGCTGGACTGCAGCTCCCATCATTCCTGACCATTGGCCATGCTGGCTAAGGCTTATGGGAGTTGGAGTCCAACAGCACCTAGAGGGCCACATATTCTCTACCCCTGCCCAGTGCTAATAGTACATGTCTTCTTCTTCTTCTTCTTCTTCTTCTTCTTCTTCTTCTTCTTCTTCTTCCTTCTTCCTTCTTCCTTCTTCCTTCTTCCTTCTTCCTTCTTCTTTCCTTTTGGCTTGCTACGGTATGGGGGTCAAACAAATTTTGCAGGCTTTCTTACAGATTCAGGTCATGCTAAGTCACCACCAAAACTAGTCCCCAGTACTGTTACCAGCATTGCTGTGATAGATTTGTGTAGGTTTGATGTGGCTGCCGCAGGAACCTATTGGCTGGTGTCAATTCCCCCAACTACCTGGTTTAAAATTATTTTTAGTGCATAATATCTTTTCTTGTCTTTTTTTAAAGGTTCCTTAGGCTTCAAACTAACAAAACCAGAAACTTCCCATCCAGTATACTTAATTCAACCACTCCACGGAATTAGGAAAGGAGAATTCCATGGGAAGTAGGGAGCTAGCAGGCTTTTCACCTTACCTGGGGTGGTAGAGAACTGCACAGTATTGGAGAAATAGGAAGGTTAGGCTGTTGTTGCCGGGTTTATTTGTTTTTTAAAGGCATTCATATTGAAAATATCAATAAAAGTGCTTGGTATCAGTATTTTCATAAACTCAGAAGGTGTCCATTTGTGCAAGCAGACTTATTTCATTTCATTTTATCCAGCCCACCCTCCAATGGGATGAGGGTGGCATACATGATTCTTTGCCACCCCCCATTTTATATTTACAACAACCCTGTGAGCTCGATTAGGCCCACTGTCTCCTAGGAGCATCATGGCTGAGTGGGATCTGAACCCAGGTTGCCCTGGGCTGACACTGTGATAACCACTCCACCTCATTGGCTTGCTTATGTGATGATGTAATTTGGATAGCTTAATAATAATAATAATAATAATAATAATAATAATTTTTTTTATTTATATCCCGCCCTCCCCAGCCGAAGCCGGGCTCAGAGCAGCTAACATCAAATGTATAACACATTAACATAAAATCAGACAATCAATTAAAATACATCTTCAAATCAGATCAGGATCAGAATAAAATCCAATCAGATGGCAACCCGCAGATTAGGGTTGGGGACCTTAAACGCTCACCAGGCCCAACTGTTTGTGCTGAACTTATATGGGCCTGTGAGAAAAATTGGGAGGCCACTTTCATGCAAGTACTTATGAAAGGGGAGAGGGAGTCAGACTGAACCCCGACCAAAGGCCTGGTGGAACAGCTCTGTCTTGCAGGCCCTGCGGAAAGATGTCAAGTCCTGCAGGGCCCTAGTCTCTTGTGACAGAGCGTTCCACCAGATTGGAGCCACAGCCAAAAAAGCCCTGGCTCTAGTTGAGGCCAGCCTAACCTCTCTGTGGCCTGGGACCTTCAGGATGTTTTTATTTGAAGACCGTAAGTTCCTCTGTGGGACATACCAGGAGAGGCGGTCCCATAGGTACGAGAGTCCTAGGCCGTATAGGGCTTTAAAGGTTAAAACCAGCACCTTAAACCTGATCTTGTACTCCACCGGGAGCCAGTGCAGCTGGTATAGCACTGGGTGAATGTGATCCCGCAGTGAGGACCCCGTAAGGAGTCTCGCCGTGGCATTCTGCACCCGCTGGAGTTTCTGGGTCACTCTCAAGGGCAGCCCCACGTAGAGCGAGTTACAATAATCCAGTCTGGAGGTGACCATCGCGTGGATCACAGTGGCTAGGTCAGGGCGAGAGAGGTTAAAGAGATGGTTGCAGGTAATCATTTAACTTCAGCAGCAGTGCAGTTTTAGATTTTAGATTTTAATGGTCTTGCATCAGGAACCCCTCTTTAGGTGGTAATGTTCAGCATGCCCTGCTCTGTTTGGGGGAACTGTTTTGATCCTTCTGCAGAGTGTGACCCTAGATCTCTGGCCCCAAGTCTTGCCCTGACAGCCCCACTGAACTTAAAAACAAATATATGAAATTTGTGTATGGAATGAACAGTGGCAGTACTTGTCTGGAGAACAGAAATTCTAACGTGGAGGAATGGTCCGAGTTTATACATCTTTTCAGGACCAGGAAAAGGGACAGGGAGAGCCCAGTGACGGTAGGAAGAGTATATATCAGTTGCAGTTTATCCCTCCGAGTGCCCATGTGTGTGGGTTGAATACAGTTTAACAATCTCACCTTTGGCAGCAAAAATTAAAAGCATGGGAATTGGGCTGTTCTGAGCAACTCCAGCTATGAAGTAAGCTGGCTTCTCTTTCCTACCCTGCTTTGCAAAGAAACAGGCAACAACTTGTAAAGTTTAAAAATAAGAAGCATTGGTTCACAGCAACAGTAGCAGTCAAAACGATGCAGGCAAAATACTTCTATTTGCTGTATTACCAGCTTCAGGCATGTGCCAAAAGCTGGAGCAAGCAGAGGTATGTCTGCACCCAACACTGGCCAAATGAAAAGGAGGGAGGGAGGAAGAAGCAGGTACTACATGCTCCTTCCTCTCCAGGAGTGGAGGGGAAATGACATCACACAGAGCCCTCTCTACCAATTGTATTTCTATGGTCTTGGTATCTGCCTATCGGCAGCGCAGCTCTATGGACGTAGCCCCTTCTCATGCTAACTAGTAAGAAGATGCATTTGTTAGGTTTGGCTTCTAATCCCCCACAAGTTCCTCCTGTGATATTCCAAGGGAGGGTGTGTATGAGTGGAAGCAGATTATCATTTTCTGCATGGTCACTGCGTTAAAATTGTCCACGGTGCCCGGAAACCTGATTGAGGACTCTACCCGAGTTATGAGCAGATTGCTACCACTATGACTGCCCCCATATATTGCCGTGTTCCTGCTGCAAACGGCTGCATCTCCTTCCCTTTGGAAAGGCTCCATTCTGCTGCCAGGACAACATGATAGGGAAAGTTGCAACATGTCTTGCTGATGCATAACTGTTTTGGCACAGGTGGTGCTTCCGTTGTCTGGAGATCTTGGTGCTTTCTGTCTGTCCACCGCATACACACACCCCCCAAAGATCTTGGGGTGGGGGTGTGGATACTCTTGCATAGATATTGCAGCCGGGGAGGGAGGAAAACCCAGATGTCCTAATTTATTTAAAGCAAATCCCTTGGCTCATGTCAAGGCACGGGCTTTTGCATAAGCCCCAGAACTGAACCCTCCGTGAGCCAGGTCTTTCTCCCACCTGACTCATCTGCTTTACTGACTCAGAATTAGTAGGGGAGGCTATTGGCTTTTACTTCCTAAAGAATCTGTGCTAGCTGCAAACACATTCATTAGGAGCAAGCACACATTTTCTCCCCCCAATAATGAATTGATGCCCTCTGTAGCATTCCTTGCAACAAGCCAATATTAATCACACCACCTGTACATTAGCAACAACTGCTAGAGAGCTGCTTTCTTTACGGTAATGAAGGCATCATAAGCAGTGTAAAGATGCCAGGCCCTGGTAGTAGTGATCTTATAAATGAACAGTATTTTAGTAGGAGGGAGACACCTTTTTTCACCTTTATTCCAGTCCCCCCCCTTTTTTTAACTCTCGGAGAGGCTGCATATGGCTAGTGTTTACAGAGAAATGTGGCCACGTACACCATGGACATAAAAAAGCCATCTTCTTGAAATACTTGCAGGTTGCCAGGATAAAACTGAAATTTAGCCATAGAAAATGCCGTGCTAGTTTCAATAATTGCATTCCCTGTGGTCATCTCGTGATTTCACCTATGGGAATATGTCTTAAAGAACAGGTAACTGTAGGAGAATTGCAGGGAATATTGACTTCTACTGACATTTTCTCAGTGGGGTGGGGGGACCTGGTTATATAAATTCACCATTAGTGAAAAAAGTGAATAAGAACTAGAGATGTATTGTTCCTTTAAAGTAATGGAGGCATGCAGTGTACTGATTATCAGAGTATTGTGTAGCGATTAATTCTCCCTGGGTCCGAGACCTTTTCTTGTTGTTCCGTGGCTGTGCCTTGAGGACAGATGATCTTACCCAATGACTCAGATCTTATCAAATGTACAGAAAATCCAAAGAGAGATTTTATTTTATCAAGCTTCAATTCATCAGGTAATATCAGATTTTCCCAGGCGACAGTGGTGGAACAACAACAAAAAATACATTGGATTAGGAGGAATTACTCAGTACAGGATATGGTCAAAATGTGGGTCAAGTGAAAGTGTGGATGAGCCTTGAGCTAAAAAACCAAGATGATCCTGGTTCAAATCACCTCTGACACTAAATCATTAGGTAGGCTTTAGGTAAGGCACTGGTCTCACAGTCTTATTGTCCCCATTTGTAATATGGGAGTGATAGTACTGGCCTACCTAGAGAGCAGTTGGGAGGAGATCACTGAGATAATGCATGTGAAATGCTTTGAGTATATGTAAATGTGAAGCACCAGTATCACATGAAAAGATGCATATTTATGTATATATTGCCTTGCATTCCTATCCTGCCTTTCTTCCATGATGGAACCAAAGGCATGGCCATGCTTGAGGCTCCCAGGCAGGCAGTCACCCATCCAAATATTTGCAACCAGGCAGTGGAATGACTTGCGCTGAGAAGATACTCCAATGTGGAGATCAACCCATTGCCCAGGACCTCCCATTCCTTTCTCCTTCCTTTGTTCCTCCCCTCTTCTGTTGCTTTTAAACATTCAAGAGCTCCTCTTAATGAAACACTTTCTTCCTGGCTGTCTTAAAGCCTGGAGGGGACTCCTTAAAGCTGAGGGAGTTGAAGACTGTGGAGAACTGTGTCCAATCTGAGACCGAAGCCCTGCTGGGGAAGGAGAGGAGATCGAGCCTGGAGACGGCATCTGACACTGAAGTGCGACACTCCGCCCCAGCGCAAGAGCTGCCTTCTCTAGGGCTTCGTGGGTCGCGCCCTGCCAGGGGTTTGGGCCGGTTCCATCTTGGGGGCAGCTTCCATAGCCTCCGCCAGGTCTCCTCCTTGGAGAGTTTGGAGGCTGCAAGGTCTGAGTTCCAGAGAAAATTCAGGGAAAGGAGGGCAAACTCAGGTAGGGGGAAAGCATGCATGCCCAGTACTCATTCTGACTACTATGTGCCATTGGGGTGTTGTTGATTGTGTTCCCTTTTGGGGCCTGATAATCCTTGCAGAAGGCGGCTAGGCATGGGGCTCCCCAATTTAGTAAGCTGACAACAGCGTTGTTATCTGCACACATGACAATGTCTAAACATTTCTTCCTTGGCTTTTAGAAAGCCCTTTTTTGTAGGGAAGCAAACCCACTAAAAGAAGTTCTTGCGTATCAAGGGTCCAGTTCATTGTATGGTAGATCTCTCAATTGAATGTTGGGAGTTCTGAAGCAAACTGGAGTTCAGTTCCCTGCCCCTTCTCCCTGTGTCCTACATACAGAAGGAGACGAGAAATGGAGAGGGGAAAGGCACATTCATTCCTCTGAGAGGGCAGGAGCAAATGGGAAACAGCTTCTGGCTCTCTTCCAATTTTGCTCCATGCCCTCAAACATTTACTTGGTTGGAGAGCCTAAACAACAACCAGGAAATGTTAAATAGATGCCATAGCACATTTCATGATTTCATGATTTCACACCCCCCATGCTTGGCAGGGGGTTGGACTCGATGGCCCTTGTGGTCTATTCCAACTCTATGATTCTATGATTCTATTCTAAGACACTGCAAATTAGCCAGGCCAGACCTACATCTTGGATAGGCCCTTATTTTTAATCTGGCACCTCACAGGTCTCGTTTTAATATTCATAAAAATACTCAAGTGAGCAGCCACCCCGCCACTGCCAAAAGCGATGGACCAAATAACCTCTGTGATTATAAAGGTAAAGGGACCCCTGACCATTAGGTCCAGTCGTGGCCGACTCTGGGGTTGCGGTGCTCATCTCACTTTATTGGCCAAGGGAGCCTGCGTACAGCCTCCGGGTCGTGTGGCCAGCATGACTAAGCCGCTTCTGGCGAACCAGAGCAGCGCACAGAAACGCCATTTACCTTCCCGCCGGAGCCGTACCTATTTATCTACTTGCACTTTGACGTGCTTTGGAACTGGTAGGTTGGCAGGAGCGGGGACCGAGCAATGGGAGCTCACCGCGTCGGCGAGGATTTGAACTGCTGACCTTCTGATCAGCAAGTCCTGGGCTCTGTGGTTTAACCCACAGTGCCACTCGCGTCCCTTTCTGTGATTATAGCTGGCACCATAATATTCTCCAGCTTGTGGTGAAGCCAGAATTATTTAATTTAGAAGGGGAAGTGACCAGCTCCTTGACATTAACAGTACAACAGACAGCATTAAACTGGGAGGGAGCGGAAAGGGACAGAAATTTGAAGAATATCTGCTCCTGGGTTGATTCCACAAAATTATGTATTTTATGATCCTTATCACTTGTGTAACATATTTTCAACTCTTCTAGTATCTGTGAGGGATTTGAGCAAGATGCTTACTACCATTCACTTATAGTAAACTAGATAGGGAGTACTTTATAACAGGGATGAGGCCAATGTGACTCTCTGGATGTTTGACTAGACATCCCACCGTCCTTGACCAGAGTTGAATTTTGCTATATTGTCACTCGTTTCACAGTGCTGTTTCCCTAATTCAAAGTATCCCCACCTCACAGAATAGAATATAGGTCCCGTATCTCAAAACTTTATATTTCTGGTAAATACCACCAAAGCAAAACCATAGTGTCCCATATGTTGGGGGGCAAGAATGATTTCATGATCCTGTTCTCCTATCTCCTTGGCAGTAGAAAGTGAGTTGTTCTGACTTCCTGCATACAGTATGTGGAGTCCTAGGCACTGATGCCATCAGTTGTGAATTTTATTGACAAACTGGTGATGAAATTTTAATTCCCTTCCTCCTTGTTTCCCCTTCAGAGGCGTCCCATGTCAAGCCCAACCAGAATTCCACCTCAGACTCCGACCTTATGAGATACAGGACAATCAGTCAGATCCCCCAGTTCACCCTCAACTTTGTGGAGTTCAACCTAGAGAAACATCGTTCAGGCTCTACCACGGAGATTGAAATCATCGCACCCCACAAGGTGACAGAGCGCACGCAGAACGTCACCGAAAAGGTCACTCAGGTATGTGGATCCCTCAGCGTTCCAACCACCAGGTTTAGAGTGCGGGAGCCAAAGGTGAATTGATGCCAGGACAAGAAGTAGGCCAAAATGATACAAAATGAAATGAAACAAGGAAGAATAGAGAAGACGTATCCTTAACCACTTCAGCTATTAACCTAGTCTTTAGATATCTGGATTATCACCTACTTGGATGTACAGGAACATAGGAGGGAAATGTGAGAGCACACGAGGGCCACAAGCTTAGATGGCGTTGTTGGGTGCATTTATTATTACTATTACTACTACTACTACTATTATTATTATTATTGGTTAGACAGCAATAGAAAGATCCATAACTTTGTTTAATCCAGGGGTGGGTAACCCTCCAGGCTTTGTTGGATTACAACTCCCATCAGCTCCACCATGCATGGTCAGGGTTTGGTGGCAGTTGTACTCCAACAACATCTGGAGGAATGAAGACAGAGAAACCAGTAGGAGAACACTTCAATCTCCCAGGACATTCTATACAAGATCTCAAAGTAGCTGTCTTATTACAAAAGAATTTCAGAAATAGACTGGGAAGAGAAGTTGCTGAATTGCAACTTATTACCAAACTTAAAACCATGGAGAGACCTGGTCTGAATAGAGACATTGGATTCTTATCTCATTATATAAAGCTATTTTTAGCCATCTCACCCCTTGCTTTTTCCTGTAAGACCAATTGCAGTCGTTAACAGTCGTCAACAGGTTTACCACACCTATCAGCCAACCACCCATTCCCACCACCCTTCTGAGTAATACCCCTCCCCACCCTCTCACTATATATAAGGGTCTGGTGACTTCTGTTTCGGTGTATCTGAAGACGTATGCATGCACACAAAAGCTCATACCAATAACAAACTTAGTTGGTCTCCAAGGTGCTACTGGAAGGAATTTATTTTATTTTGTTTCGACTACGGCAGACCAACACGGCTACCTACTTGTAACTAGAACATCTGGAGGGTCAAAGGTTTCCTCACCCAGCCCTGGATTAAACAAAGTCATGGATCTTTGTACTGCTGTAGTTGCTCAAGAGAAACTCCCATGTTCAGGGACATGCTACATACAAAAACATGGGCAGGGCCAACTTCATACTCACCTGCTTTGGGGCTTCCTGGAGGCACCCGGCCAGCTACTGTAGGAAAGAGGACTAAACTGAGTTTTAGTTTGGTCCAGGAGGGCATATCTTACACTTTTAATAGCAATGGCAGCCTAGTGGACTTCTCACCCATTTGACCTCATGAGGTTGGTCTTAAGCTTTGCTGGGCACATAGCTCCCCCTAAACTCTTTAAAGCAACCTCTAGGGCATGGTGCTTTCTCAGTGCATTGACTTAGACTTTGTATGGGTTGGTGCCAGGGAGCAGGGAGGACAGGAACAGTTGCAGCACAGGAGCTGCTGCTAGGCAACAGGATTGATGCCTGATCAGTAGCGACACCAACTTGTCAATACTGGGTCATTAGCTGGCTGGAGGTGACAGGATTAGAGCTGACAGGACATTGCTGAAGGCTGGACAGAAAGGGCAGAGTCTATGAACGCTCCGCTGTCGTGGATCTGCCACAGTCATCATCATGCCAGTAAACATCAGCCATTAGTTCTGCAGGCGAAAAAGGTTCTAGGAAGATGCCCCAAGATCCTTAGGTAAAGGGACAGGATCTTGATAGCGTGCGGGTCACATAAACTAATATTCAGTTCATATGGAGAGTCTTAGAGATCACTCCCATCCCCAGGATTTGTGGGCTAATAAGCATATAGGCAGTTTCGCTAGACAGCTTATCTCAAAGCTGTGAGGGTTGCTATGATATCACAGTACGTAGCTCGCCAGTCTGCTGATTAAGGTAAAGGTAAAGGCACCCCTGACCATTAGGTCCAGTCATGACCAACTCTGGGGTTGCGGCACTCATCTTGCTTTATTGGCTGAGGGAGCCGGCGTACAGCTTCCGGGTCATGTGGCCAGTGTGACTAAGCCGTTTCTGGTAAACCAGAGCAGCACACAGAAACCCCTGTTACCTTCCTGCTGGAGCGGTACCTATTTATCTACTTGCACTTTGACGTGCTTTCAAACTGCTAGGTTGGCAGGAGCAGGGACTGAGCAATGGGAGCTCACCCCGTCACGGGGATTCGAACCACCAACCTTCTGATCAGCAAGTCCTAGGCTCTGTGGTTTAACCCACAGCGCCACCCACCACCCACGCCTGCTGATTAGCAAGGAGCATAAAGAGCTGTTTGACAGTGGAATGGAGTCCCTTGGAACATGGTGGACTATCCATTGGCGTTTTTTAAGAGGTTGGATGGCCACCTGTCGTGGACGAATTAGTTGAGATTCCTGCATTGCAGCGGTTTGGACTAGATGGCCCTCAGAGGTACTTTCCAACAATACAATCATGTGATTCTATGAAAGAAACAGGGATGCAGGTGGCGCTGTGGTCTAAACCACAGAGCCTAGGGCTTCCCAATCAGAAGGTTGGTGGTTTGAATCCCTGCGACGGGGTGAGCTCCCGTTATTCAGTCCCTGCTCCTGCCCACCTAGCAGTTCGAAAGCACGTCAAAGTGCAAGTAGATAAATAGGTACCGCTCCGGCAGGAAGATAAACGGTGTTTCCGTGCGCTGCTCTGGTTCGCCAGAAGCGGCTTAGTCATGCTGGCCACATGATCCGGAAGCTGTCTGCGGACAAAAGCCAGCTCCCTCGGCCTATAGAGCGAGATGAGCGCCACAACCCCAGAGTCGTCCGCGACTGGACCTAACAGTCAGGGGTACCTTTACCATTTTATAAAAGAAACAGGAAAAAATAGAAACCCTGTAGGGTCCTCACCATTTCACCAGTGTCTCAGTCTTTATTTCTTAAAGGGCGTGGGTCATAGGATGTTGCTGCTCAACGTATGATGAGTCAGCTGGGTGCATCAGACACCATGTTATAGAATTATGCTTCTGGTACACTTTCCTGCTGGCATGCCAAAGGCCAAATTCTGCTCATGCTGGGGGATGCATAAAACTGGCAAAACTCTAGACTTCTTGCATGCGGAGATAGGTTTGAGAAGGTCTGCAATTGTAACTGACAGAAAGTATGAAGGTTTGGGGTTCATCCTGAAATGGAGCTGAAGAGTGTAGACAGGAGTAGCATTGGTAGCGCTTTCCTCAAACGTGGCCCTGGCTTGTTCCCCATTTGAAGAGGCTTTTCGCTGTGCCCTCCCAAAGCATGTGAGCAGAAAATATTTAATGTTGTGATGATTCTGCAAGGAGGTGTTGGCAGCTGGTAGATCAAACTGTGGGTCTTCCCTGCAAAATGTGTGTGGCATTTGTTCTGTGTGTTTTGTATTTCATTCCATCCTGGCCACGTTTCACCAGGTACATACCTCTTAAGAAGAAAAAGATTACACTGGATCCAACCTTGCACTGAAAGTTGGGATCTAGGGTAAAAGTATGTCTGGGAGTGGCCACTGAGACGATATAACACCGGTCTTGAAAGACCTTCATTGGGTCCCAGTATGTTTCCAAGCACAATTCAGAGTGTTGGTGCTGATCTTTAAAGCCCTAAACAGCCTCTGCCCTGTATACCTGAAGGAGCGTCTCCACCCCCATTGTTCTGCCCGGACACTGAGGTCCCGCTCTGAGGGCCTTCCGGTGGTTCCCTCACTGCTAGAAGTAAGGTTACAGGGAACCAGGCAGAGGACCTTTTTGGTAGCCCTCCCATTAGATGTCAAGGAAATAAACAGCTATCTGACTTTTAGAAGACATCTGAAGGCAGCCCTGTTTAGGGAAGTTTTTTATGTTTGATGCTTTATCATGTTTTTAATAATCTGTTGGGAGCTGCCCAGAGTGGCTGGGGAGGCCTGGCCAGATGGGCGGGGTACAAGTATTATTATTATTATTATTATTATTTGTGGTGGAAAACAGGAGAGAGGGTCATGGTATTTGAAGAGTTTCCAAAAGTACTACTAACTAACCCCTGCTTACCACATGCATGCAAGTCGGGAAGCGTGTGTGCCTGTGCAGTGTCTTTCTGAGTGTGATCACAGCTCTTTCCCATCATTCTGGGGAGTGATGTAAGCAACCCAGTGTCTAGGCTAGGGAGCACTGCGCCACTCCCCTCTCCCCTCCCTGAATCTCGCTCCCCGGCTCACACAGGCAGCACTTACTTCCAACACAGAGAGAGAAATGAGTCTGAAACTCAAGCTGAAGCCGGTGAGTGATGAGAGAAAACGGTTTGGAGGGGTTGGGTGCGTATGTGTCGGGGTTTAAGCATCATTCTTTACACAGGGAGGACAAAAAAAACTTATAATGGAAGCTGGTCATAAGTCAGATTTTCAGGGGGCAAGCATCCTTCATTTTCCATTCAAACCTCACTGCTGTTCTGGGCCCCCTTCTGCACAGGTAGGATAATGAGTTGTCGCTATGCCAAGGCTCAGGTAGGCATCAGAATATCATCAAGAATTCATTGGTGATGATGCCTTCCTGCAGGGTGAGACTCAGTGCAAAAGGACAAGGGACTAAAGTCCTACCCCACCATTTGCCAAAACCCACAGTAATTAGATTTGTGGGACTCCTGTCAAACCCCCGCTATTTATTTCTCTGCTGCACGGCTCTCGCGTTTTTCTAAACCTTTGAGCATTTGAATGAAGACGCTTGGTGGGCAAAATAGCACTGGGTGCACACTTCCTGTGGCATTTGCTGCAAACTCCTCTAACTGTTTCACTCATTTTTATAGCGCTGTGTGGATAATGAGAGGAATCAGGGAGAACTTCGAGGCTGTTCACATTTTAAGGCAAATTTGTTCATGAAACAATATGAGAGCCGAAACAGCCATCCTTCAAAACTCGTACTTCTCTGAAATTTGCAGTGCAATTCTCCAGCAAAATAATGTATACAAACATGCATAGAAATTGGGTAAAGTGTGCATGTGCATGTACCGGTGAAAGATAAGATGCGGAGATGGTTTGTTTTGGGGGGAAATTGCTTTGCAACGTTGTGTATATCAGGCAAAATTGCATGCAGAAATTTGCACTAACATGCTGATGAATTTTCACGAGGGCTTTGCTAGAAAAAGAAATCTACAAACGGATTTGGAAATGTGGGGACCTGAACTTAAGGGTGGAAAAATGAGAAGCTGAGAGAAACCGAAATTGACACATTCACTCATCCCTATATTGCAACACACGTTTCCCCCGATTGCATAGGAAATTGCTTGTTGCGGGGTCAACACTGTGAACATTATTCGGGTGTAGAGAGAGTTTATCAGTGGTAAACTGAGAAAAAGAAGAAGAATCCCTTTTTAGAAACTACACATACTGTTCAGGAAGTTCTGCTTATTTCTGGAGGTAACTGAGGAAGAGGGTTTGGGAGAGGAATATAATCATCATATTCATAGTATCCCTGTAGGTAATGCCGTAGAAATCCCAGAAATGCCTTCCTTTTTCATGTGCTTCTAGACGGATAATATTAGGTAGTAAAGGGGCATAGAGAAGATGCACAAGTTCTTTATGTTTCTGAAAGATTTAACCTGTTAAGAATGTTAGGAATAGTACTCCATAAATGAAAAAAAGAGCATTTGCTAAGAGGGCAAGGCAAGCTGAGCACTTCGGTGAAACTGTGCGCATTTGCAGAGGAGTGGGGCAAGGGTAAGAAGGAAGTCAAAAAGCAAAGACAAACCATTGATGAAATAATGCAATATGAAAACATTAAGAGAATGGAATTATGCCGCCTGGGTGTTTACTTACTGCTGGAGATGTTGAACATGCTGGTTACTGGCATCTGACCGATATATACCTGTACTAAAGAAAAGAAAAACATCAGTAAAGAATAGAGTTTGTTTTAAAGAAAAATGCAAAACTATCCATTATTTTATTTTTTTCAATTCAATGTGGGGAAAAGGAAGCCATAGAGTTGGCAGGCAGTTTAATGGGCAGTGGGGAACCTTTGTGATGGCAGTAAATTTCACAAGTTGTGCCATGGTTCTTTTCTGGGATTTTTTTATAGCTGCAGGTTGAAGTGGAAGACAAGCCCATCTTTCTTGCACCATTCTTCTCCTGAATCCCAAACTTAATTTTACCCCCCACCGGGTAAAGGGTTTATAAGTCTCTTTTCCTGCTGCATTAGTCTTGCACATCAAATACAGAATTGTAATTAAAAAATAGAGAAAGAATCTTCCAAAACATCATGGTATCATAGTGCGTTAAATGTGCAGGGTGAATGTGGCCTAAATCTGGCAGGCTGCCTCAAAGGTGTGCTTTTGCAGTCCTTCTGCAGCAGTTAAACTAATGCAGTAGTTCTATACCATAGTGCTTCACCCTTGCAGTCCCATATCAAGATCAGGGACTCTCATGTGTGCGTGTATTCCAATTCCAGGGAGCATGGGTGAAACAGTCAGGGTCTGTCTCTGTTACAGTGTGTCATGATGTAATTTCTCGGGCACTGCAAATATACATGGCACGAGGCAAACCTCGCTGAAATCAATATGAGCCTTTCAGCCTGCTTCAGTGAGGTTTTTGTGTTCAGAATTTGGCTAACTTGTTATGAACATCTTGGATCTGTTGCCCGGCTTCCCAGACCACCATGACTCCCATCTCCAGGGTTTGTCACAGCACTTGCGCACTCAACCTTCCCACTGCCTCTTGGGACAATTGGATTTTGGTCACTTTTTCCTATTCCCTGGCCCCTCCCTCAAGAGCCACGAAGCTGGCCTCTTGTCTCTTGATTGGTGCTTTCCTCTCAATCCAGAGACCAGTGATTGATTGGCTTTGATTAATCTCTACCAGGCTACCAAATGCCCTTTGCAGTCCGATCTCTCCTGCATATACGGGTATGCTTGTATGAGAGACTGAGAGAGGAGCCATCTCATTTTCATGGATGGGATCTGAACTTGACTGCAGACCCAACAGGGAGAAGTTATTTTACTCTTGCTGCATACCGGAGGAATAATCTACCTGCAAAATGCAGTGCAGTGCTGTTTCTTCAACCATTGCAGTGACACAACCTGTTTCTTAACACCCAGCAAGCTTTGTCACTCAGTATTTTTGTGTTTTCCTAAATTAATACTTAGGCGTCTCATCAGAGCCACCCTGGTTTGTTGCATATGTTGAGCAAAATGGGTCTCATCAGGTGCAGGGGTCCAGTGGCATAATGTGGGTTGCCGACACCCGCAGTGGGTTAGCGGCTGATGCTGCTGGAGGACCTCCACCAGAGCGAAGCGGGGCTATGGTGCACTGCCTGCCTGCCCACACAGAGGGCAGCTCGGCCGGCCAATGTGGCCCTTGGCAGGCAAATCCCCCTGATGCCTGCAAAGAGGAGTTCTGGGCCAAGCCACACTGCCTACTTCCATCTGTACCCATTCGCTGTGGGCCTGAGCTGCTCTACCACCTTTGCCAGGGCGAGGCTCCCCTTGGAAGCTGGGGCCTGCATGGGGTCGCCTGGTTGTACCCCCTCAGAATTTTGCACCCAGGGCCATGGCCCCCTGCCCGCTCCCCACTATGCTACGCCACTGCAGGGGTCACTCAACCATGAGTTGTAGTGTTGCGCCAGCGTATCAAAATACCAAACAAATCAATATGGCCTTGCACAAGTAAGATGTGTGCAAAAATAGGTCAGGATTGTGGGCTAGAGGTAGTCATAGAGGATATTCTAGGTTGTTGGTATTCTTGAGTAACTAATCGTAAGCAGACCATCCCTCTTGTACTCGTGCATGAATGTAAGTTCTTTCATTCTGAAATAAGAGGAAGGTAGTATTAAAAAGTAAAGGTTAGCTGTGTTGGCCCATAGGAAAAATCTGTATGAAGGCAAGGTGTCCCTGTTTCATCTAGGGATTCAGGCAAACTGGTAGCAAACTGGTAGCAACTGGTAGCAACATCTAGGGATTCAGGTAGCAACTGGTATTCCCCCAGTGATGGGGAATCAGACATAGTTATGTTTCTTCTTCCCAGTAAGCCTTTGTCCAATTCAGTAACTGCACAGCACTAAAGGAGCCTCTCCTGATGGTCTGCTACCTCCTCTTGGCTTCTGCCTTAAGACTCTTACAAGAGTGAGACTCTTGGCATTATGATCCCAGTCAGGCCCCCTCTTGAAATGACCATGCTGTAAGATGCTGGACTCCCACCAGGCAGACTGATGGTGCAAATAGGCGAATAAACCATATTTCTTAAAGCTACGACAGTCTCTGCCGCGTCTCAATTCTCCAAAGGAACACAGACCCTGGGTGAGTGCCTGGGCCCTTGCCACCGTCCGGCATAAAGAGGGGAAGCACCCAACTTTTGTAATGGTATTCATGGTCAGAACAGCCTGGGGGTTTTAACAGTTGGAGATGGAGAACCCCGTTGTGTGTTCCTTGTGAACTTCCTGTGTTGTTCCTGAGCAGGTTGCTTTGCTTCGAATCAGACTCCAAGCCTTTCAAGTAAATCCAATCAGGAATAACTTTATTTAGGTCCACACTGCCTTCCTCCTCTCACTCACCTCTACGGAAAGTTCCTTCTCCAAGTACTTCCCTGGACCCAGGAACTATGTGCACACGTCTATAGGATACAGACAGTGATGGACAAACCTGTGGGATATTTCAGAAAGGTTTGCCATATGTGCTTGCTATACACCAATTTCTTGGGGCTTGGCATTTACCCTCTCCCCCATCTCCTGAGAAATAAGAGGCCACAAATTAAGCCTTAAAAATGAATGGAAAACATGATTTTTTTCATAGTATTATAATTGGTATTGTACTAATGTGGCTTTTATTGGATTGTTATAAATGAAAATTAATTTGTAAAATTATATTTTTAAAAAAGGAAAACAAATGTTATTTCACAAATCCACCTTGGACTACTGCATGACTCACTGCCCCAGCTGTTGTTCGCACCTTAAAAAATAATGCAATTGCCATGAAAAATGAATCTACAATTAGCTCTGCTTTTAAAGGTTAACTGGAGTTTTGCAAAGGGTATGTGAAACTCACTTTTGAGCTCTTGAGAATTTGGAGCCTTGAGACAATTGGCATAGCTTATAAACTTGCTCGCTGTTGCAGGAAGGTAGGTGTAATGTCTTAAACTAAGGAGAATGCTTACATTTTAGGAACCTGGTGACAGAGGGCCTATCCAAGCGGTTTCCCTCTCATCCCATTCTTTCTACGCGTGGGCCCAAGTAGTTTTGTCTTTGCCCCACTGCTTTCCCCTGGAAAACACATGGATTATTTCTAAATTGGAACAAATGGCCATCCGCGGAAAAACGGATTGTTGTTTGTTCCAATTCAGCGCTGAACCCCAGGTTTTCCCTGGGGGAATGCGGCAGAGCAAAAACAAGGGTGGATAAGCCCTTAGATGAAAGGTTTGTTTTCACATGGGAGACTTAAGTCCAATTTGCTGGGATTCTAACAGGAATGATAAATCTATACTGACAGGCATGTTGTGGTGTTAAAAGAAGACCCACCCTTTGCTAAGTCCTTCCTGGGCTTATGTGCCGAGCTGGGCTGTTGGAGCAATGGGTGGCCACGCCTCCACCCAAAACTTAAGTACCTTCTTCCAACAGCACAAGTGCACTGTCAGGCTTCTGGGAATCGGATCCCTCCCCCGGAGGCAGTAAATAAGCAGATCAAACGAAAGGAGTGTTCTTACCAGTTAGTTTCTTTAATAATCACAGCGAGAGACAAAGGAATGCATATCTCTCTAGAAATGGCGTTGCTCCCAGTAAAGGTTTATCCCCCCCGTCCCCATTAATCTATGTCACTCCTATGTCGGGTAATCTGAGCTTGTTGCCACTGCGCTCTCTGTTCTATCACTCTCAAAGCCCGCCTAGTCTTAGGCGAAGGGGGTCAGGAATGCTTTCCAAGGACACTGAATCTGCCAGCTGTCTCTCTCCTGGTGTTTCCTCTTCCAGCTGCTTGTCACCCAGTATTTCCCAGCTTTTCCCCTCTGGACTAAGCCCCTCTGCAAACCACTGTTCTAAATCAATACTGGGGGACAATGGGGGTGGGGATGAAGGGGATTCCACTTCCCCCTCCTCCAGGCACCATATCTTCCTCCTAGTGCTCCCTGTTCTCCCTCCCCTCTCTCCAACTGCTCAGACCCCTCCCCATCCTCCAGATCCGGTTCCTGGCTCACAGGAGGCACAAACCCCCATAAGTTGCTACCTCTTCCACCAACTCCGCCAAGCCCTGCCACTCCCTGGCACTTTTGTATCAGAGTCAAGCACTGTCCATTCCCTGCTTTGCTGGCAAGAAGCACCAGCCCTCCCATTAGGCAGAGGGGGCATGTTGCCTCAGGCAGCAGGTGCTGGGAAACATGGAGCAGCGGCGAGATTTGGGAGGTTAGCAGTGCGCATGCCTTTCATCTCCTTAGCTAGCCTGTTGCTCCTAGATGCAGTAGAAGGCGCTGCTTCATCACCTCTTCTTAAAATTCAGCTTTTAGTCCCATTGGTTTTTGTACAAGGAATTGGAGCAGCACCGTCTTGTCCACCTTCGGCAGCAAAATGTCTTTGAGCTGGCCCTGCGTGCAAGTATGCATTGGCTCACAAGGATGCCTCGTTCCAGAACTGTTTGGTCCTCCGAAAGGGAGGAGGAGGAAGGAGTGGTGCTGTGACATCAGATGCATTATGATGCTCCTGGTTGGATGCAGAGCTCCCCTGAGAAAACATCCTGTCTTCTGTTTGAGTTCTTAAATACCCACAGAATTCTATGTTGGAAGGGACTCTGAGGGTCATCTCGTACAACCCTCTGCAATGCAGGAATCTCAATGCAAGTCCCCCATCCAATTCAAATCAAATCAAATCAAATATCTTTTTTTTAAAAAAAATGATATTTATTGAAATTTTACAGACAATAAAAGGTTACAAAATTAAAAATAAGAAATAAAAAAGAATAACAATAATAAAAGAAAAAGAGGTACAAAAATACAAAGACAAAATACATAAAAAGTAAATAAAAAGTTTAAAAGAAATCAATATTTTCATATCTTATATTTCATTTACTTGTTTCCTGACCTCCTCACACCCCCCTTTTTTGTATTCCAGTTCACATGGTTAATTCAGCAAATCCTTACCCTCTATCATTTATCTTTACTCAATATCTTAACCTATTATAACTATATATTTTCAACCATTGTCAATCCGTATTTATATATTCTTGTTAATCTTTTTTACCAATACCGCTTATTTTCAATCCAACATCCCTTTAACATTCATTAATTTTACAGTATTTCTGCAAGTAGTCTTTAAATTTCTTCCAGTCTTCTTCCACCACCTCTTCTCCCTTATCTCGGATTCTGCCAGTCATTTCTGCCAGTTCCATGTAGTCCATCACAAATCAAATATCTTTATTGCGGTCCATAGACCCACAAAACAGTTTCAAAACAAGATACAGTTAAAACAACCAAGCAACAGGCGAAAGAGACCGAGGTAGTCATTTTGTTATGTCTAGAGCGGGGGTTGGCACAGTTTTTGCGGCTTGGGCCTGTTCACGGTCCTGCAGATGCCGCGGTGGGCTGGAATGTGTGAGCATGCATGTGCAAACGCTATTTCCGGCGCTGCTTCTGGCACGGAGGAGGTGTACGCAGCTTCCCATTGGCTGCAGGAGCTTCCTGCAGCCAATGGGAAGCCAGCCAGTGTTGCAGAAGGCGGTCCCCACTCTGCTCCACACCAGTTTAGCGCGGCGCACGGGAACCAACTGAGCGGACAGCAGGGTTCCCCGAGTGGACAGTGCGGGTCCATGGGCCGGTTAAACCACCTCCATGGGCCGCTTGTGACCCATGGGCCTTAGGTTGCTAACCTCTGGTCTAGAGAATGATGGTCTTTGTTTCTTGCGACCTCCAAAAGAAACTTTGCCACGGTCAGTGTAATATCATTTGACCTATCCTCCAGAAGGTATTTAATATGGGAGGCTTCAGATTTTCCCGGCAAATTTGCTAATAAGGGTTTGATCAGTTGATCCCTTGCTTTCTCATACTGCCCACAATGCAGTATGGACATGGTTCATGCTGAGCTATCCACAGGGAAAGAGTATAAGAGAAGCAGGGTCAAATTGGATTGATTGCATGAACCCATCCAATTTGAAAACATACCAGACCCTGCTTCTCTTATACTCTTTCCCTGTGGAATAGCTCAGTCGGTAGAGCTTGAGACTGTAATCTGAGGATCGTGGGCCCAAAGGATTCCTGCATTACAGACGGTTGGACCCTCATGGTCCCTTCCAATTCTACAGTTTTATTATTCAGCTATCAGGAGGTCTGCTGCTGAAGCCTGCTTCTTTCAGACACTTTGTTATCATGACCATAGGCTGTCAGCAGAGTGTCCTGTAAAACCCATGATCTTCCAGACTGAGATCACACTTTGCAGGGACCAGGCTGGACATCCTTGGCCAACTTCATTTTGAAATGTTGGAATACCGCACTTTGGAATTAAGCTAACATTGCCTGTTGCTTCCTAGCAGCATGTTCTGTTCTGAGCTGCACATTAACTCCCCGCTCATGCCATTTGCCATTGATTCATATTACACATAGCACATTATTTGAGGACGGTTCAGTAGAAATCTAACAGCGGCTTATAAAATATTGTTGCATGCTGCCTCAGTCTTCGAACGGTGTGAGAGTCCTGGGTTCCAAGCACTTACCCAGGGTTCATGTTTCCTTTTGGAAATGAGGCACAGCAGAGACTGTGGTGTCTTTATGATATATGGTTTATTTACACACACACAACCTGAGCCTATGATGGAGGGGTTTGCAGCATCAACCCCCCAAAATGGTCTTATTTCTCCCATAGCCACAGCCTTGGATTCAAGCAGAGGTCAGGCATGACTTGCTCTCTGCCTTTCCAGCTTGCTGCCTTTCCCCTCCAGTTTCTAGCGCTAATAACTGCAAACTCTGCTCTAAACCCTAGCTTTTGCCCTGCCCACTAACTAAGTGAGCACAGAGCCCTCTTTCCTTTTGTTCTCTGAATGGCCCATCACCCAGGCAATCGCCTCAACAGGAAGCTACCCTGGCTTATATATTAACATTTGCTGAATCCAGGGGTTCAGGAAGCTAGCCTGACTTGGTTAGCTTCAAACACTTACTGGATCCAGGGATCTGAGGGGTTCGGCACCCACAAACTTATAACACTATATAGAGCATTGATGCAGGCATTATAGGCCTACGGTAAAGTAAGAACCTGCATAACTACTTACATGAGTACATACACCATAAAAGCACATTTAAGTTTTTAAAGTGAGTAACACCTTTTTTACTTGATTGGAGTGTTCTGTCTTGACACCCCCACTTGTCAGAGCAGAGATGGACTTGCAAGGCAAGTTACCCGATAGGTAGTGGCAGCTGTATAGGATGTGGAGGCAGTGGCGTAGCTTGGAGAGGAGCAAAAGGGTGTTGGTGCCCTGGATGCAAAATTGTTAGATGTGCAGAATTTCAACACCCAGTGCTGCCTTAATACAGCTCCTCCATGTGAACCAGGAATTAACCTATCCAAACAATGGAACAACTCTTATTTTCATCTCTGTGGCTGTGATCTCCTGGGTGACGCAGACGCCGTTAGGCATACTCCAGCTGTTTTCCTCCCTCCCTCCCAGCCCACTTCACATGGTCCCGGGCATTGCAACCCATGTTATGTCACTGTGTGGATGTGTGTACAAAGTCCTCTGCCTACCTCAGCCAAGGGATTCCTCACCAGAAGAGGGCCAGGAGGAGCATGTCTTACATCAAGCCTGGGTCAGGCTACACATTGGGACAAGGGTCCTGTAGCAAGACTGCAACAAGGAGGGACTGTTCACACCCAAGGTTAGTTCTGCCTCTGACTTTGAAGCTGAATGGGTGCCCAGCCCGAGGGACAGGTCATGTGTTAGATGGAAACCAGGCCCATCTGGAGATGTACCCAATTACAGGCAAGGACCCATCCAGTTTAATGGTTTCCTCGGGAGTAAGGCCCTTCTCTCAAGGAGGCATCTGGAGGGAAGGGAGCTGATAGTAGTCAGCTGAAGGTGGGGATGTGGCTGCAGCAGCTCCAGTTCAGAAACCCCAGGGCTGGACAAGCTGCGGAAGTGATGGCTGTGTATTAGCTCTCTCTGTGCCTGGCCTGACTTTGGACTGCTCGGTGATGGAGGTTGAGTGTGCTGGGGCTGTGTGTCCCCGTCATGAGTTCACTGGCTCCCACCATGTGGCACCTGCGCATGAGTGCCCTCAATGGTGCAACCCCAGAATGACTGACAGAGCAGCAGATGTGACAAGAGCCAACTGTGTGGGAGTCATCCTCCACCCAAGCAAGCACTTTGAACTTCCTGGATAAGGAAATGGAAGGTTTTCACAAAGTTGGTTTGCTCCTTGACCTCACTCTTGTGTGTCTTCAAGCATTCATCAGTTTATTTCACTTGAAAGGAATGCAGGAGAAATATGGGGAAGTGAGGAGAAAGGGAGAGCCAATGGCTGCGCTGCAAAAGGAGCATTATCCTTTCAGTTACGTTATTGATTTTTCAACATTTATAAACTGCCTTCTGTACCGATTCCAAGGCAGCTTGCCGCCTTAAAAGACCATCAATAAACACAACGCAGAACCAATAAAAACAAATTACAAGAAGGGCAGATTAAAATGCAGCCATGAAGTCAGTAAGCAGAACAGTTCTCAAGGCCAGGTATCAATAACTCTCAGTGGCCTAGGTGAATAAATATGCTTTCAAGAGTTAGCAAACAAAGTTCATGCCCTCTTTATTCCCAGGCTTGGCAAACCCCCAGATTGCACCAAATACCTGGAGAAGTTCTGTGTTCTGCAACTTTTGAACGTGCTGTTTTGACAGAAAATGTCCTTGCTAGTATAAATACAGTGAGTGCGAAACTATTAGACATGAAGTTAAATGCATGATTGTATTTGAGAAGTCTAGATTTTTGCAGTGTAAGAGAAGATAATCAGGATCACAACCACAGTACGTGGTGAGAGGATTGAATACTTTCTCTTCCTGTCGTGGTCCCCATGAAAATCCACCCTACCCGCACCCCAGTGACTTAGTGCAGGAAAGGAACTTTCCATTGGCACTTGTGGAAAAACCCATTGCCTCCCCTAGCCCCCATCCAACAGGATACCCTTAACCATGGAGGGGCAGGCAGAGGCTGCCACCTCCCCTCCAACCAAGACTAGGCTTACCCAGTGCCTATCCGCCTTACAAAGTTGTGGCGATTGCTTTGAGGTAGGTGAAAACCCAAATGGCGGTGCCAATTTTCCAGATGGGAAAAAAACCTGCCCAGCCCCTAAAACAAACGTTAAATAAGTTGGAGTTCTCATTATTAAATATACCAAGAAAAAAGCACACCACTGAATACATCAAAACAGGGCCCTGTCCTGGTTTCTAATCCATAATTGATTTCTGACTTCTGCTCAATGAGTGAAACTAAGACCTCCACGTCGAATCTGACTATGGACTAACATGAACTTATCTCTACTCATAAACTTGTATCTCTAATTCTGTAATGAATTATTGTGTTATACATATCTTTATGAGTTTGAGTTTGTGATCTCTATTTGAGTTTGTAATCCTTGTCAGAATACATACTTTTGAATGGATTAGTTTTTGTTACTATTGACTATTGATTTGCGAGTAGGGACCACTCCCACTATTGAAACTTGAGTTCTTGGTGTGCTTTTTTCTTGGTGTGCTTTTTTCTCTTTTGGTGTGCTGAGTTCTTGGTGTGCTTTTTTCTCGGCCCCTAAAACAGGCGACTGACTTTGTCCCTAGCAAGGTCGTACCATCCGCAAAAAAAAACCCCTAATTTGCGGGAGGGTGGGTGGAAGAACTGGCACTGCAAGAGAGAGGGTGAAAGGCCCCACAGGCCGGGGATTTATCCCATTATTGGTCAGTTGTTCCTGTGCCCAGGCCAGCACCCCCAAATTCATGCCACCATTGACTGATTTGGCAGCAGGAGGGTGATCTGGTCTGCAATAGACCAGTTCACAATGAAGGCCCTGGGCCCACCTGCAAAGCCACCTACCTAAGGAGGGGCAAACCGACTTGCAGTCAATAAAACACCCGTCAGGGAGATGTGGTAAAATGGAAGCCATTTTGAGGCATGTCTGAGTCAATCACCTGGCTGTGGGTCCAGGCTACAGACCTACAAAGCCTCAGGCGTGTTTGCATGTTTCCCCTCAACTTTGTCTCATGAGAGACCATGGCTATCTTTTGTGTGCTGCGTCTTTGTTGTTCCACATTGCTAAGCTTTGGTTCTGTGCGTGTGGTTAGATGGTACAGAAGAGTTCATATTGGTGGCTAGGACACAAATGGACCATGGTGTGTTTTTCTTCTGCCTGCTATCTTGACCGCAGGCTCTTGAGGCTGTACAGTGGTACCTTGCAAGACGAATGCCTCGCAAGACAAAAAACTCGCTAGACAAAAGGGTCTTTTGTTTTTTGAGCTGCTTCGCAAGACGATTTCCCCTATGGGCTTGCTTTGCAAGACGGAAACGTCTTGCAAATTTGTTTCCTTTTTCTTAACACCGTTAATACAGTTGCGACTTGACTTCGAGGAGCAACTCATAGAACACGGTGTGGTAGCCTTTTTTGAGGTTTTTAAAGACTTTGGTGGTTTTTGAAGCTTTTCCAAAACTTTCCCGGCACCGTGCTTCGCAAGACGAAAAAAATTGCAAGACGACAAAACTCGCGGAACGAATTAATTTCGTCTTGCGAGGCACCACTGTATATGGTCAGGGTGCTTGTTACGGGAGAGAGATCTGGGTTCTATTTCTGATATCATTCCCTTTTTCCACCTAGAGGAGGTTTTGCTTTCCAGAGAGGACTTTTAAAAAAATGTATTTTATTGGTTTTCCTACAGTAAAACAGTAAACACAAACAAAACAAAGCAAAAACATGTCAGTTTGTCAGTTACATCCAGAGAGAACATCCCCATCTTCTGGGAGTAATTTTTAAAACCAGATTGGGTTGGATTTCCCTAGTGAGCTACCAATGTGATCATTGGAGCCAACTCCTAGGGGCTAAGTTCCCTTCGGCGCCATAAAATATTTGAGGGGGCCGCCACCAAAAGTTGATGGGAATTGCCATTCAAATATTGTGTGTGTGTTGTGTCTTGTGATTGATTGTGTGGGGCAGGGTTTACTTGGGCCCCACCAATGTTTTATTCAAGTTTTATTCAGCAAACTGTTCCAGCAGGGGGCCAGTCCACTGTCCCTCAGACCTTGTGGGGGGCCAGACTACGGTATTTTTTTTGTGGGGAATGAACAAATTCCTATGCCCCACAAATAACCTAGAGATGCATTTTAAATAAAAGGGCACATTCTACTCATGTAAAAAATGCTGAATCCTGGACTGTCCGTGGGCTGGATTTAGAAGGCGATTGGGCTGGATCCGGCCCCCGGGCCTTAGTTTGCCAACCCATGACTATCCTTTCCCACTTTGTTCACCAGGACTCCCATCTCTTTTCCTTGCAAATGGTTTATTCCCTTTACACAGATACTTGGGTGTGTGCTTCTGGAGGGAGTGGGGGGAAAGGAAGAGGCTAACTAAATCCCATTTCCTGAAACAAGATAGAACCAAAATGCACCTGTCTTTCAATATTTACCCTTTTCCAAATTTCGGTACCCAGTTCTCCAACTGCATACAAAAAACCTGCGTATTTTGTTCATAAAATATGAACATACAAAAGTGTGTGTTGTTAGGGCAAATGGTTTGCAGACATGTGCATATGTGGCAAATTTGTGTACAAAACTGTGTATATTAGGGGTAACTCACATGCTGGTGGATTTTCATGAGGAGTTCTTGTTGTTTTTAATTGCAAACTGATGTAGAAAAGTAGCAAACTGAACCGGAGATTGGAAAAAAGAGAAACTAACAGAGCCATCCATCCAGAGAGTGCAAACTGGCCTCCATACTTCCATTCAGGTGAATTTCCTGAGCAGTGATATTTGGGATCATAGCCAGCAAAGGTCCTGAGGACTTGGTATATGGCAGAAAGTTGCTGGGGAAGCTGCAGGGATGACTGCTCGTGTCGCTGTGTTAGTTTTTGTGACTAATGACGTCTTTGTGCCTTTGAGTTTGCTACTGGAAGAAAGTAGGTCAGATCACAAAAGCAGCTGTGGTACTGGGACCAAAAGATGGATCTACTAATCTGGCTTGGGGTGGATGGCTGCAGGAACATACCCGGGGTTGGCTAGGTTGACCCCCACCAAAGGCGCAGGTTAAGGGGGGCAAAATACATTTCTGGGTGGCTGTTCTTCTAATAGGTAAAAAGAAAAGGTAAAGGACCCCTGGACAGTTAAGTCCCGTCAGAGGCGACTATGGGGTTGCTTTCAGGCCGAGGGAGACGGCGTTTGTCCACAGTTTTACGGGTCATGTGGCCAGCATGACTAAACCGCTTCTGGCACAACGGGACACCATGACAGAAACCAGAGTGCATTCCAGCTGCAGCGGTACCTATTTATCTGCTCTCACTTTTTGAACTGCTAGGTTGGCAGGAGCTGGGACAGAGTAACGGGAGCTCACCCCATTGTGGGGATTCGAACTGCCAACCTTCCAAACAGCAAGCCCAAGAGGCTCAGTGGTTTAGACCACAACGCCACCCGCTCCCCTTGAGTTCTTTCAATATACCGTACATTGAAATAAAGGAGTCAGTATTCGGTAGGCAAGTTTTAGAAGCTGGAGAGGCTATTTGGCAGGACTTCCAGAGGGATGGGAATGAGGACTTCTTTTCTTTCTTTGCATTATTTTTACCTCATGCTTTCTAGGGTGAGACTAGGTTTCTCTCTCTCTCTCTCTCTCTCTCTCTATATATATATATAAGGTCTAAAGAGAGCCAGTGTGGTGTAGTGGTTAAGAGCAGTGGACTCGTAATCTGGGGAACCGGGTTCGGGTCTCCGCTCCTCCACATGCAGCTGCTGGGTGACCTTGGGCCAGTCACACTTCTCTGAAGTCTCTCAGCCCCACTCACCTCACAGAGTGTTTGTTGTGGGGGAGGAAGGGAAAGGAGAATGTTAGCCGCTTTGAGACTCCTTCGGGTAGTGATAAAGCAGGATATCAAATCCAAACTCCTCTTCTTCTTCTTCTAAATGTTTAGCATGGAAAATAAGATTTTGTTTTATTTTTAAGAAAATGGTGAAGAAGCATTCCATTCTTATGGCCCTCACAGACATTCTTATGGCCCTTTTATACACTAGAGACACATATTTCGCTGCTGTTTCCCAGTATTTGCTCTTGATCTACAAGTGTATGTCAGATTCCAAAGACTGGAACACACTCACACACCCAGTGCAGGACACACAAACTGTACTACGGCACAAATGTGCCTGTTTTATATGGATCCTCACAGCTGCCATCTATAGTTCACATCACTCACTGATGAGCATTCAACAGCGGAACAGTCTCCCTCAGGAGGTTGTGGACTCTCCTTCCTTGGAGGTTCTTAAGCAGAAGTTGGGTGGCCACCTGTCCCTAGATGCCTTAGCTGAGATTCCTGCATTGCAGGGAGCTGGACTAGATGACCCTCGGGGTCCCTCCCAATTCTACAATTCTGTGATGTCTGTTTTTCCTGGCAGGTCCTGTCCCTGGGAGCCGATGTCCTCCCTGAGTACAAGCTGCAAGCACCCCGCATTCACCGATGGACCATCCTTCACTACAGCCCCTTCAAGGCCGTGTGGGACTGGCTGATCCTCCTGCTGGTCATCTACACGGCCGTTTTCACACCCTACTCTGCCGCCTTCCTGCTGAACGAAGAGCAGGAGGAGAATCGCTCGGACTGCGGCTACTCATGCGACCCACTCTACATCATTGACCTCATTGTAGACATCATGTTTATCGTCGACATCATCATCAACTTCCGCACCACTTATGTCAATATCAACGATGAGGTAGTAAGCCACCCAGCAAAGATCGCCATCCACTACTTCAAAGGCTGGTTTCTCATCGACATGGTGGCTGCCATCCCCTTTGACTTGCTCATCTTCCGCTCTGGATCAGATGAGGTAAGGCGGACAGCGGTTTTATTCGTCCGCGCTATTTTGCCTTCACATTTTGGAGAAAAGTTGGGTGCACATACTGGAACTGTGAAGGAGTGTTGTTCTGAGAGAGATGTCCCTATACTTAGGGGGTGGGGACAGGGGTGGGACAGAGCTGGCTGTACACATATCCCCCGTGGATCTTTAGGGGGATCACAGAAATCTTGTGTGGAAAGGAGCTCTTGTTTGTCAAGAGTTCTCTAGGCTTCAGCGTGAAGGGCACCTAACACACTTACAGTGGTATCTCAGGTTACATACGCTTCAGGTTACACACTCCGCTAACCCAGAAATAGTGCTTCAGGTTAAGAACTTTGCTTCAGGATGAGAACAGAAATTGTGCTCCGGTGGTGCAGTGGCAGCGGGAGGCCCCATTAGCTAAAGTGGTACCTCAGGTTAAGAACAGTTTCAGGTTAAGAATGGACCTCTGGAACGAATTAAGTACTTAACCGAGGTACCACTGTTCTTTATTTTTTAAAATAAATTTTATTAGATTTTGTAAAAAATATTATTTACAAAGATTATTATCAAATATCTTTTTTGTCCAGACTAAAACATTAATGTAGATAAAACATAGATCCTGAGGAAAAGAAAGAAAAAAGAAGGGGGGGGGAGAGAAAGAGAAAGAGATAGAGATAGAAGAAGGATTTAAAGAGAGAAAGAAAGAAACTAAAGATTCTTTGTCTGTCAGCTGTATATGAACATTATTCATTGCATCCACTCCAATATAATACCCAGCAAGACTACTTTCTATAAGCCAACATTATCTTCAACCTTCAAACCCAAATGCCATTATTTCTTTTTATTTTTCACGCAAAAAGTCTATGAGAGGTTTCCAATCTTTAGTAAATGTTGACAATGACTTTTCTCTGATAAACATGCCATTCTTGCCATCTCTGCTAAGCCTAATAATTTCAGTAACCATTCCTCCATGGTTGGTAACGATGAGTCTTTCTATCTTTGTGCATATAAAACTCTCACCACCGTAATCACATATTGTAAAGTCGCGGATGACTCTGGGGTTGCAGTGCTCATCTCACTTTATTGGCCAAGGGAGCCGGCGTACAGCTTCCGGGTCATGTGGCCAGCATGACTAAGCCGCTTCTGGCGAACCAGAGCAGCGCACGGAAACGCCGTTTACCTTCCTGCCAGAGCAATACCTATTTATCTACTTGCACTTTGACATGCTTTCAAACTGCTAGGTTGGCAGGAGCAGGGGCTGAACAACGGGAGCTCACCCCATCATGGGGATTCGAACCACCGACCTTCTGATCGGCAAGCCGTTGGCTCTGTGGTTTAGCCACCCACGTCCCTAAGTACATACTGTACAGCAATCCAAATTCCCAGATCCATTGGCTGGAGGGGAATAGGATGTGGCAGGAGTGCCTCTCTTCCAATGGAGAAGAGCTTCACAAGTGAGGAGACACGTGGAGGTTCCTGATATCCTCACTCAAATAATATTGGGCAGCCACCACATGTTGTGTCTTTATCAGCAAGAGCTTGCATTAGACCCTGGAACAAGGCACTCTGGGGATGGGGCAGAGGCAGGACGAAGTTGCCTTCATTCATCTGAGAGGCCCCAGGTTGGTCTCATCACCAGCAATTCCACCTTGGAGATGGTAGAGTTAATCCCTCATCCCCCAGTGGTTTCAAGGGGGAAAATTTTACAAAGCAGAGATCCATTGGGACAAAATAAAAGACAGGTCCCCATTTCCTGCCCTGGCCAGCATGGGAAAATAGGGCTTTGGAAGTGATGGGCAATGCACAAGTTCACTCGCCGCTGCCACCATGCTGAGGAATGCTCTGCTGCCAACTAGCTATATTTATATAAGGCCATCCAATGACATTTTTTTCTCTAAGGGGCTCAAAAACATAAAATGACATGATAAAATTAAAACGCAGGTCCAATAGCTGAATACCAACACCATAACTTGCAGCCTAAATGTTTGCAATAGAGAGGAGAGCAAAACCAGATGAGAAAAGTAATTACAAAATGGCAAAAACAGGTACAGTGGTACCTCGGGTTACATACGCTTCAGGTTACAGACTCCACTAACCCAGAAATAGTACCTCGGGTTAAGAACTTTGCTTCAGGATGAGAACAGAAATCGTGCTCCGGTGGCGCGGCGGCAGTGGGAGGCCCCATTAGCTAAAGTGGTGCTTCAGGTTAAGAACAGTTTCAGGTTAAGAACGGACGGATTAAGTACTTAACCCGAGGTACCACTGTATGTCTGTTTTTAAAGGTCTGAGAGAATGACAGAAATTTTCCCCTGGGGCCAGAATGGCCAGAGAGGCATTCCACAAGTGGGGGGGTGGACCCCACCACCAAGAAAGAAGGCGCTTATCCTGTTAGCCACCTGCTTCACTTCACTTTGGTGGGGGGAATACGACATAGACCCTCTGAAAAGAATTTGGGGGCAAGGTCTGGGCAGCCATATATGCAGGAGAATGCACATTTTCAGGTATCCTGTTCCCAAAGTTCCATGCCAGTTATATCAGTAGAACAAAGCGGCTTCCAATCATCCACACTGCTCTGCTTGCCTGGAGGAAGAGGGGCAGGGGCTAAAATGCTGGGAGGTCAGCATGGTGTGGGCACAGCAACAGGAGTACTGGATTGGCTCCACCCCTGCTTTGCCCTTCCCCATCTCTCTCCAGATAAACACAGCAGTGTGTCCAGCAGGAGGTCAGGAGTGCAGTCCTATGATCTATGGATAGGAGTAGCAAAGCCTTTGAGGATCTCTGGAACCTGTAAATGGTTTCAGGCAGAATGTGCCAAGTAAGACCAGAATTCCGTGAATTTTTTTAAAAATGTAAGTTTATCCATGATTGTTGTGTGTGTTTTTCCCCTGTTAGAAAGAGCCCTAAAACTCCCAAAAGTGTAGATTTGGGGCTCAAGAAGTGGTTGCAGGAGTATCATAATAAAGTCTGCACAAAGTTGCATTAAGAAATGGAGGGGAAATAAATGAAGTGGGGCCAGTGAAGTGAAGTCTGGTCTTCACTTTAGGAGAAATAAAACACCACAGTGACTGTAGAGTAATGGTTTCTGGGTTTTTTCAAAAAAAATTATTAATTTTCCACATTTATAACAAGTATAACATATAAAAAACATAAAACAGAACATCTTATAATACTAAAAGAAAAAGAAAAAAGAATATAAACAGTGATTACTTCCAAAATCCAAGTTAACTTTCATTGTAGTCTGACTTCCTCGATTCCCCCTAACTGAATTTCTTTGTATCTCCTTTGTAACAGTTCTCCAAAATCCTCTTTCTAATACAATTAACTCCTTTAACTAACTACCTTCATCCCTTTTCTTTTTTAACTTAAATCCATATTATTATACAATGTTCTTGTTTCAGTCCTAGGCCTATCAGATACTTTCAAGTATCTTCTCATTATCTTATATTACAATATTTAGCTATATAGTCTTTAAATTTCTTCCAATCTTCTTGGTACAGTGGTGCCTCACAAGACGAAAAGAATCCGTTCTGTGATTCCCTTCGTCTAGCGGTTTTTTCGTCTTGCGAAGCAAGCCCATTGACGGATTAGCGGATTAGCGCTATTAGCGGCTTTTAGCGGCTTATCTGCTGATCGGATCAGCTGATAAGTGGCTTAGCGGCTTAGAAAAAGGGGGGGAGGGAAAAAACCCCGCAGGAACTCGCAAGACATTGTCGTCTTGCGAAGCAAGCCCATAGGAAATTCGTTTTGCGAAGCACCTCCAAAACGGAAAACTCTTTCATCTAGCGAGTTTTCTGTCTTGCGAGGCATTCGTCTTGTGGGGCACCACTGTACTGTTCTTTCTGATTGTGGATTCTTCCAGTCAGGTCGGCCATTCATCTGCCATTCTTCTAAAGTAATGGTTTCTGTTTTGGTGTAGTCATGGTGCTTCTTGCATTACAGTTTTCAGATTCAACACCTTCCTGTTACTCTCACACTTTTTTAAAAATAGTATTCAAATGTCTTGTTACTCTTTCTTTCTTTCTTTCTTTCTTCATCCCCTCTCCAGACAACCACCTTGATAGGGTTGCTGAAGACAGCGCGACTCTTGCGCCTGGTGAGAGTTGCCCGCAAGCTGGACCGCTATTCTGAGTACGGGGCCGCTGTGCTCTTCCTGCTCATGTGCACTTTTGCCCTCATCGCCCACTGGCTGGCCTGCATCTGGTACGCCATTGGCAACGTGGAGCGGCCCTACATGGAGCATAAGATTGGGTGGCTGGACAACCTTGGCGACCAGATCGGCAAGCGCTACAATGACAGCGACCTCTCTTCCGGCCCCTCCATCAAGGACAAATACGTGACAGCCCTATACTTCACCTTCAGTAGCCTCACCAGCGTGGGCTTTGGCAATGTCTCCCCAAACACCAACTCTGAGAAGATCTTCTCCATCTGTGTCATGCTGATTGGGTGTAAGTGCTTCTGAGCCCTTCCCTTGACCCAGGGGTGACGGAGGATTTTCCTGCCTGGGTCACATTCCTTTCTGAATATAAATTTTACCAGCTCCCAGTAGACTTTCCATCTGGGAAATCAAGAGTCACTGTAAGAAGTTAAGGACTTATGCCAACCAGGCAAAAAAGATTTCTGAATTAGCATATGCATATATCTACACATCGGACACGGGTGGCGCTGTGGGTTAAACCACAGAGCCTAGGGCTTGCCGATCAGAAGGTCGGCGGTTCGAATCCCCGCAGCGGGGTGAGCTCCCGTTGCTCGGTCCCTGCTCCTGCCAACCTAGCAGTTCCAAAGCACATCAAAGTGCAAGTAGATAAATAGGTACCGCTCCGGCGGGAAGGTAAACGCCGTTTCTGTGCGCTGCTCTGGTTCGCCAGAAGCGGCTTAGTCATGCTAGCCACATGACCCAGAAGCTGTACGCCGGCTCCCTCGGCCAATAAAGCGAGATGAGCACCGCAACCCCAGAGTCGGTCACAATTGGACCTAATGGTCAGGGGTCCCTTTACGTTTATATCTACACATAGCAATTGTTATGCAAATATGTGCTCTTTCCCCCCTCCCCTTTCCCTTTTGGTGATGAACAAGGGACCAAGAACTCTCTCCAAACATCTGTGATGAAGCTTTGGTGCAGAAGTAGCGAGTCTTATACTCTCCAGATGTTATTGGACTACAGGGTCCATCATCCCTGACCATTGGTTATTCTGGATGGGGCTTCGACAACTTCTGGAGGGGAACAGGTTTTCCAGCTTTGCCTTACGTTAATAGTAGACATTTTCGAATTGAGATGGTGGAAGTTGGTTACCCTTGGTTTAGGCTTCCAGATCAGGCAGCATGGCTCCCAAACAAACATGAACACTGAGTACTTCAATCTTTTAAAAAATGATCCACCTTCTCTCTTAGTGTTCACAAGTGATCTCCTGATGAATCTGTGAGCGCTCATGGCAGTGTCATCAGTAAAATATTGTAGGCAATACATGCCTATAAAGCATGTTGAGGTGGGGCTCAAACACTTCACACTTGGGTACCACCATCCCAAAGAATGGTCCCTTCGCCCCTTAATGCTTACCCATGTCCTCTTGTTTCAGCTCTCATGTACGCCAGCATTTTTGGCAATGTCTCTGCCATCATACAGCGCCTGTATTCGGGCACGGCTCGCTACCATACCCAGATGCTGAGGGTGAAGGAATTCATCCGCTTCCACCAAATCCCGAACCCGCTGCGCCAGCGGCTTGAGGAGTATTTCCAGCATGCTTGGTCCTACACCAATGGAATCGACATGAATGCGGTGAGTCAAAGATGATGTAGGTCGTGTAGCAAAGACCTGGCCTTGGAGATGAGAGATGGTTAGCTATGTAACTGGACAGCTCGATAGACAGCCTAAGAGAGCTAGGTAGATAGGGTTCTGCAAATTTCAGAATACACCTGGATTTTACCCGGGTTCCTTCCTTCACAAGATTGGCCGGAACTCCATGGCTGTCCAGTCTGCCTCCCAAAGATCTCATAAAGTACCGTATTTTTCGCTCCATAAGACGCACTTTTTTCTTCCTAAAAAGTAAGGGGAAATGTCTATGCGTCTTATGGAGCAAACGCATGGTCCCTGGAGCCGAATTGCTCAGGGGCAAAAAGCAGATCATGCAATGGCGCAAAAACGTGGTTACAAAGCACGGGTCCACATGGATTCTCAGGATTTTTGCATTGGGCTACCCCAAACTCACCGTCAAATCACATGTCTGTGGCCACAGCATGAACCACAAAAATCATGCATCCACTGTTTCGTTTAGAATATTTTTTTTCTTGTTTTCCTCCTCTAAAAACTAGTTGCGTCTTATGGTCAGGTGCGTCTTATGGAGCAAAAAAATACGGTATATTCTCATAAAGTGTAATACTTGACAGCCAGGGCAGAAAATTCTCACAAGATTGACAGCAAAAAAATAAAGCAATATTTATTTATCAGTCAAAAACAGAAGACTGTGTGTGGTGGGGTGTCCTCTGTGATTTGGTGTTGAGAAGAGGATTTTTTTACATTTCCACACTGCTTTTTCACTTCAGAGAAAGCACCCCAAGGCAGCTAAGGGGCAAATGCTTGGTCTCAGAGATTGTCACTTGGAGGACTGTGTTGTAAATTTTACATTTATGCATGCAAACCAGATACATTTGTTGACCCTTAAAAGATGAAGAAGTCTGGCAGCAGCATCCAAAGTACAATCCTACGTGTGTCTACTAAAAAGTAAGCCACGTTTTGTTGGCTTATTTGCTTTAAGCATTTTTATGCTGCTCTTCAATCAAAAAAGACCCCCAGGGCAGCTTACAGACCAATGAACAAAAAAGAAAGAAAATGAAAGAAAGACAGCCCCTAACCTGAGGCCTACAATAAAAAGGCATAGGGCAAAATTTAAAAAGAGGAAAGAAGAGGGAAAACGCAAACTCCATAACACTAGTTCTTAAAGTTCCAAAGTTGTTACAATGGCCAGCTGGGATGAAAACTGATCCAATGGTCTACTCGGTTAGAATTCTTTCCAGCTTTTGTAGGACTGGGCAGAAGATTTTAAATATTATATATTATACATTATTTAATACAAAAGTTTATAAAAAGTGCATATAGCAAGCACCACCTTAGAAAGCGTTCACCCTTCCCTTGTACAGGTGTGCATCTTACAACATAAATCTTGTGTGCAAAATTGGCAGATCAGTTAATCAACCAAAACTCATGTACTCAATCCGTTAAAAATCATTTCATCGAACTGCAGCTCTCCCATTTAAAAAAATAATTAAATTAAATTAAATTAAAAGGAAAGGCTTATTAAACTGTTTTTCTATCGGATGTAAATTGGAAGTTTATAAACAATGGAATCTGCACGTGTCCTAAAACCTTTAAAAGGTTGCGTTTGTACTCATTGTAGGGACAAGCCTATGATGTAGTTCATATGTATTTTGTATGGATCGAGGCTGAATTCGGAGGCCGTTTGCCTACAAAACTGCCTTGATACCTGGTCGGCCTTTATTGCGCAAGCATCGTGTTTGGCAGCAGCGTAGTAATGTCTGAAATGGTGTGTGAAGTAAGATGCAAGATGGTTTCAGTATGTGTGGAACTCAGCCCAGATCATAGCTGTCAACTGTCCCTTATTTGGCGGGAAAGTTCCTTATCCCAGCGCTGTGTCCCGCTGCTGTCCCTTATTGATGATGTCTCTTAAATTTCCCGGGCTCCATGCTCACCCGGCTCAGGAGGGAAGCAGCGGCTCGGGGTCCTCCACCATGAGAGAGCGCGCGCACACGAGTTGCCACGTCTCCGTCTCTCCCTTTCCCCCCTCAGGGGTGCGTCGTGAGGAGATGGGTGGCGGCAGGCAGGCAGGCAGGCCCTCTCTTGCGAGACTTCCGCCACGCTGCCAGAGGCGGTGGCGGCTGAGGAGGCAGCCTGAGGGAGGAGGAAGAGGAGGGGATGGGGAGGGACACAGAAGGGCGGTGCTTCAGCGGCCGCAGCAGCGGCAGCACTGCAACCGCTTCATGCTGGGCTCGCGGGCGGCGTGGGCGAGAGTCTCTCTCCCTCCCTCCCTCTCTCTCGAGTGGGGAAGAGCCAGTGGAACTCCTCGCGCCAGGACAGCAGCAGCCCCGATGTGCTGCTTAGCATCCCCTCCAACCAGTGCAGCATCTTAATGTAGCGATTTCCCCCTCTGCAACCCTTTCATAACTCTATTTTTATAAATCAGTCGATCCATAGTTCAAATATTTACCACAAGTTTTCTGTCAATCCTACCAATGTATGTAACTCTTGACAATAGCTTTTCAAATAAATTACCGTATTTTTTGCACCATAACACTCACTTTTTTCCTCCTAAAAAGTAAGGGGAAATGTCTGTGCATGTTATGGAGGGAATGCCTACGGGTGGCATGCCTGCAGATTTTCCTCCTCTAAAAACTATGCGCGTGTTATGGTCGGGTGCATGTTATAGAGCGAAAAATACGGTATAAACTTTCCCCATTCTTTATTAAAGAGGTCCTCTTCCTGGTTTCTAATTCTGCCTGTAAGCTTTGCCATCTCGACGTCGTTCATCAGTTTTGTCTGCCACTCTTCTTTGGTCGGAGTTGTAGACCCTTAGGGTCATGTAACCCAATCCCCTGCAAAACACAGTCAGTCGCAGCCAAAGCAGCATGGCTCCATCAGTGGTGGATTGATGTATAAGCCAAGCAAAATCATCCCTTATTTTGGCTGCTGATCCCTTATTTCCGAGGCTGCTGGTCCCTTACTTTCAAATGTGTAAGTTGACAGCTATGGCCCAGATCTATTCAGTCTATATGCTAACTACGCACACATTGATTGTGTGAATTGGCTTGAAACGTAACAAGATGGATATTGGCAACAAACAAAATAAATAGTGCTGGAAGCAAACCGGAGCTGAGGACTAAGTCGGCATCTTCATCCTCCCATTGTGGCTGCAAATCCTAGCCAGAGAAACGTAATTTGAGGGGACCTTAAACTGATGTTAAGAGTCCCCCAGTCAAGCAGACATGCCTTGTTGAGCCAGTTCGCAAGGAATGACATTGTGGTGGAAACCTAAAGGCTATAATTCTAAGCTGGGTCTGTTTTTTCCTGGGTGTGAGGAAGAGGCTCCAAAGCCCTATTGATCCAGCTTTTCCTCCACATGGCTGGTTGCTAAGCAAAAACGGAATAGGATGGTGCCTAAATAAACTTCAATCCATTTTAATTAGTCTGTTGGGAAAGGGAGTGAAGGGGATCAATAGCAAAGCACAGAGTAGTGTTTGAAGAGGAAGGAGTCACTATACATCCCTTGAAGGAAGGCAAAGCAGTTCTCACTTGGTGGTGGTGGTGGTGGGGACTTTCCACATTACAACCTAAGGCAGCCTTCCCCAACTTGGTGCCCCCACTTCAAATGTTTAGGGCTACAAATCCCAGCAGCTCCAGATACCATGATCTTGCTAGTTGGGGTGGCTGTCTAGAATTGTGGTCCAAAACATCTGGAGGGAACAAGGAGTGCATTCATCAGCAATACAGTGGTACCTCGGGTTAAGTACTTAATTCGTTCTGGAGGTCCATTCTTAACCTGAAACTGTTCTTAACCTGAAGCACCACTTTAGCTAATGGGGCCTCCTGCTGCTGCCGCGCCACCGGAGCACGATTTCTGTTCTCATCCTGAAGCAAAGTTCTTAACCCGAGGTACTGTTTCTGGGTTAGCGGAGTCTGTAACCTGAAGCGTATGTAACCTGAAGCATATGTAACCCGAGGTACCACTGTATGGAGCAAAGGAGATCCCCTGTAATAATGCCAACTGCATTTTAAAAAAAATTATTAGCAATTTCAACATAACAATTTATAAAACCATATAATCACATACATTATCTCCCCCCTTTCCCCCCCACCCTCCCTTCCATCCCTCCCTCCCCCCCACCAGAGAATTCCCTCAGTTCCTCTCTCTGATTTCTCAGCACATATTATTCTCTGCATGTTATAAAATTGTACATATCCTTACATTATCTATCTAACATGTTATCAACCAATAAATTTGTGTGTGTTTATTCAAAACCTGCCAAGGAATCCAGTTCATTTTGTTGTCTTTTTAGGTAATTTGTAAAAAGCTCCCATTCTTCCTTAAAGTCACAGCTGTCCTTGTTCTGCAATTTATATGTCAATTTAGCCAACTCTGCATAGCTCATCAATTTTTCTTGCTGCTGTTCTTTCGTTGGGATTTCCTCATTCTTCCATCCTAGTGCTATCAAGACTCTTGCCTCTGTTGTAGCATGCATAAATAAGTTCTTTGTTTTTCCTTGGCAGGTCTTGTCCTACAATCCCTAACAAAAATGCTTCTGGGTTTTTTACAAATGTCATTTTAAACATTTTTTTTCAATTCATTATATATCATTTCCCTTTTTTAAAAAACTTCTCTACATTCCCACCACATTCCCATAAAGCTGTGGGATAAACCTTGAATTATGACTTCCAAATGTATGATTTAAGTGGGAGAAAGCGGCGATGTTTACATTTGCCAGAATAACTCTGCACTTTATTTTGCAGCATTTTTTGAATGAACTAATCTGGATTGTTTTGTGTGTGTTTGTTGCAGTTGTTTTCAGGTGTGTGTGTGTGTGTGTGTGTGTGTGTACACACCTAGAAGGCACCGGGTTGGGAAGGACTGCTTTAAAGCAAATTCTTGGAAAACTGACTAAACCGAAAACCTTAATTCCAGTTTGCTACTCAATTATGCCCCTCCCCCTGCAATCCACGGATTGTCAAAATGAACCATATGCATCCATCTTTGTCAATATTGCTCATAGATCTCTATCAGAATTAAATAAGTTGTAAAACTGTAGCTGCCGGGCCCTTTCCATATACTGCAGAAACTGGTTTGCTGAAATAGCGAGTGATAGCACAGATTTGGAAGGTGCGTGGAATTTGTTTGCGACAATTAAAACTGAAACCACAAAAAGAATTTCATGCAGTGCATTCTTGGTCTGAGGGAACTCATTGCAACAAGACATAGCAATGAGCAAGAAATATAACTTGGCACAGAAGAAGACAAGACAAAAATAATTATTAGCAGAAAACTAAGGCAGACAGCCCTTTCCCCTTTGTTTCTGTGATCCTTAATAAAAAATAAAAAATAAAAACCACTCCGGAATGGCTACCTATTGATATAGACTCCATTCCTCAATTACATTTTCCTGCCCTTGGGTTCCAGGCTCAAGGAAGTTTTGAAGGCAGCCCTGTATCGGGAAGTTTTTAATGCCTGATGTTTTATTATGTTTTTATATTCTGATGGAAGCTGCCCAGAGTGTCTGAGGAAACCCAGCCAGATGGGCGGGTATAAATAATAACATTATTATTATTATTATTATTATTATTATTATTATTATTATTATTATTATTATTATTATTATTATTTTTAGTTTCCCAGCCTTTAGGCAAGACATGTGCCATTTCTAACATCCACAATGGATAGTTGAACCTTGGCAGTCAGTGCTAGTTAGAATCATACAGTGGTGCCTCGCAAGACGAAATTAATTCGTTCCGCGAGTTTTTTCGTCTTGCGAGTTTTTTCGTTTTGCGAGTTTTTTTCGTCTTGCGAAGCACGGTTTCAATTTTTTCAAAAAAATCTTCAAAAACCTCAAAAAAGGCTACCACACCGCGTGCTATGAGTTGCTCCCCAAAGTCAAGTCGCAAGTGCACCTCTTCAAGCAATGCACCCTGTATTACTGTAATGGTTTTAAGAAAAAGGAAACAAACTTGCAAGACGTTTCCGTCTTGCGAAGCAAGCCCATAGGGAAATTCGTCTCGTGAAGCAACTCAAAAAACGAAAAACTCTTTCGTCTTGCGAGTTTTTCATCTTGAGAGGCATTCGTCTTGCGAGGTACTACTGTATATCTGGTTGGAAAAGACCATGCAGTGCAGGCATCCTTTGCCCGATGTGGGGCTCAAACCGACATCCCTGATATTAAGAGTCTGATGCTCTACCTGCTGAACAAGTCCTATAATCCCCAATGGACAGAAAGATATGCAACAGACAGGGGAAAAATGCATGCCCATATATAATACACAACAACCAATAAAAAACAGCCCACTTTTAAAAGCCCATAAAAATTGATGTTCCCGTATAATATGTACCTATCCTTTCAAGCAAGATCCGTACAAATACTCCAGGGCAGCTGTTATGAGAATTATAAGGTCTAAGATATAAAATAAATGTTAATAAATGTACCAGGCAAACACATACATAAATATATAAACCACATGTCTGAAACAGTACAGGAACAGTTCTAAAGCCATTTTGACTCTTTCAGTGACCTCAAACATTCCTCTGCAGTTTGGATGGAAATGGGAAAAGCCTCTCCATTGTCTCTGTGCTCACAAATCCTGCCTTAAGGGCACATTTGGGTATGAATAGGGTGAGCCTGTGACCTGGACTCAGGAATTAAATATTTATCATCACAATAGAATGGCCAGGCTGACCAGGTAAACCCATTAACAAGTTTGCTGCCAGACAGGATTCTGCTGTAGACTGCCCCTTCTATGATGTCAGTTACAGATAGGTAGCCGTGTTGGTCTGCCATAGTAAAAATAAAAAAATTCCTTCCAGTAGCACCTTAAAGACCAACTAAGTTAGTTCTTGGTATGAGCTTTCGTGTGCATGCACACTTCTTCAGATACACAGATACACTTCTGAAGAAGTGTGCATGCACACGAAAGCTCATACCAAGAACTAACTTAGTTGGTCTTTAAGGTGCTACTGGAAGGAATTTTTTTATTCCTTCTGTGATGTATGTATGATTTATTGGGGGTGGTCTTGAGCTACAGGGTGGCAATTTCAAGTCTATATAAGGGCTTGCGCACTGTTGTTCTGGGTTCCTCCTCTCTCTTGCAAGGGGGGATGAGCACCCTGTTGCAACAGTTTAATAAAGACCATGCTTACTAGCTGTTTTGCTTCTCAATATTCTCTGGTTGGCCTCTGTTATTTTCTCCTACCGATAATCTACATAAGGACTCTATATGGGCTCTTCACTACCCCATAAGGGAAAAGGAGCAGTTTTTTCTTATAACAGCAGCTAAGTCAAATTCCTTCATAATGGCTATCAGGTAACCCACCTTTGCTTCATTTATTTCTTCTCTGAAGAAACATTTTGATCAAAAGCTGGAAATCTAGGGGTGTAGGAAAAGAATATAAAAAGACAGATGATTGGCAAGCAAACAACATTTGGCCTGTGCCTCAGCAGAACAGTTTGGGAACGTCTCTGTGAGCTCATGAAAAGCCTTTGCCTTAGTTCATTAAAGGTAAAGGGACCCCTGACCATTAGGTCCAGTCGTGGCTGACTCTGGGGTTGTGGTGCTCATCTCGCTCTATAGGCCGAGGGAGCCGGCGTACAGCTTCCGGGTCATGTGGCCAGCATGACTAAGCCGCGAACCAGAGCAGTGCATGGAAACGCCATTTACCTTCCCGCCGGAGCAGTACATATTTATCTACTTGCACTTAGACGTGCTTTCAAACTGCTAGGTTGGCAGGAGCAGGGACCGAGCAACGGGAGCTCATCCCATTGTGGGGATTCGAACCGCTGACCTTCTGATCAGCAAGTCCTAGGCTCTGTGGTTTAACCCACAGCGCCACTCGCATACCTTCTGCCTTAGTTCATTACAGATCAGCATTTCAAAAACAGGCTTCCACCTTCATTTTATCCGTTTATATACTGCAAGTTGAATCAATTCCTGCACAGGGCATGGTTGTGGGATAAGATGGAGCAGTGAGAAGAGAGAGACAGCATCCCCTTTCATAGATCCCACCCACTCACATAGGCCTGCTTTCATTCCCACTCAGGTGCTGAAAGGCTTCCCCGACTGCCTGCAAGCTGATATCTGCCTCCACCTCAACCGCACCCTGCTCCAAAACTGCAAGGCCTTCCGAGGAGCTAGTAAAGGCTGCCTCCGGGCCTTGGCCATGAAGTTCAAGACAACCCATGCGCCACCTGGGGATACACTGGTACATTATGGAGATGTCCTCACCACTCTCTATTTCATCTCGCGAGGCTCCATCGAGATCCTCAAGGAGGACATTGTGGTGGCCATCCTAGGTAAAAGAATTCTCTCTGGGAAGGGTGGGCTGGAAGGCCTGTTCATTTGTAGGAAGCAGCAGTTGCCCTCGGGCAGCCGTGGCAAATTGTGTACAATCATAGAACGGTAGAATTGTTTTGTAAATAGTCTTTATTGCATAGAATCACAGAACGGTAGAATTGCTTTGTAAATAGTCTTTATTATACATCAATTTACATAAAACTTAAACAATACACTTCAATATACCATACATACAATACATACACTACCTACATACATACCCAACGTAGACACACCATAAAAATTAGACTTTTTCCCATTGTGCTGTATTACAGTTTGTTAATCTGTACACATTTCATTTTTGTTATTCTACTCCTCCCCCCTTTTTTATGCAGACAAAATTTGCTATACATTTTCTTTGTTTTCAAGGTTCTATATCTGTCAGGAGATTTACATTCTCCGTGTGATTTTTAAGATATTCTTAAGAAAAAATTACTTAAAAACTTAGAACTGTAGAATTGGAAGGGGTCATGAGGGCGATCTAATCCAACCTTCTGCAGTGCAAGAGATCTCTGTGTGTTTCCCAGCAGGGACTTAATATTGGACATTGAAACCAGAAGAGGCAGCTGGTATGTTCCCCATTTCCACCCAGAGGAAAGAATAGCTCTGCTGTGGAGGTTCTCTTCCCCCAGTAAAATCCAGAGGTGCAGCTAGGGCTGGACCTCAGAGCCAAAATCTATGGGCCCCACAGCCCATTTTCGTAACACTTCCATCATCGCTAACACACTTGCAAGTTGAGTGGACTGTTGGTCTCTCTCCCAGAATAGCAGGAAAGTTGTTGCATTCTAACAGGATTTCCTACGTTGTGCAGGGAAGAACGACATATTTGGGGAACCTATCAGCCTCTACGCCAGGCCTGGGAAATCCAATGCAGATGTCCGAGCCCTCACCTACTGCGACTTGCATAAAATCCAGCGTGAGGACCTCCTGGAAGTCTTGGATATGTATCCAGCCTTCTCAGATAATTTCTGGAGCAATCTGGAGATAACTTTCAACCTGAGAGATGTGAGTATCTGGTGGGGCTGGTGGTAGAAGATGGGGGGTTGGCGAGGAAGAGAGAGAGGGAGGTCTGGGGAAGGAAAAGGAAAGCTAACTGAGGCTAGGACACAGCTAAAAGTCTCTGCACGGCAAATTGCTTAGGAGAAGCAGAATATTTAGGCAGGAAGAATGAAGTGAGGGGTATGAAGCAAGATGTAGGGAAACCATGATCCTCCAAGTGTCCCTATTTTCCAGGGACAGTCCTGGATTTACAGAAGCCATCCCAGTTTCTGACTGATCCCGGCATGTCCCGCTTTTCCTTAGGGTGTCCCTATTTTTTACCTGAGAAATGTTGGAGGGTATGGAGTTATGCGACCCAAGGAGATAAGTAATTATGCAACCTTTAGAAGACACCTGAAAGGGATCCGGGTGGCGCTGTGGGTTAAACCACAGAGCCTAGGACGTGCTGATCAGAAGGTCGGCGGTTTGAATCCCCGCGATGGGGTGAGCTCCCGTTGCTCGGTCCCTCTCCTGCCAACCTAGCAGTTCGAAAGCACACCAGTGCAAGTAGATAAATAGGTACCACTCCGGCGGGAAGGTAAACGGCGTTTCCGTGTGCTGCTCTGGTTCGCTAGAAGTGGCTTAGTCATGCTGGCCACATGACCCGGAAGCTGTACGCCGGCTCCCTCGGCCAATAAAGCGAGATGAGTGCCGCAACCCCAGAGTCGGTCACAACTGGACCTAATGGTCAGGGGCCTCTTTACCTTTTAGAAAACACCTGGAGGCAGCCTTGTATAGTTTTACTATGATTTATATATGTTGGAAGCCACCCAGAGTGGCTAGGGCAACTCCGTCAGATGGGCAGGGTATGATGATGATGATGATGATGGAATAGGACATCCCTATTTCCATCGGAGAAATGCTGGAGGGTTTGTGACTATTACTTTTCTCTCTCAGGCAGACAGTGTTCCTCGGTCCCCCCTCAGTGAGGAATATGCATGCAACTATCGTCGAGCCCGGCGCCGTAAGCATTCCCTCTGCAAAGCGAACAAAATAGGTGAGCCAATCTCTCAGGAAACATTACAGGATTGCTCCGTTCAGAGTGGAGCAAGGGAGCGAGGAAGATGGAAGGCCCATTGCTGCCACCTCTTGACCGTTCCCATTACTAAAACTCAAGAGATGTTGCCCTGAGCCTGTTCAAAGGTTCGTCTAGTGCCGTCGCCTCTGATAGTGGCAGGACAGTTGCTCTGGGAAAGTTAACAGTGCAGGTCAAGATGGAGTTGGGTTCTACCTCTGCTGTTCCTTCCTCTAATAATAATAATAATAATAATAATAATTTTATTTATATCCCGCCCTCCCCAGCCAAAGCCGGGCTCAGGGCGGCTAACAACAATAAAACAGTACAAAAGTACAGCACAAACAACACTCTAAAATCATTCATTATAAAATTAATTAATTCAAGCCACTGGCAACCATTGGGCCAGAGCTCCGCGAAGATTGCCGAGGGAGGGAGTCAGGCTGTGCCCTGGCCAAAGGCCTGGTGGAACAGCTCTGTCTTGCAGGCCCTGCGGAAAGATGTCAAGTCCCGCAGGGCCCGGGTCTCTTGTGACAGAGCGTTCCACCAGATCGGAGCCACAGCCGAAAAAGCCCTGGCTCTAGTTGAGGCCAGCCTAACTTCTCTGTGGCCTGGGACCTTCAAGATGTTTTTATTTGAAGACCATAAGTTTCTCTGTGGGACATACCAGGAGAGGCGGTCCCGTAGGTACGAGGGTCCTAGGCCGTATAGGGCTTTAAAGGTTAAAACCAGCACCTTAAACCTGATCCTGTACTCCACTGGGAGCCAGTGCAGCTGGTATAGCACCGGGTGAATGTGATCTCGCAGCGAAGACCCCGTAAGGAGTCTCGCTGCAGCATTCTGCACCCGCTGGAGTTTCTGGGTCAGTCTCTAGAGATCAAAAGTATGTGCCTCTTAACATGGAGAGCCACACAGCTTTCTTGGCTGCTGATAAACCCATACGAGCTTATCTGACTCACTTTAAAGGTTTCTTATATCTGTGCCCATCACAGCAATTCTCTCCACAGGCCTTGTGAGGTTGGGTTTTTTTGTGTTTTTTTTTTTTTTTTTGAAATGTGATGGTTAGAGGAGGAGAAAGTCAGGGAGGGGGAGAAATATACCTTTAGGAGCCAGGCAAAAATGTTCCTTTTTAACCAGGCCTTTTGTTGATTTGATTGACATCCTATGCCCTTTTAGAATGTGGCTCTTTCTTGGAGGGGAGGGGTATTACTGGATTGTTGTTTTTATTTTGATTATATATATTGTGGTTTTTATGTTGATCTAAACCCTGAGACTTCTGGGTTTAGGGCAGTATATAAATTCATTAAATAATCATCATAACTCAGTTCAGCACACAGGTAAAGCCAAACCTATCAAATTTGCACCTGCTGAAACAACGTGCAAAGAGAAACACAGCTACCTTTCAAAATTCACATTTACCCTTGTGACCCTGTTGTTCAACCAAACAGTATTTACCAAAAAAATGCATACATTAGGTTGAAGTGTGCATGAAAATGAAGATATTGGCGAAAATAACATACAGTGGTACCTCGGGTTACATACACTTCAGGTTATAGACTCCGCTAACCCAGAAATAGTACCTCAGGTTAAGAACTTTGCTTCCGGATGAGAACAGAAGTCGTGCTCCAGCAGCGCGTCAGCAGCAGGAGACTCCATTAGCTAAAGTGGTGCTTCAGGTTAAGAACAGTTTCAGGTTAAGTACGGACCTCCAGAATGAATTAAGTGCTTAACCTGAGGTACCACTGTACACAGATGCATTATATTAGGGGAAATCGCTTACAGAAATGTGCACTTTAGTCAAAGCTGTCCCGTTAGGAGAAATTAGCACTAAAGCGCTAATGGATTTTCATGAGGTGTTCTTCATTTTTTTTTTCTGCTGTAAAAAGTGGAGAACTGTATTTAATATAGGGGAAGTGAGGAAGTGGACTTGACGTGAGCATTTTGTTGCTGTATAGACTCTGCAAGCAGCTAGGTCACAGCCATTGGCTCCCCATATTAAGCTTACCTGCATTCTTTGCTGCCTCTTTGAGAGCCAGTGTGGTGTAGTGGTTAAGAGTGGTAGTCTCGTAATCTTGGGAACCGGGTTCGCGTCCCCGCTCCTCCACATGCAGCTGCTGGGTGACCTTGGGCCAGTCACACTTCTGTAAAGTCTCTCAGCCTCATTCACCTCACAGAGTGTTTGTTGTGGAGGAGGAAGGGAAAGGAGAATGTTAGCCGCTTTGAGACTCCTTAAAGGGAGTGAAAGGCGGGATATCAAATCCAAACTCTTCTTCTTCTTCTTCTCTGCAGACTCGGATAACTTGGACGCAGGCATCTCAGATCCTGAGCAGTACCACGCGTACTCGGAGCTCACACAGTTGCAGCGTCCGCACAGCAAGGACCATTGGGATGATATGTGCAGCACTACGACACCCTGCTCCCAGACCAGTGAAGAGGAGGCCAAGATGCCTAGCCCCACGAAGAACGAATCTTTCACAAACGGTGAAAAGGCCAAATACGCCCCAGCTGTGGTAAACCTGGTCCCTGATGCCATTGACGTGGACAAACTGGTGACTGATGACAGCCTGTCCTATGCAGGTACGGGTAACTGGGGGCTCCAGTTGGGTAAATTATAGTAAGATAATCTGCTTGGCCTGAATTACATGATTATCTGATAGTCTGCCTCAAAAGTCCTGCCCTGTTTGTTTGCCTGCTGCGGGAATGGATATGGGATCGTGCCAGCAGGGCACGATGCCACAGAGGATTACTGTTGTACCGCTGAGTGTTAATTAGACATTCCTGCTGCTTTCCATCTGTGAGAGGCTGATGAAATATAATTTTAGGCTCAAAAACATTAAGCTTAAGAGAAGGGTTAAGGAGCTTACAGATTCACTGATAGGCCAGAAATCCTGGAAATTGTAATTTAAGGTGCCCTCTGACGATGCGGCTTGATGGTCATTGCCCTACAGCAGTGGTTCTCAAAGGGAGAGGGCGGCTAATGCGGCCAGAAGATTCAAGGGCAATCAAAGAAACGTTTAAACATTTCAGTGTAGTAAAGGTAAAGGACCCCTGGATGGTTAAGGCCAGTCAGAGGCAACTATGGGGTGCGGTGCTCATCTCACTTCAGCCGGCGTTTGTCCGCAGACAGCTTTCCAGGTCATGTGGCCAGCATGACTCAACCGCTTCTGGCGCAACAGGACACTGTGATGGAAACCAGCACATACAGAAATGTCATTTACCTTCCCACTGCAGCGGTACCTATTTATCTACTCGCACTGGTGTGCTTTTGAACTGTTAGGTTGGCAGGAGATGGGACAGTGCAACAGGAGCTCACACTGCCACACAGATTCGAACCACCGACCTTCTGATCAGCAAGCCCAAGAGGCTCAGAGGTTTAGACCACAGCGCCACCTGCTTTCCTAGTGCAGTTAGGATATACAACCATAAACAGTATCCATGGCTCTTTTCATTGGCTATTCTACAGTTCTCCATGACATATTGTTGTGAACAGGGATTTTCAACTCGTGACAAATATGAAAGATCAGAAAACAGAAAGGCTTCTTTGAGTTGAGTTGAGGCGATGAGAGTTTGTTTGTTTGTTTGTTTCAAATTAGACCTAATATAAATGAGATTACCAGGCAAAAGCAAGCTCACACCTCCCTTTGGGTTTGTATACGTACCTACGTTACATACCATATTTTTCAACCCATAGGACGCACCGCCCCATAAGATGCACCTAGTTTTTTTTGGGGGGGGGGGAATAAAGAAAAAAAATTATCCCCCCCCCCCAGGCACGGGGCTGGCGCGGGAGAAGCCCGAGCTTCCCCCGACCCCAGAACAGGCTGCTGCCTGCAAGCCTTGCGAGCCCGGCGGGAGCTCCCGCCTGGCGCACAAGGCTTGCGGACACTTTCCCGAAGCACGGGGAGTCCTCCGGTGGGCACCCCGTGCTTTGGGATACAGGCTGCCGCCCCAAGCCTTGTGCGCCCGGCGGGACCTCCCACCGGGCGCGGGAGGCTTACGGAAACCTTCCCAAAGCACGGGGCGTCCTCCGGAGGGCGCCCCGTGCTGCAGCCTGCTGCCCGCAAGCCTTGCGAGCCCGCGGGAACTCCCACCGGGCTTGCAAGGCTTGCGGATAGCTTCCTGAAGCCTGAAGAGCGAGAGGGGTCGGTGCGCACCGATGCCTCTCGCTCTCCAGGCTTCAGCGAAAGCCTGCATTCACCCCATAGGACGCACACACATTTCCCCTTCATTTCTGGAGGGGGAAAAGTGCGTCCTATAGGGCGAAAAATACGGTATGTAAGAGGCTCGTTTATCATTATATTTTGGGAATGATTCATGTTCTTATGTAGCTGCCTTTGGATGTCCCGTGGTTATATTATAAAGTAGTTGTGTTCTGTGTTCTAAATCAAGCACTGCTAGGAGTTGTTCCATTTTTGTTTTCCGATATATTTCTGATCAATTTTTTTAAAAAGTGGTGTGGTGTGAGCAAATTTTTATTCTGGAAGCGTAGCCCAGAGAAGAAAGTTTGAGAAAGGCTGCCCTACAAGGTCCTGTGCTTCAACATTCCTCCAACCTGCAAAAGAAGAGTTTTGCAGCTCAACCACCAATGGAAAGTGTGGGCATGTGGAAGTTGAGTTCTTGAAGAGCACAGAAGGAGAGACAGCCTTGTGTGGCTGATGTAATCGGAGCCTATGCATGTGGACTTCTCATTTAAGTCCCTCTGAGTTTAATGGGATTTATGACCCCGTGACCAGGTGAACTCCCGTTGCTCGGTCCGTGCTCCTGCCAACCTAGCAGTTCAAAAGCACGAAGTGCAAGTAAATAAATAGGTACCACTCCGGTGGGAAGGTAAATGGCGTTTCCGTGTACTGCTCTGGTTCACCAGAAGCGGCTTAGTCATGCTGGCCACATAACCCAGAAAAACTGTCTGTGGACAAATGGCAGCTCCCTCGGCCTGTAAAGTGAGATGAGCGCCACAACCCCAGAGTCATCCACGACTGGACCTAACAGTCAGGGGTACCTTTACCTTTACCTAAATACACATAAGTCTTAAACTACTCTCTGAAAAGGAAATTAATTCAATTACACGATTGCTCTTTTGGAGGCAGTGGGGCAGGTAAGTAATTTTAGACACTGGGCTTAATGGTCTCAGGCAGGAGTCAGCAAACTTTTTCAGCAGGGAGCCAGTCCACTGTCCCTCAGACCTTGTGGGGGACCGGACTATATTTTAAGGGGGGGAAATGAACCAATTCCTATGCCCCACAAATAATCCAGAGATACATTTTAAATAAAAGTACACATTCTACTCATGTAAAAACACGCTGATTCCCGGACCATCCGCAGGCCAGATTTAGAAGACGATTGAGCTGACCCCGGCCCTCAGGCCTTAGTTTGCCTACCCATAGTCTCAGGGAATCACCCCTTTTAGATGGCCATGTATATTGCCTCAGCTGGAAAGCGCACAATTCACATTTCTCTTCTTCCTCACTCATTGCTCTTTCATGCTTTCCAACTGTTTCTATTGCTTCTTCAAACCTGATTTATATATTTTTTAAAGAATATGTACAATTCTGCATTTTTCTTGCTTCAATCATAGCACCGTCACGACTGCAGGAATAAAATGGCGTTTGCTTCTTAGGCCAAACACACTAACTTGGGAATAAGTTCAATTGGTCTATTTTTAAAGTAAAAATATTTGTTTAGTGTGATTGTGCCACCTCAGATGCTGGTGTGAGGCCTGCTTACCACTGTTTCCATCATCACTGTTGTCTGGGCAGTCATTCCCACTTTGACCCCGACTATTACCTTCACTAAATAATAATAATAATATCATTATTATTATTATTATTTATTATTTATACCCCGCCCATCTGGCTGAGTTTCCCCAGCCACTCTGGGCGGCTCCCAATCAAGTATTAAAAACAATACAGCGTTAAATATTAAAAACTTCCCTGAACAGGGCTGCCTACAGATGTCTTTTAAAGATAGGATAGCTACTTATTTCCTTCACATCTGAAGGGAGGGTGTTCCACAGGGTGGGCGCCACTACCGAGAAGGCCCTCTGTCTGGTTCCCTGTAACCTCACTTCTCACAATGAGGGAACCGCCAGAAGGCCCTCGGCACTGGATCTCAGTGTCCGGGCTGAACGATGGGGGTGGAGACGCTCCTTCAGGTATACAGGACCGAGGCCGTTTAGGGTTTTAAAGGTCAGCACCAACACTTTGAATTGTGCTCGGAAATGTACTGGGATAAATTAATATAAATTCTCTTTGCCAGGTTCATACCAATAGGACACTGTCTTGATTTTACAATAACGTTTTATAATGTGCAATGCATGGTCTTACTGCTTCTGTCTGTTTTACGGTATCTTTGTATTTTAACTTGTAAGTTGCTTTAAAAAAATATTAAACAAATAAATTTAACAAACAGTAATAATAATTATTATCAGGTGTTATAATGGTAGTTGGCTGAAAACCCCAGCTGACTAAGACAGGCGCTTATTTCATCCTTCTCCTTTTCTGTCCCTCAGCAACACCACTGGATGTCTCCAACCTGTTCACATTCTGGGAAGACAAGAGGCCTAATTCCCTTACGGAGCCTCTCCAGCACATGTCATTGGTTCACAGCCCTTTGGACATGCCTCCCAACTCTGATGACAGACCGCGGCAGATTGAATCCAAGCTGGAGTGCCTGCAGGCACAGCTTGGCAGGTAAACGCCATTGCTTGGAGGTTCCAATAGGGCATGAATTCTATGAAGAACCCCAAGTTGCAGGAACTTAAATAAAACTGCAAGGTAGATGGTGTGTTCCAACCTCCTATCTAAAGCCAATTACAGTCATACCTCGGGTTTAAGATGCTTCAGGCTGCGCATTTTCGGATTACGGACGTACCAAAACCCGGAAGCACCGGAAAAGGTTACTTCTGGGTTTAGGCGCTCGTGCAGACGCAGCACTCCAGGTTGCGAACGTGTCTCCCACACGGATCACGTTCGCAACCTGAGTGTCCACTATACCACAGTGTTCATGAGACCAGGGCCCTGCAGGATCTGATTTCTTTCTGCAGGGCCTGTAAGAAATGGCCTGTAAGTGCCATTGCCTTCCGTTAAGAGTTTGGGTGTAATCCTTGACGCCTCCCTTTCCATGGAGGCGCAAGTTACAGCAACAGCCAAGGCGACATTTTTCCACCTTCGCCACATCAAGCAGTTGGTCCCTTACCTTTCCCACCCCGACCTGGCCACAGTGATCCATGCGACAGTCATCTCCAGGCTTGACTACTGTAATTCGCTCTATGCGGGGCTGCCCTTGAAGCTGTCCCAGAAACTCCAGCGGGTACAGAATGCTGCAGTGAGGCTCCTCACGGGGTCTCTGCCATGGGAGCATATTCATCCAGTGCTTTACAAGTTGCACTGGCTCCCGGTGGAGTACAGGGTCAGATTTAAGGTGCTGCTTTTGACCTTTAAAGCCCTTCACGGCCTAGGACCCTCGTACCTACGGGACCGCCTCTCCCAGTATGCCCCACGGAGAGCCTCAAGGTCCATAAATAACAACACCCTAGTGGTCCCAGGCCCTAAGGAAGTTAGATTGGCTTCAACCAGAGCCAGGGCCTTTTCAGCACTGGCCCCAACTTGGTGGAACGCTCTGTCTCATGAGACCAGGGCCCTGCAGGATCTGATTTCTTTCCGCAGGGCCTGTAAGACAGAGTTGTTCCGCCTGGCCTTTGGCTTGGAGCCAATTTGATTCCCTCCCCCCCATTTTCTTTTTTCTTTTCCTTCTCCTGCAATGAGGCTACATTTTAATATTTTAATGTTCCATTATTTTAATGTTGTATTTTATTTTTGTTTTTAAGTTGTAATCATTCATCTTGTTTTTATTATTGCTTGTAAGCCGCTCTGAGCCCGGCCTTGGCTGGGGAGGGCGGGGTAAAAATAAAAATTATTTATTATTATTATTATTATTATTATAAGACAGAGTTGTTCTGCCTGGCCTTTGGCTTGGAGCCAATTTGATTCCCTCCCCCTCTTTCTTTTTTCTTTTCCTTTCTCCTCCTGCGACGAGACTGCATTTTAACATTTAATGTTTCAATATTTTAATGTTGTATTTTAATTTTGTTTTTAAGTTGTATTCATTCAACTTATTTTTATTATTGCTTGTTAGCCGCCCTGAGCCTGGTCTTGGCTGGGGAGGGCGGGGTATAAATAAAAATTATTATTATTATATTATTATATTATTATTATCATCACCTGTTCCTAAAGCATCCGTGATACAGTCACCTGTACTCAGAGATCTACACTGATTGCCAATCTGCTACCGGGCGACGTTCAAAGTGTTAGTACATAAAGCCCTTGACAACTTGGGTCCATGTGCAACAGAATACTCATTCTACATTTTTAAGAGCTTGATCATTTAGTGTGGCAGTGCCTCCTACACTTTGGAACTCTCTGCTTATTGAGATCAAGCAGGCACTTGCATTGCACTTTGTTCAGCACCTTGTAAAAATATTTTAGTCTTTTAACTTTTGTATGTTTTAAAATAGGGTTGTGGATTTTTCTAGATTTTACCGTTTTATCCTTTGCAGACCGCTTTGAGTTTTGTTTTTATTTTATTTATTACAATCAAGCAGTACAGTGGTACCTCTACTTACATTCACCTCTGGATATGTATCCTTCGGGATATGTTCGTGGCAAACCCAGAAGTATTTTTCCAGGTTTTGCTGTGCGCCATGCGCAGAAGCCGCACCTCCGGATACACACATCTTGGGATCCAACCGGAGCTCCGGAATGGATCCTGTGCACAACCGGAGGTGCCACTGTATATAAATTATATCAAATGAATAAAAATAACTTTTTCTTGCAAACTTCAAAGGCAGGGACGTTTCCTCAGATATCTTACTCTGTTTCTGAGTCACTTATTCTGAATCGCAGTCATGGCTTCCCCCAGAATATCCTGGGAAGTATAGTTTGTTAGCTATATATAGCACATGAGTTTGCGAACTGCAGCTGCGAGGGGTTTTCGAATCAGGGAAGTGCACTTTGCTGCTTCAGAATAATAATAATAATAATAATTTATTATTTATACCCCGCCCATCTGCCTGAGTTTCCCCAGCCACTCTGGGCGGCTTCCAACCAAGTGTTAAAAACTATACAGCATTAAACATTAAAAACTTCCCTAAACAGGGCTGCCTTCAGATGTCTTTTAAAAAGAAGATAGCTGAATATTTCCTTCACATCTGAAGGGAGGGCATTCCACAGGGTGGGCGCCACTACCGAGAAGGCCCTCTGTCTGGTTCCCTGTAACCTCACTTCTCGCAATGAGGGAACTGCCAGAAGGCCCTCGGAGCTGGATCTCAGAAAGGCTACAAGTTTCTGGCACCCATGTTATATGCTACTCATCCAAGCTGACTCTACTTATATGAACAGTATGTGGCCCAAGTTACTGGGCGAACCAGCTTCTGGTAATCTGAAATAAAACCCTTTTTTAAAAAAATAGCCCTCGGTGTCGCACAGATTCACCCTGCTGGTTATGTCAGGGACTAACACCTTGCTCAAACTAGACTTAGGCAGTCTTTGGGATAGTCTCTCACACACCTTCCTCGCTTGCTCAGTGTGCTTCAGGCTAAAATGTCATGATCTCTCTTGTAGGCTGGAGTCCAGGATGTCTTCTGACCTGAACCTCATCCTGCAGCTGCTGCAGCGACAGCTGTCTCAAGTGCCACCTGCATATAGCACTATCTCGCCATCCTCCCACAACCTGGCTTTGTATAGCATGAGCATGAGGAGCATGGAACCTGAAACTCCACTAGGAGAAGAGGAACTGACTCCCACAAAGGAGGTGAGTTGCAGGAATCAAAGTCCTTCATTTGCAGTGAGGCTGGTGAGAGAAAGCGCCTGGCTTCAAAGCCAGGCCGGAAAAGTACAGTGGTACCTCAGGTTACAGGCGCTTCAGGTTACAGGCGCTTCAGGTTACAGACTCCGCTAACCCAGAAAAAGTACCTCGGGTTAAGAACTTTGCTTGAGGATGAGAACAGAAATCGCGCAGCAGCGGGAGGCCCCATTAGCTAAAGTGGTGCTTCAGGTTAAGAACGGTTTTAGGTTAAGAACGGACCTCCAGAACGAATTAAGTACAGTGGTGCCTCGCAAGACGAAAAGAATCCGTTCTGTGATTCTCTTCGTCTAGCGGTTTTTTCGTCTTGCGAAGCAAGCCCATTGACGGATTAGCGCTATTAGCGGCTTTTCTGCTGATCGGATCAGCGGATAAGCGGCTTAGAAAAAGGGGGGAAAGGGGGAAAAAAGCAGGAACTCGCAAGACATTGTCGTCTTGCGAAGCAAGCCCATAGGAGATTCATTTTGCGAAGCACCTCCAAAACGTAAAACTCTTTCGTCTAGCGGGTTTTCCGTCTTGCGAGGCATTCGTCTTGCGGGGCACCACTGTACGTAACCAGAGGTACCTCTGTATTTGGGGGTACATCACGGGGGATGGAAGGACCAAGCTAGTACATCAGTGTGCATGGAACTAAGGGACTACATTAGGGGTCGGCAGACTATGGCTCGGGGCCCGGATGCGGCCCACCAGGCTCGTAAATCCGGCCCGTGGACGCTGCCGCCTGCTTGGTCAGTCCCCAAGCTAAACCAGTACAGCACAGAGGCCTCGGCATGTGGGGACTGACTTCTGCGGTGCTAGCACAGCTTTGGATTAGCTGGAGGAAGCCACAAGGTCTGAGGAACAGTGGACCAGCCCCCAGCCCCCCGAAAAAGTTTGTGGACCCCTGGACTACATATACTGCAGCAAAGAACTTTAAATTCTGTAGGGGGTGGGACTTGTGGAAAAGTAGGTGTGTGTGTTCAGTTATCTAAAGAAAACAGAGGCAAATGTTGTACTGTGCTCTTCAAAATATACCCCTTGCTGTGTAAACAAGGAGATCTGATAGACTAGTGAAAGTTTTGTATTGAACTTGCCTCCTTGCTACTAAGCAATTAGTGTTTCTTGTGTATCGTGCTTCTATGCGTATTTCTGCAGTCAAGAGTAAGGGTGGAAAGATCTGTCAGTTTCGGTTCTCAGAGTTTCTCATTTTTCCAGTCTTAAATTCAGATTACCACATTTCTGCGGCAATTTGCGAACCCCCCAAATAATTCTCGTGGAAATTCTTAAGCATTTCAGTGCAAATGTCTCTCATTTTTGTATGCAGTTTTTTAAGTAATGTACACATTTTGCAAGCAGTATCTCCTAATACATTTTGTACATAATTCTCACAAATATATGCATTTTAAGGCACATTTTCCTCTAATATATGAATTTCTGTTGAAACCAGATGGGAAAACTGCATTGGAATAAGTTGGATGAGTGTGAACTTTTAAGGGTGGCGATATATTTTGGTTCTCGTATTGTTTTGGAAAGTCAGCGTTTGATAAATTTGTCTCTAAATGTGAACTGAATCCACTTTCTCCCCCCTTCCCAAGCCACTCATGAGGCGTGTAACCCCCCCCCCTTTTTCCCCCAACTGCAACTTGAAATTCTCATATTCCTACAGGGGGACTTTGAGCAAACCCAAACACATGCCACTAGCTGGTGAAGGAGTTTTAACCTTGTTCCCTTTCCCCTCCCTCACCAGACTCCGAGCGACTCAGAAATCGAGAAGCTGCAGCTGAAATCCAGGGACTCGTTGTCAAGTGGTGTACACCTGACTGTGGCTTCTGACGAGACCATGACAATCAGCTCTGAGCAGGAGCATTGCTCACAGACCCTGCCAAACCTAGAGCCTCACCGGAGGGCACCGGGCAACCAGGGACTTTTCCAAGGATCCCGTTTCCCTTCCCTTCCTGAGCACCTTGAGGCAACTTCCGAGCACTTGGACATTCAGAGACACCTCTCTGACCCTTTGCTTCCTGGGAGTTAGGAATCCAGTTGAGCCCAAAGCCAAGTCAAGAGGACCCTGAACTGAGAAGTTGCTTTAGCTGTTTTTAATTGTTGCACTTGGAGGACAGTACTCATGGCTCAAGGTGATGAGACTTGTTGCCATTCCCTGTCCTCTCTGAAACGGGGGCAGTTTAATAGTGGGTTGGCTTCCAAGGTGATTGATTTCAGAAATGGTACTCCATAGAGTAGACTTCAGGTGCATATTTCTCTTACCCCACCCGACTCCAAGAAGAATGGCTGGTTGAGCTTTTCCTCCACATCCCCAATCTTGCATCTGTTAACTGTTGGGGTCTGCCTCTGTCAGTGTTTGAATGGGAACTATTTACATTGAATGGTAACTAGTATGGCGGGACACTGGAGCACTTCCATAATGTAATAAAGTAATAATAGGAAATTTTGTCTGGAGGAAGACGAGGAAACTGCTAAGAACTTAACCTTCTCTTGGGTTGTAGGAGACCAAGAATGATTGTGTCTTTCTTTGATACTTACAACTCGTGTCTAAAGATTCTAGTCATTGTGCAGGAGGACCCTGTGAAGTAAGGAAGGAAGAGTAAAATGATGCTGCAACTTTGTACATGGGAATATAACGAACCATTTAATGATCTGCCCTAGTGCATATTGAGGGCAACTTCATATATTACATTTCTCTTGCATGGACATAAATCTCTGTTGAGAAAAAAAGGAGAGTGTACACCTTGACAGATGAAGTGCAGGATAAAAGGGGGAAATGTGTAGCACAATTTCATACGGGGCTGCCAACAAGATTTTGGGCTTGCTGTTTGTACTCAGGCTCGCTTCTGAAGGATGCAGTCCCTGGCCTTCTGACAGCCCCTATGAGCCCTGTCCCAAATTCTACAGCCAACCCCAACATATTAATATGTTGTCTGTAGCCCTGATTGTATTTGTTTACTCAGAGCTATGTTTTGCAGAATCTGGTGGGGCTTACTCCCAGAAAAAAGCATGCATAAAACTGCACCTTCATTGAATGAAAGTAGCTGGTAAAGTCAGGTCTAGAACTCTAGACCAACACAACAAACACATTTGGGACTGAGTTAACGGGGTGAATTGTCTCATGTGTTGCCTACCAATTTGTAAGGGAGGGCTGAGTGACACTATTCTAACAAACTGGGGTGGAGGGAACCTGTTCTGAAAATATATTTCCCAGACTTTTGCAACATTCCAGATTTACCTGGCGTTGGAAAACATTCCAGGAACAGCCAGTTTTGTGGTTAGCACATCAACTTAGCGTAAAAGGTTATTCTGGACAGTACCTTGCCGTTCTTTGCGCGAGCCACTATGCAAAATGCAGGTATGTGCAAGTGAGCTGTAATTTTTTTTTGTACAGCTCTGCAAGGCTGGTTTAAGCACAACTTCAGAAAAGCCTGGAAAGAAGGAAACAAACCAAACAGATCACTTTTTGTATGTGTGTATTCGCCTTTCCCAATTGAATCCCCATACCATAGCATTGCATAGAATCATTGTAACTGACCCCTCAAACCCACCTCATTTTCACCCCTCAGTTAGATGCTGCAATGGCCCTAGGCCACCTATCCAAAATAACATATTAATCTCCCAGTGAGAGTAGCAGGAAAAAAAATAATAACTGTGAGCATTTTCTTTTTTTTTCTCAGGAGTGTTAGTGTACACTTTGTTAATAAAGATTATTTTGACACCTACTCTGGCCTGATGGCTCTCTACGTCTTGGCTCTGTAGGTGGGGGCAAACACTGAGAAGGGTTGGTGTTTTTTCTTAAGAGAAGGGGAAGACCAAAGCAGAATTGTGTCCTGTAGTTTCCTGCTGAAATCCTGTAGTTTTTCACACCACAAACGTCCCAGGGTGGTGGTTTTGTCTCATTTTTGTTGTGCTCCAGTATAAATCCACCACTGATGTGCTGTTATTGCATCAGTGACATGCTGAAGAACACAACCATTAAAAGCCCTCGTTAGTGGAGCATGATGCTTCTGCAAGTGGTGGGCTTTGGTTCAGACAATTTAAATATAGTGGTACCTTGGTTTTCAAACGTAATCCATTCCGGAAGACCGTTCCAAGTTCTGAAATGTTCGAAAACCAAAAACTGAATACGGAAAACTCAATACAGAAGCTGTGTGGCATGTTCGACTTCTGGGGCATGTTCAAAAACCGAAGCATTTACGGCATTCGAAAACCAAAATGTTCATCAATGGAGACGTTCAAAAACCGAGGTACCACTGTAGTTTTACTTTTATTGTGAATATCAGGAAGGAATGCTTCTGTGGAAACCTTTATTTACCTTCAAGGCCCATATAAAAATGAGCTTCCTGAAAAAGAGATCCAACATCAGCCATTACCCAAACTAAATTCTGTCTGGCAATGTCATCCATTTTACTACCAAAGCTCTGCCAAATAAAGCATTTCAGTCTTACCCCAGCAGATCAGGATCCACTTCATTCCAGTCCAAGGATGTCAATGGTGTTTATAACAGAAATGTGTTTATAACAGAAAGCTTTATAATTTTTTCTGCAGGATTTTAAAGCACTGTTAACCATTAAGGCTCAGACTATGGCTGTGTGAGATGATGATGATGATATTAATAATAGTTTATAATGTATACCCCAGCCACTCTGGGCAGCTCCCAATAGAATATTAAAAAAACAATAAAACAACATGATGAAACATGTTTGGAGGTGGGGTACAGTATCTGAGTGGGGGGAAGGGCTATAAGTTTTATAGCAGTAGTGCTGGGAAAGGGGGTGATTAACATTTTCCAGATGGACCATTTTTATGGATTCACAGCTATTTCTTTCAGAAGTGGAAAGCAGAGATCCCATAGGTGGGAAAGCAGATGGAGAGAAATCTCCCTGCAAGGTAAAGGCTGCAATCAGCTATTCAATATTCTTCCTAAACTAAGGTTTTCAGATGTCCCCGTTTCCCGGGGACAGTCCCTGGATTTACAAATCAGCCCCCATACAAAATCCATTGAAGTTGAAAAGTGTCCCTGGATTAATTGAAAAAAATGTGGTAACCTTATCCTAAACAGCATTTCACATAAAAAAAAAAATCAATCAAGAGACTAAATAATACTACTAAATAATAATACTACTTCTCAGCCCCAGACCCTACTTCTAACTTGCAAAATTAATAGTGGGCCGCATTTTAGTGCTGTCATAAATCACTCCTAGCCTCAGTTTGCAATGTGGGGACAAGGGCTGTTGCAACATTGCAGTGCTATTGTTAAGACTCTTTTCTCAGTCACAGCCGCCTAAACTGCAGTATGTGGACAATGAGCTGCATTCGTATTTACATATGCAAAGCACTTTAAAAAAAATTAAAAACCAAGAGAATTCTCAAATAAAAATCAATTATCCACAAGAAACGAGGCATTACTTAGAGACAGCATTGAACTTCCACCTTTGAGGCTACTTTTCGTTTTTGCCGGATAGGCTCCTGCTCAATCACAGGTTTACAAAACTCCTAGATTCTACATTTCCTCCGTTTCTTCATATGGGCAGCTGGGGAAACAAAAACGACGCCGAAAGAACCCGCAAGCTCCCACTCCAGACACCCGAGATGCGACTCTACATTTTCCACGTCTACTGCTTTCCTCCCGATCTGGCTGCTGCTAAACCGTCCCCTCGCACAGGCTGAAATTTTTGCCGGAGAGGCGGGCTTAGGAAAAGAGCGACACCTCTCCTCGCTAATGTCCATGTTCAGGCAGGTAGGGTTATGTCCCTACCTGCCTGAAGACATCGATTATAGTGCCAGTCCCCAAGCAGTCAGTGGTGGTATCTCTCAATGATTATAGACCAATAGCCTTAACATCTGTTGTTATGAAATGTTTTGAGAGATTGGTGCTAGATTATATTAAGGCTAGTCTTCCATCCACTTTAGACCCGTTCCAGTTTGCATACAGAAGAAACAGATCTACTGATGATGCTATTTCCATCGCCGTCCATACTGTATTGAGTCATCTAGAACGACAGGGAACCTACGCAAGGCTGTTGTTTGTGGACTACAGTTCTGCCTTCAATACAATTCTGCCAGACAGGTTATTTCTTAAAATGACCAACTTGGGTATACATCAGAAGATCTGTCTGTGGGTAAGGAATTTCCTGACTGATAGGCCGCAGACAGTGAGAATGGGACCTTACTATTCTTCTACTCTAGTATTAAGCACAGGAGCCCCTCAGGGATGCGTGCTAAGTCCCTTTCTCTATTCTCTGTACACATTTGATTGCACCCCACTGTATAAGTCCAACACAATCATCAAATTTGCGGATGATACAACAGTGGTGGGGCTCATCAGTGAGAACGATGAGACTGCTTATAGGAAAGAAGTACAGGGGTTAATTCAATGGTGTAAAGAAAATAATCTTATGCTTAACACCAAAAAAACCAAAGAACTCATAATTGACTTTAGGAGAAAGAAAAGTGTATTGTTACCATTGCACATAAATGGCGAGGAAGTGGAGAGGGTTGGTAGTTTTAAATACCTGGGCATTTATATCTCGGAGGACCTCTCATGGACTGCAAATGTTAATATGGTTGTGAGGAAGGTGCAGGGGAGGTTGTATTTCCTGAGAATGCTCAGGGGACTGAATCTATCCCAGCACCTACTCCTGTCCTATTATCATAGTACCATCGAGAGTGTCCTAACCTATAGTATATTATCGTGGTATGGGAGCAGCTCTGAAACGGATAAAAAAGCTTTACAGCGAACAATTAAAATTGCCCAGAACGTTATTGGGCTCCGACTACCAACCCTGGATGAGATCTTCACGTCTCGCATCTTGAAGAAGTCACATAATATTCTGAGAGATCCCACCCACCCTGCTCACAACTTCTTTGAACTATTGCCTTCAGGCAGAAGATATAGGACAATGAAAACACGAACCACACGCCTTCTGAATAGTTTCTATCCAAGAGCTCTGATTGCACTAAATAATGATCTCAGGGCCAGTTGCAAGGTTTAGTAAGTAGGGAGTGGAAGGAATGAGATAGGTTTTAGGTTATGTTATGTTTTTAATAGGTCATGCTATATTCTGGATTATGTTATGTTTTATAGATTATGTCTAAATAGGATGAGAGTTCGGAGATACGTGCAAATGTATATGTGAACCCGGTCTTTGGGTGGGTGTTTGATTTTCGTTGTTGTGTATACTGTGTATATACGGACAATGACAATAAATTTATCTAAATCTAAATCTATCTAAATCTAAATCTAAATCTAAATCTAAATCTAAATCTAAATCTAAATCCATCTTTCATCGTGGCCAGTACGGGGCGGGGAAAGAAATCTCATTGGGCCGCTGGGCTTGGAAGGGAGGAGGGTGTTTGAGCGAGCCGACGCTTACGGGAAGCCAATGAGGAGCGGGCAGCCGGCGGAGTGGCGTCGCGAGCAGCCAACGAGAGCCCGGAGTTTGAATCGACCCCCGATGGAGGAGCGGGGTGGGGGCGGCTTCGCCGTAGTCGTTTGTGTGAGGTGAAGAACGGCGGTCGGCGGGGGGAGGTCGCTGGTTGCCGTGAGGGGCTGACGGAGCGAGCCTCGCCCGCCATGTCGCTGCACGGGAAGCGCAAGGAGATCTACAAGTACGAGGCGCCATGGACCGTCTACGCCATGAACTGGAGCGTCAGGCCCGACAAGCGCTTCAGGCTGGCGCTCGGCAGCTTCGTGGAGGAATACAACAACAAGGTGGGCGGGTGAGCGGGGTCCGAGGAGGCCTCGTCAGCCCGGGGGTTCGGGGCCGCCTCGGGCCTTCGCGCCTCAGTCGGACCCCGGCGGCCCTTCCCTGCTCCGCCGCAGGCTTGCGAAGAGGCCAAGAGCCGCCTGGGGCAGTTGCCCGCACCCCCTCGGCAAGGGTCTTGCTTCGAGGGGCGCAGGCTTGACCGCGCTCTCCGTTGCCAAGCGCCGGCTGAGGTAACTCATGAGGGGGTTTGGTTGTCCCCCGAAGGCGTTGCGCGGCGGAGCAGCACCTGCACGCCTTCTGCTTCACCTGCAGATGTTTCGAGGAAGGTATAGGGCGTCTTTGGGGTCCCCGAAGTTATTGGGGTTGGGGGGGAGTTGGGCCTCAGGGTCCCTTCCGACTCTGTTCTTCCAGGGCAGGCAAACTCGGCCCTCCAGATGTTTTTTAAGACTACAACTCCCATCATCCCTAGCTAACAGGACCAGTGGTCAGGGATGATGGGAATTGTAGTCTCAAAACTGTAGCTCAAGAGCACAGAACCCTAGAACAGGCATAGGCAAACTTGGCACTCCAGATGTTTTGGGACTACAACTCCCACCATCCCTAGCTAACAGGACCAGTGTTCAGGGATGATGGGAATTGTAGTCCCAAAACAGCGGGAGGGCCGAGTTTGCCCATGCCTGTTCTAGGGTTCTGTGTTCTTGAGCTACAGTCCCATCCCATCCCTGACTACTGGCCATGCTGCCTAAAGAGAGTGAATGTTGCACCCCAGCAGCATTGAGGGACTACAAGGTTCATAAATATAATTCATAGGAGAGTTGGAAAGGGAACCTGAGGGTCATCTAGTCCTACCCCTGCATTGCAGCAATTTGCAGCTGCCCCATGGGGGGATCAAACCTGCGGCCTCGGTGCACACACTAACCAGCTGTGAAAGGCTTTGAGACCTTGGTGTCATCATCGGCACCGCACTCTAACCCACTGTGAAAGGCTTGGTGTAGGGACTCTTGACCATGTGGGGAGGTGGGAGAATTGGGGGCGGGAAAGAGAATAGGTTAGGCCACCTGCATCTCAATACAGTCATACCTTCGGGTTGAGCCTTTTCAGGTTGCGCTCCTCGGTGACCCAGAAGTAACAGAACATGTTTCTTCTGGGTTTCGTCGCAGACGCTCAAAATGACGTCATGTGCATGCGCAGAAGTGGCAGATCGTGACACGGGCAGACGCGGGTTGCATTCGCTTCAGGATGCGAACGGGGCTCCGGAACGGATCCTGTTCGCATCCAGAGGTACCACTTTAGTTGGCTATTTTACTTTTGCCCTCTGGGAGAAAAAATCCAAGGCAGGCATGGACACTTCCAAATTATTGCTGTTTATTGAAATGGGGGCGGGCTTTATCTTTCCCAAGGCAACTCAAAGCACCTTACCCCCCCCCCAAAAAAAACCAGACCAAAAATACAGCAACAACCCTTTCCACAGAGATACATTAAAACCAAGGGGGGAATTAATACGTTTAAAACATCCCAACCCCTTCTTACAGTTAAAGGCGAAAGGCCTGGTTATAGAGGAAAGCTTTTGCCTGACACCTAAAGATAGGTAATGAATATGCCAGGGAGAGCATTCCACAAGCGGGGAGCCACTGCAGAAAAGGCCCGTTCTCATGTTTTCACCCTTTCGGCCGCTCCTGGAGGAGGCACACAAAGACGGGCCTCAGATGATGACCGTAGGTTCGCTGTAGGAACCTACAAGGCGAGGTGGTCCTTGAGGTATTGTAGCAGAGTATGAAGGGTTGGGCATCTGTGGCCCTCCAGATAGTTCTGAACTGCAACTCCGAATCATCCTTGACCATGCAGGCTGGGGCTGATGAGACTTGTAGTCTAATAACTTCTAGAGGCCATCAGTTCTCTACCCTGAGCTTAATGTTATAGTTTGGTTGATAACTTGCTTGAAATATTTTTGCTTATAGGTCCAACTTGTTGGGTTGGATGAGGAAAGCTCTGAGTTCATTTGCCGGAATACCTTTGATCACCCATATCCTACTACCAAGCTCATGTGGATCCCAGATACCAAAGGGGTATATCCAGATCTTTTGGCAACAAGTGGTGACTACTTGCGTGTCTGGAGAGTAAGTTGACTTGTTTTTATAAGGTGTTTTCCTGGGGCTAGGATAACCAGTGGGCCCTGAGAATGTTGTGTGAGTAGTCTGACCAACTGCTATAAGTAGTAGACAAACATAGTACTTGGTCTGCTTTATTCTATTCGTAAATGTTTATTAATAACTTCTAAATTCAGTGTTCTACAACTGGAGCTGCAGTCTACTCTAATGTGTTATGTAGATGGGCAGAAAATAAATTGGGATCTAGTGGTAAATTGCTGGGTGATTTGCTGTAGATTGGCAAAAGTGTCTGACTCAGTTGTTTTAAAAATAGCAAAACCCATGAGGCTTTCTCTCTTCTATTTGCCCTATCCTACCCCAGACCTAAATTAGACTGCTGGAATTAAGAAAACTGAGGAGGGAAGCCTTATTGTAGTATTTTATGTGAAAAGATTGTAAGCTCATTTCTGGTACTATAAACAAATTCATGGGAATATGCTTGAAGACAGACTATTGCTTAATTCTAAATTTATATCTGCTCCGTGGCTACAGTTTTTCACCTACCTGTCATTGGTGAACTTCGCTGTTACTAAAAACAACACCCAAAGTAGATTCCACAAGCTTAGTCTTCCCACTCCTTGTGTATGGAAAATGAAAAATAAAGCTCCATATCATACAGTTATAGAGTTGGAAGGAACCTCTATTCCTGCTGACTTAATTCTAATTGACAATCATGATAACACATCTGTTGGTTTCCTTGACCTTGAAAACATGACGTTTGACATTGTTCTTGTTATGTTTGCCATGTTTTATGAGATATAGAACTTTAAAACGATGCCATATGATCTTGCATTGCCAGTGTGTTGCATGAGTTATAAATTGTCCCAACAATGAAAATGTTTGCATATAGAAGGAATGGGAGCTGACTGTAGTTCAGAACAAAACAGTAACTAGGCTTCCCTTTTAGGTTTAATGTTCTGTAGCCAAGAAGTAGGGTCTTGGTCAAACCTAATTTGATTTACACGTGTCTTAACAAAAATAATAGAATCCATGATTTGAACATAATGCGGAACCTATTTAAATCACAATGATTAGCTGCACTGTCTCTTCTCTTGCACTTTTGCTGCAGTGAAATACTATGAAGATTTGGAATGATGACCAATATTTGTAATTTTTTTGCAGGTGGGTGAAACAGAGACCAGGCTAGAGTGTTTGCTGAACAACAACAAGAATTCTGACTTCTGTGCTCCATTGACATCCTTTGATTGGAATGAAGTGGATCCTTATCTGCTGGGTAAGACTGAAATGCTTAATTTGGCAGAGCTTTGGTAGTAAAATGGATAACATTGCCAGACAGGATTTAGTTTGGGTAATGGCTGTTGGTGGATCAGGAAGCTCATTTTTATATGGGCCTTGAAGGTAAATAAAGCTTTCCACAGAAGCATTCCTTCCTGATATAAGTGTTTTTAATCTAACGAAGATAGCTTGGGATTACGGTATATGCCAAAGTTTTTGAAAGGCTGTTGTCGGGTTAAAGTCTACATCAGATAAGTTTTAATATTAGTTGAATTGGCCAGGAATTGTCTTTGCTATTGTGCAGATGATCTAAGCTGTGGTACATTTATAAACCAAAAGACTAGGAGCATTCACCTGTTAGGCTTTCTATATGAACTATGTTGTCCAAGAGACAAGCTTCTGTGTTGGCTTACCTTGTGTTTAATGGCTATACCATACTTCCCTAAAGAGCCTTTTCAGTGGTGTTGCTCCAGTTGTCGAATGCGCTGTCCAGAGAAGCTCACTTAGTACCTATTCAGTGGTCTCTTCACCACCAAAAAAATATTCTCCCAAAATTTTTAGAAAGTGTTCTAGCATTCTTTGAATCTATTACACAGCTGTTATCCCTGGGTGATTTTATTCATATTATACTGTTTTATGGGCTTAACCTTTATAGTAAGCTACACAGGGAATTTCAGTTATTGGGCAGTATAATTAGTAACTTTAATAAATGCACTTCCCAGTTACATAAAGAGTTGGGCAGAGCAATCAAAACCCTCAGTTCACTGTACTGGAAGGGATTTGGGGCAAGTGGTTGTGTGTCTCTCCCATCCCACTGGCCCAACCGTTTCCAGCACCCACAGCCTCTGTTAGCAAAGGAACACCATTGCAAAGGAGTGCTGCAATATGCCTTTGTCAAAATGGCTGGTGGAAGCTATCATTGGCAGTATTTCCACTGGAGGGAACTTCCGGGGTGGGGTCTACACACAGGTAACACTGGATCTCAAGCTGGCCCTGCTGCTGGCATGTGACAGCAGTGAGCCCAATCCAGGCCTCTTTACTGTACCAGTCAGAGAGCTGGTACAATGATGGGGCATTTTTTTCTCCTCCCCCATTGAGATATTCGTTGAAATAAAACAACAACAACATTGTATAGGTGGCAGCTTTCTTTTTTTACTTCCATAATGGTTTGATTTCATAGCTTAAGTGGTGAAGACCTCTTACTATTTAACCTCTCATGAATTGCAGCAGCCCAGCCCACACCCCAACAATCTCAGTTTAGGAGAAAATACCCCTTGCTTGTTGTCACTATAACCACAGTTAAATCTGCTGCATCTCTTAGCTGTATTTTTCATCTCCCCCCACCATCCATTTTTAATGTAACTTTTGATTATCCTGGAGTCTAGAGTAAAAGTACAATTATTCACTTTGGTAAATTTTGTTCATGTTGAATTTACATATTGTTATAATAGACCATACAGTCGTACCTTGGAAGTCGAATGGAATCCGTTCCGGAAACTAAAACACAGATTCTGATTGGCTGCAGGAAGCTCCTGCAGCCAATTGGAAGCCCCATCAGACGTTTGGCTTCCAAAAATAGTTCACAAACTGGAACCGTGTCCCAAGCTTTCTGGTGAAATATTTAATTTCCAATTTAAACACTGGATGATTTGAGTTTAAAACATATTTCTTAATTAACACTTGAAAAATGACTGAAGATTACACCTGTATCTTAAAAGGAGACTGGCGCGACTTACCTCCAGGCTTCAGCAGAGCTGCCTGCAGTCCCGGGCTTCGCGCAGCTCTGCGCAGCCCTAGGGAGCCCGGCGCGAAGTCGCGTCAGTCTCCTGAGAGCTGTGCAGAGCTGCCTGCAGTCCCAGGCTTCGCGCAGCTATGCGCAGCCCTGCCTGCATTCCGAAGCCTGGGGCGCGCTGAAGAGCGCGTCCGGGCTTCGCACAGCTCTCTGCAAGCCTGGGGAGACAAGCGCGACTTCCCGCCGGGCTCCCTAGGCTTGCGGATAGCAGGCTGTTCTCGGGGCTGGGGTCGGGGGAAGCTCAGGCTTCCCTCGCGCCAGGGGGGAAATAATTTTTTTTCCCTTTATTCCCCCCCCCCAAAAAAAAAACTAGGTGTGTCCTATGGGGTGAAAAATACAGTAGTTTGCTTTGTGTATAAAAGGAGAATGGAGAAGGCAAGTCATCTTTTAGGTCAAGCATTATGAATAGCATAAGGTGTTGTGTATTGCTGTTTATTCATTGCATCAAAGAAGAGTTATTAACATTGGTGTTTTTCCTCCCCACCCCAGGTACCTCTAGTATTGACACAACTTGCACTATCTGGGGTTTGGAGACTGGCCAGGTCTTGGGAAGAGTGAATTTGGTGTCAGGCCATGTCAAGACCCAGTTGATTGCCCATGATAAAGAGGTGATGGTGCACTTTTTCTCTTGATTTCTCCATTGTGGGATTTCAGATTTGTGTAATTAGTAAAAATTTGTTCCAGTCTATAAAATGGGAATAGTGACTTACCTGGCAAGTGAGTGTATTTGTGTCTGTGTGTATGCTATTAGTTCTCGAGAACCAAATTCTTCTTTTTTCCTCAAAGTACAGTGGTACCTCGAGTTACAAATGTTTCAGGTTACAAACTCCACTAACCTGGAGAAGTTACTTCGAGTTGAGTACTTTGCCCCAAGATGAGAACGGAAATTGTGTGCCGATGGCACAGCGGCAGCAGGAGGTCCCATTAGCGAAAGCACACCTCTAGTTAAAAATAGTTTCAGGTTAAGAACGGACCTCCGGAACAAATTAAGTTTGTAACTAGAGGTACCACTGTAATTCAGCTGTTCAGGGGGATGTATACAAAAAAATTAAATATTTTGCATAAGAAGTAGACAAAGCTCACTTTCACGGGGAGAGGGGTGGCAGTGCCCTAGCTTCTGATTGTGTGCTCAGCCCCTTTTTTATCTACTTTTAGGGATTTCTATGACATGGCTGCTGTACATCTGGGTTTGCATGATAAAACTTTGTTCGGTGTGAAGCAAAAATCTTGGTATTAGAGGCAATATCATTGTATTTTGTCAATTTTCTCTGCCTTTGGTGTATGAGCAGGTCTATGATATTGCATTCAGCCGCGCAGGAGGTGGGAGAGACATGTTTGCTTCTGTTGGTGCTGATGGCTCAGTGAGAATGTTTGATCTGCGGCACCTGGAACATAGTACAATTATATATGAGGATCCTCAACACCATCCTTTGCTTCGCCTTTGCTGGAATAAACAGGACCCGAATTATCTTGCAACAATGGCAATGGATGGCATGGAGGTGAGCCAGTGTTCTGTAAGGGTGGCCAGTACACTTATTGGAATTGCACGTGGATGGTATTGACACTCAACACTACTTAGACTCTTGGTCTTGATGGGCATGTTTTCTGGATACCTGTATAAAGCCATGGAACATTTTTGTTTCTGGGATTCCTTGCAGCCTTGGCACACAGTAGCATGGAGGAAAGCAGTCAGGCACGTGTCCTTGTGTTAAAAAGGAGATAGAAGCCATACTGATGCTGGTAGCTACCATGAACAACTTGAGTCTAGAAGAAGTCATGATCCCCATGTAGACATGTCAGTATGAGATATCCTGCTCTTGGCCACACAATTCTTTTGTGGGGTGGACAGGCTGACTTAGCTAAAGTAATGGGGCATAGTGTCCTGAGCAGGTACTTCAGAAACAGGAGTGTGTATTGGAAATAGCTTTGTGTTAGTTTCTCAATTTTTTAAAATTTATAATATGTGAACTGGACATAACAATACATAAAATGCTGATTGATCTCAGTTCCCCTTTGTAACATGCGGCTCATCAGGCACTACTGCGCATGCGCTCTCTCTCTATATAATAATATGTTTCACTATTAGAGGAGTATAAAAACACTGTATTCATTTGCAACGAAAAGGGTATACTTACTTGAGGAGATAGGGGTACAGCATATATGTATTGTGCTCTGAAGATAGTATAGTAGGTAATGAAATACCATTCATAAAAAGTCTTTGTGGCTTCATCAGAGGTAGTATAAAACTTCACTATTCTTTGTATTTGTTTTCTCCACTAAGGTGGTGATTTTAGATGTCAGAGTTCCTTGTACACCTGTTGCCAGACTGAACAACCACAGAGCATGTGTCAATGGCATTGCTTGGGCACCACACTCTTCTTGTCATATCTGCACAGCTGGTAAGGATGAATGATTCTTGTAACCTCTTCTTTTCATATGGGTGTTTCAAGTTCCCTTCAAAGTATGTGTATGAACTCAAAATAGTAATCCGCTTTGTTTGCTATTGCTGGTTTAACTATTATTATTTCTCTGTTCACCCATAATGCTTGCCGTTTGTGCTCTTCTCTAATTCAGAGTATCTTGTTAGTATACTTTGTATACTTAGTAAGCTAGTATACTTGCAGCTACTTTTTATGAATAATTTTCTTGAAAACTTTGAATACTTAGTAAGCTAGCATACTTACAGCTACTTTTTATGAATAATTTTCGTGAAAAGTATAGTCCATTATACACAGGCTTACCTCAAGTTATGGGAGCTTTAAAGCAACCCTAAAACAAAAGTGGTAGAAACGAAAGATTATGAAGCAAGTTAATTTACTTGCTTTCATTTAATTAAAAAAACCCAAACCATATTGGGTACCAGCCATACGTTGCATATGTTTACAAATGTGGAAGGAGTGGTGGATATGACTCTTCTTGCTCTGAATTTGATCTACTAATGAACATAAATCCTTTTGCAGCAAAAAGATTAGCAAATTTCTAGGTTTTGAAACATTTCCATAAGGAAAGGTGTAAGAATTTTTGGATTAAAAAAAAACCCTTTTTGATTACTTTCCCTTAGCAGTTCAGTCTTACTGTCCATTACAAGAATTAACAAATATTATTAGATAACAGATCGTCCGCATTTGAGAAACTATAATATATGTAAAACGTGTCAGGAGTCAAAACCCAATCATAGATAAAAGTCAAATTATACTCCTTAAACTTTTGCTTGTGTGGTTTTGTGTCCATTTCATTCCTGAGTACATGGACCACTGAATAATTGTGCGAAAGGTGGTTTCTTTTACCTCTGATTCTACATTTCATCTTTGTCAGCGGATGACCATCAAGCACTTATCTGGGATATCCAGCAAATGCCTCGTGCCATTGAGGATCCAATCTTGGCCTACACAGCAGAAGGCGAAATCAACAATGTACAGTGGGCATCAACTCAGCCGGACTGGATAGCAATCTGTTACAACAACTGCCTGGAAATCTTGAGAGTGTAAAAACAGTTGGGCACTGAGGAAAAAAATGGAACTGGGTGGTGGTCTTTGCTCTCCTATAAATTTTTAAGAACAAAACTCCATCTAGAAAGTGCCACTGGCTATTCTAGGAAGACTCAGAACTGGCATTGATGGGTAAATGTTGCTGTCGTCTCCCTCTTTCCCCACCCCCCACCCCCACCCTGTGACTTAAATGCAGGGATATGCTGAGCCTTTCAGACCCTCTGGGAATTTATTATTACTTTCAATTAAAGTTATGTATATATGTCAGCCATTTGTGTTGAGTATTTGTATTGAATGAGTAATGACACCAACTGGCAGAATGACACCCTAGCAGAAATAATACGTTGCTGCTGCAGATGCCTAAAAACTGTTCAGAGTTATAGTAATGGGATGTGAAGTTAACTTTCTGTTAAGTAATTTTTCACACATATCTTCTCTACCCCTTCCCCCGCCCATGGCAAGTCAAATTTCTCTTGATACTAGTGCTGAATCTTGTAAGTTCTCTGCAACTAAAAGTCCATTACTATTAAAAATGTTCTTCAACTATAAGGGAGCAGGAGCAGTCACAAAGCCTAGCTGGCTCTTGCAGAAACTTCCTGAAGCGAAGCTTTAACATTGTGAACTGCTGGTTATTAGATTTGTTTCTCTCTCTCTCTCCTCTGTATGACAAAGGCCTCTAAAATAAAACTGTATACAGTGTTGATGCCAACATAGCATCTAGTTGGATAAGTACAGTTCCTAGCTTTGCACTGTGGTTGTTGCCTGCCCCTCACAAAAATGTAAGGACTTCAGCCACAGGTGATCTTACTTGACTCCAAGAGGCAACAAGCATTTTCTTAAAAGTACGGTTGCTTCCCACCTTCTAAGAGCAGCTTTTATCCTAGCACTATCCAGAAAAATGCAAAAATCCTTCTTAAGGTAGTGTGGAAAACGTGATGTTTCAGGAGCAGTGACAGGATACAGCTGGCTCTTGCAGAAACTTTCTGGAGTGAAGCTTTAACTTGTATATGATAATATGGGATGGCATTGTTTTTCTTGGAACATTACTATGACCAGACATGTGTAATTCATTATGAAATACACAAGCTTCTCTTACATAGCTATGGTGGGATGTTGCCTCTTATTCCCATATCAAGGCACACTGAGGCTTATGGTAGGTCTTCTCTGACACATTAAAAAAGAATGTATTTGTGATGGTTTCCACCCCCTTCTCAGAAGCTCTTGTAGGCTGGCCAAGCTGGCTCCTGCAGAATTCAGAGGGGAGCCCCCCAAATGGTGTATCAAACCATTTTTCCACAGTTACATGAGGCACTGGAGGAGGGGAAGTGTGTTGAGAAGACTTTCAGATGTTAACCACCAGTGATGTACATAATGAAATGTGACAAACCTATTGGTTATTTGTTTTATAGTACTTGAGTACATTAGTGGGGAAATGTGGTAACTGGTGTGTAAATGTCTTCGTTTCAACAGTACTGGTTGTTCTTGCCCGAAGACGAACATGAAGTATGAGAGAGAATTAAATGCCTGACTTTCTCATCTTTTCTCCTCTTCCCTCCCTCAGCCAATTTAACTAGCTAGTACATAGAAAGTAGCTTCTTGTGGTGGTAGTTTTTTTAGTCCCGCGGAAATCAAGGGACTAGATTAAATCCAAATGTTATTTTTAATCTGTTAATAGGAGTTGGACAGTACTGGTTAAAGGCACTTGACCATGGGCTGCATAGCACTGGTCCTAAGGCACTTCAAACATGGGCACATGGGAGACTTAAGGATGTGCTCAGTAAAGAAACAGGTCTGTAATTCACTAGCAGAGTGGTGCTGGGAGGGGCTGAGTTATTGGTTATGTGATGGAGTATGAACTCGTGGTATGTTTTTTGAAAGGAACAAAGATGTTTTTAGTGTACAGAATATGAATATGAGCTGATTTTTTTTACTAATCAATACTAAACGGTAAGATGTTAACTTATGTACTGTACTCCCCAGTGTGATTTCCGAAAGATGTCAACTTTGTAGCATGACTGTATAAAGTTCCAGACTCATTTTTGCTTTCTTTTGTTCTTTTCAAATAAGCAATAGCACTGACTCTACTTGTGTTAATCTTTTTCTTTTTCCCATCCCACTCTTAGAGTGTTACATATATATATATTCTTACCCAGTGTTATTGGGGAAACTTGTTACTGAACTAGACTTAATCTTACCTTATGTGGCGGACAATAGTTAACTTGTTGCAATATTCCCAGTTGATTTTTATGGAGAAATTATAATGAGATGGACTTATCTTGGTCTTTGAACACCTGCTTTCTGGAATTATATTAAAGACTGTAAAAATTTAAGACAGTTTTTTAAAAGGTTTGAAGTAGAATGCTGGATTTTTAAAGATACTGATCTTCCTTTCTCTGTATACTTTTGTTTGTTCCATTCCTAGTTTTTGTGTGTATTCTGCCTTTCTTACGTTTTAATAAAATGGAACATTTCTAAAATGCATGGTGATGTAAGGGGGAAGGCATGAATAAGACCCAGACAGTTCTTTTTATCTTGTTAAACATTGACTTAACAAGAGAACAGTCTTAAAAATGTATTTTTCCATGGTTCCAGAAATATGAAAGAGTGCCACTTATAAAATAATCCATCATACAAGTCTATAAATGAAAGTGGCCAGAAGCTTTTATTTTGGGGGAAGAAAATCTAGCCTTACAAATGAATGCTAATGTGCAGGAATTGCATTTTCTGTTCCTGTCTTGCAACGACACATTGCTAAACAAGAAAGAGGCTTATAAAGGTTGTTTATGGTGTGACCCCCAGTAGAAGCCATTCTGAACTTTCCGTCAACTTGAAATGCTGATGTAGAAAGGAGCAGGATCTTTTGCATTGTTAAAAACTTTTTAAAACACACCAGAAAGGTACTAGTAAGTTTATTATCATTCAGGTAGTATACAGTATTACATCTCTTGCACACCCAAAAGAAGTCCTACAGCAATTTACAGTACCTTAAAAGGCAAAGACACAATATGCAATGGGAAGTTCATTAAAACAATACAAAAACAGGTAAAAAATGGTAATAATAATAAAAAAGACACACATGAAATATCCACCAGCTTCCAGCATGAAGCTTTGCTGTCACTGAAAAGATGGCAAAGTTGGTAACATGAAAACATTCCATAAATCAGTTAACTGATGCATCTTAAAATAACAACCTGTTCTACAAGAGTTATAAAAGCTAAATGCTTTTGAAGAAATGTATAATAGTTTACCTATTTAGGAATAAGACTTACTGAATTCAATAGGGCTGACGCTGAGTTGGTGTGGTTAGGATTGCAAGGTAACTAGTTGTACCAAATAGATTAATTATTATTATTATTAGTCGTCGCTGGGTCTTGCCCAAGGCAACCCAAAAAACGCACAAACCAAACAGCAAACTGATTGCATTTGTATAGGGTGTGGAGGCCTCACTATGAATTTTATTGGTGGTGAAGGGAGCTGCTCCTTCAAATATGTACTGATCTTCACTGGCTTAGCGGGGCCCCCTAGATCAAGTAAAACAATAGAAATTGACCAATCACATCGGTTCTGCCCTTCCCCCAACAAAAGCCCTGTCCCCTCCAACCAAGTCCTGCCCTCCCCACCCCCAACAAAAATCCTGGCTAGGCTGATCTTGTAGGAATTCACGAGGATAAATGCCCCTTTCGAGACTTGGGAGCAGACTGCCCACGTGCGTTTGGGAGGGTGAAAGAGGAGGTGGGTGGGGCGCAAAGGAAATAGCCTGATTGGCCGAGATCTTCCTCCTATTGCCCGCTTCTCTCGTTACAATTGACAGTTGCGGCAGAGGCTCCGCCTTACTCCGCCAATGCGCACGCGCGCTTCCTGCCTTCTCTGAGGGACACGGAGATAAAAAACCGTTTCGGGGGTGGGCGGTTTTGTGAGTGCGCGCGCGCGCGTGTGTTTCAAGCCAAGGCAGCGCGCATGCGCGAGCGGTTACGAGGCTTTGCCTCAGAACCTCCGCGCCGAGAGGGGAGTCTTTGCGTCGCCGAAGGAAGAAGTCGAACAGACCGACGGAAGACGGGCGCGGGAGGAGGAGGAGGAGGAGCCGCTGCCTTGCCTGCCCGTCCGCCCGCCCGCGGCCTTCGGAAGGACTTGGCCGAAGTGGGCACCTGAGGGCCAAGCCTTGGAATGAGGCGGCGGAGGCGGAGGCGGAGGCGGCTGCTGTGAGGGGAGGAAAAGGAAGCGGCGCGGCGCGGAGGGGAAAGACGGAGCGAAGGAAGAGCGGGCGGCGGGGGGCGACCGGCTGACGGCGCCCACATCCCCAGAGGCGCTTCCCCCGCCCCCTCCCCAACCGGCCGCCGAGATGGGTGAGGGAACTCGGCCGGTGGCCGTTGTGAGGGGAGCTGCGGGCGTCAGGCCGACGACGTATTGACGTCAGGGCGGCGTTGGGGAGGGGGGGAGTCGTCAAGGAAGCCCTGATGGAGGGGGCTGCCTTTAATAGGGATGGGGGGATGTAAGGGGTTAAATATACTTTGCTGAGGGTGCGCGCGCTTTCCTGTTGAGGGCAGCTCGGGGGGAGGTAATACCGTGGGAGGGAGTCGGTCAAACTCGAATAATAATAATAATAATAATAATAATATTTATACCCCGCCCATCTGGCTGGGTTTCCCCAGCCACTCTGGGCGGCTTCCGACAAAATGCAATAACCCATTAAACATTAAAAGCTTCCCTAAACAGGGCTGCCTTCAGATGTCTTCTAAAAGTTTGGTAATTATTTTTCTCTTTGACATCTGGTGGGAGGGCGTTCCACAGGGAGGGTGCCACTACTGAGAAGGCCCTCTGCCTGGTTCCCTGTAACTTGGCTTCTCGCAGCGAGGGAACCGCCAGAAGTCCCTCGGTGCTGGACCTCAGTGTCCGGGCAGAACGATGGGGGTGGAGACGCTCCTTCAGGTATACTGGACCGAGGCCGTTTAGGGCTTTAAAGGTCAGCACCAACACTTTGAATTGTGTTTGGGAACGTACTGGGAGCCAGTGTAGGTCTTTCAAGACCGGTGTTATGTGATTTCGGCGGCTGCTCCCAGTCACCAGTCTAGCTGCCGCATTCTGGATTAGTTGTAGTTTCCGGGTCACCTTCAAAGGTAGCCCCACGTAGAGCGCATTCGAGTAGTCCAAGCGAGAGATAACCAGAGCATGCACCACTCTGGCGAGACAGTCTGCGGGCAGGTAGCGTCTCAGCCTGCGTACCAGATGGAGTTGGTAGGCAGCTGCCCTGGATACAGAATTGATTCACACCTCCATGGACAGCCGTGAGTCCAAAATGACTCCCAGGCTGCACACCTGGTCCTTCAGGGGCACAGTTACCCCATTCAGGACCAGGGAGTCCTCCACACCCGCCCGTCTCCTGTCCCCCCAAAACAGTACTTCTGTCTTGTCAGGATTCAACCTCAATCTGTTAGCCGCCATCCATCATCTCCAGATGAGTAGCATCATCTCCAGAGTAGCAAGAAGGACGGGCACAGTTTGTTTGGTTTTCCCTGGTGGGAGGGGGGAATCGTAGAGTGGGAAGCGATCCCCGAGGGTCATCTAGTCCAACCCCCTTGCAAAGCAGGCATCCTGCCACCAGCCGTCCCTGAGTGGGCTCGAACCGCCAACCTTATAGCCAGAGGCACTGACCTTATATTTAGCGCTGCTATTTGGCGAGGTCTGGTTGTGTTAATAGCCACATGATACAGGGTTAAACTGTCACCAGAACAGCAGTGGGGGGACGGGACCTGTGGCTCTCCCGATGCTGGAGAGCAACAGGTGATCTCCATCCTTGAACTAGCTAAACATTTGGTTTGCAAGCACGCGTTGTTGAAATGCTTTGAGGAGCGAATCACAGGCAAAGTATAATGGTGTTCTCTTTTCTTTGTTTGTCCTGGCAAGGATCGGGTAGCTTAGTATGTCTTGTTATGTTTTTGCTGTTTTATTTATTTATTCATTATTTCACTTTATTTGTTTCATAAAATCTACACACCACTTGATTGTAAGGAGAAGGAACTTCAAGGAGATGAAACAATAAAGTTGAGAAAAATCTAGACAGTACTTTTAAAATGTTGGTAGCTCAGCAGATCTTGAGTTCTGAAGAGGTTGCTGATGTGCTGTTCATTTTGTTAAACGAGTTGCCTAAGGCATATAACACTTTCAGTCAGATTGGGGTGTCTTGCAGGATGGATGAAACTTGAATTTTGGTCTTGCAAAAATCATGTATGTATTAACCTCCCTATGCTACAGTTTGAAACACACTAAATGTGTTTGTGTGAATGAGAGAGAGGAGATTGTATTTGAAAAAGTACTCCAAAGGCTCTAGTCCACTTTGTTTGAATTTTAGGTGAAATTGTATATGATTAAAGGGGGTAATAGCACAAAAGTTATTAATTTTTGTTCCTTTGTAGATGTATAGGCTGGAAGTGTTATACTTTTAAGTGAGATACTCCTCAGAGGTTGGCATAATGTAATTTGTTGTGGTTCGTGTGAATTAGCTGGATTCTGAGCTTTGGCTGTTTTGCATACTACCTGTCCAAAAATATTAAAATATGCAAACTGAATCTGTTGGCTAATGCTACAGTGACCCAAAATTGGGATGCACTCTGAACCCAAAGAGGAATGAACTGGTGGGAGTTATGTGCTATGGGAGAGTGACACATGCTCTCTGTTTTAAAATCTAGGGAACCTTCAGAAAATCAGTTCTTTGTAATATGAGGAAGCATGCATTTTCCAACAAAGCTGGCATTGCCCTAAAATTACTTCATACAAGGTGTTTGTTCAGATTCAGCCACAGGTTATAGATGACACCACCACTACTTGAAAAATACATTGAAGGTAATAAATCATGTAGTGTTGGTCCTGTGCCTATTAGCTGGGCATAGAAATGGATCCACTCACTGATAAGAAGTGTGTAGAAAAGTGGAAGCTCACCTAAAATACAGTATGAAGAGGACTTAACATACTTTTTAGTGTGTGAGTAAATCTGTAAGCAAGTACTTTCGTCAACTGAAGGGATTTTAAAATCTACAGTGAATATGCCTTCAATATGGAAAACCTGAATTAAGATCATTCAGAGCTCCTGTGATGACATCTGGTTATATTGGTGCCTTGATCATTTGGAGCTTGCATGTTGGGCTTTCCTCTCGCAAACATTCAACTAATGCAAAATTTTGTGTCTGCATAGTTGGAGACAAAAACCTGATCTAGGTTATGGATGTAGTTACATTTTCATAGCTGCTAGGTGGTTTTGCAATATTTTAATTTAAGAGGCAAACTATTTTGCTTATTTGGGAAACAGTTGGGCATAGATGTGGGCTTTTTGTTCAGTTCATAAACTGTGTGGTCTTGTAGGTGCTACTTAGTCTTTTTGTTAATCATCTTAAATAAAACAATATATAATTAAGGATGCAAGGGAGGCCTTGCTAAATTGAGACCAAAGGTTCAATCTACTTCCCATAGAGTGCAACAGAACTTCAGTTAGTTGTTAAATTTATATCCTGCCCTTCAAAATAAAGTGCAGGGCAGCTTACAAAACTTCAAACTAATGTAACAGCATACAAAATTATAGCAAGGGGGGAAACAGTAGAGAAGAAGTAGAAAACCAGATCAAATTGCAAGCTGAAGTATGTATGTGTGTTAAAAAACAACAAATGGGAAGATAAAGGGCTTCAGTTGGTTCACCTGTTGTGCCTGTTCCAGGACTGGGCTAGTCTAGCCCAGGGGTCAGCAAACTTTTTCAGCAGGGGCCAGTCCACTGTCCCTCAGACCTTGGGGGGCAGACTATTTTTTTTTTGGGGGGGGGGAGAATGAACAAATTCCTATGCCCCACAAATAACCCAGAGATGCATTTTAAATAAAAGCACACGTTCTACTCATGTGGAAACACCAGGCAGGCCCCACGAACAACCCAGAGATGCATTTTAAATAAAAGGACACATTCTACTCATGTAAAAACACACTGATTCCTGGACCGTCTGTAGGCCGGATTTAGAAAGCGATTAGGCCGGATCTGGGCCCTGGGCCTTAGTTTGCCTACCCATGGCCTAGCCACAGTGATCTGGTAACTTCATGCTTGATGTATATTACAAGGTGAATCTATGTATATTTACTTAGAAATGAGCACCATTGAGTTTATTCTCAAGTATTGGAATCAAAATATGGAGTTGGAAACTGTTAGAAGTTAGGCTGTGTTCTATAATTGGAATACTGCGGTTTTCTCCCATTCATGCTCCCCCTTTGAACAGAGAGATACTTTTACTCAGTTTTTTTTTTTATTAAAGAACAACAACCCCAACATAAAACCTTCTGGGTTTATGGAAGGGGTAATCAACTCTGACAGGCCATATGCATTTTTTATGTTGACAGATTTTGGATTTTTGCACTGTGGGCTGTATACAACAAAGCTGCTCAGTTAGTACAAAGATTTCCACCATTTCAACAGGACTTTTCTACCCATGCACTGTTGGGGGGGGAATTCCCCTCTAGAGCAAATTTGGAGGGGATGCAAGGAGAGTAAGTCCTTGCACTAATAAGATAACTTCATTGGATACAACCATATCTATTAATAAGAAAGTGGCATCTATATATTATAATTGAATGTTGTATTGGATCATTTCTCATGCATGCTGTTGAATGAGGAAACAAATAATCATTCTGAGTTCTTTATGAAGAAGCCTAGATGCCAAAAATCTGGTTTCATTATGAATTCCAGTTAAAAGTAAATAAAACCCAGTTTAGCTTTTCTCAACCCCAAATGATTGATATGATTGAGAGTTCAGTGACCCCATTTAGGGGGGGGTGGCTTGGAAGAAGATGGTAGAAAGTGACTTTTTAGGCCAATCTCCTCTCCAACAGCCTATTAGCCCCTTATAAAGAAAATCTTTAGTAAAAACAATTTAACAAAACATTTCCTGAGGACTGTGGTATCCTCCTGAATTTGATGGGCTGTTGCATAGTGTTGAAGAAGGAAAGAGGATCACCTTAAATTGGTGGGAGGCACCTTCCACGAACAGAGTACCCAATAATGTTATTTGGTCATTGACAATGCTATAGACATAGGAAAAAAGAGTAATAAAAAAGCTTAAATAATACAACACATGATTGGAGTACTCATTCATGCAAGTAAAACACACCAGTGTTCCAGTAATAAAGTTGCTGAAATAGAAAAGGTATTTCCATGGCAACCATTTTGCTTACCTTCACTAAAGAAAGCAGGAGGTCCAAACTAATTTTCCCCAAAGGTGACTAATGTTCAAAAGACTACAACCTAATTTTTTTATTTAACTATTTGTGAAGAAAATCATGATAAAATAGATGGAAGCCTCTCAGCCAAAGTATTCAACATTGGCCTGGAGAGAAATGTAGAAAATACGCTCAGTATGCAGAACTTATTTCTACAGCCTTAAGTAGACAAACTGCATTGCCAGTGCTGAAATTTAGAAATAACTTTTAGATCTTGAAAAAAATACCTACAAACATAGTTAAATCACAGGAAGTAAAGTGAGCTGAGCACTAAATTGTATTTTCTTGCCTTTTAACAACCCTAAAGACAAAGTTACTTGTCTAGCTATGACAGGTGTCAGTTTTTTATTTCAACAGCTGAGTTTCCTCTTTCAACATTTCAGTCATTTTCAGGGACTTCCATGATATCATTTCTTTATAAACTACTTGCAGCCTCATACTTGGTGTTGCTTTGAAATTATAAGAAAAGAAAACATCAGTGGAATTTAAAACCAGTGCAGTTTGAAAGCTTCAGTCCACCATTTTGATTCAGAATGGTGCCAAACATAGATGAAAACCTGCTTCTTAATCTCAGAAACCATTTTAAGGATATCTTACAAGGTCCAAAAGCATAGTAGACAAACAGCTTTCCAAAATATATAGTAGATCTGGCTATCTTCCATTTTAGACTGAGTTGTTGAATCCATTAACATTAAGATAAATGATATTAAGCTATATTCACAAAAATTAGCAAACAGGATTTTTAATTACTTTCATTAGCTTTACAGTTAATCCTATAATTGATTTAGATTTATAATTATTCCAAGATCCAAAGCTAGATTCCAGTATTTCTTAGTTTTCCTCTAATGTCTCACCGTCCTTCAGTATTACATTTTTAATTGTCTATTTCTGCCAGTAAATTGGAATTTAGTGCACTTTCTGTAATGGCTTAAATGTTTAAAAACATAGTATACATTGCAAGGTCAGAAGCATTTATTTCCATGGGTAAAGCCAAGTTTGGAAACATGGGTTTAAGAATGTCATTCTTTATTACATAAAAGGGATCAGCGGCACCTCAAATGCATTCCTTTTTCTGCAAGAAAGAAATTTAACTTTCCACTACAGTGTTGAGATTCAGGTCACAATCATAAGCACACTGACTGCAGAATACGTTCCTTGAGATTTACTTCTGAGTAGATATACTAAGGATTGTGCAGTTACTCATCTACTTTTCCAATCTGTCTTTTTAACTTAACAGTCTACAATAATACCTCTCATTACGAACCATCTTCCTTGTGAACGCTTCGGGTAACGAGCTCTGCTAACCCAGAAATAGGTCTCCTGGAAGCAAACTTTGCCCCAGGATGCGAGTGGAAGTTGCATGCCAGAGGCCCGGGCCTCATGTTAAGAATGGTTTCAGGATAAGAACAGACCTCCGGAATGAATTAAGTTCGTAACCGGAGGTACCACTGTATAAAGGTTAGTCTATTATAGAGCAACAGCTTGTTTACAAATAGCACAGTATGATTTTAAAGAAATAATGCTTGTCATGAATGTGATTCACTTTCGCATAAAGATGTGACAGTTGTTTGACATAGTTGAGTACTGCTAGCTCTATTTGGTTTATGTCATTCAGGTTCTCACTTAAACAGGATTTGTGATGATGATGAAGATGATTTATTAAATGTATATACTGCCCTTCATCTGAAGATTTCAGAGTGGTTCAGAAGATAATCAGGACAGTTCACAAGATAAAAATCCCATCTCATAAGCATTTACACTTCAAATAACATCATAAAAGCTTGTCCCTACTTTGCTATATCATGGAATACGTCCTATTGAACACAGGGAACTTGCATGAATTGGAGCATAGTGTTAATGTATCTGTGGATTTTATTCATTTGAAATTACATCTGTCTATTTTGTAGGAGGTTCCCAGGTGCCTTAAAGCTTGACTTTTCTGTGTCAGAATTCTTGTAAGACAAATAAATGAATATTGCTCAGTTTTCCTTTCTTGCACAAGCATATTGGTCTGCAGGCTTCCGGTTTTTACAAAAGTTCTGGAAGTGTTTCTACTCGTGTTAGTTTATAGCTTTGTTAGTTTGCATCCTTGTTGAAGAAGAAATGTTGAGTTCTAAATGTTAACCAAAATAAACATTTGACACAACACAGTAGCTTTCCTTGTATGTACCAGTTCCTTTTTATCAATGATATAAAGTGGAGTGTGGATTTTAAAACATGAAAAGCATTTCCTGAACAACATCATTCCAGCACAAAGCTGAACTGTTTCTCCCAGACCTACTGGAGACCTTGCAAAATTCTGCCTCTCCACACTGTTCAACAACTGCCAAACCTTCATTTATAGTCATTTCTGCATTATCTGTTCATTGTCACAAACATGAAAATGAATCCATGACATTTGTCAGGTTACATGTAATATTTCCCTAATGACCTACTAGAGAAAGCAAACAAAACTTCCTTGGAAGGTATACTTTGATTTCTGTGCAGGCATTAATTGTAGCTGTACATGAAACAGAGGAGTGGATGAGTATAGCTTTTCATGGGTCAGAAAGTTAATATTGTAGACCAGCAATTATAAGGAAAGCACGAAGAAGCATTTGTGTCCATCACTGTCTTAACAAGATGTTGTTTTAAATGTTCCTTCCCCCACCCCAGAAAGTCAGTTCAGCCATATTACCTTGTGTTCTAGGTTTCTTGGTTTTTTGTAAATAATGTTTTTTTTTGCATTGGAGTGCAAAGTTAATGTTGGCCATGTAGGAGGCGGGTGGAAGAGGAGCATAAGATTAATTATACAGTATAGAGCAGAGGTCAGCAACCTAAGGCCCATGGGCCGGAAGCAGCCCATGAGGGTCGCTTAACTGGCGCATGAGACGCCCCCAAACCAAGCCACCCGCTCGGCGAATCCCCGTGCATCTGTGCATGTCCGCGGTGCCGGAAATTGCTTCTGCGCATACCCAGACGGTGAAAATAGCTTCTGCGCAGGCACGATTTTCAGTGTCTGGGATCGCGCAGAAGCAATTTCTGGCGACGCACTGTGCTGGTCCAGCCCACAGGATCTCCAGAGGAGTAATCCGACCCATGCTTGCCAACCCCTGGTATAGAGGGATCTTGTCTCAGCAGTGCTTAGTCTTGTCCTAAAAACAAACATTTTTTTTTCTTTACATAGTTTCAGTCTTAGGATGACTGTGTTTTATTAAGATTATATAATATACAAAGAAACTCACTTTAAAAATACAAAATCCTGTAGTTGGTCATGTCAGTTTCTAATAGTATATTGATGGGAACATTCAGGTCCTTTGTATAGTAGAAAATTGCTTTACTGACAAAACCGTGTATGATGAAATGCATTTTACTTCATAGATAATGGATTTTTTGCAGTATAGAAGCTCAGAAATCTAATTTGTTCTCTGTCTGTGATCTAAAGCTAATCTGGCTGAAAGTACATTACAGGTTCCAATTCATTGAGGTCATCTGAGCAAGAGTAGACATGGAGAACAACTTCAAATGCAGGTGCTTTAGTTTGTCTCACACTAACTGCCTTGAAGGCACAAACACAACGGTAAACGCCCCAAAACCCTGTGGTAAATAATCTTCCCAGGAGACTGGGAGTCCAGCTCCCATGCTTTCTGGTGTGCTCTACCAAAACATCATCTCCGGAAGGCATGAAGGTAGCTGGTTAGGCATCTTCGTCTTCCACCTGAGAGATAACTCAAGGGAGCCATTAGAGGTAATAAGGATTTTTTCAGAAAATATCAGTCTTGTTCAAATGAGAACAAGAAGGAACACAAACTTTGCTAAAAGGAATACAAACTGACAACAAGGAATGAAGAAGAAATTGAAGAGCACATTGCTAAAAACATTAAGCTCTCTGGCCTGTTGGACAGCTCCCCAGTTTAGTCGGTAACAGAAAAATCAAAGCTACACATGAGTGGTGGCAGGAATGGGATAACATGAAATTTGATACTAGATACATAACTAATTGCAGATTAAGCAATTCGCTTTTTAACTGGAATTCTGTTTGAGCCCTCCCTTTATAACAAGTGGGTCTAGAATTGCAGCCATTGAGCAATTGACAGCACTGTAGGAGTATAAAAAGAGCTGGTCCTTTTTCAACACGTGCTGGGGCAGGCTAAATTGTTTTCTGTGGAGGAGGATGGTACTGAATATATTTTTTAGTTAATACTCAAGGTTTGTGACCACAGATCTGCATCTCTGCAGCAGTGAAAACCTTGGGCCTACTTGATATAATTGAGATTGCATTAAGTGTTGCCACTCCTTTGGCATGTCTCTAATATATTACTTCACTTCCCCACTTCTGATTTATGCAGTACCTGGCATAGTGCATCTTCGGTGGTACATCACATATTTTGATGATATACTTTTGCAAGACCTCTTACAATAAGCCTGCCTTTTGACCTGAACTGTAGGAACCACTTTGATATAGTATTTAGAATGTTGGACTAGGGCTAGGCACACTCAAGTTCACGTCCCCACTTGACCCTAAAGTTCCCTGTGTGATCTTATTGGCCTAATGTACCCTTTATTTATTTACATAGTTATAAGGCCTATAAGCAGCTTACAAATGTAAAAATCAATTGCGCAACATTGTTAAAATGCACCATAAAAATGCAAAATTGTTAAAATACACAGTGAAACAGTTCAATTAAAATATGAAGTAAAACAATCACATTAAAACAGCATAGCAATTTAAATAGGACTGGTTGAGAGATCAAGGGAATGCCTGGGTAAAAAGTTTTTTTTCAATACAATGGGACCTCTCATTTTTAATCAGGGCATACCGTATTTTTTGCACCATAACACTCACTTTTTTCCTCCTAGAAAGTAAGGGGAAATGTCTGTGCGTGTTATGGAGGGAATGCCTACAGATGGCGGGGGGGATCTGCTGCAGTTGTGAGCAGAGGATCCATGGTTCCCCTTCCTTCCCTCCTCCGTGGCTTGCTTTGAAACAGCAAAGCGGGAGAAGAGCCACTGAGTGGGGGGGGGGAGGAGAGGGACAGAGAGCCTGCTTGCTTTAAAGGAGCAAAGCGGGAGAGGAGAGGAGCCTTCTCCTCTTATACCCCTCTTCTGCATTATTAACAGCATCCTTCTCCACCCACCCTATGCGTGTTCCTTGTCCCTTGAGTGCTTTTCCTTCCCTCCCCACTTAAAACGTGGTTACAAAGCACAGATCCACATGGATCCTCAGGATTTTTGCACTGGGTCACCCCAAATTCACCATCAGATCACATAGCATGTCCATGGCTACAGCTTGCACCAAAAAAATCACGCACCCACTGTTGCCTGGGGCTGCAGTAGTGCAAAAATGTGGTTACAAAGCATGGATCCACATGGATCCTCAGGATTTTTGCATTGGGCTACCCGAAACTCACCGTCAGATAACATGTCTGTGGCCACAGCATGAACCACAAAAAACATACATCCACTGTTTCATTTAGAATATATTTTTTTCTTGTTTTCCTCCTCTAAAAACTATATGCGTGTTATGGTCGGTGCGTGTTATAGAGCGAAAAATACGGTATATTTCACAACATCAGTGCCAGCATTGGAAAAAAGCCCACCACAAACCAATAACTAACCAGGTTACTCTTCTTGATTTTAATGTTTTTACTGGACAGTGAAGAGGAATCCAATCCAAACATGAAAATGGGATCTGGGAACCTACCTTGTTTTTGCGGCATTATTTATGTAATTGCCAGCACAGCTTCACTGTAACCATACTGTAACACACCACCCAATAAACTTTCTAACTTCCCATTTACTTTTTGGCAAAACCAAACCAAAACCCCTTAATTTATATTCCATACTGCAGTTGTGAGATGTTTACTTGAACAGGTGGATTTGCAAAACAATTATTTTGACACTGGGCTGCTAATATGATTGCTTAATTAACCATTATTCTAGCACCTGCTAGCGGACAAACAAGCAGTCTAACACACACTCCTATATGTGATTATTCAGATATAAGTTGCATTGAGTTTGGTGGGACTTGTATCATCCCTATTGTGAATAGGGATCATTGAATGCATAAGAGACACAGACTATGTAATTAACTATATGACTAGTGCCTCTGTATATTCTTTGATAATGGATGAGCAGGCCATTGAATAAGTATTTTGAAGGGTTTCCTGTAATTAATGAAACAAGATATTGACACAGTGGCTGTAGATCTCTAGTGGAATAAACATACAGAATACAGTTGTACCTTGGTTCTGGAATGCCTTGCAACTTGAATGTTTTGGCTCCCGAATGCCGCAAACGCAGAAGTGAGTATTCCGGTTTGCAAATGTTTTTGGAAGCTGAATGTCCGACGCAGCTTTCACTGCTTCCAGTTGAGTGCAGGAAGCTTCTGCAGCTAATCGGAAGCTGCGCCTTGGTTTTTGTCCATTTTCGGAAGTCGAGTAGACTTCCGGAATGGATTCTGTTCGAGGACCAAAGTACGACTGTACAATAAAAATGATGGATGTGGCAAATAAAAAGACATGTAAAAGTAGAAAAATAAAATACAGAGGCAGAGGCAGGGTAAAACCCCCAATAAGCTACAGAAAATAGCCAATTCAATCCCAGTAAACTACAGAAAATGCAGTGCCACATTCAGTTGTTGCATATGAGAAGAAAAAGGTGGGCCAACTTAGTTCTCAGTAAAACCTCTCCACATACTTGTCTGTAGAGCAGGGAGTTTAGTGGGCTGTTTAGTTGAGTTAGCATAGGAGAGAAATCTATACCACATTGAGTAAAAAGGATCAATTTTCATTGAACCATTAAGGACTCTCCATTTATATGTCAGGTGTTCTGACAATGCAAAGCAAAGATTGTCTAGCTTAAAAGCAAAATGCAGCCATGTGCTCTTGCCGAAAAGAGAAGATGCTCAGACTAGTATTTAATATACATGGCCAACTGTTTACTGCAGATTGCATGGAACTAAGATGTGACCTTGTTACCATTCTTTAGCATTTAATGCCTCTAAAAAGTCAGTGGAAGGCAGCGTTTGATAAAATGTTCTGACAGCGAGTCATAATATCACATTAAAAGGTTTTGAAAAGGAGGTAATATGATGGTATTGGAAAGGCTTTACAAAGAAAAGACCTTAGCTTGATGTGTAGAGAAGTGGGAGAACTGTTCCAGGCTTTGGAAGTAAACTTGCCAGAAGGTGCAAAGCAACAAATAGATTAACTGAGTGGAGGGGTGGAAGTACAATAAGGGAAGACAGGGGCATGAATGGAGAGGTGAAAAGCTTTAAGACCTCAGTGTTGTTGTGAAAAGCAAGAGGAGACCTGAGTTGAAAGTTAAAGAGGTTAGTTTCACGTGTACCTGCTGAACTGATCAAAAGGAGAAAGTGCCAAAGGAAGGCTGGCTAGGTAGTGTTTTCTAGGGAAAGCACAACAAAGTGCTTTGTTGTGCCCCAGTAGATAGTTAGGAAAAGGCAAATTTTGGCAGTACTGAAGAGGAGGAAGCAGAGACAGGCTAGGATAGATGCATAAGCATAAGAAATGGAAAGTGACCCTAACTAGTGTTGGGTAATATTGAATCAGTCTCGCTATTTTTGAGATACAAATGTAGTTTAGTGTACAGTCATACCTCGAGTTAAATATGCTTCGGGTTGAGCGTTTTCAGGTTACGCTCCACGGCGACCTGGAAGTAACTGAGCGTGTTACTTCTGGGTTTCGCCACATGCGCAGACGCTCAAAATGACGTCAGGTGCAGAAGCGGCGAAATGCAACCTGCGCACAGTCACGTGTTACGATTTACTCAGGATGCAAACAGGGCTCCGGAACGGATCCCGTTCGCATCCAGAGGTACCACTGTATTTGCAAGGAATGTAAAAACATCTTTGTGTGATGTGTATCGGACTGAGAGCAGAAAGAAAGAAAGAAAGAAAGAAAGAAAGAAAGAAAGAAAGAAAGAAAGAAAGAAAGAAAGATCCCTCTCCATCCAAAAGTTGTCTGCTCAAAAGAATTCCTCATTTATTGTTACAGATGAACAGGAGGCCTTGAAATCTATCATGAAGGATTTGGCTGCACTCAAGATGAGCCGGCGCCCCAGATTGTCTGGTTTTGAAAGCATGAAAACCAAAGACTCTCCACATTCAAACAGACAGGTAGGTAGTATGTTCCTCAAAGCTGCTGCTTTGCCTGCCTTGTAATTGGCTGTTATTAACATAATGCCTGCTGAGCCAAATGGATTTCACAATTTTATCCTAATAAAAACCAAGGCAGGTCAGAAGGTGGTGCCTTATGTTTGCCGTTTGTTGGGTGGTCTTGTTATTTAGAAATTAGAATGTTTGCTTTGGATTTTCTTCTCCTATTCCCTGCCTCTGATTTTAGCCTTCCAACTGCTTTTCTTATTATTGCACAGGTAATTTAAATTTTTCCTTCAGCAAGCAGGAGACCAGGGCATCAAAGAATTATCTCCTACTCCCACAGATGGCAGTGCCAGCTACTGCTCCTGTGCTTTTACTAAGGTTTTTTTTTCTTATTTAAATTGTATACCACCCTGGGAGTCTCACACTGAAGTGTATCTTATAAATGCAATAATAAATGCTCCAAGCCTTCATGGTTAAACTCCTCTTTCATTTCTAAGCCCTTTGCTCAAAATCTAATCAGTGGCAGGAAAACTCATCTGACCAACTCTTCTGAGATTTTTTGACCATAGTGAAAGTTCAACATAGCTATTCAAACTTAATTCCTTGGCCACTGCAGATGCCTTCTTTCATGGAGAGTCCTTCAGCTAATACTGTAAACCAGGGCTGACTAATGTGTGCCTCCAGATGTTGCTGAACCACAACTCCCATCAGCCCCAGCCAACATGACTAATGGCTAGGAGTGGTGGGAATTTTAGTTCAGCAGCATCTGGAGGCACACAGGTGAGCCACCTGTGCTACAGCAACTATAATTCCTCTTATCCTAACTTGAGCGCTAAGCCTTATTTTGGACATTCTTTTGCTGCCTGCTTTTCTTGCTTCCAGACAGAGAACATGAGATTCTCTGGTCAGCGGGCTGGAGAGCAGGCAGTCTCACTCACACTGGGAAGACATGTGATAGGAGAGAGTTGTGCTTGTGTGAGTGCAGTCCCAACCTCACCTAAGGACCAATTTGGATGCCTTTCTGTCCAGAGAGTTCTATCTTTTTCATGTTTCACTCCTGTTTGTCATGGTGGGTTATGTAGCTTTCCAGATGGCTTGAATTATTAGTAACATTGATTCTGCTGAAATTGAGATGGGTCTCTTCCTTGGAAATGAGGTCAGGTTTTTTTCTGCAGCCCCATCTTTTGGACAGGGTGCAGTTAATGCTTGCTGCCTCCTCTCCTGCTTGCTGACCAGAGAGGAACATAATCATAAGTCCAGCTTTCCCTTTTCATTTACAAATGTAACATTGTATTTTTTCTTCCCATTTAAGAAAAAGCACAGTACCAGCAACTCAGCTGTCCTGAGCAACCAGTGTGTGTGTGCAGCAGAGGACAAAAAGGCTCAGGTAAGCAAACTTCTTCCCCGTCTTATACTGTTAGAAATTGAGGAGACATTTATATTTTAAGGTGTGTGTAAAATATGTTTGGGACACGGGTGGCGCTGTGGGTAAAAGCCTCAGCGCCTAGGGCTTGCCGATCGAAAGGTCGGCGGTTCGAATCCCCGCGGCGGGGTGCGCTCCCGCTGCTCGGTCCCAGCGCCTGCCAACCTAACAGTTCGAAAGCACCCCCGGGTGCAAGTAGATAAATAGGTACCGCTTACCAGCGGGAAGGTAAACGGCGTTCCGTGTGCTGCGCTGGCTCGCCAGATGCAGCTTTGTCACGCTGGCCATGTGACCCGGAAGTGTCTTCGGACAGCGCTGGCCCCCGGCCTCTTGAGTGAGATGGGCGCACAAACCCCAGAGTCTGTCAAGACTGGCCCGTTCGGGCAGGGGTACCTTTACCTTTACTAAAATATGTTAAGGGACACGGGTGGCGCTGTGGGTTAAACCACAGAGCCTAGGACTTGCTGATCAGAAGGTCGCGGTTCGAATCCCCGCGACGGGGTGAGCTCCCGTTGCTCGGTCCCTGCTCCTGCCAACCTAGCAGTTCAAAAGCACGTCAAAGTGCAAGTAGATAAATAGGTACTGCTCCGGCGGAAAGGTAAACGCTGTTTCCGTGCGCTGCTCTGGTTCGTCAGAAGTGGCTTAGTCATGCTGGCCACATGACCCGGAAGATGTACGCCGGCTCCCTTGGCCAATAAAGCCAGATGAGCGCCGCAACCCCAGATTCGGCCATGACTGGACCTGTTAACAAAACAAGCAAACAAGAACATTCCATGCTCAAACCTCCTACCATACCCAGCATGAGGAGGCATGCATGAAATATACATTGAAAGGAACCTTGGGACACTTCGTTCAGTGGGGCTGTAGATTATGAGGAAGCTGTGGGGTTCATAATCCTTACTCACATGTGACCTCTAGCCAAGACAGTGCCAAGACTAGTTGCATGGCTGAGATGCATGGCTCCCCTGTTGTGCTGCATTTCAGCTACAATTTTTCTGAGATGTAGCAATCTTTCCATGATACTATGCTGGGGGGGGGGGTAAATGAATTTGCTCCACATTTATTCCAGTCCTCCTTGGAATGGAAGCCTTACTAGCACACTCTCCAAAAGCCCCAAAGGTTTGAACATTCTGGGGTCTAGCCAGCAGCCACCTTGAGAACCCCCTTCACCTTCCTTACAGGAGAACACAGAAGGAGGTCTGGTGCTCCTCCTTCAAAAACATTGGCCTCTGATTTCACCCCAATAAAACCATCCATATTCTGAAGATGTGGATGATATTTTTATTTTTTAAAAAAGCATGGTACACTTAGCATCAGATTTAGTTTGACCCACAATCTGGAGCGACATGCCTTTTTTCCCTTCAAAATTCCAAAGTGCCCCGAGACTTAACCTCAGTTTTGCCATATAGTCTTAAGGTCTGTGTTGGAAATTACATTATAGCTTACCAAACAGGGTTCATGAAAGGGAAGAAATTAAAATTAACTGCACAGAGTAGTTACAGCAAAGCCAAACAAATCCACAACTTCTGCTCTGTAGTTAACTCACTAATATATTTTATTGTTTTGTGGAAGGAAGGAAATGCCCAAACATATAGCAGGTGAACTAACAATCTCTTCTTTGGCAGAATGACATCCGGATAAAGTTTGAATATAATGGGGAAAAGCGGTAAGTTTTTGTCTTCTTTTCACATACTTAACTATATTTTGAGTACATTTTGTGTGCTTAGTATAATTTGAATCTGGTTTTAATGAAGGGATTAGTTGTTTGCTAAAGAATCTTGATAACCAGTGATAAATTAGATAGGGATAAATTAGAGGAATCAACATCCTGACTAATACAAGAAAGATCCTGTTGCATTCTTTATAAGGTAGTTGTATTTTGAATCCAGTAGAAATTGCAAATGTTTACGATACCCATTAGATAACCTGACTCAATTTGTTAGGAGAGCAGTGAAAAATAATACAGAATGTACTGTTTGTTTCTGTGTATTTGATTTGTATTAAGTAACCATTTTTATTAACAATTAATAACTAAAAATACATAAGTAGGGTACGTTAGCTGGGGTAATGCTGAACAGTAGCCTTTCTATGGACTTCCAACTCCTAGAATTTCTCTCCTGAGTTACAATATGTTACCGAGTTTGGCTCCTACAGGCAGTGACCTTGATGTATCCTTATTAGCCTGAGCTGTTTTAGTTATTATTATTTATTGAATTTATATACCACCCTAATTAAATAAACAGGTGTCACTTACCCTCCCCTAAAATGCCACCTTAACTCACCTTGTCATTACGACACCAGATGTGGCTCCCTATACATAGTTAAAATTAAGCGATATTCGGAGAAGACACCTTGAAATCAGTGGCTGTCCATTGATTTCAGTAGGCCTTCTCTAAGGAAGAAACATTGGGTGGTATCCAGTCTTAAAGTTCTAACTAAGCAAGAAAAGGGTCGGAAAAGATCTGCCCACATTTTACATAAGAACATCAGGGTAGCTCACGCATCAATCCACAATCTTGAATATATGGCCCAAAATGTGGATCCCTGTTCTTCTGTGGGGTTATGCGAGGGGAGTACAGAGTAACTGGTATGCAGACTGTTTACCTTCTGATCTGTGAACGCCAGCATTATAGCTTTAAGATGTTGGTTGTGCAGAGCCAACTTCAGTTCCTAGGCACAGACATTTTATGTGTGAGTCCTGTGCAGAAATATTCCAGATTTCTGGGGGCATTTGATATTCTTGACATAGGATGCCAGTAGACATTTCTGTTCAGAAGTAAGTCCCTGTGAGTTCAATACATGTTTATTTGTCTTACCCTCTGAGCTCAATACAACTTATTCCCAAATATGGTGACTTCCAGGGGTTAGTCCAATCCTCATCAGCCCCAGTCCACATGGCTAGTGGTCACAGATAATGAGAGATGTCGTCCAACCATATCTGGAGGGGGCACCATGTTGGTTTACAGTCACATGTTTTGCAGGGATTATACATTTTGGGGCAGATGCTTTCAGTTGCAACCTTTAAACACCTGGTGAGGACTTTTCTATGCTGCCAGGCTTATGCAGACAATTAATAAAATACATTTACATAATAGTCGATGGACTCTGATTTTAAATGTGAATGTGTTTTCATTAAATATAAATAAACTGTAAACTGCTTGTGTGTTTTTTTAAAAGATATGGTGGTACATAAATATTTTTAGGAATCAGAATAAGAGGCCAGATGAAATGAACATAACACAGTAAAAAAAACCTTCCAAACCCTTTCCATACCATAAATATAATTTTTAAGTTAAGTGAGATGGTGGTGGTTTTCTCTGAATATATATATATATGCTTTCGTAGATTTTCACGGGTACAGGAATGCAGGTTTTGGTGTCTTCGGGTGTCTTCCCGTGTAAGAGTCGGGGTGTCTGTGCGACGTTTCGACGAGGTCTCACTCGTCATCTTCAGGCTGGTGCTTTCGGCTTCTTGTTACTGGAACAGAGCAGAATCTGGTGTTTGAGTTCCTATAAATACTGTTGAGGGGTGTGGTGTAGATAGATACTGTTGAGGGGTGTGGTGAGATAGAGAAACACCCTCACAACATGAACAAGCGTGACGACACGTCCCGCCTGCCAGACATCTGGAAATTAGCCCTCCCCACAAAAACCGACACCAGAACCAGAGGCACACAGAACGCCGTCACCAATCAACCACACCAGACCCAAACCCAGACCCTCTCCACAGACATATTACAGACTCCATCCAGTAGCCAAACTATAGTGGCACCTCCGGATGCTGCACCCCCCTGCAATCCCTACACAGATCTGGCTGGCACAAGGCACAAAACCACAGCTCGCCCCTATACACGAAGCCAAGCCAGAGCACAACTAAATGCAGCACAGCCATCTTCTCAGAAAAACTCTTCACAAGCTCAAGAGGTCAAGACACAAAAGCTTTAGCAACTAATCTACACTTAATGACCCACCCAGTGGTATTCAGAATATCACTCATGAAACCACTCAAGATATCCCTCAAGTAATTAAGGAACAAAAGAAGAAGAGGCACACTAATCTAGGAACTTCCTCTCTGCCCAGAACGTTGGAGGCTATACACCACACCCCTCAACAGTATTTATAGGAACTCAAACACCAGATTCTGCTCTGTTCCAGTAACAAGAAGCCGAAAGCACCAGCCTGAAGATGACGAGTGAGACCTCGTCGAAACGTCGCACAGACACCCCGACTCTTACACGGGAAGACACCCGAAGACACCAAAACCTGCATATATATATATATATATATATATATATATATATATATATATATATACACACACACACACACACACACACACACATACATACATACACACATGCACACACACACGCAAAATTCCATTCAAACATAAATATTCAAAGAGATAATGCAAAGATTGTATGATTAAAAAAAGAGTTTGAGTTGCATCTAGGGTTGGTCATACTGTGATTATAGCCACTGAAGTGCTTGGGCGTGAATAGCTTAGGTAAATTAATTTCAGTGGATCTTGAAGTAAAACCTAGCTGAATGCAACCTTCACTTTGAAATTCAAAATGACAAATATGTACAAGCAGCCACACCCAGGAGATGCTACATTTCCAGTGACATGGGGGCACTGGAAGTTCATCTTTGTCAACAACAGGAGCAGCCTGATCCACGCTGCAACACAGCACAGTGCTGCAGCTAACTTGGAAGTGAAACCCCAGCCCCCTTAGCGATCATCTTGTATGTTTTCCTGGTCAAGCAGGTGTCTTTGAAATGGGGGACTCGGTAGGGTATGGCTGTCTTACATACCCACTGAAAAGAAAAGCTCAATTGTATGCAAGCAGTAATTATGCAGCTATGTAAGACTTGCTCTCAAAATGCATTTCTATGTGTTTGATTTCAGCAAAGCTGCCAGATCTGACCACAAATATTTAAGTCGGGAATGGTCTGCCTAAAATTACCCCAATCCATCATGACTTTGCTGCTCTGAAAAAACCCAGTGGCGGGGTGGGGAAGCTCAAATGCTTATGCGTGTTTAATGAGCTATTTGCCTTTCATAAGGAGTTTCAGTGCAGATGTGAGCCAAGCTGTGTGCACAGTGTCCAAGTGTTATAATTTCAGTTTATTATTGGATTGGTTTCTCATTACTGTATAAAAAATGTTGTAGACTACTGAGTTGTGTGTGGTGTTTTTTTTTAATAATGAAGACAGCATTTTTAGATGGTTGAACATAGTAGGTTTTTAAGTTAACTTTGCTTTCCATCATGCATGTTATGGAGAGCTCAAGCAATGTTTTTCGAATGCTTGGAAGATCAAGTACAAAGCGTAGATCTCAAAATAATAGTTAACTTACCAAAATCTGCAGTGCCAGAAATGGAGAGCTGGAGATCCCACAACAATAGTAAACTGGTTTGGAAAAATCTGGACGATTATAAATATGATCAAATTAACATACTATCAAAGACCCCAAAATGAACAATAAAACAGATTTTTTGAACTGTGGTCACTATTTAGTAGGCTTTGGAAAGTCAAATCACAATTAGTATACAGCCATATAATATTTTTGCATTACTGCAAGAGTATCACACACATGCTGTATAGAGTAGCATATATTTATTTTTCTTAATTCTGTTTGCTTGCTTTTTCATGTTTGTTGTATATTAATGTATATACTGTTTATATGCCAGAATATCTTCTAAATTGATATTTTGTCAGTTCTCACGCACAATTGTCATATGTGTGAAGCTGATGAGCACCTAAGAATCTCAGCACATGGTTGGTTAACAGTTTAGGGAAAACACTGCTGCTTATGTAATTGCTTTTGTTGCATGGATTGTTTAGAGCTCATTCTGCTTGTATTATCAGTATCTTTCTATCTCATTCAGAATTATCGCTTTTGCCCGGCCTGTCCACTATGAAGATGTGCAGCAGAAAGTGAAAACGGTTTTTGGGCAGCCGCTAGATCTCCATTACATGAATAACGAGGTACCAAAATATGCCCACATTTTGTTCTCAAACAGTGCTATTCAGATCCAAGGAGAAATACCACCACTCTGAAAAATCCAAACACCTTGGCAAGGGTGGGGGCATGAAAAGAGGCAAAAGTAGCTTTTCACATGGACAACTAACACACTTGCCCAGATCAAGGTAGTCCCATGAGGGGACAATATTACCAAAGAGTATTGGCAGTTTGCAAGTGTATTTGTGGGCTGAAGATATGAGCCCTTTATTGGCTCCCTTTTCAGGTGGCAGAGCAGATGGAAACCTTGCCCGTTCATTTGCAATACCACAGTCTGCAATATGAGAAATAGTTATACTGTGTTGTATCCAAACTTAGTCATGCTTACAGAATTGAGTTCGTTGAGCCAACTCCAAGCATGACTAAGTCTGGATACAACCCACTGACTTACCCTTAACAGGAATGTTTTTTAAAGATTAGAACGAGATAATACATAGCATTTGAAACACTTGAAATCACTAAACAGATATTAAGTACAGTCATACCTCGGGTTGAAGTAGCTTCGGGATAAGTATTTTCGGGTTGTGCGCTGCGGCGACCCGGAAGTAACAGAGCACATTACTTCCGGGTTCCGCCGCTCGCACAGATGGTCAAAATGACGTCATGCGCAAAAGCGGCGAATCACGATGCGCGGGCGTGGGTTGCATTTGCTTCTGGATGCAAACGGGGCTCCAGAACGGATCCCATTCGCGTCCAGAGGTACCACTGTATTGTATCTGCCTCAGGAGAGCAAGGAAAATTCTTAGGGACGACTCACACCCTGGCCAGCACCTCTTTAATCTCCTACCTTCGGGCAGGAGATACAGAAGTATAGTCAGTCAGGTTACCCGTGGGCTGTTGGGTTGCTGAAAGAAAAAAAAATAGTGATGCAGTTGACTTCCAACAAGCACACAGAGTGCTAACAAGACTGAGTGTATGGGGGGGGGGCACGTTTAAATGCACTGCATACAGGTGGTATAGTGACAATAAAGGTCTGTTCTATTCTATTCTATTCTCTCCTCTCTCTGACCCCCACTTCTGAGACGGTTTTGAGTTTTTTGCAGTCTGTATCAAGAAGATTGTGTGGGTGGGATATTACCTGCCCGCAAAAATAACACAACCAGAAATATATCCGGATATTCAGGGGTACTATAACTTGTTTACAGCCTTGAGCCTTTGTAAGTTTAATTCAGAGTAAGTCTGTTAGTTCATTGGGCTTACTCTCAAGTAGGCATACATAATTCAACCTAAGAGCATTTAAAATTCTATCTTGCTGTCTCACAATTTCATCCCTTTGTTGTCTGGAGGATTTAAAATGTAATTTTTTACTGAGTGCCTGTTTTCTTGCATTGTAGTTATCTATTCCTTTGAAAAGTCAAGATGACCTCGATAAGGCAATAGATCTGTTAGACCGAAGTGCAAATGTGAAACGCCTTAGAATATTACTGCTGTCTCAGGACAGAAACCATGTAAGTAAAAATAACATAATGTGCTGCAGTCTCATTTTTGCTATAAGCCCTTACCAGTCATTAAGCAAAACAGTGATGCCCAGTCCACAAGGTGGGTTTGGTCACTTGTTCCACTCAGAGCCTTGCTGCGATAAATCGAAAACCCAACAACTGAAAGCAGGCTTTATCATCCCAGTTGGAAAGCAAAGAAAACATCTGTGGAGCCCACTGTTTTGTATAGACTACCAGACTACATGATCTGACCCCCCAGAGCAAATGGGAATATATTTCAGACTGCATTTTTAGTTGCAACGATCCTTTTTTCCTCCCTGGGCTGCTTGTCCGTGGAATTAAAATATTAAGTCCCTCCAAACTCAAATTGCTTATTTTTTTCTCTCTCCCTCCCTCCCTGACAGACCAGTTCATCATCCCATTCTGGAATGCCAAAGCAAGTCAGAATCAAAACTTCTCAATCCATGGGAGATGTGAACACTGCCTTCCAGCCACCTGAAACCAGAAGCAGGCACTTGTCCATCAGTGAGTACTAGTGGCCTGGAAGCCAAATTTTTGACATTAATTTCAGTCTATACTAGCAACAATTCTGTTCCTCCAAACACTTTAGGCTGTCACTTAACAGCCTCTAAAGTTTCCCTTTTTTATCAGATATTTTGAACCGTCATTTTCAGTTGAGCGCGCGCACACATATACATGTGGAGAGAAGCATTAAGAAATCATGAGAGGACAATTCAGCCTTCTAGGACAGTCTCTTGCTGCTGACTTGAAAGTCAACATTATTGAAACAAAAAACTTTAGGTTTTAGGTGTCAGGCCCCCATCCCCAAACCCAATGACAGCAACTCTTATTTGAAAGTAAGGAAGAGGTCTTCATTCAGTCTAATAGCAGTACATGTCCACAAGCAAACATCTGGTCCAGGAGTCAAGGCTCTAAGTTACATGAGCAGGCTAAGTGGCTCATATCCTTAAAGGAAGCTGTGATGTTGTACCAGCAGTTGATATGCCCCTCCTGCCAAGCTTTTAAAGATGGGAGTGGTGCAAACTCACTTGCAAGACTCTCTGCCTGTGGTTTTGCTATGCACATGTATGCGTGCTCTGTCAGAGTGGGTACATCTGATTCGCCTTCATAAGTGGCACCTGTCTCTGTGACAATACCGTGTTGTCCAGCTCTGCCAGCACTTCTTCCTGTTCAGCCTCTCTCTCTCTCTCTGGCTGGCCGAAGTCCGTCCTTCTCACAGATAAAGTTCTGCAGCAGCAGCATGGGAGAGAACCAGCAGATCATCTTCCTTCTCTCTGACATTTGAAACCACAAGAGGAGGACCTTCAAGCTCCCCATCTGCTGCTTCTCCTTCCTCTTGAGCTTGGAGCTGTGTGTGCCGGATCCTGACTGAGCCAAGGGGCCCATGACATTGGGCTCTTGATTCCAGTTTTTGTTCCAAATCAGTTTTATTCATCCATATTGGATTACTGCACTGTTCTCTGTGTTGGACTGTCTTCAAATATGGTCCAGAGTCTACAGTTGTTACCAACAGTGGCTACTAGAATGTTCTGGAAGCCAACAATTGTACCATATGACACCGATCTAATATTAACTACATTGGTTACCTGTTTGTTTCTGGGCTCAGTTTAAAGCACAGGTGCTTATTTTTGAAATCTTTAATAGATTATTGATTTTATTGATTATTTTATTTCTATATAACTTAATATATTCAAAATATCTAAGCGGTGTACAAAAAGCAGAAGCAACAACAGTCAACTTAAACAAAATATTACAGAAAACAGTTACATATAAAAATGTTACATTAAAACAAAGTTGCTAATATATATATATCTCAATTCATTTTCCTTCTGATGCACCCTCCTCTCTCAGCCTCCGGGTTCTCACTCAGGATCCGACAAACTCTCAGCTCACTCACAAAAGTCTCACAACGAGAAAAGTTCCCTGGAAACAGCCGGTGTAACCTTAGTCTCTCACTCCAGACTTGCTTTTTATGGGCAGGCCCAAGGTGGCTGATCCTTCCTTAGGCTGCCCACAGCTGTGTCCCATTCAGCTGTACTCTGTGCACTGAGTTCCAGATACAGCAGGTTTACTGAGTTTCCCACAGGGTCACATCTCTTCTGTCCTCTCCTCCTCCAGTTGCTTTAATAGCATTGAACCTGGTAATTTCAAGGGCACCTTTGTTGATATGACTCTGCCTGTCTACCCCCTGAGTCCACCCCCTCTCCAAAGGCACACTCCTCCATTGTCCCCTGAGACAGACAGATGCCAGGAACCTAAGACTGGCCTTGGAGAACCTGCTCTCCAACCCCTTACCATTGGAAGTATGTTAGGCAGGCCTTTTCAGTGGTGGCACCAAGACTCTGGAATAGCAGTCTTCTGGGAGATGCAGCAGGCTTCATTTCCTTTCTTCATTTAGGTAGATTTAGAAGACTTATTCACTCAGACAGGCTATTACTGCTCTGCTATTTTTAAAGTTTTCTTGGTTTCATGCTGCTGTTTAGTTGTTAATGTAAGAAATATTTGTGTTTTAACATTTTATTTGCTTCAAGTGCAGGCTGTTATAGAAAAACAGGATAGAAGTAATAATGGATTTACAAGCACAGTTTTAAAGGGCATGGGGAACTAACCCTTAAGCAGATAACGTGTCTGCCTTCAAACAATTCATAAAGAAAAAAATACTTCTAAAATAATTTGATACACTCCTATCTCGGTGATCTTCAGAAGAATGAAGGATGGTGCTATGACAGGTCATCTTGGCCATTGTGATGAAAGTGTTCCATGCAAAAAAGAGAATCAACTCTCAACCTGAAAGAGGGCTTAATTCCTTATTTGAAAACCTTATTTCATGGTTTGAAAAGGAGCTTATCCTTGACTCACAACACAATATCATATCCTCCTGCTTCCTCCATTAGCCAGAAGATGGTGCTAGTGTATTGCAAGTTTTCATTGTAAGGAACAAAAAGAATTCTCTTTGAGTACAGTGGTACCTCTGATTACGAACTTAATCCGTTCCAGAAGTCTGTTCTTAAACTGAGGCGCGCTTTCGCTAGTGAGGCTTCGCGCCACCGGTGCCCTTCCACCGTTCCGTTTGTAAACCGAGGTAAAATTCACTAACCAGAACACTACTTCCAGTTTTGCGGAGTTTTTTTACCGAATAGTTCATAAACAGGGCTGTTCTTAAACCGAGGTACCACTGTACATGCTAAATATATATTAACCTTTAAAATTTGGTAGCCTGGAGCTCTTTAAACACAAGATTTAAAGAGAAATCTGCAGGCTTATTTTAAAATTTGAAACAGTCATACGGAGGCAGCTCTGCTTGAGGTTGGGTATTTCAGCATACTGACAATATAAAGTGCGAAGATTCTCAGAACCAGCAAGGCATAGGTGACTTCTCACACAAAGTATGAGGTTGTCTCGGGTAGGGTGGAGAAGGTAGTGATGGCTCTAATCTCTTTAATGTTGAGTTACATTGTGCCCCCATGGCAGCCATTTTGTGACAGGCACCCCCAGCACACTCTTAAAATTCAAAATATGCCTGCAGGTCCGAGAAGGTTGGCAATTCGTTACTTAAATTAATAGTTTCATCTAACTGCTTCCATGTGAATCAAGCAGAACTAAAGAAAAGAAGCCAGAAGGGTTAAATTTGATCAGAGTCAATAGACTCGGGGGACGGGAGGGGGGAGACTACTTTTAAACTGCAGAGCAGCATCCAAAACACACCCTGTAACAGAGAAAATACTTCTAAGGAATTTAGACAGCACAACATCTAGCGTTCCTATGTTAGCAAGAGCCCACATTTGAATTTCCATAAAATAATTGAACTAAGTGTCAAGCGCAGCAGGTATAAAATGATGGCCTTTTGTTTAGATGAAATGCACACTAAAGAATAGCCTTTTCTCTATTCCAGGGGTGGGGAAGTGAATCCGGCCAATGGACTGGATGCAGAACTGCCCCACCCTCCACAAGCCACTTTTGACAGGTGGGTGGGGCTGCCAACATGTCAATTATCTAATATCATAGGATACACTCCGAGTCTCTCGGTTGTCTCTTTGCAGTTACTTTGAATAACATTGTCCCTGAGTCTTTCAAAAGTGCAGGAAAGAACAATTCTGTCCCTCCTCCGCTCAGGTGCTCTTGACCTTGTGCATCCTTTTAATAAGCAATTCATAATCTTCAGGTTCTCAGACCACAGGTCGAAGTTCACCACCTCCAGGGTATGTTCCAGAGAGGCAGCAACGAATCGCTCGTCAGGGGTCCTACACCAGCATCAACAGCGAAGGAGAATTCATTCCAGAGACCAATGAACAATGTGTGAGTTCAGTAAAGTGCTCCTCATCTTTGAGTATGACATAAGAAGCTGCCTTTATACCATGTCAGGCCTCTGGTCCACCTAGTAATTTCTACCCTGTCAGCAGTTTCTTGTGGTCTCAAACAAGAGTCTTTTACAGCTTTTATCAGGAAATGCCATGGATTGAACCTGAGACCATCCGCATGTGTAGCACATTCTCTGTCTGAGCCATAGCCCTTTCCCAACTTTCTTGGTAGAGTTCTCCATTCTGCCTTTTCGTATTGTATTGTGTCTTAGATTATACTGAGTTTGACTTTCTGTGACCTCTTCTAGATGCTGGATCCTTTAAGCAGTGCTGAAAACTCTATATCTGGCAGTTGTCAGTCGTTGGGCCAGTCAGGAGACAGGTATGGACCTTAATGGGTTTGGAATTGATTTTACTGTCGTCCAATTTCTCCTCGGCATGTTTGGGTTGCTAATGAATTTTCCTCCATGTGAGATTGACAGGGAACCTTGGGGTGTTTCTCTCTCCAGCATTATTTGTCTTGTCTCATTTGTGTTAGCTCTTTTCTTCATATAATCGTAGAGTTGGAAGGGACCACAAGGGCCATCTAGTCCAACCCCCTGCAATGCAGGAATCATTTGCCCAACGTGGGCTCAAACGCACGATCCTAAGATTAAGAGTCTCATGCTCTACTGACTGAGCTATCCAGATGAATTCAGTTACATCTATTTCTTTGCTCCTGGCATTTGTGGGTGAATTGTAGATACTCAAGGACCCTTAGGAGGTACAGATATTGTTAGTCTATTCCTGGCATAGACCCTGTAGTAAATTAATAATAATAATAATAATTTATACCCCGTCCATCTGGCTGGGTTTCCCCAGCTACTCTGGGCAGCTTCCAACAGAACACTAAAATGCAATAACCTATTAAACATTAAAAGCTTCCCTAAACAGGGCTGCCTTCAGATGTCTTCTAAATGTTTGGTAGTCAAAGTCAAAACAGATTTACTTTACCACTAAATTCATTTTATTGGCCTCCATACAGTCCCTTACTGTTGCAAGCATGGGTTCAGCACCTCTACCGCTTCCCTTGAATATGATGAGAGAAATACTAGTCATTGGTACAGTGGTACCTCGCAAGACGAATGCCTCGCAAGACGGAAAACTCGCAAAACGAAAGGGTTTTGGGTTTTTTGAGTTGCTTCGCAAGACGATTTTCCCTATGGGCTTGCTTCGCAAGACGGAAACGTCTTGCAAGTTTGTTTCCTTTTTCTTAAAACCGTTAATACAGTTGCGACTTGACTTCGAGGAGCAACTCATAGCACGTGGTGTGGTAGCCTTTTTTGAGGTTTTTGAAGACTTTGGTGATTTTTGAAGCTTTTCCAAAACTTTTCCGACACCGTGCTTCGCAAGACGAAAAAACTCGCGGAACGAATTAATTTTGTCTTGCGAGGCACCACTGTATACTGATGACACCTTACTTCAGAGCCCTAGATGACCTGGCCAGCAGTTTCATGTAGATGTTAAAAAGTATGGGAGATGAGATGGAACCCTGCAGGACCCTATAAGCACAGGTGCCATGAGGACAGTAGTATTCTTCCAGCACTACCTTCTGGAATTCAAGCAGGAGTGGAACCACATTGCCCCTAAACCTGTCGGGCCTCAGAATCCAATTCTGATTCCAGAGGAGATAGCTTTCCCCTCTATTTGGTGCTGGATAACTCTTTCCCATAACTACTAGCAGTCCAAGAGGGGAGCCAGTCTTCCACTTTTCCATTTTTAGGGGACACAGGAAACATTACACCCTTCTGCAGCACATGCCTATGTCATAGAATACAGCCTCTTTAAAGCACGATCAGGTTTTCTCCTAGGAGACAGGGCTTCACCACTCTCTGCCATACTATATAAAAGACCAGTGCTGAAGCAACACTTGCTGATCTTTGTTTCCAGTATCCAGCTTAGGTGAATCTGATATCCAGCCACATCCCAAAGCTTGCTCCATATGAGCTCTCCGTGTTCCTGACTCTCGGCCACCTGCCCTGCACCTGAACAGAATGCCCCCGCTCTGTGGTGTCTGATATTGAAAGCTGCCAAGAGGTCCAGGATAGCTAGCAGTCTTTCAGTCCCCTTGTCATATGTTATCGCATTGCATCAGGGTAACCAAATCAGGTTCTTTGATGACAAAAACCAAATGGGAATGGATCCAGATTGTTTAGCTGGATAACTTGCATTACTATAATGAGGAAAGCTGTATTTTGCCCAACGAGGGAGGAAACTGGATCGTATATTTTTAAAAATGTAAAAGATACATTAAAATTTAAAATATATGCCAAAAAATGGATTGCATCTTTGGGGTGGGAATTTTACAGTTAGCTATGTGCCCTGGCTGAATTTTTCTGAAAGTGATACCCAGTTTGTGGATGGGGGAACCCAACAGATTGTGTAAATTCTCTGTTCAGTTATGCATATGTTTATATGCAGAAATCCCACAATACTGCATTGGGTGTGAATAAATGATTGTAATTTATTCAGGTTTAGGCTATCCAGCTTCTTCCTAAGTCGTGAGAGGGGGCATCACATTAAGTTGTAACACAGGCCATTCTTAGCCCAGTTTATAGGTACAAATCTTAATTCTTTCTCCCTCCAAATAGTCTTTCCTACAGAAAATCCTGCATGTCCAAGGCCCAGAGTTTCCCAGACAACAGGCAGGATTTTTCAGGTATGTCTGTATAGTTTTTAAAATAATTATTTGAGCTGATGGTTGTTGACAGATAACAGGAGAAAGAAACTCCTACCTTGTTTGTTTCTCTGTTGTGTGTTGGCTGCTCCTAGTCAAGATTCTATATTCTCTTTTCCGATTGCAGAAAGACATTTTGAAATGTGCACTTGCCAGCAGTTACCTGGCTTCTAGTCTAATCAGGGTGGAAGATACGGATGTGGAGCCACATCTCGTTTGCCTCTCCTATTCCTTTGCCACCGATCGGTTGAATGTTGCTGGGTCAGGGAGAGAATTAACAGTTTTCAGGATACGTGCTTATGCATTGGTTTCTCTTCCCTCCTGAAACCACCTGTAAGGAGGAGGTGGACTGAAACTAAGAAACTTATTTTAACTACCAGAAGGGCAAAGATGAAAATAAGCTAATAACTTACTCTGTGGGCTGCATTTTTCAGACAAAGTGCTGTGTGCCATCTGCCCTGCCATCTCAGTGGAAAAGGAGCTGGATTTCAGTGATCTGCATACTTCAATGGGTTCTAGAATTTAAGATTTAAACATATTTAGCGAACCTTTTCTTCCAGTCATGAGACTCGTGGATTTCCCTCCCCTTTGGGTCATTCATCTGTGCATGTTCCATAAGTTAACTTGTTTTGCTTTGTCTCCCTCTATCCAGATCGTGAGAATCAAATCCATGACAAAGCAGAGAAAGGAGGGACCTACCCTCGGCGTTACCATGTCTCCATGCAGCACAAAGATTATAATGACGGTGGGTGTGCTTGCACTGCAAGAAAGCACCCTGCTTTTTATCTTAATGATAGGGTTGCCATTAGACATCTCTCCCAAGGGGAACTATCTGCATTTCCCTAGTGGCTAGGCCTCTCTCTGCTTCTCTGACTCACTTTTCTTGAAATTGCTTGGGAGAACTCAATGGAAGCAGGAGGGGTGACAAATACAAGTGAGAATAAGACTTTCCTTCCTTCTCTTTTCCTGTAGTTGAATAGCTCAAGAAGAACAGAGAGAAACTCTGCATGCGAGTTGCATGCGAACCGCTGGTGAAGCAAGTTGTTGGCCTGTGCACTACAGGATTAATCCAGAGCAGAGTTGTCCAAAGCTTAGGTTTTTGCAAACTCAGAAGTCATACCTGCAAAGGCTTCTTGCTCTGTCCCCAACCCTGATTCCCCACCCCCACCCTGTAGCCAGACAGTTTTATTTGCAAACTTTGCTTTCATAACGTTTTCTAACAGGACGAAGGACCTTCCCGCGTATTCGACGTCACCAGGGTAACCTCTTCACACTAGTGCCATCAAGCCGCTCCTTGAGCACCAATGGGGAGAACCTTGGCCTAGCATTGCAGTATCTGGACCCCCGGGTGCGCCTGCGGAGCGCGGACAGTGAGAATGCTCTCACCGTGCAAGAGAGGAACATTCCAACCAAATGTAAGCAGTCTGTTCCAGATTTGCGAAATGCAGCACTATTGTGCTTTCCAGTGCATTCAAGATGGACAAAAGGAAGCACTTGTTCAAATTGATACAGGGTTTTGGGGTGGCCACTAACACAGGTGGCTTTTTAACAGATAAAATTGACTCTCAGTGGCTCTACACCCTGAGGGTTTGGAATAAAGCTTCTGTTTACCAGGTACTAAGAATGAACAATAATATGAGATGCTATGTCTTGTAATGCTTATGAGTTTTCCTGGGGCTACTGACAAGATAGAGTGCGACACTACATCAAACTGTTTGATGTTTAATATCAGTTCTTATAAACTGCAGAAGGACGGAGAGAAATGTGTGAAAAGCTGATGTTGTGGTCCTAAAGGCCCATCAAGCAGAAGTGAAGTTTTAAGAACTCTTATCATCAGAGCCAAACATTATATGCCACAACTTGAATCTTTGATAGGTGGCATCTCTAGCTTGGAGACTGGAATTATCTCCGTTTCATTTAGTAATGCAGGTATAAATAGCGTCTGTTGACGGGTGTAGAAGACTATTCTTGAGGATGTCATTATAAACTGAGAATTCCTTCTGTATTTGGCAGCTCCAAGTGCCCCAGTTAATTGGCGGCGAGGGAAGCTCCTGGGGCAAGGTGCATTTGGCCGTGTGTACTTGTGCTACGATGTGGATACAGCCAGAGAACTTGCAGCAAAACAGGTCCAGTTTGACCCAGACAGTCCTGAAACAAGCAAGGTACTTGAACGATACCACTGGGAACACTGTCTAAAGTAAATGTTCGTATTTGGAAATACCGTGCTAAGTAACAGACATTCGAACGAAGCATGGTTTGTATAGAGATATCATGGTTGGTTCTTTCCCTTAGAATCCCCAAATGCAATCCCACTGCACTCAAGACTGCCAAAATTATTTACAAAACTTCACCACCACCTTTCCCTTTACCATTGGCTGGCACAAGTAACCAACACCTTTCCCCAAGTAGGCTGGAGAAGCTAAGCACCTTCCTCTTTATTTGTCTTTGACCCCTATTAATCAGCTAATAGTAACCATTTTGTTAATCTGCTTGCCACCCTAATAGAAATAATTCAAAGTGGAAATTGTTAATAACATCAAAGTAGTGGGGAAACTAATTTTTAGGCAAGTTCCTCCGGAGAACTTGTCGCTGCTGCCAAGTTCAAATGTGGTTCAGAAGTTGACTGTTTGGACTTGAGTGAGGATCCTGGTATGAAAAAGTGCTTTATCCCCCAGTTTCCCCCAGTTTGGACATAATGGGAAACTGATTTAACACACCACAACATCTTCCTCAATTGGGGAGCATGCAGGCACACACATTCTTAGCGCAGTGAACTAACTGGCTCTCTCCATGCCTGCAGGAAGTGAGTGCTTTGGAGTGTGAAATTCAGCTGTTGAAGAACCTTCAGCATGAGCGCATTGTCCAGTATTATGGGTGCTTGAGGGACCGAGCAGAGAAGACCCTGAGCATATTCATGGAGTACATGCCAGGGGTAAGAATTGAGCTAGTCCTCTAGAAAGTGATTGCCGTCTGCTTCTGACCTGCAGTGGATTTGCAAGATTATTTCCTTGTTGTTGAAGCCCTCTTCAATACCTTTCCTGCTTTTCCTGTGAAGGGTTCTGTCAAAGACCAGCTGAAGGCCTATGGTGCACTGACGGAAAATGTGACCCGGAAGTACACTCGGCAGATTCTTGAAGGAGTCTGCTACCTTCACAGCAACATGATTGTACATAGGGATATAAAGGGTAAGAGATGCCCACATGACTTGAGCCAGTTCCCTCAACCTGGTCTCTCTTCCTCTTCTTGGCTCCCCTCTTCATGTATTGACTGCTAATACCCTGCAAGGTAGAGTTAGTGACAGACTTTGAATCACTCTTGCTTCCCTCTCCCTCTCCCTCCCCATCTCCCTCCTTCCTTCCCCCTTCTCAGGAGCCAATATTCTCCGGGACTCGGCTGGCAATGTGAAGCTTGGGGACTTTGGGGCCAGCAAACGGCTGCAGACAATCTGCATGTCTGGGACCGGCATCCGTTCTGTCACTGGCACGCCCTATTGGATGAGTCCAGAGGTGATCAGCGGCGAGGGTTACGGAAGAAAAGCCGACGTCTGGTGAGAAGTTGCTTTGTTCTGTTTGTTTGGTGCATAGTTCTAGCCAGGATTTCTGTGTACCTGGAGTCCATAAGCTTTTAACCTTCTTACTAGGAGTACGAGGAACATTTCTGAAAAAGGAAAGTGACATTTTTGTCCAGAATACCCCTGACTCAAATGACATACTTGGTTAGTCTTGCAGCTGCTTGTATCTGCTCTGTGTTTGGGCAGGGACTTAGTTCACTTCCTAGCAAAGATTAATTTTATGTTGTAAAAGGTGGCTAACCCTCTGACCACTAACTCTAGGTGTGTAAGAGTAGCTTTTCAGTGATAAGGGGCTGAACTTTTAGAACCAAGGGCAGTTTTTCCATCATCATATACGCCATCCTTTCTTCAATTAATTCTGCCTTGAGAAGTGTTCATCATGCTCAATTCTTGTCTCCTCCTAAGAAGCCAAACACTTGAGTGTCTACAAATGTGTCCTTGACACATTTCTGAATGTGTCCTTTATCGCATATCTGCAAGGCTAGCATTTAGGCTGCCTCTTACATTTTTTTAATAAAAAAATAAAATAAAGCTCCTGCCGAGGCCACATCTGGAAGAGCTTCAAGCCATTCCTCTGTGGCCTTTTCTTTGAATTTCCAGAGCTGAACTCTGATGATAATAATAATATATCCTTTATTAGGCATAGCAAACCACACATTATCAAACTCTAATAGAATTAACTTCTGTACCTGTGTACTGTAGGAATAAAATGAGGTGTGAGAGTTCAGTGGATCTCCAGACAAAGCTATTTCTCCAGTTGAGTTATGTTGTAAGAATATTTGTCATTTTCTCTAGCTTCGTTCGGAATTGAAAGTTGGATCTGGCGTAGTTTGACTTGGCCAAAGAGATGAAGAATTTTAAAATAATCTGGCTTCTGAGTCACTTGCTTTTTCAGCTTTGTTTGATATTGGTTCTCTATTCAGCCCTCTATGTCCTGATCCTCCTAAATGATCCACAAAAGCTTATGCCCCAATATATTTGTTTGTAAGGTGCCACAAGCTTCTTTGCTGTTGTTTTTAGGTTGCAACAGGCTAACTCCACTTCTCCTCCTTAATTTATCTCGATTGTGCCCGTTGTGTGGGTGTCACAGGAACTGCCACAAGAAATTCCAGTGCTGCCTTTCGTTTTCTAATACAGATCATTGAATTCTATGTTCTCCCATCCCCAGGAGCCTTGCCTGTACTGTTGTGGAGATGCTAACAGAGAAGCCGCCCTGGGCAGAGTATGAAGCCATGGCAGCCATTTTCAAGATTGCCACACAGCCAACTAACCCCCAGCTGCCTTCCCACATTTCAGAAACTTGCCGGGACTTTATAAAGAGGATCTTTGTAGAAGCCCGGCAGAGACCCTCAGCTGAAGAGCTGCTCCAGCATCACTTTGCACAGCTCCCATACTGAATTGCCCTCCCCAGAAACAGTACTTCTTCCTTGGCTTTTAGCATTTTCTCCTTGGGAGGATGCTGTGCTGTGGCCCTTATCCGAGCAGCAGCTCCAAATAAATGCTGGCACAGCTGTCTTATTTGCCTAGAGAGGCAGTCGGTGTTTGAGGAGCAAGGCAGGGACGTCAGTTGCTTTTATCTGGATAGATTCTTCTTTGGATTGATGCTTCTAGCAGCTGTGCAACCTACATCTGCATCTCTGTCCTTACCTGTGCTGCCGCCATGGAATGTTTGGTGGCATGCTTCCCACAAGCATACGAGCTGGGAGCGGCTTAGGAACCACCTCACTTGAATGTAGCTGTGTATCAGAAGCTGGTCCAAAGTGGAAGGGGGCTTGTGGTGTCAGAACTTGTGATAGCTTCTAAAAGCTACAAAAATGTGTGTTGGCTAGCATTCTGTGTTTCGCAGTTCCCCAGGACTATTGTCAAGTGCCACAGAGAACATGGACTCAGTTATTATATATAATAATTATTATATATTTTATTAAGTATTCAGCATCTGAAAGTGTTCAGAAAATATTGATTTAGAAGAATATGTGAATAGTGTTTTTTTTTATATAATGACAAACCCAAGGAGCTGGAGGCAGAGTTGTACTTTCTTTCTGTTTGCCTTTTAACTCTCTCCTATCCACATTTCTGGATGATGAGATGGGGGTTACAGTGGAACACAAGCACAACGAGGCCTACACAACAGTGGCCCCTGAATGAAACGAGGGAATCGAGCTTCATTTTGACAGGGCTGTCTGAAGGTGCAATTCAGGACTGTGTCTATGCAATAACTGTGCTAACACGGGATTTATTATCTGGCACAAAAATCAGCATCCTAAGATTCAGTATTTCTAACTTTTATTTATTTTAATTTAATTCTTTTCAAAGCAAGTTTCTGGTCTTCATGGCTGCAGAGAAACTCTAAATGTGGAGGGTTTGAGAGGGGCTGGTGACTTCTTAGAAGTCACTGGGGGCTGAGCAGGATACAGCAGTTGTGGCATGTGCTTAGTGCCCTTGCACAAAGAGCAAAAGCCAAATAAATCATCAAAAACAAGAATATATACAGATTTTTACTTTATTTGCATAATTTATTGAGATCATGGAATGTGACATTTTTATGGATTGTTTTAGCACAGAGTATCACATGCTGGATATAGACAGGGGTTGCCGTAGGACAGCTATTGCTCGCAGCTGATGAGAAAGAGCCCTACATTGGGAGTTTCATACAGCTGGCCTATCATGCAGCTGTTAAAAGCTTTCCTATGAAAATGCTGTTCCTTTGAAACTTCAGGCTCTTCTATATCTGTTAGATGTCTTCTTCCACCCAGGTATTTTCTGCAGAACAGCCGCTGGTGCCATACTCAGTTTTTTGCCAGTCCTTCAAACCAAAGACATTTCCAGTGCTGCCAAGGTCTTATTTCAGGGAAAGGTGAAAGACTGCTGCTAAGCCTAATAAAGACATTTGTTTTGAGGTTTTCATGTGATCTTGGATAAAAATAGCTTTATAAATGGAAGACGCATGCCTGAGCAGCACAGGCGAGGGAGATATTTATGCAAAAGCTGTACTTGTGATTGTGTTTTCATAGAGTCATCTAATCTAGCAGTTGTGTGAAACAAAGGGACAAGGCCTGATTTCAAATGTGCATTATCTTTTGGCTAGGAATCCTGGGGATTTTTAAAGGGGAAGTCATGACAAACTTCATTGCAGGCAATCTAAGCAGTATCCTCTTTCAACTAACTGTTTAGCGGCCAAGGGAAATTTGCTTGTTTTGCTGTATAAAACCTCGGACTGGGAACCAGGTGCAGTCAGACAGGGCCTGTGTAACATAAGGACCTGCTCACATTCCAGAAATGTTCGCTTCAAAAAATGCACTTCCTAGGATAACTGAACAATTTGACCAATGTGTTGTGCTGCAAAAAGAATGTGTACTTCTGTTGTGTCATGCTTCCAATCACCTGTTCTTAGCCTTTAAAAGAGGTAAAATTTATCCCTCCTCTTTCCAGCCAAGAGTCATTTACGACAGGCACGTTGACACTGTCTTAGGGTAGCCAGCTGTTTTCGTCTCTGCATAGTTGAGGATTGCTACCATCCCTCAGCTTTTTACAGGGCTACAGATGTTTACTTAAATCACAAGCTGGCAGCCTACCAGCTTGACATGTTGATTAACAGCCAACATGCTTCCAGTGGACCTGCAGCAGTATATCTGAAGCAGAATGCAGTCATCATGTGAATAAAATGTAGCAAAGGTAAGAGTTCTTTCCTTGTAGCAGTGATAAGGTGTAAATGTAGCTTTGTCTGCTCTGTTTAAGGCAGGCATGACCCTGACCACTGGTCCTGTTAGCTAGGGATGATGGGAGTTGTTGTCCCAAAACAGCTGGAGGGCCAAGTTTGGCCATGCTTGGTTTAAGGCTTCCACAATGCTACTTTTAAGACTGGGTGCTGTTTTCTGAGGGGAGAATCCAGGATTTAAGGAAGTACGTTGTGTGAGTTGTTCCTTTCAGGTAACAGAGGCTCGAAAAACCTGCAGTGATTCTCTCCCCCACCCCCTTTATCTCACCTGCCAACATGTTTGAAGGACTTGAAGAGAGGCCTGAAATGTTTGTTGTCCTGAAACATGCCCACCCTCAGCCCAAACTGTGGTCTGTGTACCCTGTGACTTGGCAAATGCCCGGCAGCAGGCTTTCCCTCCACCTGTCTCCAATAATGTGATTATTTTGGCTGGGCTCCCCCTTTGTATGATACACTCCAGAACCCAGACCCAGAGCCTCTGATTAAGCCTAAGAAATAAGCCAAAGCATTACTTGTATGGTCAGCAATGCACTTTTACAAATGTGTGTATATCATTCCCTATTTGTTATGCTTTTTACATCATGTAAACAAATGATGGTGCCTCTTATCTTTTTTATTTATGCTGTATTTGTTGATTTTTATAGATATGTATAGCAACTGTTATGGGATGGGAAAGAAATTGACACCTTCATGAATTTTAAAAGTGGGGAGAGAAGCAGCTGGTTTTGCAGAAAATTTGAATATAGTTTTATAACAAAATGTGTTAAGCCAAAATACCTCTTTGTTTCCTCATGCACCCATTGGGGCAGTGGGAATGTTGAATTCGTTTCATAGAAATAGCATAGATCCCAATAATAAAATATCTGGAATGGGTTGTTTTATGAGCAATCTATCCATAGGCTTTGTCCAGGAGTCCTGGTTAGGTTTATTACAAATCTGATTAAATTGTTGCAGCGCACAGTGTCACCAGTGTAAATCTTACTTACGTTACTGGATGGGCACATCCATTTGCATAACCTTTACTGGATGTCTTCAACCTGGATTTGACATTGACTTGTTGCATATGGATTGATTTACTACTCAAAACAATTTAGAAGGATTGATTTGTCCCTAAAATTGCAGCTAAATCAATTACCAAAAAATGGCCAGTAACTTCAACCATTTCCAGTAAGAAAGTACCGTAAATTCCTTCTGTAGTATAAAGCCCCATTAATCTGTTCATACTCATTTTCAAGCACTTTGTGGCCCCCTGATACTTTCATTTGCACTTTTGCTTTCAGTAAGTTTCTTGTCCCCATGGGTGCAGATGAGAAAACAGGTTGCTGAAGGATAAACTGCAATTTTTCCCAGATGGAACTGTAACCATATGTGAGGAAAGAAAATAACGGTGTTTTGGGCTTGGCGTGACGATTCTGTATCCTCCAGGTTCACCCTCTTAATGTTCTGCTAAACAGGATTATTCTGTCTTGGTTACTGTGGGTGTGAATGATTCAAACACATCTTAAAATAGCTTTTTGCATTGGAGAAAGCTACCCTTGCCAGACAGCCTTTATTTCTTCTCTTATTGGCCTTTAGAAGAACAGCTGCATTCCTGGATGTGTGATATGGGGGCTGTTCTAATATCTGATTTCAGGGTAAAGTTTTAGAGAAGAATATACCTTTATTACATTATAGTCCAAAGCAGTTGAAAGGAAGCCCCACTGACTATTGCAGTTTGCTTCTACCAAGATTGCTGCCTCTACAGCACAGCAGCATGATTATGAAATTGCTATGTGGAAACTAGAGGATTGCACATTTTGCTTCTCAATCTGCTGATCTGTAATCCAGAGTATTACCTATAGATTTAAATTGTCTGTATTGGAATAAGTGGTTTGATTTATTGAAACCTAAAGGGGGGGAACTTAAGTATTTTTAACAAGTGGACCATGTGTGCCTCATAAGCCAGCAGTAGCATTGTGAAGTTTATCAACTGAACCTGGAGTGTACAGAAGACCTTGAACCACTTGTGTCTTTCTGTTTTTATAAATATCTATACTGACCGGGGCTTGCAGTGCAAAGCCGGGCCAAAGTATAACTTTTATTTACAATAAAATAACATTTTTGGCTAGTACTGTTTTGTAAGTACCTCTGTTTGTTTGGATGCTTGGGTTATTTAGAGGCAGCTAAAAGGTCTCTGCTCTTGTCAATATGGCAAGGAGTTCCCTCCACCATCAACCTTCCTCACACCTCCCAACTTTATCATGGTATATGCTATTCCCTTTCTGCAAAGTGGAGTGGACTGCAATTTATGAGTGTCTCAACACTAGAAGTCTCTGTAATATCTGATGCCTTATAGACTAACTGGATTGTGGTGGCAGCTCTTGTGGGCATCTACCTGTCTGCCTGCTGTGGAATGCAGACACAGTTAAGTTACTTCATCTACCTTATATCTTCCTCTCTCTGCTCCAGCAGCCGCTGCAAAATTTGTCAATGCTGGGTCACCTCCATATTGCAGTCTGTGTTGCATCATAGCTTTCCTTACAACAGGAAACAACTGAGTTGTTTTTTAAAATATATATAAAACAAAATGGCTGCTTTGTTCTCCTGTGCATAATTCATGCCAGTATTTGAATAGGGAAACTTGCATGTAATGGGATAAGTTGTAAATTTCACCACCTCAAACTGTTTCACAGAACAACATGAAGCAAGAAAGGTTCAGAAAACTTATATTACAAAAATAAGACAGCAGACAGCGCAACTCTGGACACAACACCACGAGTTTGTGCTTCAGCTTAACCACGTACCACTGAAAAAGGCAAATATAAAAGATAGACATTGAATGCTTCCCCAGGATTTAAGGCTAAATGTTTGGGCAGAACCGAGCTGATGAAAATGAAGGTGCAAGGTTTGGAATCCCATCCAATTCCTGTTTCGTGTTCAAAACTGGATTGGTATGCACATTTCAGTCACTGTTGCATTATCTCCACACTCGCCCTCTGTTTCTCCAGGATTGCTTCTCCCGCCCTTTCGTCACAATAGAAAACTAGTTGCTCTGGAAAGCAGCATGTTCTCTTTCCATGCTTTCTTAGCAGGACTATCTATGAGTGTGATCTCTGCAGCAGAAGCACACAGTCTCCCAGCAGGAAAAGAAGTACAGGCTAATCTGGGAATGTTTTAAATAAAGGGAGAGGTAGAAATGAATTCTGGCCAAATTAATATTCAGCATTTACTGTGTGCCCTGCCCCATCATAAAATTTCCTTTTAAAGCGGGATTTGTGTTTATCCAGACAACCAGATATTTTAATTGAGCCATTCTCCTTTGCCACTCCATAACTGGATGGGATGGGATTGGATTGTAAACATAAGGTGTAGTAGGCATTAAAGCCTGCTGGAAAAGTTTCTCTGGCCCAAGGTTCTATGACAAAGGAAATTGTAACCTGGCAATTTCCCCAATCTAGGCTATTTCGTGGGATCTGTAGTTGAGTTTGCAAGATGTGTGACAAGTGAGGGGGGAGTTTGCATTCCACATGGTAGTGCACAGGAGAAGGTGTGGTAAACATGGATCTCTCCTGCTCAGGAGCTTATATCACAGATGCAATCACATTAAAGAAGTCTGGAAATACAAGCCCCAGTATCTGTTGCTTCATTCATGCACCCCCTGTCCCCCGCCAGCATGCTGCTGTGCCTGCTCTTACATGATTTGTTCAAGATCCTCCATTCTCACCCCTCCATGGGCACAGTGTCTGGGGTTCCCAGATACGCAGGTAGCATTGCTCCCACAACACTGGAACCATCCTCTTGTTTCTGCCTGGCTTTCCCTGCTCCCAGCAACCCTTGCAAGCTCCACTGCTTTCCATCAGCTCAGTTCATCCCCATACCAGGGCTCTCAAAGTGGGGAAATTGGGGCCTGCTTCGTCATGCTGTATCGGTCCCGTTCTCCACCTCTTTCTGCAGCCAGAGTTGCTTGTGTTGCTTGCGCCCAAAGCCCTCGTCATAGTTGCCTTTGCTCTTGAATAGCTGCTGGAAGTGTGGCTTGCAGTAGAATTCCCCGTGTAGAGCTGCATAACTACCCAAACTGGAAGGAAGGGAAAACACATGTTAAAGCCCACCTAGGAAAAAGACTGAAGAAACACAACAGGAGAGAACATAAGAGAATGAGGCATGAAGGCTAGTTTGTCCCTGCCACTGCCCCTTCTTTGTTAAAAGGCTGAGCTTACACCAGCGTTTTTGTTTTACATGGAAATCTCATCAGAATGAGAGCTCCCCATAACTCTTAAGCTTACCATCTCTTAAAAATGTGGGCAAAATGAATTGGTCCAAGAAAGTCACATTTGCAAGAAAAGGCAACCTTAGAAGAATTTATAGAAATTGATTGCATTGTGGCAAGGTTTTCATAATTTAAAAAGATCCCTTCCAACTAATCTCAAAGTGATGACTTCTGTTCTCCTAACTGTAAGACATAAAAGGTGTCTAGTTGCATAAACTTGGCATTTAGTCTACAATCCTATATCTACATACCTGAGAGTAGACCCTACTGGACTGAATGGTACTTTTCAACAGAGAGGTATGTTTAATCCCTTAATTTGCCCTCATCACCTTGGCAGAGTAGGAAAGGGAGGAGTAGTGCCCTCTCATCCTACTCTTTAAATCTGTGTCAATATTCACAACTGCATAAAGCTGAAACAAAAAAGTGTGGTCTTATGTACGTGCCTTTCAGACCAAACCTCTCACCCTCTTCTGATCAAGATTCAAACTTCAGAGCAGTTGTCACTGCTGAAAGAAAAACTGTCCTCTACCTCAATCCCACACTGTGGACAGACTGCTGTGAACCTCAGTACAGCATCTGGAGAACATGAAATTTCATAAAGGAAGTAAATGGGTTTCTTATTCAACCAACATTTCTGGTTCGTCTTGTGCTTGTCCCCAGTTCCTCACTGGTTTTCTGGGGTGCAAGTAGGCCTACCATAAAGATAAGATTGGTGGGGAGAGTGTGACATGAACCCAACCACCTAGCCTCCCATCCCCAAATCCTCTTCACCTTCCCCAATTGCAAAGTTTTGCTTCCCCTGCCCTTCTCACCTGAGCTTGGTGTGGCAGTGCTTGCAACAGAAACAGCTGTTGTGGAAGACAAATTTATCGGCCACAAGGCGCTCCATGGGATAGACAGTTTTCTGGCAGGCACTGCATGTCTCCTTCACCTGGGCCTTCAAGCTGAAAGACTGAGTGACAGCAGCAAAAGCACAATGTAATCTCACAGTATATCCAAATATATAAAGAGAGTTAAAACAACTACACATTTAAAAACATCTAGAAACAACAACTGCTAAAATAAGTTTTAAATCCAATACAAATACCACCCAGGATAACAAACTCCACTTAGAAGGCTTGTTGAGAGAGGAAAGTCTTCAATCCTAACTTAAATGACAATAGAGATGATCCTTGAGTGATATATAATGGGATGGAGTTCTGCCAAACTGAAGGCTTGCTTCCAAAGTAATGTGAAGCGGACCTCCTAAGAAGATGTATCCTTTTATGTATCCTGGTTCCATGCTGTAAAGGGTTCTGTATACCAGTACTTGCACCATTAATTTATCCCAGTAGCTAATAGGCAGCTGGTGTAATTCTTTCAGCACTGGTGTAATATGGTAATTTCTGCCCCATCCAGCAGCTGAGTCATCACATTTTGCACTAGCTTCTGAGTCAGCCCCAATGTGGAGGGGACCAGCATAAAGACATTGGTGGTCAGGCTATCCCAGCCCAGGAATGGCTGCAGCATCTCTCACTAACCAAAGCTGGTAAGCTCTCCTAGTCAATGAGATCACCAAAGGCTCTAGCATCAGAGATGGATCCAGAGCAGACTACGAATCTGCTCCTTCAGAGGAATATGACCCCACCCAAAGCAGGCATTTGACCAATTATCAGCAGCAGATAAAAAATAATGAAAAGGAGAAAACGTCACAAAAACATAACATATGAATGCACACTAAAAAGCAAGTTCAGCTGGTTCTTTCCACCTTGTTAAGTGTTTATCTATTGCTGCCACATTGCAGCTCAAACAGTATTAGAAGCTGCCTTATGCAGGGTGAGGCCATTGGTCCACCACATCAAGGCAGCAGCTCTCTAAGGTGTCAGGCAGGAGTCCCACGCAGCCCTGCCTGGAGATAGTGGGGATTGAACCTGGCGCCTTCTGCATGCCTAGAGCAACAGCCCTTCCCTCTCCGTGTTAGAACTGAAGTTCTGTGTTTCTACTGAGGGGGAGGAGCTTCAAACCCAAAGTAGTCTGTGCCAGCGGAAGCTCCCTCCTGGGATCAACTTGGGAAAGAGGGATGAGTTTTAATTGGGAGTGCAGCATGCAGGGGAATGGTTAGACCTCTCCTCCCACCCCTATATGGCACGGTTTTGATGCCAATCTCCACCAGTGGTAGCTGTATGTCAAATGCATTTATGCATTCCACATATCATCTCTAGTTTGTCCCTGAGGGGGTGCAATTACAATCTGAGCAAGGACCAGAGGGGAAAGGCAAAGGCAGCCTCTTTCTCCATGCACCGCTCCCTCCCTCGAGCTGCGTTACATTCTCAGCAGACTACATAATGTGTAATTTGAGCCTGGAGCTGAATTATTTTGCTTTTGGTACTGTCGCATGCATATGGTGTGCATCCTTTGAAGATCCATAAACAAAGTTACCCCCAACAACAGGATGCAGGAACATGAGCTACAGCGATGGAGCCGTTTGCCTTTAAAAAGAACTATGAGGTGATGGGAAAGCTTTAAAGATCCAACTGAGTCAGCAGCTGAGATAAGAACTATAAAGCAATTTATATACTAATAGGTGCCTTAGAAGCCTCTAAAAAGGATAATCAATAACAGGGTTTTTTGCTTCTTTAAAGAAAGATCAAAAAGAATTGCATATTCACTTAATAAGTTCCAAGGATGCTGAGGCCAGTAAAATTGTCATTTTCTACAGCGATGGTACAAGGCTGCTTCTGAAGCAAAGAGGAGTTGCAGGGGTTGTTGTGCTGTGTTTTTATTTGATTGTTCCCACACCCTCTGGGGAAACATTCATGCCCAAAGGTAAAAACTGGGGTGGTAATTACCTTGGATCTCTGCACGGTGGATGCCCCTGAGTTGCTCTTTGCCTCCTAAAGAAAGAGGAGAGGGAAAATGCAATTGATAATTATACAGAGTAGAGAGCATCATGTTATGATCTGCATTAAGAAACAATGGGGAATAGAAAGAGATAGCAGAACCCATAGAATCACAATTGTAAGCTTTGATACTGCCACTTTTTAAGCAGTTTTAGAATTTCATATTTATGTCCCATTTCACACTTTCGTCCTAGACCATTATGTAATGCACTGTTTGGGCTCAAGGCAGACAACTACCATAAGCAAGTTCTCAATAACCACCTTAAAGGGAGATTATTTCTTAGAGTTGGAACATAACTGTGCGAGTCCTGTTTAACTCACATTGATTTTCCAAAGAATACTAGAATTTGTAGGATTTTTTAAAGAACAGATAATTGCTTCCACAAACTACAATCCACAGGATTCATTGGAAGGATAAGTGAACATAAATTTTGAAAACAACCGTGTCTTCTGCATGTCTACCCAGAAGTAAGTCCCACTGAGTTTGAATTCAATGGGCTGACTCCCCAGTAAAAGATACGGGATTTCAGCCTGATGAATTTATTATGACATCAACTTTTGTGTAAAAACAACCACAGATCTTGGATAGTATCACTAACTGGCAAAGGAAGAAAAGTGGAGTGGGGAGGACTCCAGGGAACAGAAATGCAATTTATTGTAAGTCCAGTGCATTTCAGAAAACTCCTTTTTCAAGGGCACTGCAAGTATATGAACAGAATGAATAGGATAGTTTTAAGACGTTAATAGCCATGTTAAGGTAGTTTTCTGTTTCTAGGATGAATTTTGTTATCATTATTTGTATCTTTTTTAAATTGTTTAGAAACAGAATAAATACAAGAAAATATATCAAATTCACATTAAGTAAAACTTATCTTTTTTGTAATGTTTGCTGCAATATTTTAACATCAATAAAAATGTCAAACATGCCGAATGAAAAACAGACTCCTTAGAAAGAGAGGAACCCCACAAAAATATTGATGTAACAAAAATCAGTTATCCTGATTAGTAAAACATAAAAAACATACTAAAATATGGTGAACAGACATGAGAAAATGAACTAATAATTTTTAACGATTCTCACATCCAAGGTTTACTAGTCCTGTTGCAAGAAGCATCCAAAATGGAACATTACATCAACTTGAGCCATGTGTCTATGCAGTCAAGCGCTACAAATAAAGGAGAATTCTAAAATGGAAAACTTTCACCAGGTGCAATGCTTAAGGTTAATCAACTGGAATGAAAGGAGGAAATGACCATAAAATGTAAAAAGAACAGTCTGGGGCTTAAATGAATTCAAAATATGCATAATAACCAGTCACAACATGCCCAAATGGCTAAAAACTGCAATTCGACACTTCTGTGCATGCGCAAAGCACGATTTAGCGCTTCTGCGCAGGCACAGAAACCCAGAAGTAACCTGTTTCGGTACTTCCGGGTTCGGCACGGTGTGTAACCCGAAATCACATAACTTGAAGTGTCGGTAACCCGAAGTACCACTGTAGTGAGTTCCTGTCCCAAGCAAGTGTTCATTAAGCAAGCAAGCAAGCAATGCATAGCTTGTGCTATCGTCAATTAACGCTGCTGCTGCTGCAAATGGTCACTGTGATTGTTTTGCATACGTTTAAGTTTTAATTAAATTGTCCCAGACACATAGCCCTTGCGTGGGAGTCTACAACTGCTATCTGTGAGAAACTTTCCATTTGTTCTGATGAAGTGAGAAACAGGATGCAAAGCAAGCAATCTCATTATCGTAACTTGAAGTGTTTGGAGAAACTGTTATGCAACAGTGGCTACTGCTTATAGTTGTATATGTTCACTTTGCATGTTGCTTTGTTTTGTCAATTTGTAAATCACTTTTATACCTTTTTAGGGTTCCTCTGATTTTGTTTGTTTTTACTTACATCCTTGGGGCCCTTCTCCTTTGTTTTGGTTAAATATTATTTCCAATGGAAGATTACTTTCCATGCATCTGATGAAGTTAAGATTCTAGTCTGTGAATGCTTATGCCATAATAATTTGCTAGACTTTAAAGTGCCATCTTTTGGGTGCTTTTGCTGCAACAGACTAGCATGTCAGTTTTATATTTCATAGAATCATAGAGTTGGAATAGACCACAAGGGCCATCGAGTCCAACTCCCTGCCAATTTGAATAAGCAAAGGTGCAGTCCCTTACACACTTACCTGGGAGTAAATCTTATGGAACTCAGGGGTACCTACTTCGAAGCAGACATGCATAGGATTGGACTGTGGGGCACATGTCATCTCCCCTCAACCCACCCCCCAGGAAGTAGCAGCAACCTCTTCAATCTGAAATCTTGATTACATTACATACATTAGCGGAGGCTGTGCTGGCTGGTCCCTTGGCTTGGAACATAACTCTACGTTTCCTCCACACAGGTCTGCAGCTTCACTCCCTTGAGTTGGCCAATTCTATCCTGCTGGTATGGCTTAAGTTGGCGCCTCACGATACCTAGGAGGGGGGGGGAAACAGCTAATGCAGCGTCTTGCATTGGAACAATACTTCTGATCCTGAGCTGCAAAACCCAGGAATCTGGTTCACCTTGACATTCCTACGAAAGCTCTACAGTTCACACACTGCCATTTATTTATTTTCCAAGCTTTAATGCATTTTGTCTGAAATAAAGCAATAGAATACATAAAGCAGAATCATCAGTATCTACACAAACATATGAGCATTCAAATACATATCTATCAATATGTAAGTAATCTTAGTTCGTTCATTAATAAATTACTCCTACAAAAACATATCATAAAAAAGTAACCATCAAAACATGAGCAGTAAAATTTCCTAAACTGAATTATCACGCCTATTAATGAGCAAAGTTGGATGGTATCCTGTACTTCATTATTCAAAAACAGCATTTCCCAAAATCCCATTTCTATGCCTTCGACCACACAAACAGAACAGAGCTCCTCTCTGTCTCCTCATTTTGTTAAGCCTCTTCCCTTTCCAGTAAAACTGTTGCTGAAGCATCCTACCTAGTTTCACATCTTACTTGCCATTTGACTCTCTACTATTGACTGGTCCATCACAGGTACATGTAAGGAGGTATACTGTCATACCTGATGACACTCCAGTCTTCACAAGCAGATTATCAAGGCCTCCTTTCTTTGCCACCTGGGTCCTCACAATATAGCACTGTTCTGCAAGACTTTCAGGCTGCTTGAGAAATCTGATTCATTTCCGCTCCCTTCTGTGGTTGACTTGTTGTTTCCTGCTCTCTCTGCTGAGCCGCATGGCTCAAACGTCACACAATCAGTCATGACAAGATCAAAGGTCTCAGGGTTAGACACCACATGGGCAAAAGAGAGGCCAAACCAAAGTTCCCTGCATTTCGCCAATCAAGTAAGGTCCGGAGCAAAAGAGGCTCATAACAAGGCCAGTGACTACTGCCACCACAATTAAAGCTTTCTTAAGCATTAGCGACAGACCACCATGTACAGCTGTACCTCTACTTACGTATCCCTCTGGATACGGAATCTTCGAGTTGCAGCCATGCACCGCGCACACATGCGCAGAAGCGCTCAATCGTGCCGCATGCATGCACAGAAGTGTTCAAGCGCACTGTGCATGTGCGCAGAAGCGCGCCTCTATTTACGTAATTTTTCGGGTGCGAACAGACCCTCAGAATGAATTAAGTTTGCATCCAAACTTAGAGGGTCCACTGTACTATAATTTAGAAAGGATAGAGACAGTACTAAGACTGTGTCAGAGGACCAATCCATATTCAAAATGAAGGATGCAAACTTTCAAGCTACACCAACCCTCTCTGTTAAGAACTTCCATTCTTTCTCAAACAGACATATCCGAAACCTTCCTCTCCGCACAGCTGTTCCATTCTCACACATGCGCTGCATTAGCTTATCTTTCACACATCCTAGCATCTCCACATATGGCAGCATATCCTCTTAAATATTGTAGAGATGCAAAAAAGCAAGAAAACATTGGAAGAGGAGGTGGAGCAATTGGTGAAATGTTTCAGACAAGCATTTATTTAGATCCTATATTTAATTTGTTGAATTGTGTTAAGAAAAACATTTCTGCTGACAAGCAAGAACCAGTATTATATATTCTAACCGTCTTCGCTAAATCTTGGTAAAAGACGACTGAAAAGAACACATTTATGGCCATACAGACAGGGTTTTTTATTTTTATGATGCTTTTCCACAGCTCAAACCATGCTCAAGGCAGCTTGCAACATGAAAAAACACACTTTGCAACATAACAAAAGTAGTCATAAACAATAAATAAAACATTAAAACACACACAACCAAACTGAAGTATTTCCACATAAATCACAAGATCTAAAATATACAAAACAACAGCTACACCTCCCCCCAAAAATAACTATCTCTCTATAAATATTCTTTTTTTTTATAATAATTTTATTGCATTTTTCCAAATTACAAGTAAAACAGAAGAAAAAACAGAACAAAAGAAAAGATAAGAAAAGAAAACAAAGGATTCCATTTCAATAACTTTTTTTTCAAATTTCCATTGGACTTCCCCACATCCCCCGGATAATGCATTCTTGATAATAAAATCATCAGCAAATTATACCCTTATTTCATATATTTCTTTATATTTTCAATTGCAATTTAAGTTTAAATCTCTTGTTCTCCATTTACTCTAAAAATATAACCTGATATCATTTTAACCCATTTAAACTTTGGTTCTTTCACAAATATTAACAATTTCATAAATAATTAAATTTCGTTGCTGGGGCTAGCGTTCTGAATCATACGTCATCTTATGTTTCATACAACTTATAATACTTTTGCAAATAGTCTTTAAATTTTTTCCAGTCCTCCTCCATTGCCTCTTCTCCCAGGTCCCGGATTCTTGCAGTCATCTCAGCCAGTTCCATATAGTTCATCAGTTGCGTCTGCCACTCCTCCAGTGTGGGCAAATCTTGGGTCTTCCAGTATTTGGCGATAAGAATTCTTGCTGCAGTTGTAGCGTACATAAAGAAAGTTCTGTCCTTTGTTAACACCTTCTGGCCGACAATGCCCAGAAGAAAGGCCTCTGGTTTCTTGGGAAAGGTGTACTTAAACACCTTCTTTAACTCATTATAGATCATTTCCCAAAAGGCCTTCAATCTTGGGCACGTCCACCAGAGGTGGAAGAATGTCCCTTCAGCCTCCTTGCATTTCCAACATTTATTGTCAGACAAATGGTATATCTTAGCAAGTTTGACTGGGGTCATGTACCACCTGTACACCATTTTCATAATATTTTCTTTCAAGGCATTACATGCCGTGAACTTCATACCGGTGGTCCATAACTTTTCCCAGTCTTCTGACATGATGTTATAACCAATGTCTTGAGCCCATTTTATCATGGCTGATTTAACTGTCTCATCCTGAGTGTTCCATTTAAGCAGCAAGTTGTACATTCTCGATATTACCTTGGTCTTTGGTTCTAACAGCTCTGTCTCAAGTTTCGATTTTTCCACCTGGAATCCTATTTTTTTATCTAGCTTGAAAACCTCATTAATTTGGGCATAGTGTAGCCAATTTTGCACCTTATCTTTTAGTTTTTCAAAGCTCTGCAATCTCCAATTACCTCCAATATTCTCTATTATTTCCCAATATTTCGGCCAATATGCCTCCATATTGGATGTTTTCCGAGCTTTGGCCTCTATTGGTGAAATCCACCTCGGAGTTTTACTTTCCAATAAGTCTTTGTATTTTTTCCAGACCATGTATATTGCTTTCCTGACAATATGGTTTTTGACCATTCCATGTGTTTTCCCCTTGTCATACCACAAATACGCATGCCAACCTAGCGAATTGTTGAAGCCTTCCAGATCTAGGACATCAGTGTTTTCCAATGAAATCCAATCTTTCATCCAGCAGAAGGCCGCAGCTTCGTAATATAACCTTAAGTCCGGCAGGGCAAACCCCCCTCTCTCCTTTGCATCAGTTAATATTTTAAACTTTATTCGGGGCTTTTTGCCCTGCCAGACAAATTTAGAAATGTCCTTCTGCCACTTTCCAAAACAATCCACTCTGTCCACAATCTGCAAGGCCTGGAACAAAAACAACATTTTTGGCAAAACGTTCATTTTTATAGCTGCGATTCGGCCTAACAAGGATAATTTCAATCTTGACCAAATTTCTAAGTCTTTTTTAACTTCTGACCAACATTTTTCATAGTTATCTTTAAATAGATTCAAATTCTTAGAAGACAGATTGACCCCCAGGTATTTCACTTTTTTAACAATGTTTAGTTCTGTTTCTTTCTGAAACTCCTCTGTTTCAATAACCGTCAGGTTTTTCCCTAACACCTTAGTTTTTTGTTTGTTCAGCTTAAAACCCGCCACCCGACCAAATTTCTGAATCAATTCCAAAACTCTTTTTGTACTAGGTTCTGGCTCCTGTAATGTTAAAACCAAGTCATCTGCAAATGCTTTCAGTTTATATTGTTTCGCTCCGACCCGTATTCCTTGTACCTGCCGATCCTCCCTTATCATGTTCAGCAAAACCTCCAGGACTGAGATAAACAACAGAGGGGATAGGGGGCACCCTTGGCGTGTTCCTTTTTCAATATGAAGTTCTTCTGTCACCACATTGTTCACTATCAACTTAGCTTTTTGTTCAGAATAGATTGCCTCTATTCCGTTCTCAAACCCCCTTCCCACTCCCATCCCTTCCAAGTTTTTCTTCATAAATTTCCAAGAAATATTATCAAAGGCCTTCTCCGCGTCGATAAAGATTAACACCGCTTTGGTGTTAATATTTGTTTGTAAAAGTTCCAAAATATCGATAATGTTCCTGGTATTATCATACAAATGTCTACCTGGGAGAAAGCCTGCTTGGTCCTTATGAATTACTTCATTTAATACTTTTTTAAATCTGTTAGCCAAAACGTCCGCAAATATTTTGTAATCCACATTTAGGAGTGAGATGGGGCGATAGTTCTTAAGTTGAGTCTTTTCAGTTTCCACTTTAGGTATCAATGTGATGAATGCTTCTTTCCACGTATCTGGTGTCCTCCCTCCCCCCATAATATAGTTGCAAACCTCCATTAATGGTTGTATCAGATAGTCTTTTAAAGTCCTGTAATATTTGGAGGTAAGTCCATCGGGGCCCGGAGATTTGCCTAGTTGCATATTCTGAATGGCATCCTCGATTTCCTGTAGTGTTATTTTACAATTCAAGATTGATCTCTTCTCTTGAGATAATTTTGGAAGGCCATTATCTTTCAAGAATTGTTCTATCTCAATTGCTTCCTCAGGTTCTTGTGTGTACAATTTTTTAAAATATTTCTGGAAACACTTTCTAATTTCTCCTGGTTTCTGAAAGTTTTTCCCTTCAACTTCTAGGTTGGTAACATAATTTAATTTTTGTCTCTTTTTCAACTGCCAAGCAAGTAGTTTCCCACATTTGTTTGCAGATTCAAAGGATCTTTGTTTCATTTGTTTGATTTTCCATTCCACTTCTTGGTTAATCAATTTCGCGTATTGTGACTGGTGGAATTTTATTTCTCTTAAAGTCTCTTTTGATTTTGGATTCACTCTTAATTTTTTCTCCCCATCACTTATCTTCTCCAAAATCTTGTCTTTTTTACTATTCCAGAGTTTTTTCTTGATTGTATTCTGTTGTATCAGGAACCCTCTCATAACAGCTTTGCTTGCGTCCCAGATAATTCTTTTTTCCACTGAGGTATTCAAGTTGATTTCGAAATAATCCTTTAAAGTTTTTTGGGCCTTCTTTACGATCTCTTGATCTCTTAACAAGTTGTCATTCATTTTCCATCTGAAGGAATCGGCAGTAGTAAATCTCATTTCCATTTTCAAAGCGTTATGGTCGGAGCAAGTCTTTGGGCAGATTTCTATTTTTGTAGTCTTAGGTGCCAGCCCTCTAGTTGCCCAGATTTGGTCGATTCTTATCCATGACAGGTGGGCCTCAGAAAAGAAAGTTCCTTCTTTACCTAGGGGGTTTCTCGTCCTCCATAAATCAATTAAGTCCATATTGTCAGTTAATTCAAAGAAAGTTTTTGGTAGTCTTCCATCTTTAGTCAGATTCTGATTCTGTGACTTATCCATCAAAGTGGAGACAACCCCATTCATATCTCCCATCATAATGATGTTGGAGTAGTCCAGATAGTCCAGTAGTGTCTCATGCAGCTTCTTATAAAATTCTGATTTCCCCTCATTTGGTGCATAGATTCCTAGTATCAAAACTTTTTCTCCTTGGGTCGAAATTTCAATAGCCAGGATTCTTCCTTGTTCATCTTTAAACAAAAATTTTGGTGATAAATTCTCTTTAGCATAGATCACCACACCTCTCTTCTTAACTCGGTCTGATGAGATAAATTCTTGGCCTAATCTTTTGTTTATTAACACCTTCCTATGTAACCTGGTCACATGGGTTTCTTGCAAGCAAATTATGTCCAAGTTCTCTTTCTTTAATATATGAAAAATCCTTTTGCGTTTTTCTGGGGAATTCGCGCCATTAATGTTCCAACTGTAAAGCTGCAGAGACATCCTGTATCAATCTGTTGTTACTCTTATTGGGTGTCTTCTTTTTTGTCCAAATCCGAAGGTGGTGGTTCTTTTCCTAGCACTGGTGGTGGCCAAATGGCTGCCACTCCTTTCTGCAAGTCTTCTCCGTGGTCGTGTAGGAACTTCTGGCTATCCTCTTTCGTTTTGATCTTTATCTTCTTTCCTTTGTATTTAAACGAAAGACCCTGTGGAAACTCCCACCTGTAAGGTATTCCGTTGCCTCTCAAAAGTCCAGTTAGGTCGGTGTAGTTAGATCTTAGATCCAGTAATTGTTTAGGTATGTCCTTGTAAATTTGTGCTCTTCTGTCCTGGATCTCAAGTGCTTTATTAAAGTGTAGGTCAAGTAGCTTGTCTCTCTCCTGCTTGGTCCTTAAGATAATCAAACAGTCCCTAGGTCTGTCCTTCCCAGCCGCCCTTCCCAATCTAAATGCAGTTGTTATTTTAAAATCTGTATCTTCGTTTATGCCCCAGAATTTAGAAAATTCTGCTGTCAAAAAGCCAGTCAAATCCTCTTTCTCAATCTCTGGAATAAAGCGTAATCTCAAATTATTTTCCTTGTTTCGCAGTTCCACCAAAGACAGATAGGCCTGCTGGTCAGTAATATGTTTATAGAGTGGCCTTACCTCTCCTTTCAGTTCCTCTACTTCTTTAGTTACTGCTTCTACTTTCTCATTCGCAGCCTCGGCCAGTTTTCGATTTTCAGATACTACGTCCTTTAGGTTTCCAATATCTTGTGAATGCTTAGCCACCTGTTCAGAAAGTTTGTTAATTGAAGATGTAGCTAAGTCAATTTTTGCAGTCTGATCATCCACTTTTTTGTTCAAAATTGCAAATTGTTGTAGCATTTCCTCTAGAAGAATGTTGGATCCCCCAGCTGCCATATCTTCTTCACTTGTTAATTGTTCTAATTCTTCAGCTGGGGTTGTTGGTAATGATACAGCCTGTAGTACCGCAGGGACTGAAGATCTACGGCCCTGGGAAACCAAAGTTGTTTGTACCAATTTGCCTTTCCCTGCTTTCGACGCAGCTCTTGTTTTTGGTTTGCCACTCATTCCACCCTCATTCCACACCTGTCTTTGGATTCAAGGTCAAGCTGTCAAAAGTTCCATGGGAAAGACAGGCCTCAGAATGAGTCACCAAGCCACAGAGAGACAAAACAAAGTCAGTTCTCAGGAAATTGTAAATCCCAAACTCCACTAGAGGGAGTATAGCTCAGTTCATGAAAGAAGAAACAAAGTTTCAGTCGCCATTAAAGTTCCTACAATTAGACAAGTTAATAAATATCTTTAGAGAAGAACTTTTCCTTCTTGCAGAGCCCTCTCAATTTTGCCACAATAGTTTCTTAAAAGGTGCAAAATACTGTTGCTTAATTGTATCCACCGATAGACATCTGTTTCAACTTTGTAAATATATCCGCAACATAACTTTTACCCGCTGCAAGTCCAGGGCTAGGGGTTCTCAAGTCTTTAAAGTTTTGAAAATTTTAGCAGAGAAGAAACCCCAATTAAAATAGACACAGTCACAGAAAATTAGAAATAACTTGCCTTTCCCTTCAATTTCCAAGCTTCTCCAGACGTATGGTATCTCTCTTTTTAAAACCTTTTTCTATTGCTTCCAGCTTGTCAGTTTCTTTGCCTTTAATCATTAAGCACCTCCGGGAGACGGACTTCCTTTTTCTCGTCTCCCGCTTTCAGCCGAATTCACAATTTGTAATCCAATCTCATATAAATCCTACTCACGAGTAGTTGATTTGTAATCCAATGTAAAGGAAGAAAGGTCGGCGCTCATCGGTAACGGCCGCGCGGCTTCACTCCCGCAGAAAGAGCGATGAATCCACAGCACCGCTTCCCCTCCGCGCTTCCGGAGCCCCTTACGGGGTCCCTTCTTCGTTTTGGGGGTCGCTCTCGGTGCCCGCCGGATCCCACGGCCACGAGCTCGCTCTGCTCGTGGTTTAACTTAATGGGTCGTCGCTTCGCCGTAGCAAACGACCCTTTTCTGCGGAGCCCCTCTCTGCAGCGCAAAGAGGACCGCCATTACCCGTTTCGCGCCGCCTCCGGAAGTCTCTCTATAAATATTCTTATTGTATAGCTCTCAAACTGTCCTCTGACTGTCCCTGCAATACAGTGGTACCTCGGGTTAAGTACTTAATTCGTTCCAGAGGTCCGTACTTAACCTGAAACTGTTCTTAACCTGAAGACCACTTTAGCTAATGGGGCCTCCTATTTCCTACCTAATGGGACCCACTATTTCTGGGTTAGCGGAGTCTGTAACCTGAAGCATATGTAACCTGAAGTGTATGTAACCTGAAGTGTATGTAACCCGAGGTACCACTGTACACAGATGCTTCTCTTCCACACGATTAAATACCCCTGACACTTCTGGGATTTCCTCTTATTGCATAGTCAGAATAACCTGCTGGGGTGGGGGTGGAGAATCGAAGAGTATCAGCAGGGAGCATGCAGAGATGCTGATAAGAAGCCCAAGGGCAGCAATGGTCGCTCTAGGAGTGACTGACCAGGAGAAAGAGGCAGTCCACCCGGGCAAAGGAGGTGGTGGAGGCAGGCAGGCGAACCCAGCCTGAGTAAGTTCTGGGCGAGCGCCTTCTCAGGTTCTGTCTGCCTGCGCCTTTGCCATCTGCAAGCAATTTGAGCTGGCAATACATTGCAGCTCCCCAGCACAGCGCAGGTAGGCAGTCGGATGGGAGTGAGGTGTGCTGTGCTGTCAGCAGCTGGGGAGCCAGCTGCGATGTATTGCCAGCTCAAGAAGTCTGAAACCTGTATCACAATCTGATCATCACACTGGTTTCAGACAATTTATCAAAATATCGCCCAGCTATAGACACGGCATACAATCTATTGTATTCTTACAGAGATTCTGACAGCTTCAACAATATAATTCCCTATTTGGTTCCCTATATGATATATACAGTATCAACAAAAAGATCTTCAGCATTAATATCTTTGTTTCCATTGTGTAGCAATGATTTTTCCAAATTTTTGCAGGCCTTAAGTACATCTTCAACAAAAAAAATCTACTGAAGATGTACTTAAGGCCTGCAAAAATTTGGAAAAATCATTGCTACACAATGGAAACAAAGATATTAATGCTGAAGATCTGTGCTGTGAACTTATAGCAATAGCTCAAAGATTTCCACAAGAAGTATTTCTTTTCATATTACAACAAAAACTCCTGGATAATGTGTCTAACATTTCTGTTGTTCTAAGGATCCTTCTCACACGTCCAGTGTCGGTGGCAAGTGTTGTACAGTGGTACCTCGGTTTACATACTTAATTCGTTCCTGAAGTCCGTTCTTAAACCGAATCCATTCTAAAACCGAGGCCCGCTTTCCCTAATGAGGCCTTCCACCGTTCGGTTTCCGTTTGTAGACCGAGGTAAAGTTTGAAAACCGGAACACTACTTCCGGTTTTGTGGAGTTTGTAAATCGAATCATTTGTAAACAGGACTGTTCTTAAACCGAGGTACCACTGTACACTGTTTCTCAAAGCTCAAACTTATATCAATTGAACATGCCCAGGCATCAGCACTTGACCTGAAGGAACTGGTGACAAAATCTTCAAAGGAAAAGTCATGCAAAGTGAGATTCTGATGTGTTTGAAACTGAAACTTCAAAGAGACTTAACTTTTAATGTCACAATTCACAAGGTTATTCACAATGATGTGTGCAAAAATATTTTCTTTTGTATTTAAGATAATCAAAGGTTGTTGTTATTACCAATTCTTGCAATTTAAAATAAATGTAGCAGTTTCAAGTTTTGAGCTTTTCATTTTTTCTACAATACATCTGTTTTTGAAAATTTAAGTTGGCATGGGGGGTGGGGGAGGTGCAAGTAGTAAGCCTTGCCTGGGGCACAAAATAACCTGGCACAACCACTGCTCATAGCCCATTAACTGTTAGCTTAAAAGAAGGAACTCGTTCCCCCTCTGGTTCATGCAAGGGTGATAGCAATCAAAGGCAACCACATGCTGTTCAACATTCTTAATTCTTATGAAACAAAAGACATACCTGCTATTCAGGTCAAGTTTTCCATAACTAATTTTCTGTTGCACTTCAGTTTCATAGAGGCTGCTTATCCTTTTTAACACAAGGGGTTTATTACAAGTAAACGCTTCTGAACGTTCACTGTTCTTTTCCAGGTTACCGGTATAGATTTCTTATATAAATATTTAACCATTAATAGGCACTAGAGTTCAAATCCTGCATGACAGTAACAGTTCTGTGTATAAAGGAGTATATGGGGCAAAGGGTTTACCTCTCTACAGCCTGCTCCCTAACAGTGCAAGAAGAGTCTAGATGAAAAAGGTGCCTAGGACAGAGGTTCTGCGGAGAGTTAAGTAGCAGTTAGAGGATTGCACCTCACTCTTCAGTCCTTTTGGCTCCTTTTGTTCCTCAAAACAAACTCTCCACTTTATACATGATTGGTGCAGACCTTAAGAACTAACTGGAAATGAGGTTTGGGTTTAAGGCAAGGGTGAGGAACCTGCGGTCTTCCAGGTGTTGTTGGACTCCCACTACCCCTGAATATTAGCCATGCTGGCTGGGTCTAGGAAAATAGGAACCTGTCTTATACAGAGTCAAACTATTGACTCACAATTTTCTTCTCTGACTGGTAGTGGCTCTCCAAGTTTTCAGACAAGGGTGTCTCCCAGCCATGCCTGGAGATACTGAGAACTAAACTGAGACCATCTGTATGTAAAGCATATGCTCTTGCACTAGGACATAGCTCTTCCATTCTTAAACAGAATTAGACTCCAACAAGACCTAGGGAACCACAAGTTAACCATCCCTAGTTTAAAGACTGTATTGCAGTTTGGGTCCTAAAGACACATAGGCATTTGGCAACCGTGTTATAAAGCAACTGGATACAAGCATATAATAGTGATTTAGATAAGATGCACTCAAGTTTCTTGAGAAGTATCCTGGGGCTCCAAGTTCAATCAAGTATGAGACAATGTGTGCATAACTAAGCATACACACAAAGGAATACTAGGTGTGGGCTAGAAATATATCGTAATATTCAAATCAGATTAAGGAACATTGAAAAACAATACATTGAGTCAGCTGTAAATAAAATTTGCTCCCCCAAGTTTTATGGTTTAAATGCAACAGATAACAGGGTCACTTATATTTCAAAATTAATAATTCCAGTCCAATGCAGGGCCTTTATGTTAGCCCGACTGAACATTTTCCCCTCAGCTTTTGTCATGGGCAGGTATATAAACATCCCCAGAAACGATAGACATTGTGGATGTTTTTGAATGTGCTGGACACAGTAAAACATATTATTTTCTACTGTCCATTGTACAACCAGCTACGCAAACGTGTACTATCCCCGTTTTTTGGGTAGTCTAACATCACAGCACAATGAAAATATCAGATTATATCTGTCTGACATTAACCCAGAAGTAATTGCAAGGGTGGCTAAGTTTTTATCAATAAATAGTATCTCTCAGAGTGGTGAATGGGACTATGTAGTAGGAGATACTTCAGTGAAAATCCTCGTTATTACATATTTTTATATGGCTGCTTATTTGTATATATTTTAACATTTTATATATGGATGTTTTATGATGGCCTATATTTGTAATGCCTAATAAAGGTTTGGTGAAGAAAGTAAGTTATAAAACAACAAAGAGTCCCGTGGAAGCTTAAAGACTTGACACATTTATTATGGCATTATCAGAAACTGAGATATGAAAGCTAGGAGCTAAATGACACCTTAAACCTAGGTTATGGGCGCTACAACAGAATGTCTAGGAGCACTTTTTTTATAACAAAAACACAAAGCTGAAAATGAATGAATTGCAGCTAAAATATTATGTCCATTTTTCACATGGTTTAGTCCTTCCTCTGCCCACGCCCCTAATATTCTTCAGAAAGTAGCCGGAAGTGGGGAGGCAGAAAAAGCTCCTCCTTTCCTTCCACTCTGCAGTTTTAATCTGAAATCTTAGGTGCAGTACTGTACCCAGAGCTCAGAAACTGCTTGTGCTAATAAAATTCCCTGTCGCAAAATGTGCCTAAAACAAAGGGAATTTTGAACACCGGGCATTATCTTTTGTGAACTACAGTCCATTTCATCAAATGCATGACATGTTATTCGGAGTGTGTGTCTGTGAATAGGGTGGAGGGAGATGTTTTCAGTGAGGTCAGAAGGAAATGTGGAAAATTACAGAGGATGATAACTGCCTTCTTAGCAGTGCCATTAAAAAACAAACAAACTGTTGTGTTGATAACACAGATACCCTGCCATTGGTAAGCCAATTAACCCACACAATCCTAGAATCGTAGACTTTTAAGGTACCCCAAGGGTCATCTAGTCCAGTCCCAGTACTGTATAATAAAAATCTGTTGCATCAGTTTAGTCCATGTGAAAGCATGTAACCTCTTGATGAACTATAATTCAACAGCTTCCCTTTGATTATGGCCACCTGGAGGCCCATTGCAGAGTCCTGTCAAGTTGAAATGTTTCCTCCCTGACTCAACTTAAGAAAGTGAGCTGTAATTACTTCAGGTCCAAATGGCACCTAGAAGCCCAAAGGCAAAGTTGCTCTCGGAAAGACATGCCACTTAATAAGTCTCAAAGTGTAGCCATTTGTAAGTAAGACACAACTATTGTGTCTGAGAGCTACTGGGAAAGCCACAAAGTTTGATTAAGTGACACAGCTAGACTGGGATTTGCTCAATAATTAGTATACTAACTCACCAACTACTGAGCTACAGTAGCAAGACCCAAACACATTCAACTAAATGGATTTCGTTCCAAGCAAGGTGTACAAAATGAATAGTTTGAGGGCAAGGGAAGATGGGACTATTTGCCACATAAAGAGAACAGAAGAAAGCATTTCATTATGTACTTAAAAGGAAACAAGATGTTGCTACACATCCTCCTTTCTGGCAGAGGAAAGGGTGTGCTGGAGAGAGAAGAAATCATGCATGCAAAGAGGATCAGAAACCAAGAAGGCTCTGCTTTCTTAAGAACTGCCCTGCTATCGGTAAACTAGCATTTCCCCCCCCCAAAGTAGCCAGCCAGTTGCCTATGGAATCCCACAAACAGGGCATAAAGGTGATGGAGATACCTGCTCTTTGTCCCCAGAATCTAGTATGCTGAGATGTACTATGCTCTATGAGGGATGAGGCACGTGTGACCTTCCAGATGCTCTTTGACTCTAGTTCCCAGCCAACGTGGTCCAGAATGAGTGGAAGTGTAGTTCAACAAACAACTGGAGAGCCACGGGTTTCCCATTCCTGCAGTAGGCTATCACGACTAATAATTCCATCCATTCTGCAAACAGGGTGATAGCTATTGATAGACCAAACCTCCTTCACCACAGCTTTATCAAAACAGTTTCACAAGCCAGCATGGTGACAAGAAAGCCACCGATAGATTCAGCAAACGATGCAGAGAAATGCTGGTCAATTTCCAAAACTCTTTAAGAAACCATTCTCGGCGTCTGCAATGCAAGTGTTCCAAGTTGCACATTATCTAGACAAAGATGATAGTTTCGTTAAGTATGGGCAGAGTTCCCTCTGACCATAGTCATTGCTCACAGTCTGCCTATATTTTTGGAGAGCTTTTTAAGAGATCTGTGTCTTTTAGAACATACCGTCATACCTCAGTTCCACTTCCAAAACACTGGGAAACCAAGGCGCGGCTTCCGATTGGCTGCAGGAAGCTCCTGCAGCTAACTGCAAGCCGCATAAGCCGTGTCGGACGTTCAGGTTCCAAAGAACGTTTGCAAACCGGAACATTCACTTATGGGTTTGCGGCGTTCGGGAGCCAAAACGTTCGACTTGCAAGGCGTTTGGGATCCAAGGTATGACTGTGTAAGGATAGCTCCCTGTTGGTGCATAAAGGTAAAGGGACCCCTGACCATTAGGTCCAGTTGTGGCCGACTCTGGGGTTGCTGCGCTCATCTTGCTTTATTAGCCGAGGGAGCTGGCGTACAGCTTCCGGGTCATGTGGCCAGCAGGACTAAGCCGCTTCTGGCGAACCAGAGCAGCGCACGGAAACGCCATTTACCTTCCCGCCAGAGCGGTACCTATTTATCTACCTGCACTTTAACGTGCTTTTGAACTGCTAGGTTGGCAGGAGCAGGGACCAAGCAACGGGAGCTCACCCCGTCGCGGGGATTCGAACCGCCGACCTTCTGATCGGCAAGTCCTAGGCTCTGGTTTAACCAACAGCGCCACCCGCATAGCAGCACTCAAAAGAAAGAGTTGGATACCAAGATACCTGCAGCCCAACCCTTCGACATCAAAATAGTATTACTGACAGCCGCCTGTCTAACCTTGTGTTAAAACCTCCAAGGAAGAAGATCTTGCCTTTTCTATGCAGTTTCTTACACTACATTTTTTTCTATTACTGAACCAAGATCAAAGCCACTTCTTCTTGCCTATAGTTAGACTGGAAACTTAAATATTTGGAAACTGTTAGCATATTGTTTTTGTCAGTTTTTCTATATATTCTACTCTTTCAGCCTCTCCGCATCATATCTGCCCTTTAAAATCAAATTGTGTTACAGCTTTTTCTGACCTGCAATATCCAGAACTGAACATTCCAAATAAGGTCTTGCCAGGACTCATTCCTCAACTCTTAGAACGGTTTACCATGTTGATAGAAGCTTGAGAACATGTCCAAGTGTATTTGCAAAGTGCATTCCACTTTCCAGCTGGAATCCCCAAAGCTGCCCACAACATTCATAAAATCTAAGTCAGGATTCCTCAACCTTGGCCCTCCAGATGTTTTTGGCCTTCAACTCCCATGATCCCCAGCTAGCAGGACCAGTGGTCAGGGATGATGGGAATTGTAGTCTCAAAACATCTGGAGGGCCAAGGTTGAGGAAACCTGATCTAAGTCAATTGTGAAATTAGGATACCATCCCTGAGTTACTCCCCCTCCAATCAGTTTGTTTTCAATCTGTTTTGCAGAAGCAAAAAAGCAACTCTTAGAGGAGTTTGTGCACTAAAATTCATCCAGTTTGGTGCTAGTGGTCTTCACCACCCAGGTTCCATCATGCACTTGCAAATAAGTTGCAGCTTTGCATATTTGTGCCTTTAAAAATGGGTGTGAGACAGTCCTAATTAATTCAACTTTTGAACCAGCTTCCACCGCTGGAGCATGCGATGATAAAGAACCACGCTCCTCTTTGCATATACAAATGTGTCTTCCTCCTCTCGCTCAAAATTCACCAGACAGAGGCTCGAAGAGCTACTTCCTCAAGCAATATGGAAAACAGAAACAGAAGGAGCATTGCTGATGCTGCGTCTGTAGCGAGCATCAAAGACCGAAGGTCAAAGGCTAAACCCACCCAAAGGAGACCAGTGGTTTCTCTCCGAATCATTTGCCCTGCTCCCTTTATCTTCGACACCTCCATCCTCTCCTTGCACTGGGCAGTTTCCGGGGACATGGGGTGTGCAAATCCCCGGGATGCCAGGTGCAGCACCCAGCACCTTCCTGTGGCACTCAGCGCCAGTGGCGTAGCGTGGGGGGTGCAGGGGGGCCGGCCGCAACATCTGGGGGTTAGGGGGCGCAAATCCACGGGTTAGGGGGTGCAAATTCACGGGTTAGGGGGCGCAAATTACTTGCCTTGCCCCGGGTGCTGACAACCCACGCTACGCCACTGCTCAGCGCACAGAGAGGCGCAGCAGGGATGCCCCCCAAAACGCCATCTCTTTTTGTTCAGGCACAGAGGAGCCACCTCCCCATCTTTTGCAAGGGGGAGGCAAAACACCCCACCCTACCTGAATACACACCCCATCTCAGGGGTGCCAACTTGGGGGGGGGGACACCAGGTAAGCCCCACCCCGCATCATCAATCCCATGAGGTAGCGCACCCATGCCATTTGGATGGGAATTCCCCCTCAACTTTTTTTTGGGGGGGGACCCCCTCGAATATTTTATTAAGGTGGACCTCATTCCCTAGGAGCTGCCTCATCCTCACCCCGGAAATAACAGCTATATTATGGGCAGGCGCTCCCCTCCCATGAAAAGCCCCCTCCAGCCGAGGCTGGGCAGGGCCGGCCCTGCCGTGAGGCAGGAGTGAGGCGGCGGCCAACGTCCCTTCATCTCGTTGAAACCGTTGAGATTTTCCCACAGAATGGAAGAATTGCCTGGGGAGGGGAGGGGTGCTTTGTTTCCCTCCCCCCTTCCCTTTGAGGTGCCGAAATGGGCGCTGGCTTCGGGGAGAGGAGAGAAGGGCGCCCTTTGGCCGCTCCGCCTCAGGCGGCCAAAGCTCTCGGTCGGCCCGCCGACCCCGGAGGAGGAGCGGCCTCCGCCCGCCGCCGTGAGGGGGGAAAGACTCACTCACCCACCCAGGGGCTCCCCGAGGAGGAGCTTCTCTCTCTCTCTCTCTCTCGGCCGCCGAGGAGGAGGAGGAGGAGGAAGGTAGGCGCAGCACGGCCCAAGCCGGGTACGGGTGTCCGTGTGAATGCGCGCGCGCGCGTGTCTTGCCTGTGGCGGCGGCTTCCCCTCAAGAGGTCTCCGGCGCACAAAGCGCGGCGCTCCTCCTCCTCCTCCTCCCGGCGTCTCCTTTGTGCTCCGCGTGCGCGCGCAGCAGCGAAACCCCCCCCCCTCTCCTCACTTTCTCCGCCCCCGACGCCCACCCCCCCCTTCATCTCCCTTCTTGCCGCCGCCTCCATCAACGCGGGGGGGGGGGTTGGGGTGGTGGGAGGGGGGGCTGCTGCTCTTGCTCTGTGGGGTAGTAGGACTAGCCATGGCGAGGGGAAGGAAAGTCTCTCTCCCCCCCCCCTCTATGGGGACAAAAGGTGGCCCCCGAAGGATGCCCCCGCCCCCCCCCAAGACGAAGAGAAGGTCTGTCTCCCTCCCTCCCACACTGCATCAGTGGGGTGGCTGGGTGCCTGCAAGCAAACCGTTCTATTTGGGGGTTGCAATATATATATATATATATAGGGTGACAGGCGGGGTGATCTTTTTGCAAACCGCCTCGCGCGCCGTCAAGGTGCGCGAGGCGGCGCGCGCAAATTGAAACGCCGAGCGGAAGAATAGCAAGCCATAATGAGATTACCCTGCGTCTAGACGCGCGGGTGCTCCGGCTCCTCTCTCCAGCCCACAGACGCCCCTTTGCAACCGATTTCTCTCCGCCGCTGGGTGCGGAGTGTGGCCATCGCGACACCCAGCGGCGATTCCGTTGTTCCATGTGCGAAAAAGCCTCCTCCCCCCCCCCCCGCCGTCCTAAGCATTTACCGTATTTAGCCAATTTTCTGGGTGAGACTGAATTCTCCATGTTTGTCGAAAAGGCAGGAAATGTTGGCTTTTTGCATATTCGCCTCACTTTTAAAATGAACTGATATGCAATGGATTTTTATTATACTGGGTGTTGGACTCGGGATGCCTTGCAACTCTGCAACGCAATAATAACATAATAATAATTAATAATAATAATAATAATAATAATAATAATAATAATAAATACAGTGGTACCTCAGGTTACATACGCTTCAGGTTACAGACTCACTAATCCAGAAATAGTGCTTCAGGTTAAGAACTTTGCTTCAAGATGAGAACACAAATCGTGCAGCAGTGGCGCAGCGACAGCAGGAGGCCCCATTAGCTAAAGTGGTGCTTCAGGTTAAGAACAGTTTCAGATTAAGAACAGACCTCCGAAACGAATTAAGTACTTAACCCGAGGTACCACTGTAAGAATAATAATATATCCCACCCATCTGGCTGGATTTCCCTAGCCACTCTGGCTGGCTTACAGCATATATAAAAACACAACAAAACATCAAACATTAAAAAACAGAATATCCCATACAGCAGTGTTTCCCAACCTTTTTTGGGCAAAGGCACACTTGTTTCATGAAAAAAATCTCGAGGCACACCACCATCACAGCCCCGTGACGTCAGCGCGCAGCGTCACGCCGGGAGGGACATGAATTGCTAGCAAATTACATAATCACCTCCTTGAGGGCTGGCTCATCTTCTCCGAAGGCAGAACCCCATTAATTAACAGCACAGACTCACACCATAGCCAAGACGAGGGGGGAAAACCTCAGTCATGCACAGTCATGCACATGTGGGGGCTAAATGAGGACGAAGACCAGGCAGAGAGCAGGGTTCAAATCACCCCACCTGGCCAGGACAATCCCTGGGTGCTCCCTTGGGCCACTCGCCTGACCCACCTCGCAGGGCTGTTGTTGCGAGGATAACACGGAGAGAACCACGCGCGCCCCCGGGAGCTCCTTGGAGGAGAAAGCGGGCGATGAATGCAATGCACGAAATATATGAGAGGCGACCAGGTTTTGAAGGTGAGGGGCCCCCGCCAGCCTCCACTTCCAACACCCGGCGCAACGACGTCAAAGTTCCCCCCCAGGCTCGGCTCGGGGAGCAGCGCTGCTCCCCTCCGGCTCCCCTTCGCCCTCCCGGCTCTCTCTGCCGCCCACTGGGGACCCCCCTCACCTGCCAAGTCCGGAGCACCGGTGGAAGTTGCATGCATGCATGCAGGGCGTCGCGTTGCCATTGCATTGCACTGCACTCCATGCAACGCCTGCACGCATCCATGCCTTGCACGCCCGCCAAGGGGTCTCCCCGCGGTCCGATGCGTCCCCTCCGGCGCGGATGCAGCATTGCAAAAATAAAAAACCCCGACACAGCCCTACCTGGGGGGCAGCCTCCGCCTCCGCCGCTCCGCCTCCATGGGGATCCCCGGGCTCCATCCTGCCGCCCGATCTCCGCGGGGGCGCAGGCAGGCTGCGCGGGGTCTGCGCGGAAGAGCCCCAGCCCGCCCGGCCGCCGCCGCTGCGCTCATTCCATGGCCGGGAGAAGAGCGCTTCAAACAAAACGCCCGGCCTGCCAGGCCACGCTGGGAAACGTAGTTTGCGCACCCCGCGCGGGCGCGGAGCCCAAGGGCGAGGGGACTATGGATCCCGGCAGCCCGGAGGGGGAGAGGCCGGGTGCAGGGATGGAGGGACGGGTGGGCGAGCGAGTGAGTGAGTGGCAGCCGCCAAGCCTTGGCCGAGAGCCAGGAAGGGCCTCCCCGGAGGAGGAGGAGGAGGAGGGAGGCGCAGAGCGGGAGGGAGGGAGGGAACCCCAGGGGTCATCTAGTGACGGCGCCCCAATCGAAAATTTGACTTTTTTAAAAAAAAAAAATCTTTCAAATTTTTTAATTTTTCCCGCGGCACACCAGGCAACATCTCGCGGCACACTAGTGTGCCGCGGAACAGTGGTTGGGAAACACTGCCATACAGGCAGCAAGCCAACCAATAAATCAATAGAAACCAAAAATAATGATGAGTATGATAATAACAACAACAACAAACAGCTTACACTTATACCCAAATTAAAATAACCCCAACCCCAACCAAACATTTAAACAACCCCCACCCAACAAAAACAAAACAGAGGAACCAAAATTAGAACCGTTTAAAACATTGTAAAACTTTTTAGCCAGTTTCCCCAACCCAAGAGTTGTTTCAGCAATGTCCCTCTGGCCTCCCAGGAGCCTCTTTTATCACCATCCCGTTAAAAGTACACCTTTTAAAAGTCACTATTGTTGTGCAGTGCAAATTGAATTTTTGCATGTTGTCGCCTTCAACGATTGGAGAGCATGGGAGGAGAAATCTGCAAGACTTCCAAATATCTCTGAACTGCAAGAGAATAATAGAGAAGGCAGGCTCATTAAATACCCTCATCGTTACTTTATTTATTTAGTGACATCACTGATCCTGGCACTTTGCAGAGTACAAAAGGGCAGGTCCCTGCCCTGAGGAGCTTCCAATAATTATAAGTCATGGAAGGAAAAGGGTGTGTGTGTCAGAGTTAATAGGAAAGTATTTGTGGATGTTTCCGTTTAAATTCTGTAGCCTTAGATATTGGCTGAAGTTACAATAAGGCATGGAAACAATATCACATGGAACAAGGCTGCAGTCCAGTTGTGATGTTGTTGAGCTGTTCTACTGTGCTTTTTTTCTGGGGTGACGCAGGGGTACGCATACCCCTAAACATTTTGTGAATCTAAGTTTGGCCTCATTGAGGGGCAGTATTTCATTATGAGTAGGAAAATGAGAGTACCCCTAAACTTTTTTTTTTTTGAAAAAAGCACCGGCTGATGGGATATAATATCCACTAACATGCAATATATTTAGAGCAATTTCACAAACAGGACACCTTGAGTTTTATCTTGCAGGAACCCAACACCCCTTGCTTTCCTCCCCTTGGGTTAGTAACAAACAGATATAGTTACTACTGCTGCATACAGTGGTACCTCGCAAGACGAATGCCTCGCAAGACAAAAAACTTGCTAGACAAAAGGGTTTTTTGAGCTGCTTCGCAAGACGATTTTCCCTATGGGCTTGCTTCGCAAGACGGAAACATCTTGCAAGTTTGTTTCCTTTTTCTTAACACCGTTAATACAGTTGCGACTTGACTTCGAGGAGCAACTCATAGAACGCGGTGTGGTAGCCTTTTTTTGAGGTTTTTAAAGACTTTGGTGATTTTTGAAGCTTTTCCAAAACTTTCCCGACACCGTGCTTCGCAAGACGAAAAAAATCGCAAGACGACAAAACTTGCGGAACGAATTAATTTCGTCTTGCGAGGCACCACTGTACTTTCATTGGCATAATACCATATTTTTCGCTCTATAACACACACCCGACCATAACACGCACGTAGTTTTTAGAGGAGGAAAATCCGTAAGCATGCCACCCGTAGGCATTCCCTCCATAACACGCACAGACATTTCCCCTTACTTTCTAGGAGGAAAAAAGTGAGTGTTATGGTGCAAAAAATACGGTAAGTTGCAACTTTATTTATGAACAGAAGCAAAGGTGAATAAGGGGAACAGTGAGTTAGCATTTAGGCTATTATTGTGTTCTAGTATATTACCATAACAGGGTTTTTTGTTGTTGTTTTTAAGATGGCCTTCTAATACTCCATGTAAATCTTTGTTTATTGAATTTATGTTATCTAAAGCTTCCATCTAAAGCTATGTTGAGGTTTTAGTATTGTGCTTGTTGTTGTTTAGTCGTTTAGTCGTGTCCGACTCTTCGTGACCCCATGGACCAGAGCACGCCAGGCACTCCTGTCTTCCACTGCCTCCCGCAGTTTGGTCAAACTCATGCTGGTAGCTTCAAGAACACTGTCCAACCATCTTGTCCTCTGTCGTCCCCTTCTCCTTGTGCCCTCCATCTTTCCCAACATCAGGGTCTTTCCCAGGGAGTCTTCTCTTCTCATGAGGTGGCCAAAGTCTTGGAGCCTCAACTTCAGGATCTGTCTTTCTGGTGAGCACTCAGGGCTGATTTCCTTCAGAATGGATAGTTTTGATCTTCTTGCAGTCCATGGGACTCTCAAGAGTCTCCTCCAGCACCATAATTCAAAAGCATCAATTCTTCGGCGATCAGCCTTCTTGATGGTCCAGCTCTCACTTCCATACATCACTATTAGTATTGTGCAGATTTATTTAAATGGAGAATCCATTGTGTGTGTTGTGTGCACAATCTGAGACCATCCATGAAAATATAGCCCAATGCTGTAGTAGATCCTATCACCAAAGTTGCAGACTTCCTGTGTGGAAGTTTATACCCTGGTGGTGTGCTGTGATTAGGTTCTAATTTGTACTATAGCCTATTCTCTGTCATGGTGATGTAGATAGGGCAGTCATTGGAGGGCAGCAACACTTCTTAAAATTTGCTTTTCCTCTCGTTGAACTCAATGGTGCCAGCTCTGAGGTCAGTGCAGTGGTACCTCCAGTTGCGCACAGGATCCTTTCCAGAGCTCTGGTTGGATCCCGAGGAATTCGCAACCGGAGGTGCCTATTCTGCGCATGCGCATGGTGTGGTAGAGCACTTCTGCGCATGTGTGCGGGGCAAAACCCAAAAAATGCTTCTGGGTTTGCTGCGTTCACATCCTGAAGGATACGCAACCAGAGGTGTGCGTATCCAGGGGTACCACTGTATAGCATTGCACTATCAATGGGGGGCATGATTGTAGCCTGAATAAATACAGGATAGGTGTGTTCTTTCCCTTTCTAGCTGTTCCACCAGCATAGCTTCCCTGGTGCAGCACAGTGGAGTATTTGACAGGCCCATATGGGGAGTTGCACCTGCACATCCTTTGTGGCAGCAGTGTAACGGATACTGATGTGCTAGGAGGACAGTAGATCTCTTCCACATCCTAATGGCAGCTGGCGCAATAAGGACTGCACCCTAAATCTTCCATGCATGTCAGCATGGGGAGTTAGGATATTGTAGTGACTTAGTAGGGTATAACAGCAACATCATAACAGTCAAGATGTTAAGTCTGTGTAACAACTACAGTGCCAACACAAGGGCTTTGGAAAGAGGCAGATTTGTGGCTGTGGTGGGAAAGGTTGGAGAGCTTATTCAGAATCTTATCCTCCCCTGCCACTGAAAAGTTATTACAGGGGTGGGAGAGATGTTGTAAGTAGCTACATCCCATAGGAGTCAATAGGAGCCCAGGTTGACTTCCCAGTATCACCACCCAGCCACACACAGACTAGACTATCAACTCAGGAGCCAATCATGGCACAGCAAGGACACATTGCTCATTTTGCAGTGTCCATCTGCTTTCATATTTTATTTTATTTTAAAGACTAATAACAATCATTGAAAAAAAAGTGAAAGTAATCACTGGACACAAGATCAACCCATTGTTTAATACAGTGGTACCTCGGGTTAAGAACTTAATTTGTTCTGGAGGTCCGTTCTTAACCTGAAACTGTTCTTAACCTGAGGTACCACTTTAGCTAATGGGGCCTCCTGCTGCTGCCGTGCCGCTGCGACACGATTTCTGTTCTCATCCTGAAGTAAAGTTTTTAACCCGAGGTACTATTTCTGGCCCCTTCATGGATCACTGCTTTGCCGTGGCGAAGGGGCTTGAATAACTCAGAGAAGCTATGAGCTATGCCGTGCAGGGCCACCCAAGATGGACAGGTCATAGTGGAGAGTTTTGACCAAATGTGATCCACCTGGAGCAAGAACCGGCAAGCAACTCCAGTACCCCTGCCAAGAAAACTCCATGGACAAAGACAAAAAGCTCCGTATAGTTAAAGCTATAGTTTTCCCAGTAGTGATGTATGGAAGTGAGAGCTGGACCATAAAGAAGGCTGAGCGCCAAAGAATGGATGCTTTTGAATTATGGTGCTGGAGGAGACTCTTGAGAGTCCCATGGACTGCAAGAAGATCAAACCTCTCCATTCTGAAGGAAATCAGCCCTGAGTGCTCACCAGAAAGACAGATCGTGAAGCTGAGGCTCCAATACTTTAGCCACCTCATGAGAAGAGAAGACTCCCTGGAAAAGACCCTGATGTTGGGAAAGATGGAGGGCACAAGGAGAAGGGGACGACAAAGGACGAGATGGTTGGACAGTGTTCTCGAAGCTACCAGCATGAGTTTGACCAAACTGCAGGAGGCAGTGGAAGACAGGAGTGCCTGGTGTGCTCTAGTCCATGGGGTCACAAAGAGTCGGACACAACTAAACAACAACAACAACAACAACAACTCTTTCTGGGTTAGCGGAGTCTGTAACCTGAAGCGTCTGTAACCCGAGGTACCACTGTAATCCAAACTGTGTCCTGAGCATCTCAACTAGGTCTATGCGGGTAGTTAGAAATAAAATTAAGACACATGTCAATTTTAATAACACCATAAATACAGGAAGTAGCTGAGAAGGAAAACATCAGGAGTACCAGATGGTTTACAGCAAACCGTTTTCGATATGAATACGGTAAGTTCCTTGGTCTGTAAATAGCAAACACTTTTGACACTTTAATAGGAACATGCTGCACTATTTAAACTGTGAAAGCGGGGGTCCGATTCATACAGCTGTCTTCCACATTTTGCTGCATGGAATAAGCCTCCCAGACAGGCAGAGGAGTATTCCTTCCCGTGACAAGCCTATGAGTTCCTGAATTCAGACCTTAATGAATTCTGCCCTCAAATATTCCACCCCTTGCACTTACATCCGCTTTCCTATTCCGCACAGCCATTGGTTCCCATATGTGAAATATATTGGCATTGTTTTCAGCTCTGCTACTCCCCTATTAAGCAGAGGTTGGACAGCCATCTATCATGGATGCCTTGGTTGAGCTCCCTGAATTGCAGGGGTTTGGCAGAGATGACCCTGCAAGTCCCTTCCAAGTCTATAATGCTTATTAAAGGAGAGAGCAGGCACTATACAAATCTTCTTGAGGACTTGTAAGTGTTCCACAAAAGGCTAGTCACATATAGAGTTAGATATGGGAATATTGTCATGGAAACAGTTTATCTGAGCTAGTGAGGTGGGGAGAGGAGTGTTAAAGAGTGCAAATTTCAAATGTCTCCTTTCCTCTTTATCTGTTCTTTCTCTTCCTGTTCGAATCCCCCCGCCCCGCCACTTTTAGATGATAACATTAATTCCTTCACTTACTTAATTCAAAATGTGGTCAGCCAGTGCTGCCATGCTTTGGAGACGCATATTACTGCATATTGCTTTATTTGGTATAAGTTTTTTATTTTAAAGTTATTATGACTTTTTATATAGGATCTTATTGTTACTATTAATGTTTGATGTATTATTATTATTATTATTAGGACTGGAAGCCACCCAGAGTGGCTGGGGCAGAGTGGGCAGGGTAATAATAATAATAATAATAATAATAATAATAATTAAAAAATAATAATAATAATAATAATAAGAAGAAGAAGCTTGCCCCCACATTTAAAATACTCTTACAGGCCACATGAACTCCAAGTGGGCAAATTTCCAGGGAATTCAGGCACTTACCCAGAGTTCAATTTCCTTTGGAATGAGGCACATAAAGCCTGCAGTGTCTTTAGAATATATGGTTTATTGACACATCTATACAACCTGAGCCTAAGATGGAAGGGTTCACACCATTAACATGCAAAGAGGTCTTGCTTCTAGCATAGTCACAGGCTTGGATTCTTTAATTTATTTATTATTAAAGATTTTCTTGTTTTACAGAAGTATGTGTAATGTCTCTCGTATTTTTTCCATGTAACATTTTTACAATCAGTTTCATTTGTTGAGACATTAGGAAGAAAAGGGGTGGAGGGGGGAAAGATGGGTGGAGGTGGGGTGGGGTGGCGATGTTTCTATTTTACTTAATATATGTGGGGTTTTGTGTCAGCGTTGCTTGTGCAGGTTCTCTGCTGTTCACTTGTGTTCCTTTGGCGGTGAGAGAGGTTGGGGTTGGCCTAGGGTGTGGTTGTTCGTTTGTGATTGGCTGTGGTGATATTTGTTTTTGTGAGTGAGTGGGGTAGGTGTGTGTTTTGGATCAGGTTAGCCATATTGATTTGTATGCTGTTGGTGGATTATTGTCATTGTCTTGTTGGGCTGTGTATGTGATAAAGGGGAGCCATACCGGGGTAAAGGCGTCTTCTTCTGTTTGTCCCCGTGTCAGTTTCAGTTTACAGTGGTACCTCGGGTTACATACGCTTCAGGTTACATACGCTTCAGGTTACAGACTCCGCTAACCTAGAAATAGTACCTCGGGTTAAGAACTTTGCTTCAGGATGCGAACAGAAATTGTGCTCCGGCGATGTGGCAGCAGCAGGAGGCCCCATTAGCTAAAGTGGTGCTTCAGGTTAAGAACAGTTTCAGGTTAAGAACGGTCCTCCGGAACGAATTAAGTACTTAACCCGAGGTACCACTGTATTGGTTACTTTTTCTAGTAGGGCTGTTTCCCATACTATTTGGTACCATTGGTCCATGCTTACCACAGGCTTGGATTCTAGCAGAAATCAGGCATGACTCTGACCCCCAGCTTCTGCCTTCTCTCACCTCTCTCACACACTAGATTATTTCCTTTCTCACTACCAGACAGGCAGGGGAGGGAGGCCCACCCATTTGTCAGAGGGCGCCATCACTTATTTTGTTACACTAATGGTTTTCTTCTCTGGCGATCACTCGTAGCCGAGTAAGATTGTCTTCCATGAACACGGTTTTAACAGTGAGTCTGTAAGTGACTCTGGAGGTCAATTCTGGATCCACACGTCCTTCCGCAGTGGGGACGTAGGTTTCCGGGTGGGAGTTGATCACGGTGAGGGTTTGCCAAGTGTGCCTTCCTCTTAGTACATTTCTCCCTCTTGTCCTGAGTTCTAACGGTGGTCCTTAATTGGCAACTTCCTGCGGCAGCTAGACTGGGGACTGGAAGTGGTCGTCGAGACCACATAACACCGGTCCTGAAAAACCTACATTGGCTCTCAGTACATTTATGGGCACAATTCAAAGTGTTGGTGCTGACCTTTAAAGCCCTAAATGGCCTCAGCCCAGTATACCTGAAGGAGCGTCTCCACTCCCATCGTTCTGCCCGGACACGGAGGTCCAGCTCCGAGGGCCTTCTGGTGGTTCCCTCACTGCGAGAAGCAAAGTTACAGGGAACCAGGCAGGGGGTCTTCTTGGTAGTGGCACCTGCCCTGTGGAACGCCCTCCCATCAGATGTCAAAGAAATAAAAAACTATCTGACTTTTAGAAGACATCTGAAGGCAGCCCTGTTTAGGGAAGTTTTTTTATGTTTGATGCTTTATCATGTTTTGAATAATCTGTTGGGAGCCGCCCAGAGTGGTTGGGGAGGCCTGGTCAGATGGGCGGAGTACATGTATTATTATTATTATTATTATTATTATTACAACTATGGCCATATTGTCACAAACAGACTTGCCCAACCAGTTGAACAATGGAATCCCCCATTAGATTTTAACCCTTGCTGGATCCAGGAACCCAGGAATTAGAAGAGGCTCAGGCATCATACAGACTAACCTCCCAAACTCACAGCAGTATTTAAAAGAAGCAAATGTGATAAAAGTAGAAGAGTGTGTTATTTCGAGCTGCTCAAGGGTCCCTTCAGGAACAAATAGCAGGAGCACTTCTTGCTGAGCTTCATTGCTTCTGCCTCCCCTCCGAGCTCACAGGGCAGGTTGGGGTTGGGAGGTGGCTGAGAGTGGAGCACGTAAGCAGAGGCGGTTTTAGGGTAGCGCAACCGGTTTGGCTGCACTGGGCACTAGTGCCACTGGGTGTGCTGCACCAATGATGTAGAATGGAGTGTGAGAGGAGGGGGGTGCCAAATTTTAGCATCACACAGGGCGCTGCAAATATTTGAGAGCCCAAAGTCCACCTGTGATTTACGGCAGCCCTGTAAGGTAGTCCGTTGTTACTGTTGCAAACTATTAGAGGGAGCACAGGCTGGCTTGGATTTCCATCCATCTTCCCTGCGAAATAAAGAATGCAGCAGTCTACTTATAATTGTCTGCCCTGCCCTGATCCAGGACTCAGTTGCATGTCAGAAAGCTTTTGCTCCATCAGTCAGTATGAGATGCACTGCATAATCATAATCATAGTAATAATAATTGTTGTCCCACCTTTTCCCCTGACGGGACTCAAGGCGGCTTCCAGATAAAAATAGGAACAGCTAAAACATAGAAAAAACAATAATAATAAAAATAAGCATTGATAGAATTAAAACTATAAAGAGATAGATATACAGTTGACTAGGATAGCCCAGTTGGCAGAGCATGAGACTCTTAATATCAGGGTTAAGATCTGTTAAAAGCCCAACCATAAAAATAATTACAATAGAGAACATGTTTAAATGTTCGAAAATATCAGAACGACTACATTTCTCCCACATGGCCCATAGTTTAAAGGAGCAGGGAATCGTGTATTTATTGCTATATTCCTCTCTCTTTTTCTTTTTAAGTGAGGGTTAAGATCCCCTCACCGGATCGCGGCAAGCCTTGAAATCCTTTGCCGGGGGAACAAGACGGAGGAGAAACGGGAAGGATCCCGAAGCGAACTCGGAAGCTCTCCGTTACGTGCGAGTCTACTTTAAAAAAATCATAACAATCACATTCCACTACGTCACAACGATAGAGCCGACGAGCGGTAGAGCGTCGCCTCACTGTCCGTACGCCCAGGTAGAGCCTTGGCGGATTGGCCGCTGTTCGGGAGGAGGGGGATAGAGAGGTATCTCAGCTCTTCCGCTTCCGGTGAGGCTTCGTACTTGCGATGGCGGCCCCTCAGCCCGTTTGCAGCTTCCTCTTCAAGAAGCGTCGCCCCGCGCCCGGGAGGGGCCAGCGCAAAAGGCCGGGCAGCGACCAGGAGCCCGGTGAGAGACCCAGCCGGTCGGCGCTGGGGGCGGGTGGACCAAGGGGGGGGGGGCAGTTAGGCTAAGCTTCCTTGTTGTCATGATGGGGCTGCCATTCAAAAGCGCTCGGAGAACTGTTTTTATTGCAATTATTTGCATGGTATATCCGTGTGTCACACACGCTCACAATTTTTGTCCGTGTTTGCTTTTTTAATGACTGCCTTGTTTTTTTACTTGTTGAATTCTTCTATCTTACCCAGGGCAGCCCAAAGCAACTTAACAACCGACCAAAACAAAGGGACAAACATCCCCTCAAATACACATACTGTACAGATACATTAAAAACCAAGGGGGAAATGTAATATGTTAAGAAAAATACCTGACCGGCTTCTAATTAGTGTTTTGCAGGTTGTAATTGTCTTGTTTAACCACTATGTCCATGTTAAAAATAGTTCTAGTCCCCACCTTCCACACATCCATGTACCTGTGGTTCGTTTATTTTGGTTTTATTTTATGTCTCTTGTGTGTTCAACAGTGATCTATAATTGTATATGGACTATGTATATTGTCACCAGATCCTATTGGATAACATTGCTATTTGCATAATCTCCTATAACCTTTTTTTTTGAGAATTAATGAAAAAAATATATAGTTATTGGGAGTTTTAGCAGCTGCTGAAATTTTATCTCCTGCACAACTGTTAAAGGTGCAGGAGCCACTGCTGCGTGAGCACTGCTCTTAGTTACTCCCCCTGGCAATATAAGACAGGTGTGTACTTGTGTGTGTTTTCTTTCTGTCTCTGGCATAGAAGAGTAGGATATTCTTTGCCATAGGAAAGAGAGTTAGCAGGCTTCTTCAGAACCTGTTGTTTAGGAACAAAAGTAAGCCATTGCCTCTTGAATAAAGCAGCTGGCTACCTTTGTTCATAGGAACATAAACTTATTTCAGTGGGGTGGGAGGGCCCTGTAGCCAAACAAGGGACGTATCATGGGAGATGCAGCCTGTTTTAGTACTTTCATAATGCTTGTGTCCCTCCACCCAACAGGGAGCAGCAGTGATGAAGGCAGCACGGTGGTCAGGAAGGAGAGACGCAAGGAAGTTTCCAACCCCATGATTCAGAAGGTGATGCAGTTTCCCCAAGTGCCCATGAATATGTCCCCTCTTGAATGTTTCTTAGTTAACTCCCACTGATTTTTCCATCTTCTAGACCAAGAAAAGTGTGAAAGAACACACCTCATACGCGTCCAGCAGTAGCGATGACGAGGGCAAGTCTAAAAGAATTGGAGTTGCATATAAGTCTACAAGATCTGCGGTAGGAGTGTTTAAAGTGTGCGAAACCAACATTAGGTGATGCACAGCTTATTGGCAAGAGTTTCTGATGCCAAGCACTTGAATAATAGCAAGTAAAATTGCAAGGGGTGTGTGTGTGTGTGAATCTCTGCCCATGGCTTCCCTGCTGGCATCTGTCCTTTTTGACAGTGGAGTGCCTCTTTGGGAGTGAGGTCAAGCTGTTGGAAGGTTGCAGCACCTTGTTGTGTCTGTAGAGACTGATGTGGGAGAAACATGTTTTGTTGCAGCTGGGGCAGATGAAGGTGTCCAGTTATGCTGCTACAGATGCACCATGGCATTTCTTCTCTCTGTGCTTTTCCCAGCGGTCATTTGTCCTTTGCCAGTAGCTGATTTCACAGCTTCTATGTTCCTTAACTGCAATATATAGCTATTTACTGGTGGCCTTTGTACACATCTGCGGACCATTTTTATAGTTTTATGAAGTAACCCAGGGATGGTATGTACTTGCCTTTGTAGGTTATCCCAGTGACAGGCTCAGAAGGTGCAGCAGCAATTGGCTCCACGCTCTCCCAAGCTCTACTCTGGTTAGGGGTGCTGGGGTTAATAATAATAATAATAATAATAATAATAATAATAATAATAGTATCAGGTCCTCCGTCTGAAGTCTGGCAGCCCCTGCATTAGAGAGAGCATGCATCTGTTTGAATGAATCACTAGAATAACTGCTAATTCCAATAACAGTTTAATGCTAACTTAAAGGTAAAGGGACCCCTGACCATTAGGTCCAGTCATGGCCGACTCTGGGGTTGTGGCGCTCATCTTGCTTTATTGGCCGAGGGAGCCGGCATGTGGCCAGCATGACTAAGCCGCTTCTGGCAAACCAGAGCAGCGCACGGAAATGCCGTTTACCTTCCCGCCGGAGCGGTACCTATTTATCTACTTGCACTTTGACGTGCTTTCGAACTGCTAGGTTGGCAGGAGCAGGGACCGAGCAACGGGAGCTCACCCCGTCACGGGGATTCGAACCGCCGACCTTCTGATCAGCAAGTCCTAGGCTCTGTGGTTTAACCCATAGCACCACCCACGCCCCTTCAATGTGTATCTGAAGAAGTGTGCATGCACACGAAAGCTTATACCAAGAACTAACTTAGTTGGTCTTTAAGGTGCTACTGTAAGGAATTTTTTTTTATTTTGACTATGGCAGACCAACACGGCTACCTATCTGTAACTGGTCCCTTCAATGCTAGCTTAGTATTGTTCACTTCCCATGCTGCCCTACTAATAACATTCTTGTATCTTAGAAACCTGTGGGTCCGGAGGACATGGGCGCAACAGCTATATATGAGCTGGACACAGAGAAAGAGAAAGATGCACAAGCCATTTTTGAACGCAGCCAGCAAATACAGAAGGTGGGTATCTTTACCATTTAAAGGTTCCTTCCTTTACTACAACCTTTCTTAGTGGCATTTCTCATTTTTATTTTGCACCTCTTCCTTATTTTCCCCCAAGAGACTGCTGCTAGCATAATCTTTCTGGCCACTTGTATCACAGCCATCCTCTTCCTATTCCCTTCACAGATTTCCTCCTCCAGGTACATCACATTTTTATTTTTGCAATATTCAGTACTATTCTTGTTTCTGTTTTCTGCTGCTGTCTGGTCTCATCTCTGTTGTTCTGTATTTCACCAGTGCTCTTCTAAGCCGCTGCTTCATTGTACCAGTATGTGGGAATTGAGCTGGTTTCATGTGAGCAAGCTGCTGCTCTGGTGTCAACCAAGCTGTTTTACTGATGTGGTTTTTCCTCCCTGTCTCTGTTCAGGAACTTGAAGGGAAGGAAGACGATAAGATTTACCGTGGGATCAATAATTACCAAAAGTATGTGAAGCCAAAGGATACGTCCATGGGGAATGCTTCCTCAGGAATGGTAAGGTAAGGCAGGAAAGCATGAAACTTATCCTCAAAGAAAAACATTTTGCAGCACGGTGGCTCTATGTGAATTTTGTGCCTCAGAAAAATCCAGCTGGCTGATTTTTCTAACATTGCATTTTTTCCAATTACAAATCCTGCTCCTATTTCTAAGTTGCTTATGGTGTTGAGAAGTTCTCAGCTTACACTGCATATACATGATTTAATTTGTATGGCACTTTCCCATTGTTAAAATGATGCCCAAGGCAGCTTACAGCATGAAAAAAAATACTTAATTATAAATAACAAAAACAGAAATTATAAATAAAATACAGCAAAAAGTACACAACCAAATTGAAGTTTCCACATTAAATCATAATAAGATCTAAAAATAGAGATACAAAAAATAATAACAGCAACAACCCCACTCCCATCAAAGCCCAACTAAACAGTTCCTAAACCCAAGAATCTGATCAACACCTCAGCTTTTGTAGCTGAAGTCAGTCAGGACCGCACCCTCCCAGGCCAGGTGGGAAAAGGTGTGCAAGGCAGGGAGCAAGTCTCCCAGGACTCACAGCCAAGATGTATACAGTGGTACCTCGGGTTAAGTACTTAATTCGTTCCGGAGGTCCATTCTTAACCTGAAACTGTTCTTAACCTGAAGCACCACTTTAGCTAATGGGGCCTCCCACTGCTGCTGCACCACTGGAGCACGATTTCTGTTCTCATCCTGAAGCAAAGTTCTTAACCCGAGGTACTATTTCTGGGTTAGCGGAGTCTGTAACCTGAAGCATATGTAACCTGAAGTGTATGTAACCCGGGGTACCACTGTAGTTGTTCTTCATAGATTTGCAGTATTGTGGTGAGTCAACATGCGTATCTCTATGCATCCCAGAATGCTCTCTTTGTTCTATGAAGGTCATGCAGTTGACATGCCAGCAATAAATACCACCAAAATATAGCAGGATGACTGAAACAGATTTCCTGAAAATTCCAGATTTTTTAAAAAGCCAGTGTTAAACAGGTTTTGAAATATCATGTGAAGCCACCTTTCTCTTTATCAGATTTGTTCTTCAAATCTTCTTACTTAAAAAAACCTCACCATTCCCCATCTAACTACCACTTGAACCTCTCCTTGCTCCTTCGTCACAACTTATTATCTCCTTCTCCTGTTTTAAGGCCTTCCTTCTTCATTTCAGGAAGGGACCCATACGAGCCCCAGAGCATCTCAGGGCCACTGTGCGATGGGACTACCAACCTGACATCTGCAAGGATTACAAGGAAACTGGGTTTTGTGGATTTGGAGGTGAATGGCTGTTTCATATACTTTTCCTAATAGCGGATCTGTGTGATACCTGCTTAAGATTGTGCATCTCCATAAACGTAGAGGAAGTTGGCAGCAAGACAGAAATCACGTGACAAATGCTCACACGTTGTATTGGTTTGCTTTTCCGATAGACAGCTGCAAATTCCTCCATGACCGATCGGACTACAAGCATGGCTGGCAGATTGAACGAGAATTGGATGAGGGACGCTATGGAGTTAATGGTATGTTGAGCAATCCTTGCTCTCTTGCCTGAAGTTGTTCACCTTAAGATGTTTGAATGAGGGACTAGGAAATAGGCCTTTCAAATTTGCATGGCACAAAATTTAGAGGTGTAGAGGGCAAGATCGATACTACCTTTGGGCTGCATTGGAGAATAAACTAGGTGCATGACATCTAAGCCTTAATTAGAGACAAATTTCAAAGCTTTATTGTTAAATTCTATCAAGTATGCTTACGTGTTTTGTCTAACTTCGATACTGATTTTGAGGACATTGGGAAAATTATTCCTAGGGGATCAGCCTTCCTGAACTGCTTTTTCCTCAACACCTGCTTGCTTTCACCCTAAAACTTTGGTATAAAACAAGGCTGGGGAACCTGATGGCTGGGTTTGATGGGAAGTTGGGTGCCATTCCACGTCGCCCAACCACTGCCACAGTGTCCTTTCTCTTGGCAGATCAAGATGAGCAGATGACAGCAAAGGTTGCAAGGTTTTTAGCTGGGGCAATCAGAATAAGATCCAATATTTGACTATTGATTTAAAACCCTAAAATGTATTTTATATAATTCACTTTTTTATTTCTATTCTTTGTATATGATATTGTTGTTTTATTGCTATGGCTGATGGCTGACGCAAATAAAGATTCATTCATTCATTCAAGTTGGGTTCCCAACACCAGGAGAAAGTATAACAGAATAGCCCTTTCTAGTTCAAAAGCTCCTCAAAAGATTAAAAAGTAAATGGATAATTGAGGGTCAGGCAGCCATTTGGGTGATTTAGCATACATTAAGTGTTGCTATGCAGAGAGATGGATAAGTCACTTTGAAGGAGTGTTTAGGGGTATCTGGGACAAGTGGTATTTGCTAATCAGAATTAGCAAGCAATACCAGACTACAAAGGTAAGGGGGCATAGTGAGCTAAGTATTTGTTTTCTCCTTTTGATCTGCAAGCTTTTCAGTCACCGCTCAAGTTTTAACTAATGCTTTCCTGATGTTTCAAACTGCATGTGAGAGATTAAATTGGAAAAAGTGAGGAACAATCCATGTATTGTAGTAGCAGCTATTTTTCTTCTTTGAATGAAAAGATTATAGCAGTTGTTATGAGCTGGTGCGAGTTTCTTGTAAGATCATTTAGTTGATTAAAAGTGCAAAGACTGCAATACAGCTGGCTTCCTTTCTATGTTGCCTTCCTGCTACTTGTTGGTACTTAACGTCATGGCTGTGGTGCTGTTCAGATGGGCAATTTGCAGAGTTCTCCTTAAGATTTCATCCATTAAGGCTCATGGGTCACGGGTTGCCTTCTCTTTGTACAACCCCCCCCCCCTTAGATCTTTGTGGGGCCTCTTCTGTTGTAAAAACTTGGAAGATATTCAGTAGGATTGTGCTTTTATGATAGCCAGGCATCTGCCTAGTTAAACTGCTGGAGCAAAGGCACCCCTCCTTTCTCTGTCTGTTAATAGAAAAGGGTGGGCGGGAGGGAGGAGAACAGGAGCAGATGGTTTGAGTGGGCAGTTTAATAAGCTCATTAAACCTAATATTTTCATCCTATGTGCTGGTGGCTTCAAAGGAGCCTAGATGTTGAAGGCTTGCCTATTCTTGGCAATATAGCTTCCTACACAGGGTGGGCAGGAGATAAGTCACATCCCGTTATAGTTAGCAGCAGAACCAAGCAAATGCTTCTTTCTTTTGAGCAGATGATGAAAACTACGAGGTGAGCAGTGACGACGAAGAACTGCCTTTCAAGTGTTTCATTTGCAGAAGCTCCTTCAAGAATCCTGTGGTGACCAAGTAAGATGGCTGGAGGATCCAGACGCTCCTTTTGTTTAAACTTGGAAGCTTTCCACATAGAGCTATGCGGGGGACTTTAAAAATAAAATAAGAAATGTGGCGATGACGCACAGTGAGGATCTTGGCTGGGGTGCGAGCATTCTGCAATTCTATAAAAGTACAGAAAAAAGCACACTTCTTTGTATTGGGGCATGGAGTTAAAAGGTAACGGGACCCCTGACCATTAGGTCCAGTCATGACCGACTCTAGGATTGCAGTGCTCATCTTGCTTTATTGGCCGAGGGAGCCGGCGTGCAGCTTCCGGGTCATGTGGCCAGCATGACTAAGCCGCTTCTGGCTAACCAGAGCAGTGCACGGAAATGCCGTTTACCTTCCTGCTGGAGCAGTACCTATTTATCTACTTGCACTTTGACGTGCTTTCGAACTGCTAGGTTGGCAGGAGCTGGGACTGAGCAACGGGAGCTCACCCCATCGCGGGGATTCGAACCGCCAACCTTGTGATCGGCAAGTCCTAGGCTCTGTGGTTTAACCCACAGTGCCACCTGCGTCCCTAGGGGCATGGAGTTAACATCCTGCAAACTCCGTTGGCATCAACCGGTCACAATAACAGTATTCTCAGTGTACGACTGTTTGAAGTTGAGACAAAAACAACCTCAAAAAGTGGGGCAAAAATATCAAATACAGTGGTGCCTCACAAGACGAAATTAATCCGTTCCGCGAGTCTCTTCGTCTTGCGGTTTTTCCGTCTTGCGAAGCACGGCTGTTAGCGGCTTAGCGGCTATTAGCGGCTTTAAGAGAAAGGAAACAAACTCACAAGAACTCGCAAGACGTTTCGTCTTGCGAAGCAAGACTATAGGGAAATTCGTCTTGCGGAACGACTCGAAAAACGGAAAACCCTTTCGTCTAGCGAGTTTTTCGTCTTTTGAGGTATTCGTCTTGCGGGGCACCACTGTAAGACATCTTGCTAGAAAGCTGCTGGAGCTGACTATCTCTGCTTTATGCTTTTTTGAGGTGTAAACATTACTTCTGTGAGAGATGTGCGCTGCAGCATTATCGGAAGTCTCAGCGATGTTACGTATGTGACAAGCAAACAAATGGTGTCTTCAACCCAGCCAAAGGTACTCTAGCTTGTGCTGGATTATGTCACATTGTGGGTGCGGGCAGGGTAGAAAGGTCAATTATTCTGACCGTGTTACAGCAAAATTACATGTTGGATGAATAGAGGCCATTTAGAAGTTTTGTAATGGATAGGCATTATGCAAAATTTCCCAGGAAATGGCAGAGGCGTCCACATTAATCCCTCAACAGAAAATATACAGGTTAGCAGCCCCTCAGGTTCCCTGGTTCTAAGCCGAAAGTCTGACTGCAGGGCCAGATTTCAAAGGGGCCACCCTTCTGTGATCCACTTTGATAGATGGGTGGCCTCCCCATCTTTCAGTCCCTTGGCATCAGGGGTTTTCAACTTCAAGCTGCACTTTGCAAAGAAAAAAAAAATCAGGAATGCATTCCCGAGTCATGCTTTGCAACCATGGCTTTAATTTGGCACATTTCAAATTTGGGGCCATTCTCTGCTGCCATGCAGGGTGCCAGATTCAAAAAGCACCAAATTCCGGCTGCAAAGCATGATTATTCATTTGCAGCCATGACTTAAGGTTCCCTGCACTTTGTGTCAGGCACAAGGAAAAGTGTGATTTGCCCAAAACAGACTTGTGGGCCTAATTAGGTTCTCTACCACCGCTGTGAGTTATCCCTTTAAATGTTATTGCTGCAACTAAAGTGAGACGTTTTTCAACATCGCTGCCACCTGCCTCACACTTAAATGATCTATCCTTATCCAGAGGGAATCAGTGACAGAACTGGGAAGGTCAGGTGGAAAGTCTCCTGTAAAAAACCAATCTGTCCTGAGCAAGTAACCTTTGAGGCAGACCAGTGTTCCAAGTGGGGTGGTGCGTGTACTGGCCTTGGCTATTTGCCCACTTCAAAGGGGAACTTTATCCCAAAGTAGGATTTCATAATATGCTCTTCCCTTTAGAAGGAAGTTGTTTCTCAACAAGTTCTACAAACTTCTTAAGCGGTAGCTCCCCCACCACAGTAGTTTGTCATGGCACTAAGTGTTTTTCAACAGATGCCTCACCCTGAAGGGTGGAGGTGGAAAGAAACCAGAGGCTCTTACTGTAAATTTTACCCTTAACTCAAATGAATTTAAATATTTGTAGCTAATTAAAATAAGGCCTCTAGGGCTGAGGAAAACTTGCCTATCCTGTTGGAAGCAAAAGAGCACTTTAGTTAGTGTTGCTTCTCCCGTCTGTCTTGTCATCCTGTGGGCTGGAATTATTTATATTCAGTGTGTGAACACCAAAGAAAGTAGTTTTCCAGTCATTTTTTGTGACTTGGGCCTTTTGTGTTATGAATCCGCACCCATACTTGGTCTTTTGTTTTTTTAGAGCTGATAACAAAGCTGGAAAAACGCAAGACTGAAGAGGGACTCCCAGATGATGTGGAAGAGCCAGTGACATTGCTCAGCCCTCATTCTCCACCCCCCTCCCTGCCTTCAGAAACTAGTTCTGTGGCTGAATAAATAACTTATACACAAATGAGTTGGCTTATCAGGCATTGTTCTTCCAGGTAAACTGAATCTGTGTGATAGGGACTACCTTGCTTCTCTACACACAGCTCCTGGCACTTTATGTTAAACAAAACAATTCGGGGGTGGGTGGGGGGAGAGCATTGTTTCTATCCCAGCAGCCTTCACATTTTGAAATCATTTTATAGCTAGCAAAGAATGTATTCCATTATTCTGCTTTTGTAGTCTGGAGAGTTTTAGCTTCCAATATTGGGCTTCTGTACCGCACAACATCCAGCCTAAGTTCATGATACTCTAGTTGGTCCTAATAAATGTATTATCTTTAAAAAGCCAGTTTATACTTCATAGAACCTATTTATTATAATAAAAAGCAAGGTCATTGCTTTAGTGAATCACCTTTTCCATCTTACCTCCATTCTGCTTCAATAACTGAACTTTGTCTCAGCAGAAACAAGAAGGAAAAGTTCCTTAGTTAAGTTAGCAAGACCAGGCTTTAGAATTCATAGGTTTAGACTGCTAGGCATGACACCCATTCTATATATCCCCAGAAGCTGTGCTTCCAATTACAGGTGCATAAATCTTTTTTGCAGAGCGAAAACAGGAAGACAGCTATGTTACACAAAAGTTCTACCATTTAAGAGTGCATAAAATTTTAATTGGCAACAAAACTAGAAGAGCAAACGTGGACTGGGGTTCAAGTACAGTGTAAGACACACAGGCATACATAAAAGTCCTGCATCGGCTCCAACCAGACAGATGCAGCATTGGCTCAGTGCTTGATTGAGTGAAAATGATTAAGAAGAAAACAGCTCCCCTGGGGGTGGGAGAGAAATAGGAAGAAAAGGCTTCACTACACCATTTGGGGAAACTTCAGAACAGCAAGGTGTGTAGTAGACAGGAATACAGGGGGAAAGTGTTCAAGGTTCTGCAAGTTTTGTCATCTACCAGCACTTGTCCTAGGTGGAAACTAAAACTGGAGTGGCAAAGCATTTTTAGAATGAAAAGCTACAGTGAACAATGAACACCCATGCCCCTAAGAAAAAGAGGGTAGAATTTTGGCAGAGATACAGAGGAGTTTTTTAAATACGTTCAACCTGTGTTGGAGAGACAGCTAGGACCAGCATCTCTTAAACTCCTTACCCATCTCTTCCAGCAGAGTACATTTTAAGTGTTTCTTTTTAAAAAAACAGGAGTGCACAGCACTCAGATCCACAGATGGAGGTGAGCCATTACAGCAATACTTACACTAGGGGAAAATGCTGGCTTTGCTAGAAAGTGATTGAGTTCTGCCTTTCTGGTTTGCTGTTGGAAACTTTTAGCACCATAGGGTAAAGTCTACCATTCCCATCATCCTTTGATTATCCAGTGGGAAGGAGGAAAGGGGGGGGGAATACATTCAGCATGGGATGCAGCTGTTGCAAATGCTACCTTCACTTTTGTCTTGCAAAGCTGTTGATTTTTCCATTGGGTAAGAATGCTTTGCAAGTAATATATGAACATTCAAGCTGATCCCCAGCTCTCTCAAAGGCAACCCTCGACTAGGAAGCTACAGCAAGGAACACCCAAATATCCTCCCTAAACCTGGAGCTCTTGCAACAGCACAGATATGGCAGGGGAAAACTGGTTCAATGGGCCATCATTTTGAATGCAAACATACCAAAAGCTGAGCTAGAAGTCACTAGCACCACATCCTTACTGCACTCACTGCACTCCCACAAGTCTATACTCCCTGGGTCTTGCTCCAGTGTGTCATCTAGACCACCTTCCTATGGAAGACGTAAACTGCAGTATAACGTCACGAGTCGGTGAGAAAGGGAGGTGGTGTTACATAAGTAAACCATGCCTGAAGAAAGCTTGCTTTCTCTCAAGAACTTCTGCACTTTATACGCTTCCTTCTGTTGGAGGTCTAGAACTCCCAGTCATCCATCTCAAGCTGCTCCAGATGGGAAACCAGTCCAAAAATAAGACTAGGATCTTGTGCCTGCATGCCTTCAAAGCTGGTGATAGGTGTGACAGGATACAGCAGTTCAGGAAGCGCTTCAGAGGCACGGCGTTTGATCTGGAAGACATGGGGAGAAGGGGAAATGCTAACTTGAGCAGAATTAAGAATTCCAAGCCAGAGTGAAGCGGTTAAGTGTAACTTACACCCGTCTTATTATAGCCATGGGGCAGGGTATACAACTGCACTTTGAATATTTGGACATTCTCTGCACGTGCTGCTAATTTAGTTTCATTGACTATTGTGGTCTCCACTGAAATAATAAAATGGAATTCTGGCTTTCATTAGTTTCATAGCTGCTGGGAACAAACAGAGCTTGGCTGTTGCCTTCATGCCCTGTTTGTAAGTGTCTCTGCCCACTGTTGGAAATAGGACAGTGGACTAGATAGATCACCCAGGGCCCCCTTCTGTTAGGAGACGAGGAGGTGGCATTTGTGGAAAAGTCAAGCCAGGTTGAATTTTGTATTGGGTGTTCTATCCAAACACAACTGCTCTTATTTCCTCCATTATACCCTCATATTCATACATTTTCCACCTTTTGCAGCATTTCTGAATGACAACCTCACTGGGGGGGGGGGATCCCAACAGTTCCCTGACTTCCTGGTAATCTGGTTTCACAGTGTAATCCAAAACAAATCCAACAAGTCATGAGTATAGGGGATGGCTAATGTCTGGGCTGGAGCCAAACAAATTTCTCCCCTCCCCTCCCCAAAATGTCGGCAGTGTCAGCAAAAATTAAAACCAGTGCTGTGGTGTGCAGGGTGGTTTAAACCCATCCACTCCTTCCAGAAGCCTGATGGGGATGCAAATCACCCTCTTCTCATTCATCAGATTAAACATCTGATGAGTGGGGAGAAAGCAGCAGAACACCCCTTCCTAGCGGATCAACACAGATGTGTGCAAGTGAAGAGAGTGGGGTGGTCACATACATCACTGAGGGCTGACCAATGTAGCCCTTGAGCCAAAGAATTGGTTAGCACGCCTGCATTAGAAAAATGGGGGAAATTACCAAATTTTGTATAGCTAAAGGCTCAGCACAATACAACAAAATAAACTCTCAAAAAAAAACCCAAAAAAAACCCCCAACCCACCCACCCCCATCATGCACTGGTATCACTGATAAATTGTATACAGCCTGAGTGATGTGTCTGGCAAGGGACATTACCAAAGGACACTGCTATTTGTTTCAGGCTAGTGACCAGCAGCAAGGCCATTGCAATTACATAAGCAGGATTACATGCATTTTCTCAACAGGCAGACAAACCTGAAAAACAAAAATTTCCTAACCTTCAGAGTAGGATTGGGTCAGTGCTTTTACTAAAGGGTAGATACTTTAGCCTCAGCAAGGCTGGGGGAGAGACAGAATAGTGTTGGAGCAACTCACAGCCAGTGAGGAAGGGAGAAAAAAGTCTCAAAAATCCTGAGTTGCAGAAACAATCTCCTTGGCTCACTGGACATATATAGCGAGGTGTGCTTTGCGTTCCTTGCAATTCCTTGGCCCTCTTGCCCACCACCAGATCAAAGTGCCCTCATTCACCCAAGGGTTGTAATAAAAACCAAGAGCAGCTTCCGAGTTTCAAAACCCTCAAAAAGTCCCCACAGGAGAAAGTTCCAATAGCAACAGGGTCCCCCCTCCCCCGGTTTCTGGAGTACTACTTTCTGCTACAGCATGATGAAAAAAAGGAAGAATATTACTGGGGCAAAAGTGTTACCTGTTTGAAAAAGGAATGGTTGAGCAGCGTACTTGCACTTGGCCTGTTCAAGAAAATAACATGAAGGGGTGGCGTATCAGTACAAGAAGGAATAAGGATGGAGAGAGAGCAGTAAATGTTATATTTTATAGCTTCAGGATGGTGAAGCTATAAGAAACACTTGCGCACTGTTTGTGGCTTTCCTATCTGCCCCAAGTGAGAAAAAGCTTCGGAACGTCCATATCCAGGTTAATGAAAGAACAGTGGGGAACAGGAACTGCAAGGGACATACAATCCCTGTTCCAACTACATTTGATTACACCTGAAAGCCACCATCCTCTCTATCAACCTGGGCTAGTAGTTCATCGAAGACGTTTCTTGCTGTGGCTACATGTATGACTACATCAACGGCTATCCTGACTGTATCAACACTGATCACAAAAGCCATTCTACATCTGCACATTTGGAACAGGTGAATACATTCAAGCAGAGAGGACATTTACATACTTTGTTATTGCTTTGCACCTTCTGAGAGCAGATCTGTTTGATAAAGACTTTGAATGTTCCCCTTTTACCAGCCAACACTATGAGAATCTGCTCTATAGGTATACACAAACAGCTGCTTTGATTCATCAAGCCCTGCAGGGTGTTTTAGCTCGGTCTCCTCCACCAGACGCTTTACAATTATCAAGTGTACCCCCTGTATCGGAGTTTCCAGGCCTTCCACGTTCTGGTGACAGAACCTAGGTTATGGTTAGAGAATATGGATTCTACCAAGTGATGGTCTTCCTTCTTCTACCATCCCACTAGCGGAAAAAGGTTTCAATGTATACCAAGCATCACATAGGTCTCCCACATCACCAGCCTTTTCAAACCTTCCTCAGTCAGTGAGATTTCTTTGTTTTTGCTATACCTCAGGTCCGGGTTCCTTTGTAGGCATTGCTCCACAAAGTGGTGGAAGGAGGGCGAGAAGGTACGGTGGTATGGATGTGGTGCTGCCTCGCCATTAGAGGCCCTGGCACTGCTGGCTGCCATGCCTTCCCCCAGCCCAGTGCTAACCCCTGAGCGCGACGGCTTCATGGTCAGCTCCTCTGGAGGAATAGTCGTTGTGTCCAGCAGGCAAGGGACAGTGCCATTTAGCTTCTCCAAAAGCATCTGAAGTACAAGAGAGGGGGAAA